>NC_055990.1:117526144-118199751 GCF_018446385.1 Zingiber officinale
CCGTTTCTTTTGATAATAGTGGTGAGTTAAAAGTTATAGGAATTGAAGATATTAGAATTTTGGAAAAATTTGTAATAAAAAATGTGTTATTAGTGAAAGGCATGGTCTTTAATATTTTAAGTGTTAGTCAACTATGTGATTCGGGTTATGGAGTTGAGTTCAACTCATCTCAATGCCTAATCAAGCATAGTGAACTAAACACCAATATTCTCATAGGCCATAGAAGAGAGAATATTTATCAAGTTGAACTATTTGGTGCTACTAATGTGTTTGCTAAGTGTCTCATGTCCAAAGAAGAGGAGACGTGGCTTTGGCACCGGAGACTCACTCACACAAACATGAAGAATATCAAAAACCTTTCAAAGAAGGAGTTGGTGCACGGATTGCCAAAGTTGAAGTTTCAAAAAGACAAAATATGTGATGCATGTCAAATGGGTAAGCAAACCAAAGCTACTCATAAAGGTAAAAATGTTGTAAGTACCTCAAATGCTTTGGAGCTCATTCACATGGATTTATTTGATAGTAGTAAATATATTTCTTTAAATGGTAGTAGATATTGCTTTGTGATTGTGGATGATTACACTAGATATACATGGGCGTTTTTCTTGAAACATAAGGATCAAACTCTAGATACCTTGATTGCTTTTTGTAATAGAATAGAAAATGAAAAGGCTCATAAGATAAACAAAATAAGAAGTGATCATGGAGGTGAGTTTGAAAATGATAGATTCACTAATTTTTGTATAGAAAAAGGATATAAACATGAATTTTCAACCCCTAGAACACCTCAACAAAATGGAGTTGTTGAGAGGAAAAATAGGGTTTTGCAAGAGGCCGCTAGGAGCATGTTAAATGAATATTCACTACATAGTTTCCTATGGGCCGAAGCAATTAATACGGCTTGTTATGTCCAAAATTGAACTTTAATACATAGGTTTCTAGGAAAAACACCTCATGAATTGTGGTTTGGTAAACAACTTACAATTAAGCATCTTAGAGTATTTGGGTGTAAGGTCTATATTCTAAACACCAAGAATCACTTGGGAAAGTTTTCCGCTAAGGCGGATGAGGGGATTCTTGTAGGTTACTCAAGTCATAACAAGGCATACCGAATTTACAACAAAAGATCAAAACTAGTTGAAGAATCTCTAAATGTTGTATTTGAAGAAAATCCTTCTTTAAACTCTATAAGAACAAACAATGAAGAATTACAATTTGAGTTAGAGAAACTAACACTAAATGAGGTAAATCATCAAGGAGAAGAAAATCAAGAAAGTGATGATGAGAAAAATGAACTTTTGCCACTTGAACTCGAAATTATAACAAATCAAGACTCAAGACCTACTAGGACTCATGTAAATCATCCCTTAGATCAAGTAGTCGGAGACATTACTCAAGGAGTGAGAACTCGATCTTACTTTAGAAATGAAGGAAGTCAAGTTGCCTTAATATCTCAAATAGAACCAAAAACCATTGATGATGCCTTGTTTGATCCGGATTGGATTTTAGCAATGCAAGATGAATTATCTCAATTTGAGAGAAGTCAAGTTTGGGATTTAGTTCCTAGGCCTAACAACAAATCAATTATTGATACAAAATGGGTTTTTAGGAACAAACTTGATGATAAAGGGATAGTGGTGAGAAACAAAGCTAGATTGGTCACTAGGGGTTTCAATCAAGTAGAAGGGTTGGACTATGATGAAACTTATGCACCCGTAGCAAGATTGGAGTCAATTAGAATGATGTTGGCCTTTGCCGCCCACAAGAGTTTCAAATTGTACCAAATGGATGTAAAATCAGCATTTTTAAATGGTGTTATAAAAGAAGAAGTATATGTTGAGCAACCATCGGGATTTGAGAATTTGGAGTGTCCAACCCATGTATATAAACTTAAACAGGCCTTATATGGACTAAAACAAGCTCCTCGGGCTTGGTATGAACGATTGTCAACATTTCTAGTATCAAAAGGGTTTCATAGAGGAAAAATTAATCCTACTTTATTCTTGAAAAATAGTGGTAATGATATGTTTGTGGCCCAAGTATATGTAGATGACATTATTTGTGGTTCCACAAATAAAGATTTTTTAAATGAATTCATTAATCACATGGAGAGTGAATTTGAAATGAGTTTGGTTGGTGAGTTGACATTTTTCCTAGGATTACAAATTAAGCAAACAAAAGAAGGCATTTACATTCATCAATCCAAATATGTCAAAGAGCTATTTAAGAAATTTGGGATGGAAAATGCAAAGGAAATATCTACCCCCATGGCCACAAATACTAAATTGGATAAAGACATTGATGGGAAATAAGTTGACTCCAAGGTGTATCGTAGTGCTATAGGAAGTCTTCTCTATCTCACGGCTAGTAGACCCGATATACTTTTCGCCGTAGGTATATGTGCTTGGTATCAATCTTGTGCCAAGGAGTCACATTTGAGTGCCGTTAAGCGAATTCTTCGTTATCTCAAGGGGACTCAAAATGTTGGTCTTTGGTATCCTAGAACCGAAACTTTTGACCTAGTGGGCTATACCGATTCTGATTATGCCGGATGTAAATTGGATCGCAAAAGCACTAGTGGTAGTTGTCAATTTCTAGGGTCCTCTTTGGTAAGTTGGTCAAGTAAAAAACAACATTGTGTAGCTCTCTCCACAACCGAAGCGGAATATATTGCCATGGGAGAGTGTGTATCACAATTATTGTGGATGACTCATACTCTAGAAGACTATAAACTTACCTATAACAATGTTCAAGTTCTTTGTGATAATGTGAGTACAATCAACTTAACCAAAAATCCCGTTCATCATTCAAGAACGAAACACATAGAGGTTAAACATCATTTTATTCGTGATCATGTAACTCAAGGTGATATCATTTTAAATTATGTTGGATCAAAATCAAACTTAGCCGATATCTTCACCAAACCTCTTCCCGAAGTTGAATTTAGCTTTCTTAGAAGGGAGTTGGGAATGTGTTGTATTGATTAAATCATATCCTCCATGATCACTTCATAAGTAAAGCTCCTTAAGTTTTATTCACCTTAAGTTTTGCCTCTCACAAAAACATAGGATTGTCCTCTTAATGTGATTTAGATGGGGGTGAGAGGTTAGGGACATTTATTTTGATCTTAATGCTTGTTATGATGCATTATTTTGGTCAAGAAAAATGATTTTCATATGAAACATTCATTTGTACAATCATAGGGAAAGCACGTGTACAAATCATGTGCACGTTGCCCTACGATTATGATTGGAAATTTTTTTAAAATCACCATAGGCACCATACTTATTTTTGAAACCTTGATAAGACTCACTCGAATCATTGATGTTTTCAACAATTTTTAATTTTGAGTAAATCTTGTCTAGGGAGTGTCGCTTTTTGTCAACCTTTATTTTTTCTTGATAATATGAGACATGAATAGTATTTACACCAAATTTCATGATTTTTAGAGGAATATAAAATTATTTGTGCATTTCCAAATCTTAGATCTGAAAGGTTTTCTGAAATGCAGAAATATCAGACTTTCCAATCGATCGGTCGATCGATTGGGAGGTTCACGTTTCACTCCAGAGAGCATCTAAATCGATCAATGGATCGATTCAGATCGTCTGAATCGATCAATGGATCGATTACAACTCTTTTTTCGTTTAACTACAGAACGCGTACTCGAATTTTTTTCAGAAGGCATCTGAATCGATCAATGGATCGATTCAGACCATTTCAATCAATCAATGGATCGATTGGATAACGTTATTCGATTTTCACAGAAGGCATTTTAATCGATCAATGGATCGATTCATCCTGTTTGAATCGATCGTTGGATCGATTGAGACACCTGTTCACATTCTCACAGAAGCGTCGTGAATCGATCGACCGATCGATTCACTTATTCTCAATTGATCGGTCGATCGATCGAGACCTTAAATCCCGTGTTAAACCCCTAAATCCTAATCAATCAAGTTATTCTATCTTTTCCTTTTTTCTCTCTTGACGCTGTCTTGCCCTAGGCGACTTCCCAGGCGACTCTTTCATCTGCCTCGATCGTTCACTCCGGCGTGCTTCTCCGGTGAAGGGGAGCTCTTCCACTTCTCTTCCAGTTCTCTCTCAACGCACTGGGCAGCTCTTTTCTTCGTCTCCGCGTCCTCACACAACATGCGGGCTCAAAATCCTAACCCTAAGTAAATTCCTTTGCTCTACTCTTATTTTTTTTGTTTTGTTCTTTTTGCTCCTATATTTGACCTAATCTATATGGTTCTTGTGTGTCTTTGTGCATTGCATTATCCCTCGTGCATTGCATTATCTGCATTGCCCTTGAATTTTTGCGTATCCTTCCCGTTCACTGTCAAACTGTGTGCCATCTCTTGTGTTTGTTTTCTATCCCACAGAAAGAAACAAAAGGTTTGTGAATCGGGCGAAGGATCGTCGGTTCCTCCTTCCCGTCCTCAACCTCCTACTGATCCAAGATTTCCTAATGCTGTAATGCAGCACGCCTTTAGCAAACATGCCTTCAAACTCATAACCCCTAGATCAGTTGATTTGCAATACTATAGGGCATCCTGTTTTGATACCTATAACCGTTTCAAGCACTATAAACTTGACTCTTTGTTGACCTGTGAGAGGGATATCAATGTAGGTCTTGTCTCCGAATTTTATAATAATTTACACACTTCAGATGGTGTAAATTATCGCACTCGTGTTGCAAACGAAGCTTGGATTTCTCCTATGAGATTCTTCGATCTTATCTCGAATGTCTACCTTCAAACAATGATTTTGTCTTTTATCCCAATCTTCTCGATGAGCTGCCTCCACCTTTTGATCATATTAGCATTGCATCCATGCATCAGTTCCTCTTTGGTCGTTCTCGTCCGGATGGGCCAAATGCTCAAATCATAAAATTTTCTTCGCTTGAGTTGTCGGCTGAAAACAATGCCTTGTTTAAAGTGATCATCAATTGCCTTTTCCCCATTGTCTCTCGTGCCTTAGCTGCTCTATGACCTCCTCACATGTTTGCCCTCTATGCCATTCGTCATTCCCTTGACATCAACATCGCTCTGAACATCTTTCATTGCATCATTCATTTTACCCAGCCCGTGCAGCAGACGATACATATGCCTTTCGGGCATCTTATCACAGATTGGCTGGAGTCCCAGAAGGTAGATGTTTCCCGGGGACGGCTAGAGCATATGACCTTGGCTTATTCTAGGATTTCTTCCCGCTCTTTCAAGAAGACGGCCTTGATTGGTGGTCCAGCAGGAGTTCGATGGCTCGATGGTCGTGCTTTTGGTGAGGGACCCCGGGCTCGCCGCAGGGGGGATGCACAGGCCTTGGTCCCTGCGGCGGATGATGCTGAGGAGGATATTCCCGAGCCGGCTTCTCTGACATTCGAGGAGACTGTCGACACTCGACTGGAAGAGCTGTCCATGGAGGTAGCTGACCTGCGTTCCATGATGGAGACCATGGTCCATCGACAGACTTCGATGCAGGCGACCATGGATACATTAGTGGATTTAGTGAGCTCCTGGGTGACGGGTAATCCGTCTCAGTCTGCTCCCTCCACTGCTCCCGTTCCCTAGGCTGAGGATGCTGCTGGTGCTGACACTGAGGCGGTTCCTACTCCAGCTACTACTTCGGTTCCTTCTCCTGCTGCTGTTGCTGATCCCCCTCCTTCGGGCGATGATCTTATCGAGTTCTATGTCCCGCTATGACATGTTATTGTATGCTATAGGGATGGTTGTTGTTATGGAGTCCCTGTGTGAACTTCGTCTATTTTTGAATGTATGATATACTCCTTATGAAGTATTTCATTTTGTTTATATATATATATGTCTCTATTTCCATGTTGTTCTATTTTGTGGATATATGTGTTTTAGGGGGAGCACCCCTCGGATTTATCGTATTTGCCTCGTGCACTTATTGAGGGGGAGTTCTATTTTTTTATTTTTGACAAAGGGGGAGATATATGTTGACGTTTACACTTAAGATAATTAAAATCAAGCTTACTGCTTAAATATGTTCATGTTTATTGCTTATGTTTAATTTAGATGATTTTCAGCGTTGTTGCAATCATTATTTATCATTGTATCATTATGATATTTTGGAAGTTAGCCTAAACTTAAATAGATTGTCAAATATCAAAAAGGGGGAGATTGTTGGTGCAATCATGGCCTGGAAGTTTCAATGTGTTGACAATTATTTAAGTTTAGGTTAATACGTTGGAACTAACATGCATTGTGAGTTTGCAGGAGGAGTTTCTTGCAGGTCGGAAGACCAGATGCAAGAGAAGTCCAAGAAGGTCGAGGACTGGATTCTTGGTAAAAAGGTTTCTTGCAGGTTAGAAGACCAGATGCAAGAGAAGTCCGAGAAGGTCGAGGACCGGATTCTTGGCAAAAGAAGCTCCTGCGGGTCACAAGATTATATGTGTGTTTAGGCTCACTATCAGAGATCGATTGGTGAATCGATTCAGACATGGCTGTGAGGCAGAATGCCTTTGAATCGATCAGCCGATCGATTGAAGGTAAGTCAATCGATCGGCCGATCGATCAGAAAGGATCTGCGCGAAGCACAGAACCCTTCTGAATTGATCAGCCGATCGATTCAAGGCATTGAATTGATCGGCCGATCGATCCATGAACATTCTGTGCGAAGCATAGAATCATCCTGAATCGATCAACCGATCGATTCAAGGTATTGAATCGATCGACCGATCGATCCATAAACATTCTGTGCGAAGCACAGAATCATCCTGAATCGATCAACTGATCGATTCAAGGTATTGAATCAATCGGCCGATCGATCCACAAAGCTGCGATTTCATGAGCAAGCGGCTGAATCGATTCAAACTCTGCCCCAATCGATCCAAGTCAAATAAAAGAATCTGTACCGTTGATCTTGATGCGATGGCCTCCAACGGATACTTGTGAATCGATTGGGACATAATCTCAATCGATTCATGGCGACGGCAACGTGAGAAACGACTAGTTTTCTTGATGTTTAAAACGCTGGAAGAAAGAGGAATAAGCACCTATCAACGAAAAATACTGTTCTATTGCTCTGGTGTGAAGAATCCTTAAAGTGCTCAAGATCTCTCAAGTGTTGGAAGTAAAAGATCTCAATCTCTCCAAGCTTTCAAATCTCACGCCACAAGGAAGAAGCTATTCCAAGTGTAAATCTTTTCTCTTCCTCATTGTAGTGAGTGTGAGCTATTTCCTTTTGGAGAGGAAGTATTGTAAGTGTTGTAAGGTTTCTCCACCTTCGATGTGATTCCGAGAAGGAGGGTTTTTGGATAGTGGAAGAGTGGTGAGTGGCGTGGATCCTTGGACTAGTCACCTCCTTGAGGAGGTGGATACCAAGTAAATAATGGAGTTAGCATTGGCTTCGAGTTTCCGCTGTGCAAAATCAAAATCAAGAAAACGAAGTGAGCCATTCACCCCCCCTCTAGCTCAACCGATCCTAACACTTACGACTCAGGATACATGGATCAACGCGTACAGGTCAGAATATACGAGCCAAGGATACAGGTCGGGACTTATAGCCCTGCGACATAAGACACATGGACCAATGTGTACAGGTCGTGAACTACAGAGCAAGGCATATAGGTCACAACAGACGTGTACAGATCAGGACTCGAGATAAGCAGAAGTAAATTGAGGCATATAGGTCTGGGGGCAGAATAATCAAAACCAGACTAAAGCGTATAGGTCGCTATACAAGGCAAGGCAGGGCAGTAGCTCACAAGGCAGGTACAAGTTGGCTACAGGTCTGTACCCACAGGTCGAGGTGGGCAAGTACGAAGACCCAGTCCAGGATTAACAAGTCGAGGCAAGCATACACTACACGACAAGCAAGCCAGAGAATCGTAACCGCCCGTCAGAGAATAATCACAGTTTGTCAGGGAATATACTAACGGTCCAGGGCTCGTTACCCCCAGATTCCTCTTTCGACTTATAAGAAGATGCCCCGTGTCAATCACCGCCAGACAAGTACTGACACTCGACATTCCCTAACACTCGTCAGACTCCAGAAACGTCCACAACAGTATAAAAAGGGAGGCTTCGTCCTTATGCAGGTACGCTCACCCGTCATTTCATTCTCGTCATTACTTTTCGTCCTTTCTCTGTGTTTCTAGGGAAAAAGTATCTGACTTGAGCGTCGGAGGGCCTGACTCGGGGACTTTTCCCCTGGTTTTTGGTCTCTAACGATTCGTGGGCTCGTCCGAATGTGCGCAGTGTTGGATCGTGAAACGTCGATAGAGGGGGGGGTGAATATTGATTCGAAAAAAAGCGTTAATAAGAGTTAAGCGCAGCGGAATAATAAAAAAAACTTAGACAAACTGAACACGGTGTTTTTTACTTCGTTCGGAGCCTATGACGACTCCTACTCGAAGGCCCGTACTCCGTGAGTACTTTCGTTGGGCAATTACTAGCAGTTCGAAAATGATTACAATTTAAAGTAGAGGAATGCTAGCAAAATAAAGAAAATACCGACAAGAATTAAAGAAAAGGAAAGGAGCGTATTGTCGGATCTTTGTTAGCGTCGCTGGAGTGCAGAGCAGTAGAGCAAGCAGTAGAAGACCTTCTTTTCGTTGTTGTTCTGAAGCTCCCCTCTGACCCTTCTTTTATATGAGGCTCGGGGCGCCCCGGATCCCTTCCGGGCGCCCTGGTGGGACGTGGCAGGTCTAATCAACAAGCTCCACGTGGCGACACGCGAGTTTGGATAAAACTTACCTCCGGGCGCCCGGACCTCCTATTTCCAGGAACTCCTTCTCCTGCAAAATAGAGTTAGTCCGAGGCAAATATATATCCTGTAAAACAGATTATTAGCACAGTTAAAGTTCAACAAAGTAATAGAAACAGAGTATGACTTAGATTCCGTCTTTCCGAGACCGGAATCTAGTCACGATCTCGACTTAGATATCCGAAATTGATCTAAGTCGGATCGACGCCTAATGTTCCCTTCCCGGGAACGCGTCCTCGCAGTCACTCCCCTCTAGTGACTTACCTCACATACCTGCCAGACGCCCGGTCAGCCCGTCGACCCGTCTGGACTTCGTGCCAGCTATCCGGTCAGCCCGTCGACCTAGCTGGACTTCGTGCCTAAGCGTCCGGTCAGCCCGTTGACCCGCTTGGACTTCGTGCCAGCTATCCGGTCAGCCCGTCGACCGAGCTGGGCTTCGTGCCAGACATCCGGTCAGCCCGTCGACCTGTCTGGACTTCTCCTGCACACTCGATCAAAGTGTCAGACAACAACAAACTAACTTAACCTGATTTGTCATTCATCAAAACCTGGGTTAAATCGTTAGTGCTAACCGCACCAACAATCTCCCCCTTTTTGATGGAATGACAACCTGGTTAAGTTAGTGAAAACATATGCAAGAAATAACATGCATTTATGTGGTTTTAAAGGTTAGTTTGTATTTTCAAATTGGTTTAGATAACTTAACCACCTAACCCTCCCCCTTTGGCATTCATCAAAAATAAGCATGGATTAAGTAAGCATAAAAAATATTCAAAGCAGAATATTTTTTTTTTTTAAATAAAGGAGTTTTTAAAATAATTTTGTAAAATTCTTTTTCAGAATCAAATTTTCAAAAATAATTAAAAAATTGCACATTTTTAACCAAGTTGAGTTTAGACTTTGATTTTCAAAGATAAGTCTAACAAGTCAATTTGAAATACTGAAGTAGTTTTATTTCTCCTCCTGAACCTGACATTAACCCAAATGTCTAACCAGTTTGTTACTGACTGACTTATCAGAAGATAGCAGCTTTCACTTGGTTAGTCAAGTTAAGTTCAACCTTAACTTGATTAATGTATATTTTGTATTTAACGCCTAGACTTATATCGATGCACTGAAATAAGCATCTTAAGTCTTAGGAAAGTGGCCTATACATTTCACCCCTTTCTATGTTCGTCAATCACAAGCAAGGTAAGCCTAGAGTTTTGGTGAGATGCTCAAAACTAGTCCTATGGGTACATGCTTTCTAAGGATTTTGAACTAGTCTAAGGCTGAAAATATATTTAAAAATCTAAAATTAGGAAAGTTTTGAAAATGAAATATGTTTTAACCTATAATTTGAGAATAACCATTTTTGAAAAGTATTTTTGAAATTTTAAACTCCTAGTCTATTAAGCACATTCCTAGTTTTCTATGCAAATTGCTAAATTCACTTTCAGGGAGTGGTTTAGTGAATATGTCAGCTAAGTTTGACTTGGACTCAACGTATTTGAGTTCAATGTCACCCTTAGTAACATGATCCCTGATAAAGTGGTGCCTGATTTCAATGTGTTTGGTTCTTGAATGATGCACTGGATTTTTTGTTAAATTTATTGAGCTAATATTGTCAATTAAAACTTTGACATTTGTGATTTTTAAGTTGAAATCTTTTAAAGTGTGCATCATCCATAATAATTGGGCTACACATTCTCCTATGGCTATGTATTCTGACTCAGTTGTAGATAGTGCAACACAATATTGCTTTCTACTAAACCAACTAACAAGTGATGGGCCTAGTAGTTGGCATCCACCACTTGTGCTTTTGCGGTCTAATTTGCATCCAGCATAATCTGAATCAGAATATCCTATTAATTCAAAGTCATTGGTCCTAGGATACCAAATTCCTACGTTTGTTGTTCCCTTAAGATATCTAAAAATCCTTTTGACTTGAGTCAAATGGGATTCTTTAGCACAGGTTTGGTATCTAGCACACATACTAACTGCAAATAAGATATCAGGTCGGCTTGCAGTTAAGTAAAGTAGACTACCTATTAATATTGCACTTCTATAATATTTTAGATCCACTGGTTTTCCATTTGGGTCATTGTCTAAGATTGTGTTTACTGCCATGGGTGTTTTTATTTCTTTTGTATTTTCCATTCCGAATTTTTTAAGTAATTCTTTAGTGTATTTATGTTGATAAATGTAATTTCCTTTATTTGTTTGTTTAATTTGTAATCCTAGAAAATATATCAATTTTCCTACTAAACTCATTTCAAATTCTTGTTCCATTAGGTTGATAAATTCTTCTAAAAAGTCTGAGTTAGTTGAACCAAATATTATATCATCTACATATATTTGTGATATAAATATGTCATTATTTAGTAATTTAACAAACAAGGTTGGGTCAATTTGACCTTGGTTGAATCCTTTGGATGTTAAGTAAGATGTTAGCCTTTCATACCATGCCCTGGGTGCTTGTTTAAGTCCATATAATGCTTTTTTTAATTTAAAAACATAATCAGGATGTTCTAGATCTTCAAATCCAGGAGGCTGACCTACATAAACTTCTTCTTTTATCAGTCCATTGAGAAAAGCTAACTTAACATCCATTTGATATAGTTTGAATCCCTTATGGGCTGCATAACTTAGTAACATTCTAATGGATTCTAATCTGGCTACTGGGGCATAGGTTTCATCGTAGTCAAGTCCTTCAACTTGACTGAACCCTTTGACAACTAGCCTAGCTTTATTCCTAGTAATTTCCCCAGTTTCACTTAATTTATTTCTGAATACCCATTTTGTTTCGATTATTTTCTTATCTTTAGGTGGTGGTACTAGATCCCAAACTTCATTACGCTCAAATTGAGCTAGTTCCTCTTGCATAGCGATGATCCAATCTGGATCAAGTAGGGATTCAGCTACAGTTTTGGGTTCAATTTTTAAAATCAGGGAAATTTGACTTAAATTCCTAAAGGATGATCTAGTCTGAACCCTTAGGTCTGGGTCACCAATTATTTGATCAGTTGGATGGTTAGGGTTGATTCTTATAGTTCTAGGGGGTTGATTTACTTGAGTGTGTTCATCTTCTTCATGATCTAGGGATTGATTGGTTTCTTCAGGATTATTATTTTCAATAGGTTGAAGTTGAGTTTGTCCTTGGGGTTCTTCAAACTTTGCATTTGTGGTTTCCTCGATTTTTAATGTAATTTTATTATATATTCTATAACCCCTACTGTTTAGAGAATATCCTACAAAAATTCCATTTTCTACTTTAGAGGTAAATTTTCCTAAGTGTTCTATGGTATTTAAGATGTAGGCTGGACACCCAAATACTTTAAAATATTTTATGTTGGGTTGTTTGTTATAAAATATTTCAAAGAAGGTTTTATTATGTCTTTTATTTAATGTCATTCTATTTTACACATAGCAGGTTGTACTAACAGCTTTTGCCCAAAAATATTTAGGTAAGTTATATTCATTTAACATAGTTCTAGAGGCTTCCAGTAAGATTCTATTTTTTCTTTCTACAATTCCATTTTGTTGGGGGGTTTTAGGACACGAAAATTCGTGATGGTAGCCATTCTCAAGACAGAACTTGTTAAAATTATGATTTTTAAATTCTCCCCCGTTGTCACTCCTAATTCTTTTAATTTTAAGATCTTTTTCGTTTTCAATTTGTTTGCAAAAGTTTGTAAAGATTTCAAAAGTTTCGTTTTTATGTTTTATAAATTTTACCCAAGTAAACCTAGAATAATCATCTATTATTACTAAACAGTATAAGTTTCCATTTATGAATTTGACTCCATGGGAGTCAAAAAGGTCTAAATGTAGAAGTTCTAATATTGAGTCGGTTTGTGGCTGATTGGTTGGTTTGTGAGTGGATTTTGTTTGTTTACCTTGTTGACAAGCATTACATATGGTTGAATCTAGGTTAGGTAATTTTGGTAAGCCTCTCACTAGTCCATTTAATTTGCTTATATTTCTAAAGTTGGTGTGAGACATTCTCCTATACCATAACCAAGTTTCTTCTTTTTGTGTTAAATAACACTTAATTGAAGAGGTGGTTAAGTTGATAGCATAGATGTTGTCTTTTCTAAAACCTTTTAGGCTTATAGTAGGATTATCTAGATGTTTGATTAAACACTCTGTGGATAGAAATTTAACCTTATACCTAGTATCACACAATTGACTTATAATCAGAAGATTTTATTTAAAATTCTCAACAAGAAGAACATTTGTAATTATGAAATCTATTTTTAATTCAATATTACCTATCCCAATTACCTTGAGTTTGCCGTTGTTTCCAAAGGCAACTGTTCCTAAGCTTTTGTAAGTGAGTTGAGTGAACTTGGTGTGATCTCCAGTCATGTGTTTGGAGCAACCACTGTCCAAAATCCACTTGGTTTCCTACAATGGGTTAAATTTTTTTTTTAAAGTTAATTAAAAATAATTTTTAAAGTTAAAGTAATTTTTAAAATAATTTTTAAAGTTAAAATAATTTTTAAAATAATTTTTAAAGTTAAAATAATTTTTTAAAGTTAAAATAATTTTTAAAATAATTTTTAAAGTTAAAATAATTTTTTTTAAAATAATTTTTTTAAAAATAATTTTTAAAGTTAAAATAATTTTTAAAATAATTTTTAGAGTTAAAGTTAAAATAATTTTTAAAGTTTAAAATAAATTTTAAAGTTAAAATAAATTTTTAAAATAATTTTTAAAGTTAAAATAATTTTTAAAGTTAAAGTTAAAATAATTTTTAAAGTTTAAAATAAATTTAAAAGAAGTTTAGTTTTAATTCGAAATTTAATTTAAATTTGAAATTTGAAATTTAATTTAATTTGAAATTTGAAATTTAATTTTAATTTAAAATTTGAAATTTAATTTTAATTTGAAATATAATTTTGATCCTTAGTCATCTCACCCAATTTAAGTTTTCAATCAGGGAATCCTATAATTTTGTGAGATGGGTTGGATTTTAATTATGGAGTTTGGTTTAACTTGTGTTATATTCAGGTTTAGCTTTGGTCTCTACAAATAGGCATTATTCGGATAAACTTCTAAGCTTGGTGAGTCACATGGACGTCATTAGAAGTAACCAACCTTTCGAGGTTTTCCGAATAGTCCTATCCACAGAGTTTAGTACTAAATCTTGGTCTAACTAGTTAGGATCTATTTAAGGGTAGCTTCGGTCAGTTCCACTTGGCCAAATGCACCAGATCGAAACCATATCTTTCTAGACATGCGATGCCCAAGCTTGCCTAACGTACTATCATCTAAAAACTTCACCAGTACCATGATTCAAGTTAAACTTGGTCTCTTTTTAACTAATCCTAATTACCCTACCGGATTAGTTTGTTTAGGTTACCCTGTCGGGTAAGTTAGTTTTGGAGGTGCCAGCTATTCTGGAGCCTCCCCCTGAATTATTGGCCTTTAATTTAAATTTTCGCTTTAGGTTTGTGTCGATTTCTTTTATAATTATAATTAACTTGGTGATAATTTATATTTTGTTGAGTTTTTGATTTCTTTTACTTGTATTTTGGTTTTTGATTTGGTTTATTCGAGTTTATATAATATATTTTTTCTTTAGGTATGTAATATTGATTCATTCCTACTTGCGTGGTCAAACACGCTTTCGGAACCCAAGCTTGATTAGTTGATTTGTATTGGGTTATTAATGACTTAAAGGTTTTATTTGAGTTCGACTGGTATCCAAGTCCGGTTTTATTATAACATGTTTTTTGATTGTTCAGGATTAAGTCTAGATTTTTTTGATCCTGTAGTGAATTTTTCTAGTATTTCTTTTAAGTTATTAATTTCTGATTTTAATGATGAATTCTCTTCAAGTATTAGATCTTGAGTTGGATTTGAATTTTTTATTTGTTCCTTGAAGTCTTGATTTTCCTCAAGGAGTGATTTTTTTTTTATTTTCTATTTTAATTAACTTACTATTTAAGCAAGAAATAATTTTAAAGAATTTTTTGTTTAAATTAAAATATACCTCATCCGGGCCTTCGGAAACGAGTACGGACTCGTGGCTTGATTCGGGTTCCGACCCGTCTTCCGATTCATCTCCTGACTCATCTTCCGTTTTAGCTTCGCGGGCCATCAGCGCGAGGTGGCTCTGGTGTTTCTGCTCTTCTACCTCTGATTCGTCCGAGGAGTCATCCCACGTTGCTTTGAGGGCCTTCTTTTTGGTTGGCTTCGGGTTGTCGAACTTCAGTCTTGGACATTCGCTCTTGTAGTGCTCCTTTTTGTTGCATCCGAAGCAAGTCACATTCTTTTGTTCCGCGGGAGGACTGATCTTTTGAAGGTCCTTTTTGCTGAAGCTTTTTTTTCTCCTGGTGAACATTTTTCTTACCAAGTTCACCAGGTATTCTTCGTCTTCTGAATCTTGACTGGAATCCTCTTCAGATTCAGACTTGCTCTTCTTTTCTTTGGATGGTCCTGCAAATAAAGCAATACCTTTCTCGGCTCTAGCATTAGTTTGTTCATGTAAGTCTAACTCACAGAAAAGCTCGTCTAATTTTAACTTAGATAGATTTTTCGAAATTTTATAGGCATCTACGATTGATGCGCATAAGCTATTACGAGGAAAGGCATTTAGTGCGTACCTTATTAAATCTCTGTTTTCCATCTGATGGCCTATCGCGTGGAGTCCGTTGAGGATGTCCTTGATTCTCGCGTGCATTTGACTTGCCGTTTCCCCTTCCTGCATTTTTATATTAAATATTTTATTTAAAAATAAATCTCTTTTTGTTACCTTTGCGTCGCTCGTTCCTTCGTGCAGCTCGATCAATTTGTCCCACAATTCTTTAGCATTCTGATGCGGTCCGACCCTGTTCAGCTCTTCTCGTGTTAGGCAGCAGTGTAGCGTATTGATTGCTTTGTTTTCTGTAGACGCCTTTTTCCTCATGTCCGGAGTCCACTGTTCCGTGTCTAGTGGATTTCCGGAGTTGTCGGTTGGAGCTCGGTAGGCCTTTATAACGTTGAACCACTGATCGTAATCCGTCTTTAGGTACACTTCCATTCTTTTCTTCTAGTAGGAGAAGTCATCCCCGTTGAATAGGGGAGGGCGTACTGTGCTAAAGCCTTCTAGTTGAGACATTCTGCACACAAGTAAATAACGAAAAAAAATGTTCCAAGACTTGGTCTTGGATTAGTAGTGCGGGAAAAAATAATAGCTGTGTCTAAGTTGGTGTTGCACCAATTTAGATTTAATTGCAACGAGAAAAAAATTCCCAAATTAATAATAATATCAACTTAGAATTAAGCGTAAAAAAAAAAAAGAAAAAAATCTTTTCACCCCCTGTCTGATTGGTGGTTGCACCAAATCAGAGCGGTATCTGCTCTGATACCACTTGTTGGATTGTGAAACGTCGATAGAGGGGGGGGGGTGAATATCGATTCGAAAAAAAAATGTTAATAAGAGTTAAGCGCAGCGGAATAATAAAAAAAAACTTAGACAAACTGAACACGGTGTTTTTTACTTCGTTCGGAGCCTGTGATGACTCCTACTCGAAGGCCCGTACTCCGTGAGTACTTTCGTTGGGGAATCACTAGCAGTTCGAAAATGATTACAATTTAAAGTACAGGAATGCTAGCAAAATAAAGAAAATACCGACAAAAATTAAAGAAAAGGAAAGGAGCGTATTGTCGGATCTTTGTTAGTGTCACTGGAGCGCAGAGCAGTAGAGCAAGCAGTAGAAAACCTTCTTTTCGTTGTTGTTCTGAAGCTCCCCTCTGACCCTTCTTTTATATGAGGCTCGGGGCGCCCCGGATCCCTTCCGGGCGCCCTGGTGGGACGTGGCAGGTCCAACCAGTAAGCTCCACGTGGCGACGCGCGAGTTTGGATAAAACTTACCTCCGGGCGCCTGGATCCCTTCCGGGCGCCCGGACCTCCTATTTCCAGGAACTCCTTCTCCTGTAAAATAGAGTTAGTCCGAGGCAAATATATATCCTGTAAAACAGATTGTTAGCACCGTTAAAGTTCAACAAAGTAATAGAAACAGAGTATGACTTAGATTCCGTCTTTCCGAGACCGGAATCTAGTCACGATCTCGACTTAGATATCCAAAATGAATCTAAGTCGGATCGACGCCTAATGTTCCCTTCCCGGGAATGCGTCCTCGCAGTTACTCCCCTCTAGTGACTTACCTCACTTACCTGCCAGACGTCCGGTCAGCCCATCGACCCGTCTGGACTTCGTGCTAGCTATCCGGTCAGCCCGTCGACCTAGCTGGACTTCGTGCCTAAGCGTCCGGTCAGCCCGTCGACCCGCTTGGACTTCGTGCCAGCTATCCGGTCAGCCCGTCGACCTAGCTGGGCTTCGTTCCATACATCCGGTCAGCCCGTCGACCTGTCTGGACTTCTCCTGCACACTCGATCAAAGTGTCAGACAACAACAAACTAACTTAACCTGATTTGTCATTCATCAAAACCTAAGTTAAATCGTTAGTCACTACAAAAAAACTGTAATTTAGCGACAAATATTTGCGACAAAATATATTCGTCGCAGATTTGCGACAATTTTTGCGACAAAACACACTTGTCGCTTATTAGCAACAAAATGTGCGACAAAAAATATTTTATTGCCAATTAGCAACAAAACAATATTTGTCGCAAATTTAATTAAAATTAGCGACGAACAAAATAATTTGTTGCAGAAATTGCGACAAAATTAGGGAATCGTTGCAATTTTTGCAACGAACTTAGGGTTCGTCGCAATATTTGCGACGAACTCAGGATTCGATGCAAAAAATCATTTAATTCCCAAGCAGCATCAAAAATTCAAAATTTATATATTTAAAAAAACTGAAATCTGCGACGAATTTAAATATTCGTCGCAGAATCCGCAACGAATTTTAAATTCGTTGCAGAATCCGCAACGAATTACAAAATTTGTTGTTGAATCTGCGACGAATTTCAAAATTCGTCTCAGAATTGTATTTTTATTTTTATAGGTAAAATTAAACTTTGAGGTATATAGAGATGTCAGAATGAGATGAAACCGGTTCCTATGAGTTTCTATAAATTCCCTGATTTTATAATTGTCCACAACCTCTAATTTTATGCTACCGGTGAATTTTTTTACATCAAAGAGGTCCTGAAAACGGTCTTCACCTTCATAAGACCAAAAATATCAATTTAATATATCAAATTTATTTTTTGATGACATTTCCATGATCAAGGGATTTTTAGGAACCCGTAGGATCTGATTTCATCTCATTCCAAGTTCTCTAGGTACCTCAATCGGCCCCGGAAAGATTATTTTACATATAAAAAAAATAAAATTTTGCAACGAATTTTTAAATTCGTCGCAGAATCTGCAACGAATTCCAAAATTTGTCGCAGAATCCGCAACGAATTTCAAAATTTGTCGCAGAATTGCATTTTTTTTATATGTAATATTAAATTTTCCGGGGCCGATTGAGGTACCTAGAGAGCTTGGAATGAGATGAAATCAGATCCTATGGGTTCCTAAAAATCCCCTGATCATGGGAGTATCATCAAAAAATAAATTTACCAATTGTACTTTAGTTAAATTTTGTATACGAATATGTAGATTTACAAGTCACATGTATTTTGAAATATCCGAAGACGGTTGAAGTATATAGAGATGTCAGAATGAGATGAAACCGGTTCCTATGAGTTTCTATAAATTCCCTGATTTTATAATTGTCCACAACCTCTAATTTTATGCTACCGGTGAATTTTTTTACATCAAAGAGGCCCGGAAAACGGTATTCACCTTCATAAGACCAAAAATATCAATTTAATATATCAAATTTATTTTTTGATGACATTTCCATGATCAAGGGATTTTTAGGAACCCATAGGATCTGATTTCATCTTATTCCGAGCTCTCTAGGTATTTCAATCGGCCACGGAAAATTTATTTTACATATAAAAAAATGCAAATTTGCGACGAATTCCAAAATTCGTCGCAGAATCTGCAACGAATTCCAAAATTCGTCGCAGATTCAGCAACGAATTTTAAAATTCGTCGCTGAAACAGCGACGAATTTTTGAATTCGTCGCAGAATTGCACTTTTTTTTATATGTAATATTAAATTTTCCGGGGCCGATTGAGGTACCTAGAGAGCTCGGAATGAGATCAAATCAGATCCTATGGGTTCCTTAAAATCCCTTGATCATGGGAGTATCATCAAAAAATAAATTTACCCATTATACTTATTCCTAATTTGCTTAATCAATTATGAGCATTTTTGGACTTAGTTAAATTTTTTATACGAATGTGTACATTTACAAGTCACACGTATTTTGAAATGTCCGAAGACGATTGAGGTACATAGAGATGCCAGAATGAGATGAAACCAGTTCATATGGGTTTCTATAAATTCCATAATTTTATAATTGTCCACAACATCTAATTTTATGCTACCGATGATTTTTTTAAGTCGAAGATCTCCGAAAAACGGTATTCACCTTCATAAGACCAAAAATATCAATTTATTATGTCAAAATTTTTTTTTGATGGCATTTCCATGATCAAGGGATTTTTAGTAATCCATAGGATCAGATTTCATCTCATTCCGAGCTCTCTAAATATCTAAATCGCCCCGGAAAATTTATTTTATATATAAAAAAAATGAAATTTTGCGACGAATTTAAAAGTTCGTCGCAGAATCTGCAACGAATTTTAAAATTCGTCACAGAATCCGCAACGAATTTCAAAATTCGTCGCTGAATCAGCAATGAAATTTGCAACGAGTTATCCTTTTGTCGCAAAAGACCTAACTTTAACCACTCCATGACAGCCCCTTTGCCCTAACTTTGGTGGCGGTTCGATCCCTCCTTTTGCCCTAGCTTTGGTGGTGACGCAGAAGCTGCGATCCGAGGACGGAGGACGTCGGTTAGGGCGATTTCAGTCCAGGTAAACTTGTCTCCCTCTCTTCCAACTCCGGTGGCAGTTCGCGCTGGGCGGTCGCAGGTGCTCGCGCCTGCCTCTGGCTGGCCGCGGGTGGTCGCGGCTGCCGCTGGCTGGCCGCGGGTGCTGTCCCGCTGCTGGGAGGCCGCGCCTGGCGCTGGCCGGCCTCGGGAGTGAGTTGCTGGCCCTGGCCGGACGCGTGGGGCAGCTCCTTGCCCTGGCCGGACACTCGAGCTAGATCATGGCCATGGTCTGGCGGAAGAGGCCGAGGTTGGCCATTGTCGGTCGCGCGAGTCAGCGGCTGGTCCTGGCCGGCCACGGCCCTGGCCCTGTCCGACAGTGGCTACCACTGTCCGGCAGCGGCTGGCCCGACCGCAGGTGGCCCTTGATGTCGTTGGTCAGCCCTTACCCGGCACTTGCTGCCCTTGCCATGGCCAAGACGGCCAAGACTTATTGGCTAAACCAACCATATAGTCTTGTTTATAGCGACCTTATTTGTGTTATTTGACCTATATAATTGACTGTGTACATTGTTTATGCAGGTGTATAGTAGATGTGTTTGAGAGACACTCAACGTCTTTGTTGACCTCTGTTTGGTATACCTACACCCTTGACTTTAATTAATAATGATAGCATTAGTATACAATTTTATGTTATTTATTTTCATTTGTATGTGCGCTTGAAACATATTAGTGATTAGTGTATTTCTTGCTATATATCTAATATCTCATTCTTAAACTTATATATATTATTTGTTAATGCTCTGTATTTCTTGCTATATGTTATAGGTGAGTAGAGGTGATATCTATCGTCAAAGGAATCTCACACAATCTCTTTTAATAAATATGGTAAGTTTTTTTTATGTTATTTATTATGCATCATTATTTTTTTAACTTTATCCTATTTTTGAATTTCAGAACATCTTTAGACGGGGGGGACGTAAACGAAGTTCACATGGCCATGCAGCACCTAGCAGTGCACCTACGCCTATCCCTGATCAGCCTGTACGACTATCAAATTCACCTTCGCCAGTACAGCCAGGACCATCACATCTCTCTACGCCAGTTCAGGCAGGACCATCACATTCCCCTTCGCGAGTACATGCAGGACCTTCACATTTGCCGTCGCCAATACATGCAGGACCATCACATTCTCCTTCGCCAGTACCTTCACCGCAAAATTTGGCAGATCCGGTTCCTACCAGATACTCATTTTCTGAGACCCAAGATGTTCGAATATTTATTGTCCCCTCCGGAGATTCGTAAGTATAAAATTAATATCTTAATTTTTTATTCTATATTTTTTAAGTATGATTATAAAGTAGGATTAAAACTTAGTTTCATCACTTCAATTGTCTTTTCTTTAGCAAGTTTATTTAAATGTAATATTTAAGTTCTGATATGCATTACTTCATTCTATTCCTTGCTCTAATAGTATAATTGATTTACTTTATTTTCAATCATATCATGAGATTACTTAATTCTATCTTTAATCATCCTCTCATTATTTGATAAACTCTGAAAATTTTTTGATGTGCTATTTTATTTTCAATTACACATCCTTATTCTCAATAATGAAAAGTTCTAATAGTGGTTTGATGTGCAACCTTTTTTTTAATCAATTAGACCATTAGAATAGTGTATGATCATTGGTCATTCTTGCATTTTTGAACAACTCTGAACAATGTTTAATTAGCAATGATACTCTTCATATATTTAATATATTAAATAATTAGACTATTTAACCGTTGGACTAGAATGGATTATGGTAGTTACAAGACAGTCAATTAACATTACTAGTTTAGGGATCTTAAAAATATGGTTACTCCTATCTTATATTTTTTAGACTTTTCTTATTACTATTATATTTAATATTCTTCATTAACTATAGGTTCGAAAATTCGGTACGTGTTGTTCACGAAATTAATCAAATCATGAATAATCATTGGATGGGGGATTCTATGTCTTATTCAAGCACTCCATCATCAATGAAAGAGTTATGGTGGAGCGAGTTTAAGGTATAAATGATTCATTTTATATCTAAAAATTAAATCTATATACTTAATTATTTTATTTCCTATTCAGCGGATATATAATTGGGACCCTGCATATGAATTCGAAATTAAGAATAACTTCAAGAAAAAATGTGGCGATCACATTCGTCATACTCTTAGTCATGCTAAACAAAGGGGTAAAAAACCACTTTGTATCACAGAGGATAATTGGACTAAGATCAACAATTTTTAGTCAACCAACGAAAGCAAACAACGAAGTCAACAGAATAAATTAAATCAATCTTATAATTCTGGAGACTTCTCTGCTACATATGCGGGAGGTTCAATTAATATCGATGAGCATCGACCTAGAATGGTAAATATTTAACTCTTCTACTAATTTTTAACTCTCTCAATTGTTTTTTAATCCGTCATTATTTTTTTATTTCTAATCCTTTTTTTTAGACCAAAGATATGGGGAAAGAACCTTCATTCATTGAAACTTTCACCAAAACTTTTACAAAAAAGGATAAGTCTTGGAGTGGGGCTAGAGCAAAAGCAATAAAGGTTTGGATTAATTAAAAATATGTGTTTCTAAATTATTGTTACAATAAATTTATTTTAATTTTATAATTATATAGGACAAATACGATGAGCTCGAGATAGCACATAGAAGTTCATGTGCTAGTGAGGAAACTGAGTCATCTGTTGGTAAAAATTTGGATTTGTGGTTGGAGGCTAGTGGAGGACAGAAAGGGGGAAGGATATTGGGAATGAGTTCTTTAAGCAAAAATCATAGAGTTTCCCGTAAATCATTTTCCACCCCAACAGCAGTCACGACTCAGATCAATTCCTTGACTGAAGAGGTTTCACATTTAAAGGGCATAATATTAGAAAGAGATGAAGAAAGAAGAGCTAGAGATGCAGAAATGAGAGCTCTCCGTCAACAACAAAATTTAATTATGAAACATCTTCAGTTAAGTTCCGCTCCTTCCGATTTTGGTGACGATGGCGACGATGGTGGCGATGGATCTTCTTGTATGAATTTTATTTATCTCATAATTAGTATTTTGGAATGTTAGTTGTTCTATTGTAGATGTTTATTTTTTTGTTAATAATACTAATTTTTTTGAAACAGGATTGGTCAGACACAATGAAAATCAATGTTGGGAGTAACTAAAAAATTATTTTTTTGTTCATATATAGTAATTTCTTTATTGTAATTATTGATATTGTTTATATTATGCAGGAAGAAGATGAAGAAGATAGAGAAGATTTAGTCATATTTCGGATTTTGTTGAAATATGGATGGTTTAGAACTTATGATGTTTGGATTGTATGGATATTAGATCTTTTGTGATGTTTATATTTTGATGTATTATATGTTTGGCTTGCAAGGATATTAGATCATGTTTGTATTTTGATGTATCATATGTTTGGATTGTAAGTATATTAGATGATGTTTGCATTTTAATTTATGGAATGCTTGGATTTTTTGTGATATTTGGATTTGATGTGATTTGGTTTATGTATAATTTTATTGTTAGATATAATGTCTATTTATTAGATGCATATTTGTGTATTAATCAGGTTAAATATAGAAATAATAAAATTTAGGATGGCGGTTGTTTAGTTTTGCGACAAACTTTGCGACGAAAATATTTTTGTTGCAAGCCTATCGTAATATATCGAAAAAAACAGTACTAAATTTTGCAACAAATTTTCAGATTCGTCGCAGAAATCTGCGACGAATTATCAGATTTGTTGCAAATTCTGCGACGAATTTTCAAATTCGTCGCAGAATTTAAGATATGTAAATGTTGCGAATTGTCACAGAATTCGTTGCAGAATTTGCGACGAATTCTGCAACAAAAAAACTTCGCAACATGACTTAGATTCCGCGACGAATTTTCAGATTCGTTGCAGAATCTGCGATAAATTCCTATATTCGTCGCAAATATCTGCGACAAATTTGATAATTTGTCGCAAATTCTGCGACGATTTTTGTGACGAACGTGAAATCATTGCAAAATTCAAAATTCGTTGCAAATTGAATTGGTCAAGGTTTATGATCTTCCAACTAACTTGCGACGAAAATATAATTCGTTGCAAACTTTGCGACGAATTTTAGTTTTGTCGCAATTATCAGCAACGAAAATAATAATTCGTTGCAAAATCGGCGACAAAATATATGTTCGTCGTAAATTATTTGCGACGAATAGTGTGACGAATTTTATTTTCGTTGCAGATTTTGCAACAAATTCTTTTTTTTTGTCGCAAAATATTTTGCGACGAGATCTTTGCGACGAAATATATTCGTCGCTGATTTCGTCGCAAACCAAATTTGCGACGAATTTTTTTAAAAATTCGTCGCCAAATTTGTCGCAAAAGGCAGTTTTTTTTGTAGTGAATGCTAACCGCACCAACACGCAGGATCCTTTCTTCGTCATCACCCCCCGTCATCTGCTCATGTAAGCTTTTCTTGCGGGTGCTAGATTGACCAGGCTTCACAGTGACTTTCCGTCAACACCAGCAACAGCGCGATCCGCCTTCGTCCGACTCAGTTTCCGGACGGGATCACCTACCATTAGTATTAGATCCTGATGGACTTTTGATTGGGCTCACCGCTAAATGGAGCAACACAACTAGAGGTTTAAATTTTAAGTTTTACAATTTTTTATTTTTATTTTTATTTTTTGTTGTCGTAAAAGAATAGGAAAATAGAATTCGAAGAAAACTCAACTGCAACATCTACGACCCACCGTCATTCAAGAAAAAAAGAGTTCACTTATTGTAAGCTAGTAATGAAAATTTTCATCCTGATGAGTTAGGTCGCTTTAAGAAAGAGTTCAAAATACCACAATACGAAAATGAAAAAAATTCTCCAAAAATACAAATGGACAAAGGACCACGTTAGAAAATCAGAGGCAGACACATTACTAGATGATTCACCTACTGATATCACGTGCAGGATAGGTAAATACAAAAATGCATATGACCTCTACTTGCAGTTAATCGAGCTCCACGAGAATCTCTCGGGACTAGAAGATAAGCTCCGAGTGGATTAGCTCAACGAACGAGTTGTACCGGAATCTATGTTGCTAGGTATTATGGAGAATAACCCTACCAATGGCTCAATATATAGGTGTAAATTCAAAATTTTAAATGCAGGGAAAAAGAACAATAAAAAATAAGTGCCCTGTTTTAATTTATTTATTTTTACACAACTCAAACTATATATTGCTTGAGGTTTGAAAGGGGAAGGAGTGCTTAAGGTGCAAGAAGTTATTACAATTATGATAAAATGTGAATACATTCGTCCCAGTGCTCTCGTCAATCTGTCCCAAGATTAATACGGAGTAGATAAATTACAGACGGCTACTAGCTTTTGGAATAGTGACTAGCACATAAGGGAGGTATTTACCTCGGCTTTATCGAGATTTGAACCCCAGATCTCATTGTGACAATACCTCATGTGTTAGCCATTAGATCCATCCGAGAGGACGCAAGAAGTTATTACAAGAACCAGCGTGTGTGGAAGAAATCTAAGGATTGGAGCTTATTAGGTAATTAACCAATTTTAGTATTTATACAAATTCTTTTTTCAATATTGATGAAATGTATGATAATTTAGTTGATTATGGTTCTGCTAGTTTAAATTCAAATTATTTTAGAAAATTAGGTGATAGAAATTTAAAGGATTCTAAATTAAATTAATTAAATTTTAAAAAACACATAATTAAATTCAAAAAATCAGAGTTTAAATTTAATTAAATAAATTAATCAAAATAATCAGATTAATTAGAATAATCAGATTAATAGAAATAATCACATTAATCAGAATTATTTAAAAATAAAAAAATCAAAATTATTAAAAAAATCTGAATTACATAAATTTAGAATTTTTTTTTTAAAAATTTAAAAGTTTCAAAAAAAATTTAATTCAGAAAAGTAGTTTTTAAATCTAAAAAAATTCAAAAAATAGGGTTTTAAGTCATGATATAAAAATGAAAAATTTAGAAAAAAAAAAAAATGAAGAGCACATCCTGTCTAGAAGCCTTGTGTACCACTACACTCGTCGAATCACTTCCTGGAGCAATCGAGCAGAACTTTAGCCGTACAAAATATGAGCATGAGATTAATTGATTTGATGTTGATTTTTTATATTGAACCTTGAGCTTCAGCCTTCTTTTTATAGAACTCGATAATACTTATCCAGTTATCTAGAAGCCTTCACGGTGCTTGGACTGTTGACTCAGTGCCAATTGACTTGGTAACCTTCAATTGCTTGGACCAACTTTAGTCGCTGGTGTGTGATTCATACGTATGTTTTCATTACTATTTAGCATGCATTTATTTTATTACATGAGCATATTTTCTATAGTTTCATACATTTTATATATTTTTTATCTTTTTAGTTAAAAAAACTATTCTTCAAAAAGTATTCTTTTGTGTACCTCACTATTTAGCTTGCATATTTTCTTTTATTAATAGGACGTAAAGTTGGAGCTCAAATTGACGAAAAGCCTTGAAAATATGCATTCCAATATGATACATGGTCAAGACTGTGTCCCTCACTACCACTTGACAAGGAGAATTCTAGCATCAAACACACTCTGATCATGTCATCTGACATAACTGTGTTCGATAACTACTGACATCCAGTGGCCCACACTGTATGGTCATGCTTCTTAACACAATCGTAGTATGGTGGTGACACCTCTATTTTTTTTTAGGAAAGTGGTACTAAACTTAGTAATCTCTTGATGCCATAAAAGAACCAAAGGGTATCTATTTAAGGGATTAAAGGGTTTCTCATGACAAGAAATCCTTGGGAAGAGTTGTTTTTCAAGGAGCCGCCGCAAGGATTCCATCCACTAAAAAGAATAGACATCTTCCGAAGACAACATCGACATCTATGGCTGAGTGTCCTTACTCTTCTCTCTTTCTTATGAGTTGTAGAATGCTTAATTCTATGTCTTCGGCTTTTATCTCTCCATCTCTATGGAGTAGTTTATTTAATTCTAGAATTAAGGAGTAATCCGATGTAGAGTTGGCACTTGTGTTTTATTAATCTCCACTTTTTGATGGATCAAACAGAAGCGATAGAGTGGAGAGGATGGGGGGCAGGAGTAAATATCGCTTGTTAAAACTTTTTCTTTTGTATCGTAAAAACAATCAGAGTGTAACGAAAAATGATAAGACAAATTTAGTTACTTGGTTTAGAGTTTATGACAACTCCTACTCCAATACCTGTGATTCTTGATCGCACCGATGGATAATCCACTAGATTTCTTCTTTCCAAAATCTTCAAAAGAAGCAATTCATACAAATAAAACTAGAAGATAGTAACACACTACTATCTTCTTGAAATTAAAACAATGCAAGCTAATTAAAATTATACCGGTAATAGGTAGAAGATGAAGCTCTGTCGACACTTCTTAATGGAGCAACTTGCTTGTGAAGATGAAGCGCAGAGTAAGAGCACGAATAGTAGTTTTGCATAGAGATGAACTGAGAATTGATCCCTTGCCTTAGACCTTGAGCTTCCCTTATATAAGCTTGGTTCGGTTGACCGAAAAGTTGTTTGATCGATTGATCCTTTCAGTCAACGGATCCTCCTATCAATCGACTAAACCCCTTGCTTCCCTTCTCTGACAAGATCCAATCTCCGCCCATTTATGAGCATTTATGGTTTGGTCGACTGAACCCCTTGATCGGTCGATCGATCTATGCAGTTTTTCTATTTGTCGAGATTCGCCATTAATTCTTTGATTGTTCGGTTGACCAATCCCAAGGTTCGGTCGATTGATCGGCCTGACTTCCATGTTTGTTGTGGCTTCATTTGATCTCTTCCATGTCACTTTCGTTCGGTCGACCGATTAGTCACTTTACCAAACTTTGCCTTAAACTGATCTCTATTCGGTATCAACTTGGTTCGATCAACATCCTGTTGTTCGGTCAACCGATGACTTTGGTTCTTACAAAACAGAGTTAAAACAAATACTCCTGCAAAACAAAGTTAGCACAGTGATAATATATGATGCATGAGTAGTAATATGCATGAGTAGTAATTGACAGTAAAATTGTCTTGATCTCAACTTAAAAACATTCCCAGTTTCTTCAGTTGGATGTGCAACTTAAGGTTGTTCCTTTTCAGAACACGACCTCACTACCACTCCTCTCCAGTTGCTTACCTCAATCCACTTGTCAAACATTGGTCCTCCAGACTTGTTTAGACTTTACCGCTTAGTATCAGATAGTCTCACCAGGGCTTCCTCTCGATACCAGGTCCTCCAGACCTATCGAACTTCCCTACCAAGTGTCGGGTTCTCTCGACTCACTTGGACTTCTTGCCTGGCTTCCACGATCTGCTAAGACTTTTTCGGTTGAGTAAACATCCTGTACACTTAGTAAACTTGTTGGATTACAATAAGACTTAACTTGAATTTTTGACAACATCAAAACTCAAGTTCGATCTAGTACACCCTACACCAACACTTTTATCGCATGATGTGTTTATGCTTGATTTGGTTTTAGTATGCTGACATGCTATCGATGCTAGAGTGTGTATTCACAAAAGTAGTTTAAAACCTCTCGAGGATACCATTGACTATTATAGAACGTAAAGGGTTTACTCCGATTTGAGCTCACGAAGTAAGGGATAGAAGTCTAGGGAATCATGTGACATCGTGACATGAGTCTCCCTGAGAAAGCAGTTGCTTTAATATGACTACTACTAAAGTAGATTTGGGTAGATATAGCGGTATTTTCTAAGAGGAGATATGGGTTACCTTGGGACAGACTACCTTCAAGCATATCAAACACTAAGGTAAAAGAGGAAATTACTATTAGAATATCAACGATCATTGTGGTGAAATTGAAGTCCTAAAATTATCTTAAAATTTGATTTTCTCACAACTTCTCTCTTTTCTTTCTAAATTTGTTTGCTTTCTTAATAAATTCTCTTGATTTTGATTCATTTACATAGCCTACTTTGTATTTGGACTGATATTCAACCTTACGGTATGAAAGGATGATAATTTATTACTTGATGACAATAGTACACTTGCAAAAATCACACATCAGTCGCTTGGAACATGATCAACTCCAATTTTTGGCCGCGTCACTCAGATCTTGGATTTGATCTCGCTTTGTCCTTTCCAGGTGTCTAGGATAGTTCCAATCTCCCTAACCTTTAGGTCAACCAAACCACCTTCAGTCGCTCAGATCCTATAAGCATCCTCCATCAACTCCTGCTTCCTATAACATAGAGTTAAGCACCATACAATATGTTGTAAGTACTCCAGGATACTTTTGATGTGGTCAACCGAGTTAAGTTAGGTCATGTTAGTGTTTGATACATTGTGTCTAAGTGTACAGGAACTTAGGAACACAAGAAGTCGAATGGAAGACATAGGGGATGAGAAGGATGGCGCAGGAAAGGAACCGATATGCTCGATGCACCTGAGGAACGAGAAGTTGTGGAAGAATATACCAATGGATGAGAAGAATGCTCACGGTGCTTCCGGGACGAGAATCCGGAGCGGAAGTCTGCTTGAGGAGAAGGCTGGAAGATGAGTTTAGGTGAGCCTAATTTCGGATGGTCGAAATCACTTAAATAAAGCTGCTAGAATTTGCCAGTAGCTACTCATGGAAGTACCTTCAAGCTCATGGAAGGCGCCTTCGATCCCTCATGGAAGGCGCCTTCGATCCCTCATGGAAGGCGCCTTCGATCATGTTGAAGGCACCTTCAAATGATCGTTAGCCGAAGATAAAGTTTTATCTTCAACAATAAAACTTATTTCGGCGCCTTGGGCCACCTTGAAGGTGCCTTTAAGCTATAGATAACATTTTCCAGGAGTTATAAAAAGACCCTTGGACCTAGGAATTCAACAACAACTAAACTACAATAATTGTATTCAATTTCCTAGTGATTTCTGGGCTTAGAAAGTGTGTAAAAGACTTCTCCACCTTCAGCAAAGGAGTAACTTCTAGTGGAGCATTCTTCAACGCCTTGGATTAATAACTACCTATGTTGTAACTAAGTGAACATCCGTCTTACTTTCTTTAGTTGTTTTGTTTATTTCTGCTTTATTTTAATTGTGCTATCTAATTAAGTTGAAAGATTGAGAAAGGGGTTATTTTTATTTAACAAGCAATTCACTCCTCTCTTACACACCACATGGGACTAACAAGTGGTATCAAAGCCAAACCACTTCAAAAGGACTAATCTCCTCTAAAGCAACAAAATGATGGCCGGTTCAAGTATTCATCTACCGAAGTTCGAGGGAGATTTCACGTAATGGAAGTATCGGATGGAGATATTTTTAAAAATAAACTTTGAAATTCTTCTAATCATGAAATATGATTTTGTAGCTCCGAAGGACTAACAAGGAATTGAAAAATTAGAGTACTTATATACAAAGAAAGAAAAAGCTAATTTCGTGGTGAACTACAAAGTAGAGTTCCATCTGATGAACATTCTTCCGCCCCAGGAGGTCAATCAGATCGGCAGCTACAACTCTACCAAGGAGCTCTAGGAGAAATTTCTGGAACTACATGAAGGTACTTCAGAAGCCAAGTTAGCAAGATGGGGCATCCTCCGAACTCAGCTAAGGAATATCCGGATGGACAATGGAGAGAAGGTAGCTCAACTCTAAGCAAGGATCAAAGAATTCATCACTCAACTCATTAATCTCGGAGAATTGGTAACGAACCATGATTCTATCTGGTATGCACTCAATGCTTTTCCAGAACTCCTGAATGATTATCCTTAGTAGATGCATACTACATTATCTCTAAGAACTTTGAGGTAAGTACACTAGAAAATTTATTTTGAACTTTCAAACTTCACGAAACTAGATGTGAAGATCCCAAAGAAATTGAGAAGTCGAACAACAACCTTGCCCTAAAATTCTAGAAGGACAAATAAGACTCTGAAGCTTTAATCGATGAAGAAGAAGTCGCCCTAATGGTAAGAAAATTTAGTAAGTTAATTAAATTTAATAAGTCGCAGGCAAAAAAGTACTTTTAGAGCAAAAGGAAGGTTCGATGGTATAATTGTCAAGAAGAGGGGCATATCAAGGATGACTTCCCCAAATTGAAGAAGAAGGAGAAAGATAAAGGTAAAAGACCAACAAGAACAAAGCACAAAAATTAAAGGTGATGTGGGACGAATCATCGTCATTAGAATCGAATCTAGAAGAATACGTCGGATTAGCCCTGATGGCATATCACCAGAGGAATGCTAAAAGTTCCTTAGAGATGAGCATCGACGAAGGAGGAGAATCCTCAAAGGAAAGTAGTGACGAAAGCAGAGGATCTTCATAAGAAAGCAGTAATGAAGGGGGAGAAACAAACCACTAGGTAAGTGAGGTACGCATACTATCTCTTAGACAATCTTACGAATTCATTAAGATGTTGCCTAAAAATATGTTAAAATTAGAAAAAGATAATTCTAGGTTAAAATTAAACTTAGCAAATTCATGCCCCTTAGATATGTATGAGAATTTAAAAATATAAATTGAAAACCTAAAAGCAAAAATAAAGAAAATGGAAAATGACCAAGCATGTTCAACCAATTTTCAAAAATTAAAATTTAGAAATTATGATAGAATCAACTGGTACATTAGAAATCACCCAGACCAAATTAGGAAAGTCTCTAGGGATTATGTACTATCAAAATTTTTAGTCAATCTAGTAGGAAGAAACCTATATTATGTTCCAAAATCTTTTTTAGATTAAATTTCTTAATTTTTAATTTATTAGGATAGAAATTATTTCAAAAAGAAAACTATTTTTTGAGTAATCTTTTTATTTGTATTCTTTTCTCAAAATTTTTATACTGATAGAACATTATATTTTTTGTTAAAATATATATATATTTTTAATTTTCTGATCATATTATTGCTCAAAATTTTATATGTGAAAAATAGATGTATTATCTACTAACCGAAAAACTTTTAATTTTTTGTTTATATTAAGATATTTTCTATGAATTTTCTTAACTAAAATTGTATTATGAAAACTGAAAATATTTTACAAATTAATTTTTGAAATATTTTATTTTTTACGATAAAATATGATGTTCTTTGTCATAATAAATTTTTTTGATATTTTTTGAATATTATCTAAATTATTATGAATGATTTTCTGAAAAGTTAATTTTTAATATTAAAAATTCAAGAAAATATAATTTTAGAAGCTTTGATTTTTTTGGCATTAAACTAGCTTCTTTACATATCTAAAAAAATTAACAGAATTTTTAAAGTTGAAAAAATATTTTTCAAAGACTTATTTTTGAAAAGTAGGTTGTTCTATTGAAATAAATAATTTCTATTCGATTAAATAATATTTTACTGTGAATTTTTTTTTACTGATATAGATTATTCTATTTAAATTTGATAAAAAATTTTAAGATTTTTTAAAGTCAAAAAGTAATTTTAAAATTATTTTTTATCAAAATAGAAGATTAATTAGTAAATATAGAATATTTTTAAAAATTATTTCTGAAAAATATTAGTCTACTAGTAATTCGTGTTTTGTACCTCTAGAAAAGTATTTCAAATTTTTGTAACTGTTTCTTTTATTCTTCCCAATTTTTTGATGTGATCTAAGGGGGAGAAAGAGATATAAGTTAAGAGGGAGTTGGAATAATTGAAAATTTATTTCTATATTTGCTAAATACTTAGTGTTCATTGCATAATTAGTGTTAAATTATAATTTTCATTCACTAGTTAGAATATTGCATTTTGTTTTATCCTAAATTTAGCTCGGGTTGTTGTACATTTAAAAGGGGGAGATTGTAAGTATCACGAGATAGTTTTGATGTGATCAACCTATTAGGACTAAATGAATTTAGATATCTCTAAAATGATATAATATTATCCACTTTAAGTCTAAGCCCTCATGGTTTTGTTCTTGGGTTCTATCTAAAAGGTCTCATACCAATGGAGATATCTTTTTTTTATAAACCCATAATCTTTTCCATGTATTTTCAATATAGGAATATATTTATAACTTTGCAACCCAACAATCCCCCTTAAACAAAGGACCACAGGGTTCCTTCTCAAGCATTGAGTCACTCTTGACCTGCTTAGGACTTCCCCTCGAGCATCAGGCCACTCTTGACCTGCTTAGGGCTCCCCTACTTCATTCAAGGTTTCACCCACATGGTTCGATCTTAGATTATGGCTCTAGCTTGTGCTTCTTCTAGCTGTTAGTCCGGTGAAGAGTAACCTCACTCTGATACCAATTATTAAGACTAAAGGAATTTAGATATCTCTACAATAATATAATATTATCCACTTTGGACCTAAGCCCTCATTATTTTGCTCTTGAGCTCTACCCAAAAGACTTCATACCAATAGAGATATCTTTTTCTTATAAACCCATGATCTTTCCTATGTGTTTTCAATGTGGGACTATGTTTGTAACTTTGCAACCGCAACACAACTGAGCAAAGTTAGGTTCTGTTGATATTTGATGTCTTGTGTCTAAGTGTGTAGGAACTTAGGAGCACAAGAAGTCGAGCGGAAGACATAGCAGATGAGAAGGATAGAGCTGAAAAGGAGCTGATGGGCTCAGTGCATCTGAGCGGCGAGAAGCTGTGGAAGAGTACACTGGTAGACGAGAAGGACGCGTGCAGTGCTTCCTAGGGACGAGAAGCTAGAGTGGAAGTCTGCTTAAGGAGAAGGCCGAAAGATGGGTTCGGGTGATTCCAATTCTGGATGGCTGAAATCACTCACACGAAGTTGCTGGAGTCTGCTAGTAGATGCTAGAGGAAGGCACTTTCAAGCTCATGAAAGGTGCCTTCAAGCCCTCATGGAAGGCACCTTCAAGCATGTTGAAGGCACCTTCAAATGACCATTAGCCGAAGATAAAGTTTTATCTTTGGCGATAAAACTTATCTCATTGAAGGCACCTTGAACCACCTTGAAGGTGCCTTTAAGCTACAAATAACATTTTCCAAGAGCCATAAAAATGCCCCAAGACCTAGGAATTCAACAACAACTGAACTACTATAATTATATTCAATTTTCTAGTTATTTTTTAGCTTAGAAACTGTGTAAGAGGTTTCTCCGCTTTCAGTAAAGGAGTAACTTCTAGTGGAGCATTCTTCAACTCCTTAGATTATGTTATAACCAAGTGAACAACTGTCTTACTTTCTTTAATTGTTCAATTTATTTCTTCTTTATTTTAATTATGATATCTAACTAAGTTGAAAGATCGAGAAAAGGGTTATTTTTATTTGACAGGAAATTCACCCCCTCTTGCCGGTCTCATGGGACCAACATATGTGTTACCTAGTATCTGATATACTTGACCTACTACGTTTTCTCACTTACTTGGAATTCACTCCTTCAAGATTTCTTACTTACTTGGAGTTTACTCATCCAAGATTTCTCACTATATAGGGTTCACTCCTTTAGGATTTTCTTTCGCCAAGTATTTGGTCCCCTTAGTCAGCTTGGATTTTTTTCTTGCTAGACATTCTGTCATCCTTGACTTGTTTAGACTTTTCCTTACCAAGGTCACCCTTAACGTATCATGACTTCTCACTTTTTCCTAGGCCAACCTTGACCTATAAAGACTTCTCACTCTTACCTAGGTTAACTTTAACTTGTTAGGATTTCTACCCAACTACCAAATATCTTATCGCTCTTGACTTGCTAGAACTTTTACCCACTTATTTCTAAACATTCAGTCAACCTTAACCTGTGTTGATCAACCCTTTGTCAACCTTGACTAAACTCATTAAACCCTGAGAATTATACTAATAATCTCCTAACTAAACATATTTACTTGGTCAATCTTAATTAGACATGAATATATTATCAAACACCAAAGCCTTGGAGGTTGATTGCATCAATAATTTCTCTCTTTTTGATATTTGACAATATATTTTGTAGAATGGATGCATGCTAGAGGGGGGGGGGGGGAATAGCACTCGTTGTCACGCCCCAGAGGAGTCCCTACCGAAACTTTCGACAGCATCTCCCTTGTACTGGTGACAATCTAAGGCATACATACATACAAAATGCATCAGCCACATACGGCTAGAATATACACACAACCATGTAGTTAATAATGCAGCCCACAAGGCTGAAACATAGCATAACCACGCAGTTAATAATGCAGCCCACTCGGCTGAAACATAGCATAGTGGAAATCCCAAAATAACGAACATGAAACAAACAAAACAACTCACTGCGAGCCGACTCGGCTTGACACATCATCACCCAACCAAATACAAGATACCACAAAACAAAACTCCATATAAAAGAATACACAAATACAAGAACAAGTACAAAACAAACAATACGAAAGGAAACACTAACGAAAGGAGAAGCTCGATGTGACATGGGACTGGCGGACAGGATCTCCAGGCTACTCAATAAATCCTTTACCTGCTACCTGACGAAATAAACCAGTTTTCGGGGTGGTGAGTACTAAGACTCAGCGGGTAATAGACAGATAGTGCATGAACATAATAAAGAACTAGAGATACAAAGGTATACAGTCTCATAGGGATAAATAACAGATACAACAGTGATATCATAATAAGTGTCCATACCTGAAATCATATCCTAGGCTAGTAATAGAAGGTCAAGTGTAGCAAAGACCTCCTACAGTACTGCTCATAACTACATGGGTAACATATGAGCACTACAAGAAAATTGGGATTCTACAACATTTAAACGACAACGCTTTTTATAAAAAGCGTTGTCTATTTTGTTTTAACAACGCTTTTAGTGAAAAGCGTTGTCTATTTCATTATTTTCTTATTAATAGACAACGCTTTTCTAAAAACCGTTGTCTATTAGTGATTTTTACGGGTCAAAGACAACGCTTTGTAAAAAGCGTTGTCTATTAGACTGATTTTTAGTGTCTACGACAACGCTTTTTTAAAAGTGTTGTCTATGTTTAAAATCTCATCTAATTCTTGATTAATACAAACCGTTGGATCTAAATCTTGATTAATACAAACCGTTGGATCTAGGTAAGGAGTAGAAAACCCAAACCCTACTCCCAACTTCTATCTTCCGATCATTTTCAAGTCCCGAACCCTTCTCCCAAGTACTCCTCATCTCGCGCAGCCTTCTCCATCTAAGAGCGAGATCAGATACGAGGGCATCCTCTACAGCATCAACACCGAGGAATCCAGCATAGGCTTGTGCAACGGTATAGTTTGCTTTATGTCCAATTCCTCGCATCTTCGCTTTTCTCCACTCCCCTTTGCGCTGTTCCTCATCAAAGGGAACATTTTTTCGAACTTTTTTGGCTGGATTTTAGGGATATTATCTTTGTTTGTGGCAACGGAATAAAATCTCGATCACATTTTTTCTTCGGATCTGACCTTTGCACGCCTGCCTCTTCTTCCTCCTTCGCAGGAACTAGGGTTTCATCGAGACTCCTCCGCCACGATGTCTAGCTTCAGCGGCGACGAAACTGCCCCTTTCTTCGGATTCCTCGGCGCGGCCGCAGCCCTCATCTTCTCCTGTAATTTCCCCCAATTTCGGCGACCTTTATCTCGGACTCCTATTCCGTTCGAATCAAAAGGTTCGTTTCTTGAAATGTTTTTCATTCTTTTGCAAGCATGGGGGCGGCGTACGGCACGGCGAAGAGCGGCGTCGAGGTGGCGTCCATGGGTGTGATGCGGCCGGAGTTCATGATGAAGTCGATAGTTCCCGTTGTCATGGCCGGAGTCCTGGGGATTTACGGTCTCATCATTGCGGTGATCATAAGCACCGGGATCAACCCCAAGGCCAAGTCGTAATACCTTTTTGATGGGTATGCCCATCTCTCTTCTGGCTTGGCTTGTGGTCTTGCAGGACTTTCAGCTGGTATGGCCATTGGCATCGTGGGAGATGCTGGAGTCAGGTAGTTGTTGTTTGAGATCCTTTCTAGATTCGATAGTGCTCTCTATTCCTCTTTTTTTTTTTTTTTGTCTAATTATTGACTACGAATTCTCTAACCTTGTCTTCTGTTATCGCATATTTAGTCCATTTTTCCTCTGATAGTCCTTTCATAAAAGAGCAATTTATTTTTCTAGGTCATGTGTGTAAAATTTATTTACAGTCGTATTCCTATTGTGTATGTGTCTTTCATCCATTCTTTGCACTATCTATCTATATAGGAGTCCTGGAGGGATCGTGCCTTAGCTTGTTGTTGTTGTTATTGAGAGAGCTAGTCATTGACTAAAAAAATTGGAATATTTACTGAGATGCTTGTAGTTTCATATGCAGATCCCACATGAATCCTTAGATCTATCGATTTCAATGATTACTACAAAATTTTCTATGTTTTAGTCACTTTGAAAGGATAACAAACAATGTTTGTGCCCATATTTTGATTACTTACAGCGTTTAGTTTCACTACATAAAATATTGAGTCTTATTTATGGATACAAATAGCATAGACATATATGTGCTTTATTTCTATGGAATTTACCAAAACATATACAATCAAAGCACTTTTTCTATAATTGTTTTTTAATAAAAAAAAGGTGTCAGCTTTGCATTGTGCTTACAAAACCATCTTGCAAATTTAATTTTTTAAAGATGTAGAAATAATAAAAGGTCAAAAGAGCTATTTTGAACTACATGTAATTTGATGAATCAAAATGCATGTATAGGTAGTTATGTAGATAACGTGTATTGACCAACTAGACATCTGCAGTAGTAAGGTTGGAGAATATTGGTTCTTCCATTATGGTTAGATTTATCACATTGAGTTTGAACAAATGAGTTTAATGAAAATATGAAGCAAATGTGAAGCGGTTGTTACCTTAGGAGTACGTGTGAGTTGCATCTGGGATTCATGAGTAAGGTTATGGTTAGATTTATCACATTGTTATAATAGTTGTCAGTAGTTTTTTAAGTCAAATGGTTTGAGCTAATGGCCTTGTATTACATTTGCAATTCTAATATCTATTTGTAGTTTATCATCTACGTGTTTGAACAAATGAATTTAATGAAAATATGAAGCCAATGTGAAGCGGTTGTTACCTTAGGAGTACGTGTGAGTTGCATCTGAGATTCATGAGTAAGGTTATGGTTAGATTTATCACATTGTTATAATAGTTGTCAGTAGTTTTTTAAGTCAAATGGTTTGAGCTAATGGCCTTGTATTACATTTGCAATTCTAATATCTATTTGTAGTTTATCAGCTACGTGTTTGAACAAATGAATTTAATGAAAATATGAAGCCAATGTGAAGCGGTTGTTACCTTAGGAGTACGTGTGAGTTGTATCTTGGATTCATGGGTACATCTTGTAAGAATAAGATAAGCATCTAAGGTTAGTATTATTTACATGGGTAGTTTATTGTTAAAGCCACAAGCTATTTGGATTAAGATCATTTGTTGTTGTGTCAGATCTTCAACCTTTTGGAGTTTGGATGAGCCAAGTTCTCCAAATTTGCTCCAAATTAAGTGTCATCTTATATTGTTTATAACCAAGTACATCAATCCACATGAATTAGGAATTATGAGTTTGATGCTTGTAAAGCCTGTTTTCACTATGGAATATAACTTCGTAAACTGTTCCAGTTAAGATCAACTTGTGGCTGGTGTTTAAAAAGTTGATTTTATTACCTGAGAAAAAGAAAATTGAAAAGTCCAGTAAATTTGTATCTTCGCTGTAAATTGTATAACTAAAAAGTTGAAAACTTGGGAGAGCAAAGAACAAGCTGCATGAGATCAGTTTAATAAAGCAGTCAGATAGCTGCATGCAATTTGAAAACTATTTTACATCAAGGATCTGAAAATCTTCATTAAGATTAGTGTAAATTTTGTTTCTTTTGGTAGAAAGTCATGATGATTGTTTTGTTTCTTTTGAGAGCCATCAGTAATGCTCATATATGAACTTGAAACATATTATTGCTACTTTTGTAGGTGAATACAGGACAGTCGAGATCAGTACACTAAGGATCGTCTGGATTCAGTAATTGATCAGTACACTAAGCGTATGGATTCAGTAACTACTGTACTATTTTGAGTAAACAAATTGTTGGCTACTTCAATATTAAGTATTAAGTATTCAGTAAACAGATTGTTGGCTAAACAGATTGTAGCTGTTCAAAACAGATTTTTTGTGCTCTTTTGTTTTATATGTGAATATCACTATATATTTTGAAACTGAATTAGTGTAAATTTTGATATTTACTAGCTTTTCATGTAATTAATATTACTTCAACGTCATATTTCTATTATTTTTATGAGTTTGAAATCATTAACTGAGTTGATTATATGTAAAATTCGAATCTAGACATGGTAAAAGAAAAATAATAGTTTCGTAAATATAAAAATAATGATTTTTAAATATTTTTTTTTATTTTTTTCTTTAAAACGACAACGCTTTAAAGCTTTTAAAGCGTTGTCTTTTCTACCAAAAACAACGCTTTAAAAGCGTTGCAAAACGTTGCCTCTGCATAAAACGACAACGCTTTTAAAGCGTTGCAAAAGCGTTGTCTTTGGTACAAACGACAACGTTTTAAAAGCGTTGTCGTTGAGCAGACTTTTTACAACAGTGCCTTTAACAACGTTTTTTCAGGCAAAAAGACAACGCTTTAAAAGCGTTGTCTATTAGCTTTTTTCTTGTAGTGGAGGTATATACATATTACCAATAAGCAAACCAGTGTCTAAACCCATACCTCAGGTATATATCTCAACCTATGTGAGCATATCAGCATAAGTAAGCAACAGTAGCATAAATAAACAATAGCAGCATAAGTAAACAAGCATAAATAAGCAATAGCAACATAAGTAAACAACAGCATCATAAACAATAATAACAACGTATGCACAGATGGTCACCCCGCCTACCTCTCTGCACCACGACCCCTGTATGGTCGAGAAGCCGGATCAATGACAACTATACCACTCAAAGGCCGCCACTACTCTCGAGTGACCGAGTGGGCACGCTCCAGCTACCACTACCCATGAGTGGCCGAGCGTGCGGCCATGGACAACGACCCTCTCAACCACAAGGGAGACATGGTCGCCGGCATGCATACAATGACATGATGCGTAAAATGCAACAATCATCATTTATATATAAACAGAAAACAGGTATGCTACATGAAGCCAGCATGCTCAGTAAGGTATGTAAACATACAACATTCAAAGCAAGTAAACATGGTATCCAGTATCCATATATCCAATATCTACTATCTAGTATCTGGTATCTAGTATCCGATATCTGTTAAATATCATAGATAGCAACAAGAGACTATATAGATACATAAATGAGTAGCTCAAAGATTGAGTCGAAGTATCAAACGCAGGAAAAATAAGAGTGGAGTCAAGATGAACACAATAACTATCTGAACATTTAGCTCATGCACCAAGATCAATGTGCTAAAGAGATAAAGCAAGAAATATCCGCCTTTATCTCACGATCGTGATAAATAATCCCCATGTCGAGACGCTTGTCTCAATCAACGTCGTACAAATCATATATTGTACAATTTAGCTAATCAGATAAGCAACAACCAGCTAAATCAAAAGATCCCATCCCATAGAGGAACCCTATTCAAATTGATCATTAATTATCTTTAATTAATGATTAACGTCGATTACTCTCAACCATGAATCCTTAATTACAATCCATTCAATACTACCAACAAGAAAACTGTATAAATCCAACCCATCACCACTAATCACAATATCGATCTAATGATTCCGACAACATTCATGTACTCCTCTAAATTAACCAATCTGCTAATCAACCAAACTACAACTGGAAATAACATCAAATCTCACCTCGTATCAATTAATTATTTCCAAGGATTAATCTAGATTCTTTTTCATAGATTAAATCATACCATAAATAACTCCATTTAAACTAGCATTTCAAATAGTACTCAGCAAATTCTTATGATGGTCACTAGTGGCTCATGGATGAAGGGGTTCACATCTGAAAAGATGTTTGAAGCTCTGGATCAACTACAAACAATGACTTCTTGCTACAAGGGTTGTCCCAGCGACCACAAATATTCCCAAACCACCACAAACCTCAATCTACATCAACCCTAAATCAAAACAGTAACGATCATGAATCCATTAATTAGTCTTGTAATTCAAATCAAGCTTAAATCTATATCCTTACCACATATTTGTGTCGGAAATGCCCGGGCTAACGATAGCCCTAGCTCGGTGACAGATTTTGGCCGATTGTGGTCGCTTCAATGGTAGCAACACACAGCGGTGGTGGTTCACAGAGGTAGGTTGATCGGAGCTACTGTGAAGCTACTGCCGGAAGAAAGGTGGCTGATCTAAAGGCTACAAGCATTTCAAACCAATTTCACATAATCTGATTCATATACCTAAATCATACCAACAAGCGTATGTTGGAACGGTTAGCACTAACGGTCTAACTCAAGTTTTGATGAATGACAAAGTAGGTTAAGTTAATTTCGTTGTTATCTAACACTCTGGTCGAGTGTGCAAGAGAAGCCCAGATAGGTCGACGGGCTAAGCTGATGTCTGGCACGAAGCCCAACTAGGTCGACGGGCAGACTGGATAGCTAGCACGAAATCCAAACGGGTCGATGGGTTGACCAGACGTTTGGCACAAAGTCCAACTAGGTCGACGGGTTGATCGGATAGCTGGCATGAAACCCAGATGGGTCGAAGAGCTGACCGGATGTCTGACAAGTAAGTGAAGGTAAGTCACTAGAGGGGAGTGACTATGAGGACGCGTTCCCAGGAAGGGAGCTTAGGCGCCGATCCGACTTAGAACCATTTCGGAACTCTAAGTCGAGATCTTAACTAGATTCTGATCTCGGAGAGACGGAATCTAATTAATATTCTGCTTAATTTTAAAATTTTGCTAATACTCTGTGTTGTATGATATATCTTATATTTGTCTTCGGACTAACGTTTTCTTGCAGGAAGGAATCTATTGAAAACTGAGGGTCCAGGCGTCCGGGATGGTTCAGGGCGCCCGGAGGTGAAAAATTATCCTCAACGTCATTTCGCCGCATGGAGCTCACTGATTGGTTCGGCTACGTCACATCCAGGGCGCCCTGAAGGTTCCAGGTGCCTTGAACCTCCTATATAAGGAGGATCAAGGCTGAAGCTCTAACAACAACTGACAATCTACTCTCCTGTGCTTCTGCGACGTTGCGAAGCTACTCCGACCACGAGTTGTTCTTTTGTTTTCTTCCTTTTGTCGGTATTGTTTTTCTATTAGCATTCCTATAATTTAGTTTGTAATCAAATATTCGAATTGCTAGTGGATTGTCCATCGAAAGTACCCTTGCTGCGAGCCTTGGAGTAGGAGTCGACAAAGGCTCCGAACCAAGTAAAAAATGATTCTTGTTAGCATTGTTTTATTCTTTCTTTTTGCATTTACTTTTCCACTGTGTACTTTTTTAACAAGTTTTTAATCGATATTCACCCCCCTATCGAATGCTTACGATCCAACAGCGTATGCACTGACCAGAGGATAATCGGAGAAGGAAAGTGTCGGGTGTGGTGGTCAGCGATGATGCAGAAAGGTGGAGGGAGATGTGGCCTGCGACTATAGTTGGGAAGAAGAGGTGATGGCTCTTCCCGATTCCACGAGCAAAGGGGATAGGATTTCCCTAATTCCCTTGTTGATTCATTTTCTCCCAGCATCAACAACGCAATTAGGCGAGGTAGCTGAAAACCTAGGGCGTCGGTGTTCTACTGTCAAGTCTCACGGCGGCTGGCGGCTAGCACCTGACGGTCGGCGTCGATTGGCATTCGGGGGTGATCCGGAGAGGAGAAAGGAGAGGGCGAAGGAGACGGGCGGTGAGGATAGCAAGGGCACGAAGGATTGGCAACTCTAGCATCCTAGTGTAGCTTCTACTGGAATGACAAGGGTCACCGGTGGTGGTGCGGCATTCGTCGGGCGGCGTCTACGGCGGTAGGCAGAGGCGAGAGGAAGAGGAAATGGAAGAGGAGAGCTCGGGCGAAGATGTGTGCAGCGATGAGAGGTGAGGAAAATAAAAATAGCAAATGAACTTAGGTTTTGTTTAATCAAACCCTAAGTACACTCCTCAATCAACTCTCATTTTTGGGTATTCCAAACAGGCTTTCTCTATGCCGGATAGCTTTATCCCCTTAAACGGTTCATATGAACTCCGTTTAAATCTCAAAAAATTTCTAAAAATATTCTCCCCCACTAATAAAAATTTGGTCCCCAAATTTCCTGCTCAACTCGGGAACCTCATGCAAGAGTTACAAACAAACAACAAACTCATAAACCCCTCCATCCAAGATCACAACAAATCTCCAACCGTAAGAGATGATTCTGTGGGTTATGAGTTCACTCTGCTTCCACTACTCCACACTGCTACCTAGCCAACTATGGGTAAATCAACTACTTCCGAAATACATCACACACACTATCAACAGATCCACCAACATCTATATAGTGCACTCATACTATCCGTCTGTATGAGGGTAGAGAGCTATACCAAAACATAGCTCTATACTCATGGTCTGCAGTAAAATCAGCCAAAAACATAAGGTGAATCACGCATTTTAATCCGATACAATACTCAGAGATATACTATAAAGTCCGGTAATATCTCTACAGTATAACCTTGCTAAGCAATCCAAAGGGTCCACCCTATGGATCGGTAGAGAGTGAACAAAGCTAATCAACCAATCAACGATTACCTAAATCGAATCATATCCTTTTCTATGTCCTGGTTAATCTCATAACAAAGTCCATTATATCATGCTCTCATTCTCATTCTAGTATCTGAATCAATCGTATACATGATGTCTCTATTCATGTCGTTCCACTAAAAATGGGAACGCCTCCAGACTCTGTATATCGGTATCACCCACATGTATCATAAATCTGGGTCGATGTGCTTCCTGAAGTAACTCCTCTCGGATAGGATCTAACTCAGGAATACACATAATCTCTCATGGAAATAATGAATCCCGTATAGAAGATGTCACCACATTTTCATCATGAAAATGATGGTTGCAAACTCCAAATCATGAGCCGGATAATTTTTCTTATGATCTTTCAGCTGTCGAGAAAAATGTGGTCTACTCAACCATGATGTTTCATAACTGCACCTAACCCCTAGTATGATACTTCTGTGTAGAATATAAATCTGTCTAGACAAGAAGGTGAAACTAAGATGGTGCAGTTATCAACGTTTTGTTTCAATTCATGAAACTAGTCTCAAAAGCATATGTCCAGGAAAATTCCACACTCTTCCTAGACAGTCAAGTTAATGATATAACAATGCTGGAGAAACCCTCAACCAATCTCTGATAATATATAGCCAAACCAAGGTAGTTGCGAGTCTCCTGTACAGACTTCAACTACTCCCAACTGCTAACAACTTCTATCTTCTGTGGATCCATAGGTGTACCCCTACTGGTGATCATGTGTTCCAGAAATCTCACAGAAGACAATCAAAATACGCACTACTGAACTTCACATATAGATGTTTCCATCGAAACATCTCTAGAACTATGTGAAGATCATGTACGTGATCCACCTCGGATCGGGAATAGATCATAATATCGTCAATGAAGACAATGAAAACTGATCTAAACACCCTAGAAATACCAAATACATCGAGATCATGAAAACATCTAAAGCACTGTAAACCTACATGATAATATCAATGACTCAATGCATCCATACAACAGACATATTCAAAAGAAAGATCACTAGCAACAAGTCTGTAATATGATCATCAATTAAAATCACCAACTCCATAAATATCAAGACATTCTACTCCTCATATCACTATTAACATCAAGCACCAAATAATAGACTACCAAATCCAATATCCTCTAACAGAATATCAGAAAACAACTTACCACAACATCTGATATCACAATATCCATCAATCTCAAACAATTCTCAACATCAATTAAACCTAATAATTTTCTTGTAATCAATTCTCATCTTGGTACACTATCAAGATGTAGAAGTATATCATCATCCTACCAATGGTGTATAACTATTGAAGTCCAAGGGATATCCCTTGACTTCCTGATCGATAATCAACAACTCTCCAAGCGGTAGAGATACGATCCATCCAAAAGATATGAGTATAAAAACTCTACCCATCAGAGAATATCACCACATATCTCATAATCATACCCGTAAATGTCTTCCTACAAATGTCGATAAAATCTCAAACCTCCTAATCTAACATATAAACTTCAAGACCTTTAGTAAATGATTGTGTGGTTAAAGTCTTGAGCTACTTATAGAGACAATGATAGTTGAGTCGACTAACCATTGTCTTGTAACACATCATACTATGATTGCCCCAGCTGAGGTTCAGTAACCCCTAGTGAAATGCACACAAGGGTAGAGAAGCACTATCAACTAATAGCTAACTGACATAACTGTCAATCGACGCTCTGCTCCTCGTAAATCATCATATGATATTTCCACTCAGTGATGGTGGAACTTCCTAGGTATTAATCATCTAACACCACCTTTGTATCACTGTGGGTCATAAATCCCTAAGTACCATCAAGGATATCCGTGATCAGTCCATGAGTCAAGATCTCCCATGGAACAACATTAGGTGAATCGACTGGTCATCGCCTTATAATTCATTATGCTACTAAAGGAGATAGAGGAGTACACTCTCACAACATCACCAAGGGATATTTTGTTCCCAAAATTTGTCTTCTGTATCTTCCTTCATGTGGTGCCTGATCACGCAAAGGATATGCAGCTAACATCATATTCTCCATACCCGTACAAGTTATATATCTGAATGTACTCACCAAGTTATACAACTATATAACGATTGTATCTCGTAAATGTTAAGCAGCTAGCTCTGCACTTTTCCACATCAGTGGAGGTCATCTATCTCAATGTACCTTCAAAGCTATCCAACCAGGTACAGACAATCCATGGTCAAAGTACCTATGGAACATGATACATCGATCATCTACAGACTAGTCAAGCCAACAACGATATGCGACTAACTCAGTCAATTCTACGTCTGTGCAAGTCATGAATTCAAATATGCCTTCTAGGTTATCTAACCAAACACAAATAACCTAAAGGTCAAAATCTTCATAAAATAGAGTAAGTCGGTCTTCTACTAACCAAACTAATAAAAATAACTCAGTACTCTACTAACTACTCCAATAAGAATGGATTAGTCCTCTACTAACCAAGTCAACAAAGGTAAATCAAACCTCTACAGACTGAAGCAACTAGGATAAACCAATCCTTTACTACCCCAAGTCAACAAAGGTAAATCGGGTCTCTACTAACTAAAGCAACAAGAGTAAATTGGTCCTCTACTGACCAAACTGTCAAAAATAAATTGGCCCTCTACTGACCGAACCAACACGAGTAAATCGATACTCTATTGACCAAGCCAACATGATATTTAGCAAATACTATCCACTACCAAACTAGTGATAACAGAAACTAATAATACCGGTGGTATGTTAAAAGAAATCCCATAAGACTGTAATCCTTGATCTCCAGTAGGGTCAATCATAATTAGTGATTGACCCAACACATGTGATGTATGCTACAAACAACTAGACAGATACTAACAAAAGAGTACTAATACATGACATAACTATCAGCACAACTATGCATGTACAAACAAAAATGTAAGATAACAATATGTAAACATTACTCCTATAGCTTGGAGATTCCTGTCGCTTCCTGGTCCCAAAACTCGAAAAGTCACATCGAGAAACCAAATCATGGAATACCAAAATAAAGAAAATAGGCCTCGTAAACCTGACTCTGATACCAATAAATTGTCACACCCCAGAGGAGTCTCTATCGAAAAATTTTGACAAGATCTTCCTTGTATTGGTGACAATCTGAGGCATACATACATACAAAATACATCAGCCACATACGACTGAAATATACACACAACTACGTAGTTAATAATGCAGCCCACACGGCTGAAACATAGAATAACCACGTAGTTAATAATGCAGCCCACTCGGCTAAAACTTAGCACAGTGGAAATCCAAAAATAATGAACATGAAACGAACAAAATAAGTCACTGCAAGTTGGCTCGGCTTGACACATCATCACCCAACCAAATACAAGATGCCACAAAACAAAACTCCATATAAAAAGAATACACAAATACAAGAACAAGTACAAAACCAACAATACGAAAGGAAACACTAACGAAAGGAGATGCTCAATGTGACATGGGACTAGCGGACAGGATCTCCAGGCTACTCCATAAATCCTTTACCTGCTACCTGACAAAATAAAGCAGATTATGGGGTGGTGAGTACTAAGACTCAGGTGATAATAGATAGATAGTGCATGAATATAATAAAGAACTAGAGATACAAAGGTATACAGTCTCGTAGGGATAAATAGCAGATACACGTGATATCATAATAAGTGTGCATACCTAAAACCATATCCTAGGCTAGTAATAGAAGGTCAGGTGTAGCAAAGACCCTACTACAGTATTGCTCATAACTATATGGGTAACATGTGAGGTATATACATATTACCAATAAGTAAACCAATCTCTAAACTCATACCTCAGGTATATCTCTCAACCTATGTGAGCATATCAGCATAAGTAAGCAATAGCAGCATAAATAAGTAATAGCAGCATAAGTAAACAACAGTAGCATAAATAATAATAATAGCGTATCCAGGGATGGTCACCTCGCCTACCTCTCTGCACCACGACCCCTGTATGGTCAAGAGGCCGGATCGATGACAATTGTACCACTCAAAGGCCGCCACTACTCTCGGGTGACCTAGTGGACAGGTGCATGTAGCTAACTAGCTACATCTGTGATGGAGTCCCTGCTGCTCACAACTCCAGCCATCACTACCCATGAGTAAGTGAGTGGGAGCATGACAAGACAAGCGGTATGCTTCAGCTACCACTACCCATGAGTGGCCGAGCGTGCGACCCTGGCCAACGACCCTCTCAATCACAAGGGAGACATGGTCACCGACATGCATGCAATGACATGATGCATAAAATGTAACAGTCATTATATATATATAAACAGAAAACAGGTGTGCTACATGAAGCCAGCATGCTCAGTAAGGTATGTAAACATACAACATTCAAAGCAAGTAAACATGGTATCCAGTATCCATATATCCAATATCTACTATCTAGTATCTGGTATCCGGTATCTGCTAAATATTAGAGATAACAACAAGAGACTATATAGATACAGAAATAAGTAGCTCAAAGATTGAGTGGAAGTATCAAATGCAGGAAAAATAAAAGTGGAGTCAAGATGAACACAGTAACTATCTGAACATTTAGCTCATGCACCAAGATCAATGTGCTAAAGTGATAAAGCAAGAAATACCCGTCTTTATCTGACGATCATGATAAATAATCCCCACGTCTAGACGCTCATATCAATCAATGTCCTGCAAATCATATATTGTACAATTTAGCTAATCAGATAAGTAACAACCAACTAAATCAAAAGATCCAATCCCGTAGAGATACCCTATTCAAATCGATCATTAATTATCTTTAATCAATGATTAATGTCAATTACTCTCAACCATAAATCCTTAATTACAATCCATTCAATACTGCCAACAAGAAAACTGTATAAATCCAACCCATCACCACTAATCGCAATATCGATCTAATGATTCCGACAACATTCATGTACTCCTCTAAATTAACCAATCCACTAATAAACCAAACTACAACTGGAAATAACTTCAAATCTCACCTCGTATCAATTAATTATTTCCAAGGATTAATCCAGATTCTTTTTCATAGATTAAATTATACCATAAATAACTCCATTTAAACTAGCATTTCAAACAGTACTCAGCAAATTCTTATGATGGTCACTAGTGGCTCATGGCCGAAGGGGTTCACATCCGAAAAGATGTTTGAAGCTGTGGATCAACTACAAACAGTGACGGCCTGCTACAAGGGCTGCTCCAACGACCACAAACATTCCCAAACCACCTCAAACCTCAATCTACATCAACCCTAAACCCTAAATCAAAATAGTAACCATCATGAATCCATTAATTAGTCTTGTAATCTAAATAAAGCTTAAATCTATATCCTTACCATAGATTTGTGTCGAAAATGCATGGGCTAATGATAGCCCTAGCTCGGCGTTAGATTTTGGCCGATAATGGTCACTTCAATGGCAGTAACACACAGCGGTGGTGGTTCACAGAGGTAGGCTGATTAGAGCTACTGTGAAGCTGCTGCCGAAAGAAAGGTGGTTGATCTAAAAGCTACAAGCATTTCAAAGCAATTTCACATAATCTGATTCATGTACCCGAATCATACCAACAAGCGTATGCACTGACCAGAGGATAATCGGAGAAGAAAAGCGTAGGGTGTGGTAGTCAGCGATGATGTAGAAAGGTGGAGGGAGATGTGGCCTACGACTATAGTCGGGAAGAAGAGGTGATGGCTCTTCCCGATTCCACGAGCAAAGGGGATAGGATTGTCCTAATCCCCTTGTCGATTCGTTTTCTCCCAGCGTTGGCAATGTAATTAGGCGAGGTAGCTGAAAACCTAGGGTGTCAGTGTTCTACTGTCAAGTCTCATGGCAGCTGGCGGTTGGCAGCTGATGGTCGGCGTCGACCGTGGAAGTCAACGGCGACCCTGAGAGGAGAAAGGAGAGGGCGAAGGAGATCGGGCGGTGAGGATAGCTAGGGCACGGAGGATCGGCAACACTAGCATCCCAGCGTAGCTTCTACCAGAATGACAAAGGTCACCGGCGGTGGTGCGGCGTCCGTCAGGCGGTGCGGAGTAGGGCGGCGTCGACGGCAGTGGGCAGAGGCAAGAGGAAGAGGAAATGAGAGAGGAGAGCTTGGGCGAAGATGTGTGCGGTGATGAGAGGTGAGGAAAATAAAAATAGCAATTGAACTTAGGTTTTGTTTAATCATATCTTAAGTACACTCCTCAATAAACTCCTATTTTTTGGGTATTCCAAACAGACTTTCTCTACGCTGGATAACTTTATCCCCTTAAACGGCTCATATGAACTCCGTTTAAATCCTAGAAAATTTCTAAAAAATCCTGAAAAATCCAATAAGATTATCTATCAAATAATCTTATTATTTAATTATTATTTAGGTGTCTTATTTAACACTCGTGGCTTTTCACTCGTTTCGAAAAACATAAAATAACACAGTGAAATAAAGAGAGAAAACAAAAACAATGCTAACAAGGTTTCTTTTACTTGATTCAGAGCTTGTGACGACTCCTACTCAAAGGCCCGTGATCCTCGATCACTTTCGTTGGGCAATCACTATAGATCTGAAAATTCTTTACAAATGTGCAAGTACAAGTTTTAAAGAAAATAAAGTATATCGACAACAAATGAATAGCAGTTGTTCGTCGATTGTTGGAGCAGCATTTGGATGTTGGCAAATCATCTCGGAGCAGCACAAAAGCTGTTCTCAGTTTGTTGTTTCGAAGTGCTCACCAAGATCCCTTTTTATAGCCACCTCAAACCTGATCAACATCCACTGATCTTAGGATTAGGTTTGACTCATCGCTGATCGATCGACCGATCCCATTGTTCACTTGACCTATCCTATTTGAATTGACCCGACTTCTAGTCTAGGTTCTGCTGCTCGAATAAGTCTTCATTCGGTCGATTGATCACGCCGTTTGATCGACCGATCCCGTTGACCTCGCTGGCTGACCCAATCAACCCGGTCCGATCATGCCGACGCCTACACCGGTTCAGTCGACCAATCCCCTGGTTGAACTTGGTCCACTAGTTGGAAATCTGATCTTACTGATTAGAGGTTCAGTCAACCAATTCGAACGTTCGGTTGATCGATCAAGGTTGAATCTAGCCCTACAAAAGGTGTTAGTCTTCTGCATAATAGAGTTATGATAATAGCAAATAATAAATCGATATAAGCAATAACTTTTGACAGTCGTCGGACTGTCCGATTCTGACTTTCAGATTTCTCTGAAACTCTAGGTCAAACCGATACCTACTGTTCCCTCTTCAGGGAATGCGTTCTCACCTACTCCTCTAAGGAGAGTTTACCTTTTTTCAGATCGGTCCTCCAGATTGATTGGTCTTTTGCTCAGTGTCCGAGACTTCAGGACTTTCCTACTGGACGTCCAATCCCTGACCCATCCAGTCTTTCACCTGGTTCGCAACCACCAGGATTTTCACCTAGAGTCCCTAACTCTAGGATTTCACCCAAAGTACACGACCCGGTAAGACTTTCCAGAACCTAGGTTTACCACCCCTAGGACCTAGAGTTACCTCTCCCTAGGGTTTTCCACTATCGAAAATCCACTAGGACTTTTGCCTAAGTACACTTAGGACTTTCCTGCATACTTAGTTCAACACTTGTTAGATCACAAGATAACTTAATTTTGAACCCTTTGCCATTATCAAAACACAGGTTCGATCGTCTAGTGCTTCCTGCACCAACAATCTCCCAATTTTTTATTATGGTAATACACTTCAAAGTTAAGTAAAACATATAGTAATAATTACGAAATAAATTACGAAAGAAATGCAACAAGTTAAGAGATAAGTTAAGGGATTCATTCATTTAATTTGTTATCTCCCCCTTAATCACTTAACTTTCTTTTCTCCTTAACTTTAGAATATTCTAGCTTCTCTCCCTGTTTGACATATATCAAAAATAATTTTGAGAGAGTTAACAATAATTTCAAACAGACCATATTTTGAAAGCCTTGAAAGACACTTAGTTTTTTAGAAGAAAATGGAGAAAAAATATGATAAACCTTTTAGTTAAGTACTTATGTAACACCCCACCCTCCTCACTACTCGTCTATGAGGGCGGAGCGCTACTGGACTACTAACTTATCTTAGTTATTGTTATTCACATGTAAAGATCAATACATAAACTCTCTAAACATGCAATTAACTGGCAGCGAAAGACTAAATGACTCATCTATAATAAATTCTTATGCTAAATCCCAAGGCTTCTATAGTCCAGGCATCACACATCCATCCACACCTCCTTGTCACCTTCCTTTGTTATAACTTTTCCTTTCCTTTATCTGCAGTAAGAGGAAATGTAACTATAAGTAAAATTACTTAGTAAGCGTTATCTAACTCACAAAACTCGAATATGCATGTGAATAAAATAAATCTAAAACTGAATGCTTTAAAGGAAATACTACACATGCTCATCTAATAGCAAAAGAAATAAGACATGCTGAAATGCTAAACATGTAAAGCTTATTTCACTTGTTCAAAACTTATACTTTTATACTTCAGAATAATAAGTTTAACTGAACTGATACATAAGCTGAGCTAAACTGATGCTAGGCTAATGCTAAATCTGAACTGTATTCACGTAACTGATTTGTGAAGTTTTGAAAACTATTTTCATAATAGATAAAAATAATAATCAAGCTGCTGATGGGCCCAGCAACTGTACTTGCTATGTGCGCATCCCTAACTTGACCTGAGGTAGCTAGTCTTGAATCTAGTGGTTTACTAGGTTATCTAAACCTAGGGACAACTATGGGAGCCCAACCCAAGGACAACTAAGAGTCCAGCACAGTGCCACTGATAAAAGTAAAATACTGATTCATAAGCTGATTTATATTATCTCGCACTTACTAGGTTATCTAAACCTAGAGCTAGGTTATCTGAACCTAGGGGCGACTATGGGAGCCCACCCATTGGACCGTAGTCCCATATAAACTGAAGCAAGACTAAGCATGCTATATATAAGAATTGTAGATTAATTAAAAAAAATCTACACTATAAGCTTAATTAAAATCTGCACTATAAGCTTAATTAAAATCTGCACTATAGGCTTAATTAAAATCTGCACTATAAGCTTAAATAAAAATCTGCACTATAAGCTTAAATAAAAATCTGCACTATAAGCTTAATTAAAATCTGCACTATAGGCTTAATTAAAATCTGCACTATAAGCTTAAATAAAAATCTGCACTATAAATTCCACCAAAAATCTGCACTACAAGTTCCATCAAAAATCTTAAGAGAATCTTAACCGAAACTTACATGCTCAACAACCAATCTATACTATCTCATGTTCATTGCCTAATAGCCAAGAATGACCGGATTGCACAGCAAACCCCAAGGAAACTACTTGTGCCCCTTTTCATTGCTCCAACCAAACTTCATGCTAAACAATCAAAGATCTACAAATCTGATTAAGCTACTAGAGATCAAATTGGATCTTCCAATGCTAAACCATCAAAACTGCAATGCTAAACAATTCAAAATCTGTAATGCTAAACAAATCAAAATCTGTAATACTGAACAATCATTCCTCATACACTGTGCCACAACAATCCATTGAACACCTCGGAACTAAAATTATTCATGCCCTTTCCTTAGCACAAATCGAACTTGCAAGGCTCCATATGAGCCGACTGTGTCCATTGAGGTAACAATAATTAACAAAAATCCAATTATGAGTTGCTAATTATAAGAATTGAGAAGTCTAACCTACATGCCAAATCCATTAAAACCCCTTCTCATCTTCTTTATAAAACTCACAGCAGCAAAACCTCAATCAACAAATCTTTACAGCATAATCCGAAATCTGTAGAAATCTAAACCATATGCCTAACTAAACAATTCATTTCTTTCTTTGAGATTCTTGACAGCAGACATCAAGAGCACTGCCCATACAACATGCTACGAAATCAAGAAGGAAGCAAGAATCCGAAACCTCAATTCATGGAAGCAAGTAAAGGAAATCTCGGAACTACTCTTACTACAGGTGAGAGCACTTACCTTGCTTCTTGGACTCACAACCGAACAAGAAGGGCTTCTAGGACCTTGGTCGGTCGTCAGAGATGATGCCCTAACTCCCTTTTGTTTTTTGCCCGAGCTACGCCATCGTACGTAGAAGAGGAGAGAATGGTTTAGGTCACGGGAAAACAGAGCATCAACTTATCCCTTTTTATAACTTAATATTTCTGTTAACTCCTTAAATAAATTTTTCTATCTTTTCTAAACAGATCCGTCTGCTTGGATTCTTGGTCTACTGGATTCGCTGAAACCTCTGATTGGGTCAGAGGTCACGGGTTCGATTCCTCAGCCGCCCCTTTTATTCCCATTTATTTTCTGTTTCCTATTAACTATTACTTAAATAAATTTCATTCCCCTTTTTAATTGGCAACGCTCGCTGGGCCACCTGGTCAGCCGCGTTTTGCTAAATCTTGACCGGGTCAGAGGTCGCGGGTTTGATTTCTCAGTTGCCCCTTTTTATTTCAATTTATTTCCTATTCCTCAACTACTACTTAAACAGATTTTTGTTCCTTTTTTAATCAGCAACGCTTGCTGGGACACTTGGTCAGCTGGATTCGCTTAAGAGTTGGCTCGGTCGGGGGTCTCTGGTTCGAATCTCGGCTTGGATATTATTTTTGTCGAAACTTCTTTCGTTTAGTAAAAATACCAAACGACCTCCAAAAATTGCATAAAAATACTCTAAAAATTTCTAAAAATCTCTAGAATTTTTTCTAAAGCATTTCTAAATATTTTTACGTACTATTAGGACTTGTAATGAGGAATTTTGGGTCATTACAACTTAACCTACAAAAAAATTGGATACATCTTAATTAGCTTTTGGAAAAATTTTGATAAAAACTTGGCTTAAAAATATTTTGATAAAAGTTTGGTTAGGTTCTTAGCTTTAGAAATATTTTCTTTAAATTTTTTTTTAACTAAATACTTAGCTTTAGAAAGATTTTCTTTTAAAAAATTTAACTAAATGCTTAGCTTTAGAAAAACCTTCTTTTTTCAAATAAAATATTTAAAGTTGCTTTTCAAAAATAGTTAAAATTTTATTTATTTATTTTTTAAAATAGTTAATCATTAAAAACTTAAATTGCATTTTCAAAAAATACTTAAAATGACTTTAAAATTTTGAAAAATACTTTTACTTAAAGATATATTAAATTTTGATATTTTAAAAAATAGTAAAAAAAATTAACTGAACTTAAGTCCTTTCACTCCCCCTTGAATAATGCTTAAATACTTTAATTTTTAGGGTCCTAGAGTCCAAGCATGAGAGTTTAAAGTAAAAATCTTCAAAACAGATATCTACTTTCCTTAAACAAGTGTCTAACCTTTAGCTACTAGCTATTTACCATGAGATAAAGCTTTAACTTGGTTAGTCAAGTTAAACAAGTATTCCAGTTAGATTGACTAAAGTGGATAACTTAACTTGATCAATTTAATTTGGTATTTATTGCCCAAACTTATGTTGATGAACGGACATAAGCATTCTAAAGTCCAGGAAGTACCCTATGCATCTCACTCTATTTTAAGTATTTTTCATACAGAAGCAAGGTATTCCTAGTGTGCTTGTGAGATGTTCTAGCTGAAACCTATGGGTACATGCTTTCTAGGGGGTAGATACCTAGGCTAAGTCCAATCTTTTGAAAATACTAGTTAAAATTAGTAATTAATTTTTCCTAGAATTTTAAAACCCAAAAAAAAAACAAAACTTTTGAAAAAATAATACTATAAATGAAATAATTTGAAAGTTTTAGAATCTATTCTACTAAGCATAGACCTAATTGTCTTCTAAGTGCACTGAACTCAAGTTCATGTAAGTTTTATGAAAATATCAGCTAAGTTTGACTTGAACTCAATGTAGACAAGTATACTGTCACTGTTAGCTATATGATCCCTTACAAAGTAATTGATGTTTGACTTCTATGTGTTTAATCCTTGGGTGGAGAATTGAATTTTTAGTTAAATTAATTGAGCTTATATTATCAATTGAAATTTTTATATTTTTATATTCTAATTGATAATCTTTTAAAGTGTGCATCATCTATAGTAATTGAGATGCACATTCTCTCATGGTTATATACTCTGCTTCAGTAGTGGGCAAAGCAACACAGTATTATTTTCTACTTGACCAGCTTACTGACCTAGAAGTTGGTATCTTTCACTTGTATTTTTTTTATCTAGTTTGCACCCAGCATAGTCTGAGTCAAAATATCCAACTAAGTCAAACGTGCTAGCCCTAGGGTACCAAAGTCCTACACGTAAGGTTCCCTTAATGTATCTAAGTATTCTTTTTTTACATTAGTTAAGTGTGATTCTTTTGCACAAGATTGATACCTAGCACACATATCTACTGCAAATAAAATATCAGGTTGACTTGTAGTTAGGTATAGTAGACTTCCTATTGCACTTCTATAGTATTTTAAGTCTACTAGTTTTCCTTCTAAATTAGAGTCAATTTTAACATTAGTTATCATTGGGGTATTTATATTTTTTCAATTTTCTATTCTAAATTTTTAATTAATTCCTTAGCATATTTGGTTTAAAAAAATATATAAATTCCTTCTTCTTTTGTTTTATTTGTAAGCCTAAGAAAAAAATTAAGTTCTCCTACTTGGCTCATTTCAAATTCATTTTTCATTAATTTGGTAAATTCTTTTAAAATTTTAGTATTAGTTAAACCAAAAATTATGTCATCTACATAAATTTGAGCTATAATAATATCTTTTTCTAAGGTTTTAAAAAAATAAGATTTGATCTATTTGACCTTGGTTAAACCTTTTGGATATTAGGTAGGTTGATAGTCATCCATACCAAGCCCTAGGTACTTGTTTTACTCCATATAAGGCTTCCTTTAACCTAAAGACATGGTTTGGGTGATCTAAATCCTCAAATCCTTGGGGTTGATTTACATAAACTTTTCTTTGATGAACCTATTTAGGAATACAGATTTTACATTCATTTGGTATAACTAGAATCCTTTATATGCTGCATATGCTAGCAACATCCCGATGGATTCAAGTCTTGCCACAGGTGCATAGGTTTCATCATAATCTAATCCTTCTACTTGGCTGAGCCCCTTAGCTACTAGTCTAGCCTTATTTCTTACTATTTCACCCTTATCATCTAGTTTATTTCTAAATACTCACTTAGTGTTAATTATGGATTTATTTGTGGGTTTAGGTGCAAGTTCCTAGACTTGGTTTCTTTCCAATTGAGCTAGTTCCTCTTACATTGCCATTATCAATTCTGGGTCAGGTAGGACTTCTTCTATAGTCTTGGATTTAATTTTGGAAATTAGAGCTATTTGACTTAGATTTCTATATGATGATCGAGTTTGAACTACTAGGGTTGGATCACCCAAAGTTTAGTCAATTGGATGATTGGGCCTTATTCTGGAAGGTCTTATGTTAGTGTCAACAATTGGTTCCTCTGATTCACTAGGTTTAGTTTTAATTTGAATATTTTCATCATCTTCTATTTTCTTGTATTTTGATTAATATTTTCATTGATTGAGTTAGGTAAATTATTTTCTTCATAAAAAATTACATTGGTTGTTTCTTCAACTTTTAGAGTATTTTTATTATAGACTCTATAATCTCTACTAGTTATGGAATACCCTAAAAAGATTCCTATTGTTGATTTTGATGTAAATTTACCTAAATAGTCCTTAGTATTTAGTATGTGGACTTTACATCCAAAAACCTTTAGATAATTTAGATTGGATATTTTATTGTAATATATTTCATAAGAGGTTTTATTGTAAAATTTATTAATTAATATTTTATTTTGAATATAACATGCTGTGGTTATTGCTTCAGCCTAAAATTGGTTACTTAGGTTATATTCATTTAACATGGTTCTAGCAGCTTCTTGTAACATTCTATTTTTCTGTCCTACTAGTCTATTTTGTTGGAGAGTTCTAGGGCATGAAAACTCATGATTATATCCATTACTTTTATAAAATTCAGTAAACTTATGATTTTTCAATTCTCCTCCATGATCACTTAAATTCTTTTAATTTTGGTATCTTTTTCATTTTCTATTAATTTACAAAAATTATTAAAGATTTCAAAGGTTTTGTCTTTGTTTTTTAGAAATTTTACCCAAGTAAATCTTGAGTAATAATCAATTATAACCAAGCAGTATTGGTTTCTGCTTAGTGATTTGGCTCCATGTGAATCAAATATGTCTAAGTGTAGGAGCTCAAGTATCGAGTTGGTTCGATTTAAGTTTGTTGGTTTGTGTGTTGACTTGGTTTGTTTATCTTGTTGGCAAGCATTACAAACTGTATTTTCTAATTTTTTTTAATTTAGGTAAACCTCTAACTAAGCCATTTTGACTCATTTTTGAAATGAGTCTGATATGCGTGTAACCCAGTCTTCTGTGCCACAACTTATTTACTTCTTGTTGTGTTAGAAGACACTTTAGTGAGGAGATTGATAGGTCAATTGTATAAACATTATTTTTTCTAATTCCCTTAAGTGTGATTTCAGGATATTCAACATTTCTAATTACACACTCAGAGTTAGAAAAGATAACTAAATAACTAGAGTCACATAGTTGACTTATGCTAAGTAAGTTAAAATCGAATTTATCAACTAATAGGACTTTTCAAATAATAAAATTAGAACTTAGTTTGAAATTACCTGTTCTGATTATCTTAAGTTTTTCGTCGTTGCCGAACGCAACTGACCCTAGATTTTTGAGTTTTAGCTTGGTGAACTTCAATTGATCTCCAATCATGTGTCTAGAGAATCCACTATCTAACATCCATTAATCTAAATCTTTATGTTCCTACACATAAAGCATTTGATTTGGATCCAATTTAAAACAGATAAGATAGATTGATTGAGTTTAACCCCTTATTTTTCATCTCACCCAATCTAAGTTGTCAATCATATTATACCTATGGGTGATTGTGAGATGGTTGATTGAGTTTAAATTGGTTAGATTTGAGTTAAGTTAATTGGTTAGATTTGAGTTAAGTTTATTTTTAAGTTAGTTGGTTAAATTTGAGTTAATTTTATTTTAAGTTAATTGGTTAGATTTGAGTTAAGTTTATTTTAAGTTAATTGGTTAGATTTAAGTTAAGATTATTTTTAAGTTAATTGGTTAGATTTAAGTTAAGTTTATTTTAAGTTAATTGGTTAAATTTGAGTTAAGTTTATTGATTAAGTAATTAGGTTAATTGATTAAGTAATTAGGTTAATTGATTAAGTGATTAAGTTTTAGTTTAACTAATTTTTACCTAAATCCATCTCACCCTTTTCTAGATTATCAATCAGGGAGCTTTATAAGTTTTTGTGAGATGGTAATTTTATCTTTAGTTTAAATTGAAGTCTAAGGATTGATTCACATTTGAGTTAGGCTACAGTTTAACAGTTAGTCAATTAAATATTCATTTCAATAATTGATTTCCAGGCTGTAGCGAGGCACTAGGCCTTCTTGGGTATTGGATCATCAACCACTTCTAGACAAAGCCTTTTAAAGAAATATAATATTTAAGTTTCTTTCTAAAATTCCTAGGTCTAACTAGTTAAGTGTGAATCAGGCCTAAGTCCTTATCTATCCTAATCTAAGCATGAATAATAAAAAGCAGTAATGTAAACATCACACAAATTTATCTAATAAATATGGTCTTTCTATTAGCTCCCCCTGGATCATAGCCTCGATAGGGTCAATCAAGGTAATGGATTTGACCCTTGGGGATCTAATATTGACCAAGTCTAACTTGATTAATCAAGTTAGAGTTGGGGACCCATGTTTGGATATTTTTTCTATTGTTCGGTTAATAAGTGACAAATAAGATCTAAACTTATGGTTAGCCTTATATCTAAGTCTAGATTAATTGTATACGACTCTTTATTTTCCAAGAATCAAATCAAGATTCTTAGAACCCATGATTAACTGTTCTAATGCCTCCTTCAGTTCCTTGACTTGGCTTTTCAGGCTGAAATTTTCTTCTTCAAGCTTGTGGACTTGAGTTGAGGTTCTAGTCTGACCCAATTCAGTCAAGGAGTTTGGGTTAGTTACTTCCTTGAGGGCTTTGACCTCCTCTTAGAGTGACTTGACCCGGAGATTGGACTTAGCTAACTTTCTCGACAAGTAAGAAATTAAGTTATGTAATCTAATTAAAGAGATACTTACATTGGTTTGGGAACCTTCTGAATCGGATACGGATCTGTGGCTTTGCTCGAATTCAACTTCTGATTCAGTTCTGGACTCGAATTTGATGACTTGCTCTCGGGCTAGAAGTGTGAGGAAGTTTGTTTGTTCGAGATCTTCGTTGGAGTCTTCCGTTGATGATTCGTCCCATGTTGCTTGTAGTGCCTTCTTTTTTCATTGCTTCCTTCTGATTTGGATAGTTTGTCTTAATGTGTCCCTTTTTGTTGCAGCCATAGCAGGTGACTTCAAATGTCGTTTTTGAGTTTGAGCTTGGTTGCATCGTCTTTAACTGGATCACCTTTTTGATCTCGTGTTTTGTGAAGCCCTTCTTTTTTCTTGCATAATTTTTGTACAAGATTGACGAGCTCAGTGGTGATCTCATCGTCATCTTCTGACTCTGATTCATCTTCGGTCTCAGGTTCGGTTCGGTGCTTGACTCTTGGTTCCTTTGTTCTGTTTGTACCTACGAAAAAGGCAATACTTTTCTCGACCGAAGGTGTATTAGTCTGTTCATGTAATTCGAATTCTGAATATAATTCATCTATTCTAATTGAGGAAAGATCCTTAGAAACTTTGTAAGCATCTACCATAGATGCCCACAAAGTGTTCCTTGGAAATGCATTTAGTGCATACCCGATGACATCGTGATTCTCCACCTTTTGATCAATTACGTGGAGACTATTGAGAAGGTCTACGATGCGTGCGTGTAGTTGACTCGTCGATTCACCTTCCTGCATTTTTATATTATAGAGTTTATTTAAAATCAAGTCACACTTACTTACCTTAGTGTCAGAAGTTCCTTCATGTAGTTCGATTAGCTTCTCCCATAGGTCTTTGGCGCTTGAAAATGGACTGACTCGGTTTAGCTTCTCTTTTGTTAGGCCACATTGTAGAGTGCATGTTGCTTTCGTGTCAGCCTCGATCTTTTTCATCAAATTTGTGTCCTAGTTCTTGCATGATTCCGGTTTTCCAGTGTTGTTGAGTGGGAGCACAAGGCCTGTTTGGATAATCATCCACATCTCGACTTGTGTCTTGAGGTGGTACTCCATTCGACCCTTCTAGTAGCTGAAATCTTTGATGGAGAAAAGAGGCGGGAGTGGTGTGCTGTAGCCTTCTTGGGGGGCCATTGTTAGAGAGAAATCTAGTACACAATAAAAATAATGAATGTTCCAAGACTGAGTCTTGGATTAGTAGTGTGAGAGAAAAAGAAATAAACATACTCGAGTGGTGTTGCATCGACTTTGAGAAGAAAGCTCGATTGCGAAAAAAAACTTGATCGGAAAGAGGCAGTTGTACTGATTCCGATCGACTCAGAAAAATTAAAAACTAATACCATGAAAAAAAATTATGCTTGAATGGTGGTTTCATCGATTCAAAGCGTCTCCGCTCTAATACCAATTGTATGATCGATGCATGCTAGGGGGGTGAATAGCCCTCATGAATTTTTTTACTAGTTTTAGAAAACACAGAATAACACAGCATAATAAAGAGAGAAAACAAAAGCAATGATAACAAGGTTTCTTTTACTTGGTTTGGAGCCTATGACGACTCCTACTCCAAGGCTTGCGATCATTGATAACTTTTGTTGTGCAATCACTATAGATCTAAAAATTCTTTACAAATATGCAAGTATAAGTTTTAAAGAAAATAAAGTATACCGACAACAAATGAATAGCAGTTGTTCGTCGATTGTCAGAGCAGTGTTTGGATGTTGGCAAATCATCTCGGAGCAGCGCAAAAGTTGTTCTCAATTTGTTGTTTTGAAGTGCTAGCCGAGATCCCTTTTTATAGCCACCTCAGACCTGATCCAGATCCACTGATCTTGGGATCAGGTTTGACTTGTCGTTGATCGATCGGCTGATCCCATTGTTCGGTCGACCGATTTTGTCTAAATTGGCCCGGCTTCCAATCTAGGTTCTGCTACTCAGATAAGTCTTCGTATGGTTCATTGATCATGCTATTCGATCGACCGATCCCTTTGACCTTGCTGGCAGACCCAATCAACCCGGTTTGATCACGCCAACCCTTATCATCGATTTGGTCGATTGAACTCGAGGTTCGATCGACCAATCCCCTAGTAGAACTCGGTCCACTCACTGGAAATCTGATCTTACTGATTGGAGGTTCAGTCGACCAACCCGGACGTTCAGTCAACCGATCAAGGTCGAATCTAGCCCTGCAAAAGGTGTTAGTCTCATGTAAAATAAAGTTAGAATAATAGCAAATAAAAAAGCAATATAAATGATAACTTTTGAAAATTTTCGGACTGTCCGGTTCTGACTTTTAGATTTCTCTGAAACTCTTGGTCGAATCGATGCCTACTGTTCCCTCTTTGGGGAATGCGTCCTTACCTACTCTTTTTAGGAGAGTTACCTTTTGTTGGGATTTTCGGGCCGCGAAAACCACTTTTCCGCGTCGCGGAAACCCCCAAACCCCCTAGCCACTGGATCTCGTGCGAAGAAAACATTCGAAAAATACGAGTACGAGTTTAAACGTTGACGTTAATCTACAGTAGATCTATATAAGGATAAACCTTTTTATACCTTTGTAGCGAAGCCCTTCGCAATCCCGCTTCTCCTCGGTTCGCCGGATCTCGAAAGTGTCAAAGTAGACACTTCTCTATGTGTATCCACACAAGCAAGAGATGGAGAAGAAACCTTTAGAGTGTTCTAGCACTCAAGCAAGGTCTCGGCAAGAAGGAGGAGAGGGAGAGAAGAATTGTGAGCAAGAGGAAGAAGATGAAATCAATTAGCCTTGAATGAAAATAAAACTTTCATCCACACTAAAAGTGGCTGGCCACATTAAGACTAGTAACCCCCATGGAATATCAAGAGTCACAACTCTTGGTAACTCCCATGAGGTGGCATTTGGTCAAGTCAAACTTGACCAAATGAAGAAGCCTTGATGATGTGGCATTGGTCAAGTCAAAGTTAAGTTAAAACTTGACTCTTCATCTTCCTACTTAAGTCAAGTCAAACTTGACCACTTCTATCCCTTGGTTGATCTAATCTAACCATTGGTCCAAGCCAATTTTAATTTAATGAATCTCTATTCATTGAATTAAATTAATTAAATGAGTCTAAGTCCAAATTAGACTCACGTAACACATGAACCAACTTGAGTCCAACTCAATTAACCTACTTTGGATTACTCTTAATCCAATTTGGTTCATTATATGAACCTAATCATTTAGGTTCATCAAATGAACCTAGTCTCCATCTAATTGCCCTTAGTGTGTGACCCTATAGGTTCTTGTAACGTTGGCAATGCCCCTAAACCCATTTAGGAGCATAAGCAATGAGCGGTATCTAGCAACACATCATTACTACCCAAGTTACAAGAATGTTGAGATACAACATCACCTTGTGACTACTAATTGTGACTCCTCACAATATATGACAAGTGTCCTTCTATCCTAGACATCTAGATTGGTCAATGTGAGGCATAGACCGTGTCATCCTCTGACCAATCTAAATCTTGAACTCCAAGTAGACTCACTAAATCAAATGAGCTCAATATCCTATATTGACTCATTTGGGCATGGCCATGCACTTCGTGGTCTCACTCTATCAAGTATACCGATGTCTCTCCCGTCATATAGGAGGGATAGATCCCATCTACATCACTCACATCCCTCTGCATAATTTGTTATATACCCAGTAATCGCCTTTATAGTCCACCCAGTTACGGGTGACGTTTGACGAAACCAAAGTACATAACTCCTTATGTAGGGATCTATGGTGACTTCAGGTCTAAGGACTAGTAGTCATACTAATAGCCACATGAGAAAGTATATGACACTCATATAACGATCCATGATACTTTCTCATGGCGGGTCATTCAGTATACATTTTCTAATGTATACCCATGTGTCAACTTGATACTCTATATCCATGACTTGTGAGATCAAGTCATCGAGTTGACCTACATGCTAGTCTTATTGCATTAATATTGTCCCTGAATGTTAATACTCGACTAGGAATGATTAAAAGTAGCGTTCCCTATATCATCTCACTATCGGTTCAACTAACCGATTGATATAGGTGAGAACCATCTACTCAAGGACGTTATTATACTTAGTTTATTTGGCACCAATACAAGTAAGTATAATAATCAAAATCCAAATGCCTTTATTTATATAGAATATGATTCAATAAGTCCAAAATACAATCATCAAATGATTGGCTCTAGGGCTCTAGCTAAAACCTTTCGCTAGATTGGTCGTCTAGACCGACTGGTGTTTTGCTTAGCGCCCAAGACTTCAAGACTTTTCTGCTGGACGTTTGATCCCCAACCCATCCAGTCTTTCACCTAGTCTCCAACCACCAGGATTTTCACATAGAGTCCCCGACTCTAGGATTTCACGTAAAATACATGACCCACCAAGATTTTGCATAACCTAGGGTTACCAGCCCCTAGGACCTAGGGTTATCTCCCCCTAAGGTTTTCCACTACCTCGAATCCACTAGGATTTTTACCTAAGTACACTTAGTACTTTCTTGTACACTTGGTTCAACATTTGTTAGGTCACAAGATAACTTAACTTTGAACCATTTGCCATTATCAAAACACAAGTTCAATCGTCTAGTGCTTCCTGCACCAACATATTTAAGTTAGGCTAATCACTTATCCTAATTTCTCGCATCTTATACTAAAATCAAAGAATAAAGATTTCTAACTTAAACCTTTCTTCTCCCCTTTGACACAAATCAAAAAGAAAGAAGCCATATATCTTTTTAAAACTAAATCGAAGGACCTCCCTAATTGTTTGCGCCAATCATAAAAAAAATTAGGCTTTTTGAGACAAATTTTGCAATGATTTTTTTTAAAAAATCATTGCAAAATTAATTTGTGATGAATTCTGTGATGAAAAATTTTTCATTGCAAATTTGCAAATTAAGCAGCGCCAAATTTTGCGACGATATGTAAACTCCTAGTAAAATTTGCGATGAATTTTATTTTCATCATAAATTTGTTGCAAATTTGCAACAAAAAATAAATATTGTAATAAAATTACCAAATGCAAATGTGTGATGAAATTATGTTTTTGTCCCAAATTTGGTAACTAATCTGGTTTTCATCGCAGATTTGGTAATGAAAATAGTATTTATCATCAAATTTGGTTTGTAATGAATCTCTATTGTGCCCTAGATTTGGCGATGAATACTATTTTCGTCGCATATTTGTAACAAATACTAATTTATCACCAATATGCTAATTTTCCAAATTTATGATGAATCCATGGATTCATCACAAATTTGTGATACATAGTAAATTTATAATAATTTGGTGACTAAAATAATTCATTTTCAAATTCGTCCCAAAACGCTAAAATTTTGGTAACAACCTAGTCATTTCTCCATTTTATCATTTTAATACAACACATCAACCATTTCCAAACTTGTTTATATAACACATCCTATTTAATATATACATCCAACACATTCTGTTTCACAATATACACATTTTATTTATATTCTAAACCAAATCTACAATTGTACAAGTTAAAAATTGTCAAAATGAAACCAAATAAACAAGATCCATACAAACAAACATCTTACATATCAAATCCATACAAACAAGTCAATAGGTTACATATCAAATCCATACAAGTCAATAGGTTACATCACTAAATCATCTTCTTCTTCCATGACAAACACTTTCTTCTCCATTCATTATTCTTCTTTTCCTGCATCAAAACAAAAAACAAAAAGTATCATTTTTATAAAAGAAAGAAAATACTATAAACTAACACAAAACTTAATACTTCTTCCGACATGGATTTTCAATTTGTACCATCTTCCTTGGCCTCACCAACCCTGTTCGAAACAAATTAACATTATTAATCAAAAATACAAAAATGAAAAGTTCACAATTAAATAATTAGTATTCAAAAATACTAATTATGAGATAAATAATATTCATATACATAAATAAAGTCATGAACAACCATCACCACCATCGTCATGGTCATCGCCACCATCATCACCAGAATGAGGAGGAATCTGACTTAGAGTAGAGTTCAACTGAAAGTGTCACATTATGAAGTCTTGTTGTCAGCGCAAATCACTAATTTCATGATCCATTTGCAACATTTGTTGATCCCTTTGCAATATTATCCCCTTCAAATGGCTATCCTCTTTAGTCAAGCTATTTATTTGGGTCCTTACTGTTGGTGTGATGAAAGAAGATATACCAGTAACTCTATGGGTTTTGCTCAAGGAACTCATTCCTAATATCCTTCCCCCTTTCACTCTCCCACTATCCTCCAGCTATAAACTCATATTATTGTCAACAGAGGGCTCAAATCCCTCAATATCATCACTAGCTTGTGAATATCTCTATGCTAGCTCTAGCTCATCATATTTATCCTATATTATCATTAGAAAAATTATAATAAAATTACAATAACAATATTTTAAAGATAGACTAGGTACATAATGAATAAAATCTAAGTTATAAATTTAGATCAAATAAAGATTAATTCAACCTTTATTTCTTTAGGTTTATTTCCACTTCAAGTCTTGTTTTTTTTTTTCAAATGTGCTAGTGAAAGTATCTATGAATGTAGGCTTCTTTTCCATTTCCTTGGTCTAAAAAAACATTGTTAGAAATAATGAAATAGATTAAAAAAATTAGTGAGAGAGTTAAAAAATTACCAATTTGTGTGTATGCTCATCCATATTAATAGAGCTTCCTGCATATGTAACAACCCAAATTTCCTCATTATGAGTCCTAATAGTGCTTAAAAATATTTAGAAATGCTTTAGAAATATTCTAGAGATTTTTAGAAATTTTTAGAGTATTTTTATGTAAGTTTTGGAGTTCGTTTAGTATTTTTACCAAAAGAAAGAAGTTTCAAAAAATAAAAAGGTTCGGCCGAGGTTCGAACCTGTAACCTCCAACCCAACCCGAGTCTTAAGTGAAGCGTGATGACCAAGAACCCAGCAGGGCTGTGCTGATAAAATAGATAGTGAAATATATTTATGTGGTAATAGTTAACAAGAATTTTTAGGTATTAAGAGAGGAGTTAGAATTAGTTTTCCCAAAACCTAATCTCTTCTCCTCTTCTGCGTGCGACGGTTATGCTCGGGCGAAAAACAAAGAGAAGTTAGGGCTTGTCTCCGGTGGCCAGCCAAGGGTCCAATCCGAGAGCTCTTCACCTCCTTACGATCCTCTCGGTGAGGAGAACGCATGGGCGCGAGGAGTCGCTGGAAATTCGAGTTATCTGAAACCCTAGAAGCTGTTTCCGGGTTGTAAGTCCAAGCACGAAGGTAAGTGCTTCTCACCTGCGGTAAGGGTAGCTTTTGGAAGTTGATTCTTCTTGTTTTTCTGAAGTATGATGTAGGAAGCTTAGTACTTGATGTTCTGCCGTGAGTTTCATTAAGGAAATGAAAGGGAAGTTGTTTAGGTTTGATATGTAGTTATCTTTTGCTATTAGTTTCCTCATACATGCGGTTTTGAACTTACTGTATGTGTTATAGCATTTCTGCTATAGGTTTCCTGTTAAACCCGAACAAGAACAACCATGAAGCTTAGTATGGATGATTTTCTTCTCTTTAGTATGCAGACCCAAATTATTTAATTTGGTCAATAGATGTGAATATCCTTATGTAGCCATAGCATTGAACAGGACGAATGATGTGTAGCATTTTGAGTGCTTTTGTTTCCTTACCGTGACACTGAACAGAAGGATGGATGATTTTGGTTTGTGTTGTAAAAGGGCATGAACAACCCTTTAGAGTTTATTGTGCAAATTTTTGTGGAGCTTATAGTGCAGAATTTTGATTAGCATAGTATGCAGAATTTTATTTAGTATGCAGATTTTTGTTAGCATAGTATGCAGAATTTTGATTAGCATAGTATGCAGAATTTTGTTAGCATAGTATGCAGAATTTTGATTAGCATAGTATGCAGATTTTTGTTAAGTTAGTATGTAGATTTTCGTTAAGCTTTGTATGTAAATTTTTGCTAAAGCTTTGTATGCAAATTTTTGTTTAAACATTTCAATGTTAGAATTTGTTTAAACATTTCAGTTTTTAAAGAAGCATTCCTTTATTAGAAGTATTAACAAGAACAAGTATTTTACTTGAAGAGGCTAGTACCCGACTTCTGAGGTTGTCGTTAAACAAATCCAGGTGACCGTTTCCGAGGTCTCGGCCCTGGTAAGACCAAGGTCTTTACCCTCATAGGACTGGTGGCTCGCTACCTCAGTTTCTATTAGGGAACGCGCATTGGTACTAAGCCTAGGCCCAAAAGATTATTATTTTAAAGTATAAAAGTATAAGTTTTTAAACAAGTGAAATAAGCTTCACATAAGTTTAAAATCAGCAGGTTTAGTTTCCTTTTATGCTAGCATGTTATTTAGAATTTTCTTGCTGTTATATGCTATTAGATGTGCACCTTTACATGTTTAGCATTTCAGTATGTTCACATGCATATTCGAGTTTTGTGAGTTAGATATTGCTTGCTAAGCAATTTTGCTTATAGTTGCATTTCATCTTACTGCAGATAAAGGAAAGGAAAAGCTATAGTGAAGGAAGGCGACAAGGAGGTGCGGATGGATGTGTGATGTTTAGACTATGGAAGCCTTGGGATTTAGTTTAATAATTCATTAAGACTTTGTATTCAGAATATTGGAACCATTCTTTCATGTTGATAGATTTGCATTGGATATTTTATATTTAGAACTTTTTCTTTTAATTGCTATGCACATTGGTTTATTATCGGAGTTGTATCATTGTTGCATGCTTGTGTAGATTTATATATATATAGTTTCTAGCATGTTTAGGTTGATGTATAGTTTTAGTTGTGAACATATGCTTGAGTAGTATGTTTTCCGCTGTTACATATTGTATGCTTTGAGTTTTGAGAGTTTTAAGCATAGATAATTTCATGTGAGTAACATTAGTTAAGATAAGTTAGTAGTCCAGTAGCGCTCCACCCTCACAAACTAGCAGGGAGGAGGGTGGGGTGTTACAACATATGTAGCAGACAAGTCTCCAAAATTATAAGCTTGGTTTATATAGGATCGATGCACGTGTGAGGAGGGGTGGGGTGAATCATGTGTTATTTTGAAAATTGTTTCTTTTTTGAACTTAAAAGACAAGTGGGCAATGGAAATCGAAATAGTTAAGTAAGAAAGATGAGTGAGCAAGAGACATTGATTTACTTAGTTCGGAGCCTTCGACGACTCCTATTCCAAGACCCTGGCCCTTTGGACCTTTTTGATGGGTAATCCACTAAATTCGAATCTCAAATACAAAATACGAGGAAAGTGCACCCTACACTTTCTTTTTGTAAATATATTAAGTATGCACAATAAGAAATTTGTTACCAACACGAAGATGTCAAAATGGATGTGCTCGTGTATTAGTGTAAGTCTGACTACAATGATTGGTCATAGTATAGTAACAACATAGCAATATTGTGAAGATGGAGTAGTCGAATGGTCAAGAATGAGTGAGCGTAGAAAAGTGTTGTCCAATCTCCTGGTCGAACCCTCCTTTTAAACATTGTTGGAGGCACCTCTAATGGTGCAAGGCGCCTCCAATGACGCTTATCTGATTTTAAGACTTCAATCTTTTTCCATGCGAGGGTGACTCTATCAACTCTGAGGCACCTCTAATGTCCTTCAAGACAACCCCAGTCTACTCCGAGGCACCTCTGCACAATGAAACTTTATCTTCAAAACTTACCTATGTGAGGGCACCTCCACCTTATCCAGGGCGCCTCCAATCAACTTTGAGGCGCCTCTAATCAGCTTCGAGGTGCCTTGAACATTGTTCATCTGAGGCTAATTCTTTCACTTTATTCTTGCAAGACACGTTAGTCCAAACAACAAAAGATAACTTGCAAAATAGAGTTAGCACATTAAAAATAAGATGTATGAATTAGATCCCATCTTCCCAAGACTAGGATCTAGTCATGGTTTCAACTTATACTTCTAAAATGGATCTAAGTTGGATAAGCACCTACAACCCCACTGGAGATCATCCTCACTGATCATTCTCCTCCAATACTTACCTCACTTACCATTGTAGACTTACTCCACTCTTGATCCACTACGTCTTCATGCTAGCTACCCCATGTTGACTTCTGCCAGGTGTTAGGTCTCGTGGACTCAATTGGACTTCCTGCAAGATATCAACCTATATAATCTTCCTTCCAGTTCCCAACTGGACTTCAACCTACTATCAAGTCCCATCAAGTATTTCAGTCCTGCACATTTGTTAATAGGTTAAATCACAAGTCTAACTTTAACGTTTGTCATACATTAAAATTTGAGTTTGATTATTAGTGCAAACTACACAATAGTTTATTCTATTCTGATGACTCCTTTGTTTGCTCTCATCAGTTACCCAAACATTGAAGATCGTGTCCCAATGTTTATCAGTGATGTAGGGTGACTTTTTTGCCCTAATCTTAGCATGATTCAGAACATGTCGGATGTGATCGCCAAATTTTTTTTCTTAATATTCTTTTCATTTCCATCTCTTTACTCGGGCCCCAATTGAATGCCTGCTGAAATGAAAAAAATAATTAATTATATATTCACTTTAATTTCATATATAAACTAAAGGGGATATATTCACTTTTTTTTTTATAAATACTTATATATGTCATTGAAGCACCTCCAGAATGGTTATTCACGATTCAATTAATATCATGAATAACCTATACAAAATTTACAAATCTATCATTACAAACAAAAAATGTTAAATAATTATGATAATTGAAAAAAATAAAATATTTTATAGTACTTATGAATCTCCGAGCTAGACTTTAAACTCTCGAGTCTCTCTAAACTCAGTAGTTGAATTTCTGGCCGAATTAGGGACATGCGTGGGCGACTATACTAGCGATAGAGAATGAGAAGGTGCTTGCGAAGGTGCATGGGAAGGTCTTGCACTTGAATGGGGGCCATAGGTCCAATGCCCGATGATAAAGCAGATTGGCCAAGAGAAGTTCGTCTATTCCCACCATGTCGAGAATGTTAACTAAAATTGTTAGGATAAAGTAAATAAATTTAATGCATAATGAATAATATGAAAAAATTTACCATGTTTGTGAACAGATCAAAGAGCACGCAAAAAATAAAAAAACTAAGATGTCATCTGTATTGACCTATAAAAAAAATATAATGCATTTAATGAGATAGTATATAAACAATTAATTAAGCTACAAGTTTTGTAAATTTGTAGATTAAAACTAAATTTACTCATAAATAAAAAAATATCATATATAAAAATAGTTCGTCATATTAAGATTACAAAACTTACCCATCATCAAGTGTTAAAGTCCTCATGATTATCATTCTCATCCTCCTCATCATCATCCTCACCATCATCATCAACGTCATTGTCGTCGTCATCGTTGTTGTTGTCATCGTCATCATCATCATCATCGTTCTCATGAATTTCACTTGTAACGACCCGACCCCTCGGCCCCTTGGGCGGCCCAACTGGCAGGTAGCCTCCCTTATCATTATTCGTCATTTTTCGATATTTTACATTCTCCCCCATTAATAAAAATTTGGTCCCCAAATTTCGTTATCTATCATCAGCAAGTACTAACAACAAATAGAAAGTATAAATGCTGAACAGAAAATAACACACACACCTCAAGTGAAAAGATAAGGTGTTGGTGCGGGGAGCATCTGACGATCGAACCTAAGTTTTGATAATGGCAAAGGATTCAAAGTTAAGATGTGTGGTGATCTAACGGTCTGAATGAGATTGCAGGAAAGTCCTAAGTGTACTTAGGCAAAAGCCCTAACTGTGGTTAGGTAAGGTGAAAACCCTAGGGGGTGGTAACCCTAGGTCATAGGGGGTAGTAACCCTATGCGAAAAGTCTTGGTGGGTCAAGTGCTTCAGGCAAAAGTCCTAGGGGGGGGGGGGTAACCCTAGGTGGAAAGTCATGGTGTCGCGAACCAGGTGAAAGACTGGACCAGCTGGGAAGCGGAAGTCCAGCAGAAAGTCTGGAAGCATCGAGCACCGAGCAAAAGTCCAGTCGATCTGGAGGATCGCACTAGCAATAGGTAAATCTCCTGAGTGGAGTAGGTGAGGACGCATTCCCCGTAGAGGGAACAGTAGGCGTCGGGTCGACCTAGGGTTTCCGGTTGGAAATCCGAAGTCAGACCCGGACAGTCCGAAGACTATCATTATATTCTGTTTATTGTTATTTTGTGCTAACTTTGTTTTGCAGGGTATGTGTTTGGGACTAACAATTTTGCAGGAGCAAAGGAGCACAAGTTTACCTCGAATGAACAATGTCCGAGGCACCTCCATGGAGCTTGGAGGCTCCTCGGGTACAAAACATGAGCTGGCTGCAAAGCAGGCTTGGAGGCGCCTTGAAGGAGGCTCAAGGTGCCTTGGACCGGTGGATGAAGGCGCCTTGAGGAAGCATGAAGGCACCTTGAACCTAATAAGGTTCGACCAGTTCAGCCCTTATCGCAGCGTTTGACTCGGCCAGCATGGAGGTGCCTTGGATGGCTTTCAAGGCGCCTTAAATACCCTTTATAAGAGGGTTTCAACCAGCAGTTCAGTATAATGAACTCCAAGCAATCCTTACGCTACAAGCTGCTCAAGAAACGTCCAGAAGTGCTGTTACAAGCCCCCGACAACCTGGAGCTTCAGATTCTGCTACTTTATTGTTGTCAGTATAATTTGTTTTAGTGCTTTCAATTGTAATATCTTATTGTACGTTTTTACGAGCTTATAGTTGTTGCCCATGGAAAGCGGTCAAGGATCGCGGGCCTTCGAGTAAGAGTCGATCTAGGCTTCGAACGAAGTAAATTCCCCTGTGTCTCTTTGTTTGTTCTTTCTTCGGCTGTGTGTTTTAACTCCGATAATTTTACGAATCGTACGAAATAGCCACGAGTGCTATTCACCCCCCACTAGCGCTTCTCAATCCAACAATTGGTTTCAGAGCGGGGCTGCGTTGATCTTGTGCAACCACCAATCACGCAATTTTTCGCGGTGTTTTAAATTTTTCGGAGTTAACTGAAATTAGTATTATTACTATATTCCAGTTTTTTTTCGTTCGTATCGATCTCGCTCGAGATTGGTGCAACACCACTCGAGTTAGTTCTTTTTCAATTCTTTACTCCCGCATTACTAATCCAAGACTTAGTCTTAGGACATAGTTTTTTTCCTATTTCTTTTGCATATTCTCTCAATGGCCCTACAAGAGGGTTTCAGCACCGTTCGTCCCCCCTCTTCTCTGAAGAAGATTTCGAGTACTGGAAGGGACGAATGGAAACCTACCTGAAAATCCAATTCGAAACCTGGATGATAATCAAGACTGGGATACAACTACCAACCGACGGTGATGGCAAGCCTACACCCTGCGAGAACTGGGAGTCATCCCTAATCAAGAAGGTGGAAGTCGACGCCAAAGCTACCTGCACCCTCCAGTGTGGTCTTACCAAGGAGGAGCTGTGGGAGAAACTGATAGAACTCCACGAGGGCACCTCCGACACCAAGGTAAGTAAAAGAGATCTTTTACTTAATAAATTATATAATCTGAAAATGTAGGAAGGTGAGACAGCAAGTTCTCTACACGCAAGAATTCAAGACATCCTCAACTCTCTCCACGGAATAGGGCAAAAGGTAGAGAATCGGGACGTCATAAGGTACGCACTAAATTCATTTCCGAGGAGCACATTGTGGGCATCAATGGTAGATGCCTACAAAGTCTCCAAGGATTTATCTTCAATAAAGTTAGATGAATTATTCTGTGAATTTGAATTACATGAGCAGACTAATGCATAGCCACCTAAGAAGGGGGTTGTAGGTACCAGTCAAACACGCGAACCGAGATCACGACGAAGAACTAAACCAGAGTCAGAAGAAGAACCCAACTCAGATGATGAAGATGAAGAACTAACAACAGAGCTCATGAACCTTGTGAAGAGACTCTACAAGAAGAAGAAAGGCTTCAACAAGAAGGACCTAAAGAAGGCAGTCCAATCCAAGGAGGCCCAACCAAGTTCTAAGGTAAAGTTCGAAGTGATCTGCTACGAGTTCTGTTGGGTTTTTCGGGCCACGAAAACCACTTTTTCACGTCGCGGAAACCCTGAAACCCCCGCCCCCAGATCCGTGCGAAGATAAAACTTTCGAAAAACTTACGAGTACGAGTTTCTAAACCTCGATCTACAGTAGATCTACAAAGGAGAAGGAATATACCCTTGATGCGAAGCCCTTTGCAATCCCGCTTGTCCTCGGTTCGCCGGATCTCGAAAGTGTCAAAGTAGACATTTCTCTATGTGTATCCACACAAGCAAGAGATGGAGAAAAACCTCTAAGGATGTGCTAGCAACCTTAGAGATCAGTAAGGGAGGAGAGGGAGAGCAAGAAGAAAACTCTAGACGAAGAAGAAGATGGAGTTACACAAGAAAAATAAAACTCCCTCCTTGAATAAAAGTGGCCGACCACTTTAGGTGGAGTTGTAACCTCCATGGAAGGCCAAGAGTCACAACTCTTGGTAACTCCCATGAGGTGGCATCCCACTTAAGCAACCATGATGATGTGGAGCATCATCATTGGCCCACTCAATGCCAACTCACCAATGAGGTGGCAAATGGTCAAGTCAAACTTGACGTTTCATCTTCCTCTCAAATCAAGTCAAACTTGACCACTTCTCTCTCTTGGTTGATCTAATCTAACCATTGGTTCAAGTCAATTTTAATTTAATGAATCTCTATTCATTGAATTAAATTAATTCAATGAGTCTAAGTTCAAATTAGACTCATCTAATACATGAACCAAATTGAGTCCAACTCAATTAGCCTACTTTGGATTACTCTTAATCCAATTTGGTTCATCACATGAACCTAATCCTTTAGGTTCATCAAATGAACTTAATCTCCATCTAATTGCCCTTTGTGTGTGACCCTATAGGTTCTTATAACGTTGGCAATGCTCCTAAATCCTTTTAGAAGCATAAGTAATGAGCGGTATCTAGCAACACATCATTACTATCCAAGTTATAAGAATGTTGAGATCCAACATCACCTTGTGACTACTAATTGTGACTCCTCACAATATATGACAAGTGTCCTTCTATTCTAGACATCTAGATTGATCAATGTGAGGCATAGACCGTGTCATCCTCTGATCAATCTAAATCTTGAACTCCAAGTAGACTCACTAAATCAAATGAGCTCAATATCTCATATTGACTCATTTGGGCATGACCATGCACTTCATGGTCTCACTCTATCAAGAATATCGATGTTGCTCCCGTCATATGGGAGGGATAAATCCCATCTACATCACTCACATCCCTCTGCATAATTCGTTACATACCAGTAATCATCTTTATAGTCCACCCAGTTCGGGTGACGTTTGACGAAACCAAAGTACATAACTCCTTATGTAGGGAACTATGGTGACTTCAGGTCTAAGGACTAGTAGTCATACTAATAGCCACATGAGAAAGTATATGACACTCATATAATGATCCATGATATTTTCTCAAGGCGGGTCATTTAGTATACATTCTCCAATGCATACCTATGTGTCAACTTGATATCTCTATATCCATGACTTGTGGATCAAGTCATCGAGTTGACCTACATGCTAGTCTTATTGCATTAACATTGTCCCTGAATGTTAATACTCGACTAGAAATGATTAAGAGTAGTGTTCTCTATATCATCTCACTATCGGTTCAACTAACCGATTGATATAGGTGAGAATCTTCTACTCAAGGATATTATTATAATAGTTTATTTGACACTAATACAAGTAAGTATAATAACCAAACAAAATACTTTTATTTATATAAGAATATGATACAACAAGTCCATAATACAATCATCAAATGATTGGCTCTAGGGCTCTAACTAACAATCTCCCACTAGCACTAGTGCCAATCAGTGTAGGCTCTAAGCCCCAATGACTTAGTGTGACCATCATGCTTCCTCTGTGCCAAAGCCTTGGTCAAGGGATCTGCGATGTTAGCCTCTGTAGGTACTCTGCATATCTTCACATCTCCTCTCTCGATAATCTCTCGATTGAGATAGAAGCGTCGTAGTATGTGTTTGGTGCGCTGGTGTGAGCGAGGTTCCTTCACCTGTGCTATAACTCCATTATTGTCACAATAGAGCTCAATAGGATCAGTGATACTGGGAACCACCCCAAGTTCAGTGATGAACTTGCAGATCCAAACTGCCTCCTTTGTTGCCTCTGATGCAACAATGTACTCAGCCTCTGTCGTAGAATCAGCTACTATGTCCTGCTTCGAACTCTTCCAGCTCACAGCACCACCATTAATGCAAAATACGAACCCTGACTGCAATCGATAATCATCCTGGTCGGTCTGGAAGCTAGCATCACTGTAACCCTTTACAGCTAGCTCATCATTGCCTCTATATATCAAGAAATATTCTTTAGTTCTTCTTAAGTACTTAAGAATATTCTTGACCGCTATCCAGTGACTTTCACCTAGATCTGACTGGTATCTACTCGTCATGCTCAAAGCATACGAGACATCAGGTCGAGTACAAAGCATGGCATACATGATCGATCCTATGGCTGAGGCATAAGGGATCTGATCCATACGGTCTCTCTCCTCTCTAGAAGAGGGACCTTGAGTCTTCGAAAGACTCACGCCATATGACATCGGCAGAAATCCCTTCTTGGAGTTCTGCATGGCAAACCGAAGGAGTACCTTGTCAATATATGTACTCTGACTTAGGCCAAGCAATCTCTTAGATCTATCTCTATAGATCTGTATCCCTAGAATGCGGGATGCCTCACCTAAGTCCTCCATTGAGAAGCAACTCCCTAGCCAGGTCTTGACAGGCTGAAGCATAGGGATGCCCTTCACAATGAGTAGTATGTCATCCACATACAAAATGAGGAAGACAACTATATCCCCTACAACCTTCTTGTAGACACAAGACTCATCTTCGTTTTGATGAAACCAAACTATTTGATTGCATCATCGAATCGAAGATTCTAGGTCCGAGAAGCTTGCTTTAGTCCATAAATGGACCTATGCAGCTTGCATACTCTGCTAGTATGCTGTGGATCTACAAAACCCTCAGGTTGTGTCATGTACACATCCTCGAGTAGGTTTCCATTCAAAAATACGGTTTTGACATCCATCTGTCATATCTCATAGTCATGGTAAGCTGCAATAGCAAGCATGATCTGAATGGACTTAAACATCGCTACTGGAGAAAAGGTTTCATCATAAGTCTTTGCCATAACTACCTTGTACTGACTGGGAATGTAGAAGTAATATCCCTTAGTTTCCTTGGGATATCCAATGAAATAGCATTTATCGGATTTGGGTCCTAATTTGTATGAGACTTGACGTCGAACGTAAGCCTCACAACCCCAAATCCTCATGAAAGATACCTGGGCATCTCTCCCAGTCCATATCCTATATGGTGTCTTTATCACGGCCTTGGATGGAACTCGGTTGAGTATAAAAGCTGCCGTGTCTAGAGCATAGCCCCAAAGGTATATCGGAAGATCTGTGTGACTCATCATAGATCGTACCATATCTAATAGAGTACGATTCCTCCTTTCAGATACACCATTCCACTGTGGTGTTCCAGGAGGAGTGAGTTGGGATAGAATCCCACACTCAACTAGATAGTCACAAAACTCATGGCTAAGGTATTCACCACCTCGATCTGATAGAAGTATCTTAATACTCTTGCCAAGCTGGTTCTGTACTTCATTCTTGAATTCTTTAAACTTTTCAAAGGATTCTGACTTATGTGTCATCAAGTACACATAACCATATCTACTGAAGTCATCAGTAAATGTGATGAAGTACCTATAACCGCCTCTAGCAGCGACATTGAAAGGGCCACATACATCACTATATATAAGACCTAACAAGTCAGTCGCTCTCTCACTGTGCCCACTAAAGGGAGTCTTGGTCATCTTGCCTAGTAGGCATGACTCGCATGTCTCATAAGATTCAAAATCAAATGAGTCTAGCAAACCATCCTTATGGAGTTGGGATAAGCGCTTGTCATTTATATGACCTAAGCGACAGTGCCAGAGATAGGTTTGGTTCATGTCATTTGACTTGAACCTCTTGGTATTTATGTTATAGATAGGGCTTTTAAGGTCTAGAATGTAGAGTCCGTTCATCAGAGGTGCACTACAATAGAACATATCTTTTAAATAAACAGAATAACATGTATCCTTAATTATAAAAGAGAAACCTTTCTTGTCCAAACAAGAAACTGAAATTATGTTCTTAGTTAATGCAGACAGATAACAATAATCATCCAACTCTAATACAAGCCCAGAGGGAAGAGATAGAAAATAAGTCCCTACAGCAACAGCAGCAACCCGTGCTCCATTGCCTACACGTAGGTCCACCTTGCCCTTCGCCAATGCCCTGCTATTTCTCAGCGCCTGCACATTAGTACAAATGTGAGATGCACATCCGGTATCTAATACCCATGATGAAGAAATAGATAGATTGACTTCTATAACATATATACCTGAAGTGGAAGTCTCACTTCATTTTTTCTTAAGATCTTCCAGGTACACCTTGCAGTTCCTCTTCAAGTGCCCGGTCTGACCGCAGTGGAAGCAGGTAGCATCCTTGGCGACACCTCCTTTAGGCTTCAGTGCCTTGCCTTTGCCCTTGGCTTGGGACTTTCCCTTGCCTTTGGGCTTGCCCTTGCCCTTGTGTTTCTGAACCATCAGAACAGAGTGGGGCTTTGCCTTCTTAAGGTTCAGCTCAGTAGTTCTTAACATGCTAAGCAGCTCGGGCTGTGGCTTGTCAATTTCGTTCATATTGTAGTTTAGAACGAACTGACTATAGTTATCCGACAAGGATTGCAAGATCAGGTCAGTGGCCAACTCTTGGCCAAGCGGGAATCCCAACCTATGTAGGTTTTCTATGTACCCAATCATTTTGAGTACATATGGGCCTACGGGAGCCCCATCTGACATCTTGCACTGAAATAGTGCCCTTGAGATCTCAAATCATTCATGCCTCGCTTGTCCTTGATACAGTTGACGAAGATGTTCTGTCACGCCCCAGGTAGTCCCTGTCCGAAGAAATTTTGGCAGCATCTCCCCTGTACGGGTGACAATATGAATCCAGAATACATATATCTATACCTCGGCTACACACGGCCGGAATAATACAATACAAATAAGAAACAAACCATGCAGTTTATATCAACATTCCACACAGTTCAACATATAATCAATCCACGCAGTTTAATAAGGAAAGACGATATAGAATCCTCGAAGATATATGTAAACATCCTACTCCACTACAACGAAGAAAACAAATCCACGAAATAATGAGAAAATCCGCAGCGGAAAAACAAAAATAGCAAACCCGAATGTTCAATGTCCACAATACAAACCCACAATACAATTATATAAGATGCAAAAGTAAAATATAATCCGACAAAGAAAATCCTCGCGATAATGGGGCTAGCGACTGGAATATCTCCCGACGGCCTCAACCTGAAAAATAGTAACAATGGGGTGAGTTCAAAGAACTCAGCAGGTAATCCAATAGATATGTACAGCAACATATAACTACTAGCAACAATCCTACGGTACAGTATCCTAACAGTATAATATATAGTACAGTCTCCTAACAGTAAATAAGTATGCATAACTGAATAAACTGCAGTAACCAACAATAGGCATGTAATACAGTCTACTGCAAGAATAATAAGAAATGCAATACTGAAATAAACTGTACTCACCTGCGAGGCTTGGGCAAATGACTGTGGACATAAACAGACAAATATAGTCTGAGCAAATAAGCATGTATCCTGTATACATGTCAATCATATGAAGTCACCCAAGTACATCATCCAATATGCAACAATCACAATAAATGCAATATGTGCATATGATGCAATATGACATGGTCACCCCTGACGCCAGTCAGCCGTCTCACACGCGATGGCAAGACCGAGTGGGTAGGGCTGTGACACCCTGCACTCTGCCGTCACTACCCCTGATGAGTGACCGAGTGGACGGGATGCTGTCGGAGTACACCTATCCTCCTACCTCAGACATAGTGAGGGAGCGCAATGCTCTCATCTCCCGGTACACAATGACGGGGAGGGACCCCGGCTGCAACCCCGCTGTATCGTGCTACCCATGAGCACCCCGGCAGTGCACCACCGAGCAACCTACCATACACACCCTAAGTGCTGTGCCACTACCAATGCAGTGGTCACGTGTGCAGAGGTCCATGTAGCTGGCCGACGAGCTCAACAACAATGGAGTCGTCAATCACCCAGCATGCAATCATGCGATATGGTGCGTGCGGCTACAGTATGTCATACATGAACATATCCTCCTCCATATGCGTAGGTGCCAATAAAACAAACGCATATGTATAAAAATGATATAAGCAACACAAATCCAACAACATATAACAAGTATCTCCGGCAACTAGTCAAGTGTAGATAAGCATCATATATATCCATCTCTATGAACATATATACACATGGCAAAAGATAAAAGCATCCAGTTCTAAAATAAAGCAACTAACAGAAGAAACATGTGATAGGTATCAACTAAGCCAAGACCAGGGAAGAGATAATCTACCATCTACCACTAGTAATTATATATTAACTACACATTTCATAAGATATTATCAAAAAGATAAGTCAAAGGGTATCCGCCTCAAATAGAAGGTACAGTCAATCCAAATCCGAAGTCGAGAGGCCCGTCTCGAATCAGAGTCCTGTGTAAATAAATACATTTACTTTTATTTAGCTAGAATACAAACAAATAGCTAAATAAATCCTAAATAGAAATTTAGGAACAAACCCTAAACCATAACCCTTAACCTTTCTAATGGTTAATTAGGGATAATTTCCTAATCCCTAATTAACCATTAGATAAGCAAAGCAAACCTAAATCCATATAACCAAATTAATCTACACAACCTAATGATGAATAGATTATCAATAGGCATCAAGATCAAACCTAATCATCTAAAATATGATCATCTAACAAATATCCAAATTCGAAACATAATCTACAACTAAGAACAAAAACTCAACACCTTACCTTAGTTCACAACCCTTCCTTCAGTGGATTAAAGTTGTTTGCTGCTGGACAAGAATACCACAGAGCACTACTTCACCTCCAGTCAAACATAATTCTTGCTAACACTTCAGCAATTCCAGTTCATAGAAAACAGAACTCACCTCACTGAAATCAACCGGATCAAGGAGGAAGTGCTGATCGACAACAACAACTTCCCACAGCAAACAACCTACTGTTGAGGCTGGAACCAAGCAAATCCACAGATCCCAACAGAATGGAACAGAACCTCCTCTCTACTGGATTTCTTCCCTACCATTCGGATCAAGGTGAGATCAAGAACACCACAGAACAACAACCTACTGGCTCAAAGAACACCACAACACCAGAACATCATAGTAACCAAAACTCACCTCACTGATCGGATCAAGAGAAGAGATCAACCAGTGTAGATCACTAATCAAGCAACAATCCTTCTAGCCCCTGTCCGACACCTCAATCAGCAACAATGAAGACGGGATCCAAGATCTGACCTGTGGAACCCTAATTGCCCCCTTCACGCCGGCGATCGGTGATGGCACGGCTCAATCCAACAGCGCTGGCAGTCGGGGCAAGGAGAAGAGATCCTGCCACTTGCCGAAGACGATGGGAAGAAAGAAACCAGCTAGCTTCTACCCTCCATGCTCCGAGACCCGATCTGCGCTGGCACACCGAGAAGACGAGAGAAGGGTTGTCGATCGCCGGGAACAGAATGCACGAAGAACAGAGAAGAGAAGTCAGAGAAGAGAAATCAGGATCGCGAGGCTTGAGTTAGGTTCGGTGATTTAAGGTATATTTAAACTTAGGGTTATTCGATTAACCTATAAGCTATACCTCAATCAAGTCCCACTTAAATGGGTATCCCAAATAGGCTTTATTCGAACCCGGAATTGATCCCCTCTAAACTCGTCATACGAACTCCGAAAAATTCCCAAAAAAGTCCTAAAAATTCCGGAAAAAATTTATAAGGCTATCTCTCAAATAACCCTATTAATTAAATTTTTCGATATCTCACATTCTCCCCTACAAATAAAAATTTGGTCCCCAAATTTCGCTATAACCAACAGCAAACCCTAGAATATAGCCATATAATAGAAATGCTGGAAGGAACTCTAACCCACATACCTCAAGTAAACAGATGAGGGTATCGAGTTCAGATCGTATCCTACAACTCCCAAGTAGTCACCTCGTCAAAATGATACTGCCATCCGACTTTAACCAGTCGAACCGTCTTGTTCCGCAGCTGACGCTCTATGTAGTCCAGAATCCGTACCAGAACCTCCTCGTAAGTAACATCAGGCTGAATAGGAACTGATATATCTGACAGAACATGTGCTGGATTGGATACGTATCTCCTCAGCATAGATACATGGAATACATCGTGAATGCCTGCTAGAGATGGTGGTAGCGTCAAATGGTAAGCTACTGCTCCAATCCTTTCCAAGATCTAGAATGGCCCAATATATCGTGGAGCTAACTTACCTCGAAGACCAAATCTCTTCACCCCTTTCGTGGGTGAAACTCTCAAAATACATGATCACCAATAGAGAACTTCCAGGGGTCTTCGTCGCTGATCAGCATAACTCTTCTGACGGTCCTGAGCCTCTGACATCCTCCGTCTGATAGTACGAACTAACTCTACATCCAGCTGAGCTCTCTGAGGTCCTAGCAGCTAGACCTCCCCAACCTCCTCCCAGAGGGTGGGTGTCTGACAAGGTCTACCATACAACGTCTCAAACGGTGCCATCTAGATAGCCGAATGATAGCTGTTGTTGTAGGCGAACTCCACTAATGGCAGGTGGTCCTCCCAGCTGCCCCCGAAGTCCATAACACAAGACCTCAGCAAATCCTCCAAAGTCTGAATACTTCGCTCTGACTGCCCATCTGTCTGCGGATGGAATGTCGTACTGAAACGTAGTTGTGTGCCCAAAGCCTGCTGCAGACTCTTCCCAAACCAGGACGTGAATCGTGGGTCTCTATCTGATATAATACTCAAAGGAACACCATGCAACCTGATAATCTCTCAACAGTATAACTCTGCTAATCGATCCAGAGAATCAGTCTTCCGGATCACTATAAAATGTGTGGATTTGGTTAATCGGTCAACGATTACCCAAATCGCATCATGGCCTCTAGAGTCCTAGGCAATCCTACCACAAAATCCATAGTAATATGCTCCCACTTCTACTCTGGAATAGGGATCCTCTGAAGTAAACCAGCAGGTCTCTGGTACTCAGTCTTCACCTGCTGACAGACAAGACATCTAGCTACAAACTCTGCGATGTCTTTCTTCATGTCGTTCCACCAATAGGAACGCCTCAAATCACAATACATACGGGTGCCACCTGGGTGGATAGCAAATCTAGAACGATGAGCCTCCTGAAGTAACTCCTCCATGACTGGGTGAGAATGAGGTACACATAATCTGCCTCGGAAATAAACAATACCCTCGTCATCTTATGTAAACTCGGTCTGCTGTTTGGAAGCTATCTGGCTGCCAATGAACTATAAATGCTGATCTCCGGCCTGGGCCTCTCGAATCCTCATCCTGATCGATGATTGAGCAACCATGGTAACAAGAATACCCTGCTCTGTCCGTCTCTGCTCCTCAAGGCCCAACTCGAAGAATCCCTGAATCAAGTCCGTGACTAAAACTCGGTGACAAGCTAAAGTCCCTCTGGACTTCCTGCTAAGTGCATCAGCAACCACATTAGCTTTACCCGGATGGTAGCTAATAGTACAATCATAGTCTTTCAGGAACTCCATCCATCTCCTATGTCGGAGATTGAGTTCCTTCTGTGTGAAAATATATTTGAGACTCTTATGATCAGTAAGAATCTCAAAAGTAATACCATAAAGATGATGTCGCCAAATCTTCAAAGCAAAGATAATATCGGCTAGCTCTAAATCATGTACTGGATAGTTCTTCTCATGCTCCTTCAACTAACGAGAAGCATAGGAGACTACCCTACCGTGCTGCATCAAAACAGCACTCAAGCCCTGAAGAGATGCGTCTGTGTAAAGTACGAATCCGTCATCACCAGAAGGTAAAACCAAAACTGGTGTCGATACTAATCTCCGCTTCAGTTCCTGGAAGCTGGTCTCGCAAGCCTCTAACCACGTGAACTTCACGCCCTTTCTGGTCAGACGTGTCAACGACATAGCAATACGGGAGAAACCCTCAACAAATCGTCTGTAATATCTAGCCAGTCCCAAAAAACTGCAGATCTCCTGGACTGACTTCGGCTGCTCCCAGCTGGTGATAGCCTCGATCTTCTGAGGATCTACTGAGATACCTCGGCTAGACACAACATGTCCCAGAAAACCAACTGAGGATAGCCAAAATGCACACTTGCTGAACTTCGCATACAAATGATGTCGTCGAAGAGTCTCCAAGACTAGGCGAAGACGTTGTGCATGTTCCTCCTCGGAACGCGAATAGATCAATATGTCATCGATAAACATAATAACAAACTGATCTAGATACTCCAGAAAGATACGGTTCATCAAATCCATAAATATTGCTGGAGCATTGGTAAGCCCAAATGGCATTACCAAAAACTCGTAATGCCCGTATCTGGTACGAAATGTTGTCTTCTTAATATCAGAATATCTAACTCTCAGCTGATGATATCTAGACCGTAGATCAATCTTAGAATACACTGATGTATCTCTAAACTGATCAAATAAATCCTTAATTCGTGGCAAGGGGTACTTATTTCTGATAGTCACTGCATTCAGCTGCCTATAATCGATGCGCAACCTTAAAGTACCATCCTTCTTTTTGACGAATAGTACAGGAGAACACTAAGGCAGAATATCGTGGGGTTCTCCACAAGGACACCGAAATGCTCCTGCCCATGCATGCCATATGCAACTGCTGCAGGAGGAGCTGTCCTCTGCTGATGATGCGAAGATTGGGATTTCAGCCCGCCTTGCTGAGTCCCAGACTAACCAAACTGTCTTCCCGGAACAAAAATCCCGAAAGCTACATGTTGAGTCTTCAGCGAACAGTTTCGGCTCAAGTGCCCAGGTAGTTTGTAATAATAGCAAATTGACTATCCCAGGGTGCAGGCAGAGGTGATGTGATCTCGGGATTCGCATCGAGTTCAGTAAGGTTCACCAGTGGACTGTTTCCGGTTCTGCTAAGAAGACCGGGAACGTCCAGATGAAGATCGTCTTGACTTCTGGGGTCGGCCAGATGCCCAGAAGTACCCTGACCCGACTGAGTACGACTGCTCTGCTACTATCCTATAGTCTATGGCTGCTGGATCTGTCCGGAAGTCCGATCAGTCTGCTTCCTCTTCTTGTCTACTTTCACTCTCTAATGAGCAGACTCAATCATAAGTGCTCTATCCAGTGCTTCTGTGTATGATGAAATTCCAAGACCGGCGATCTTCACCTGAAGATGTCCATCCAATCCCTGGACAAACTGAAGCATACGAGATCTGTCATCGGCAACCAACTCAGGACCAAATATGGCCAACCGATAAATTCGGCATTATACTCCATCACTGAGTGGTTATTCTGCCGAAGACTTAGAAAATCCTACCGACGTGTCATCTGATATGCACGGGGAAAATACTGACTCTCGAATGCCTCCCTAAATCTCGTCCAGGTAATATGTTGCTCGCCTATTATCGAGCACTGTGTGCCCCCCAGATCTCTGCCTCATCTCGTACCTCAAGTACGCAGTAGTAAGCACGACTGGAGGGTGTGCCGGGTATACTGAAGGTGATACCACTAGTGGTACAGTCGAGGTATGTACCTCTGATGTCGAAATCGTCTGGGTCTTATAATCTGACGTGCCTATAATATCCTGACGAGTCTATCCCTGACAGGCAAGCTCGACCCTAGCAGATCTCTCTGGAGACTCTATCTCCGGAAAATCTATCGGCCTCTTACGTGGATGACCACGTCTCAGTATCGGAACACGTGTATGTACCATATCTGTAACAAAATGTTACGCAGATATCACTACAGGTATAAGAACTGAAAAATTACCTCATTTACCTATTTGTCGTCTAGAGATGTCCTGTCGCTGCTTAGCCCCCAAATAAATCCAATAGAACCTCATCAAAATACGTCGGAATTCCGAAACGAGAAAATCAACGAAATCCGTACAAATTCGAAAACACCCAAATAAACTCGTAAAACTCGTATGAACCAGTATCAGAACCGCTCTGATACCAAAAATATTGGTATCAGATAAAATCTCAAAAATCCAGAATGCCTAGCAAGTATCGTAACCTACTCTGATACCAAATAAATTGGTATCAGATAAACTCAAAAAATCTGAAACAGGTATCGCAAACCTGCTTTGATACCAAATAAATTTTCACGCCCCAGGTAGTCCCTGTCTGAAGAAATTTCAGCAGCATATCCCCTGTACGGGTGACAATATGAATCCAGAACACATATATCTATACCTCGGCCACACACGACCGGAATAATACAATACAAATAAGAAACAAACCACGCAGTTTATATCAACATTCCACACAGTTCAACATATAATCAATCCACGCAGATTAATAAGGAAAGACGATATAGAATCCTCGAAGATATATGTAAACATCCTACTCCACTACAACGAAGAAAACAAATCCACGAAGTAATGAGAAAATCCGCAGCGGAAAAACAAAAGTAGCAAACCCGAATGTTCAATGTCCACAATACAAACCCACAATACAATTATATATAAGATGCAAAAGCAAAATATAATCTGACAAAGAAAATCCTCACGATAATTGGGCTAGCGACTGGAATATCTCCCGACGGCCTCAACCTGAAAAATAGTAACAACGGGGTAAGTTCAAAGAACTCAGCAGGTAATCCAATAGATATGTACAGCAACATATAACTACCAGCAACAATCCTACGACACAGTATCCTAACAGTACAACATATAGTACAGTCTCCTAACAGTAAACAAGTATGCATAACTGAATAAACTGCAGTAACCAACAATAGGCATGTAATACAGTCTACTGCAAGAATAATAAGAAATGCAATACTGAAATAAACTGTACTCACCTGCGAGGCTTGGGCAAATGACTGTGGACATACACAGACAAAGATAGGTAGAGCAAATAAGCATGTATCCTGTATGCATGTCAATCATATGCAGTCACCCAAGTACATCATCCAATATGCAATAATCACAATAAATGCAATATGACATGGTCACCCCTGACGCCAGTCAGCCGTCTTACACGCGATGGCAAGACCGAGTGGGTAGGGCTGTGACACCGTGCACTCTGCCGTCACTACCCCTGATGAGTGACCGAGTGGACGGGATGTTGTCAGAGTACACCTATCCTCTTACCTCAGATATAGTGAGGGAGCGCAATGCTCTCATCTCCCGGTACACAATGACGGGGAGGGACCCCGGCTGCAACCCCGCTGTATCGTGCTATTCATGAGCACCCCAGCGGTGCACCACCGAGCAACCTACCATACACACCCTAAGTGTTGTGCCACTACCCATGCAGTGGTCACGTGTGCAGAGGTCCATGTAGCCGGCCGACGAGCTCAACAACAATGGAGTTGTCAATCTCCCAGCATACAATCATGCGATATGGTGCGTGCGGCTACAGTATGTCATACCTGAACATATCCTCCTCCATATGCGTAGGTGCCAATAAAACAAATGCATATGTATAACAATGATATAAGCAACGCAAATCCAACAACATATAACAAGTATCTCCAGCAACTAGTGAAGTGTAGATAAGCATCATAAATATCCATCTCTATGAACATATATACACATGGAAAAAGATAAAAGCATCCAGTTCTAAAATAAATCAACTAACAGAAGGAGCATGTGATAGGTATCAACTAAGCCAAGACCAGGGAAGAGATAATCTACCATCTACCACTAGTAATTATATATAAACTACACATATCATAAGACATTATCAAAAAGATAAGTCAAAGGGTACCCGCCTCAAATAGAAGGTACAATCAATCCAAATCCGAAGTCGAGAGGCCCGTCTCGAATCAGAGTCCTATGTAAATAAATACATTTACTTTTATTTAGCTAGAATACAAAAAAATAGCTAAATAAATCCTAAATAGAAATTTAGGAACAAACCCTAAACCATAACCCTCAACCTTTCTAACGGTTAATTAGGGATAATTTCCTTATCCCTAATTAACCATTAGATAAGCAAAGCAAACCTAAATCCATATAACCAAATTAATCTACACAACCTAATGATGAATAGATTATCAATAGGCATCAAGATCATACCTAATCATCTAACATATGATCTTCTAACAAATATCCAAATTCGAAACATAATCTACAACTAAGAACAAAAACTCAACACCTTACCTTAGTTCACAGCCCTTCCTTCAGTGGATTAAAGTTGTTTGCTGCTGGACAAGAATGCCACAGACACTACTTCACCTCTAATCAAACATAATTCTTGCTAACACTTCAACAATTCCAGTTCATAGAAAACAGAACTCACCTCACTGAAATCAACCGGATCAAGGAGGAAGTGCTGATCGACAACAACAACTTCCCACAGCAAACAACCTACTGTTGAGGCTGGAACCAAGCAAATCCACAGATCCCAACAGAATGGAACAGAACCTCCTCTCTACTGGATTTCTTCCCTACCATTCGGATCAAGGTGAGATCAAGAACACCACAGAACAACAACCTACTGGCTCAAAGAACACCACAACACCAGAACATCATAGTAACCAAAACTCACCTCACTGATCGGATCAAGAGAAGAGATCAACCAGTGTAGATCACTAATCAAGCAACAATCCTTCTAGCCCCTGTCCGACACCTCAATCAGCAACAATGAAGACGGGATCCAAGATCTGACCTGTGGAACCCTAATTGCCCCCTTCACGCCGGCGATCGGCGATGGCACGACTCAATCCAACAGCGCTGGCAGTCGGGGCAAGGAGAAGAGATCCTGCCACTTGCCGAAGACGATGGGAAGAAAGAAACCAGCTAGCTTCTACCCTCCATGCTCCGAGACCCGATCTGCGCTGGCACACCGAGAAGACGAGAGATGGGTCATCGATCGCCGGGAACAGAACGCACGAAGAACAGAGAAGAGAAGTCGGAGAAGAGAAATCGGGATCGCGAGGCTTGAGTCAGGTTCGGTGATTTAAGGTATATTTAAACTTAGGGTTATTCGATTAACCTATAAGCTATACCTCAATCAAGTCCCACTTAAATGGGTATCCCAAATAGGCTTTATCCGAACCCGGAATTGATCCCCTCAAAACCCGTCGTAAGAACTTCGAAAAATTCCCAGAAAATTCCTAAAAATTCCAGAAAAATTTTATAAGGCTATCTCTCAAATAGCCCTATTAATTAAATTTTTCGATATCTCACATGTTCAACCATATCATAAGCGCCCATTAACTCGTGTTGCTTCTGAAGCTCAGAGTTCATGGTTGCGAGCATTCGACAGGACACATCTAATGCGTCATCTTGATGCTTCTTGTTAGCATCTTTATCAGCTCGCGGGACATTGGCAGGAGGAGCCACCGGAATGGGCTGCTCCAGAACATACAATTTACGTCCTGGGTGAGGACTATTCTCAAGTTCCTGTACCAGTCTAGGAAATTTGCTCCGTTGAGCTTGTCCTTCTCAAGAACAGAACGCAGGGAGAAAGAGTTCGTATTCAACGTCATGGTTATCTACAACAGAAAAATGCAGAAAATAAATATCATATTCTTTTAAATCATTTAATTTGGCCTTTAACTAAATGATGCTCCCACTGAATTCTATAATTCATGTGGGACAAGATCCACATCATACTAACCCTTGAGTTAGCTATGGCTAATACGCCCAAGCTTTAGTATGATTGGTAGGTAACGATTTACCAATTACATCTCTATACAACTCTTGTTTATAGGATCATTATCCGCAGTTATATTAAAACTTGAGTTAGCTTTGGCTAATACGCCCAAGAATTAATATAAATGTGATTTATGTCCTATCTTTCCAACCATTGGAAGAATGCCTATAGTTGTACTCGATCCAACCGAGTTAACTAGGAATACTCAATCTAATTGAGTTTGTATTCGCCCATGCGTTGATAAGCGGGACCAAGATTGCCCCTCCGTGCCCTACCAAGATAATATGTGCTGCTCTGCTTTGGCAGATTCAACAACACATGTGATCGAGGTAGTGATAGGTATCACGACACGGTAAGCATTAGAGTTGATGTGATTTAGATCTAATCTAATCGTCGATGTGTATCAAATACGCGATAGATCTAATCTAATCGAAAGGGTGCATCTTGTACACGTTTTAGATCTAATCTAATCGTTAGCCACTAATTAATTACTAATCATGCATCACATACACACAAGAAATTAATTAAATTAATTTATGATTAGTCATGGCCCTACTACGATCTTCTCAAGCCAATGAGAAGATCGGATGGTCAACCTAGGGTCAATAGCTTCTCAAGCTCCTCCCTTTGACCACCTTTGTGTTGCTCGCGCCCTCCTCGTAACTCCGTCTTGAGTGGACCTTCCACGGCTCCAATTTTGTATATTACAATTTTGAAATTCGAGTTACATTCGAGTCTAAACTAATTTACAACAAGAATAAATAGAGAAAGGCACGACGCGCAGGTCGTGTATCAAAAATACAACACACACAATCACATGACGGCACGCAGGCCGTATTATGAATTACAACACAAAATATACCAATCCAATTGGGTCTTTTTGGGCCATGACTATCACAAATTTTACATAATACTAAATTATGTATTTTCTATAATTTTCTACAATTTTAATACTAATTTTTACGAGTAAAAATTCCCGGCGGTCCTGTTTAGCGATTTTCGGGCGCAATCGCGGAACGAATCCCCTTGCGGGGCCAGGGGCAGCGCCCCTACCCGCGATCTAACCATTGCGAGTGTCCCTAAGCGATCCAACAGCACCTTAGCCCACTGTCCCAAAAAGTTTTGGGGCAAAACCTTGCCATTTCGGAAAAATCTTCTCGGTAATCGAAGCCTACAAGTGTCGAAACACTTGTGCTTCGCTTCCACGAGAAAAATACCCATAAAAACTCTAAAAATCATAAAATTACAGAATATCACAGAACCTATATTTTCATAAAAAATCAAACTAAACTCGTACAAGTCTTCGCACGTGGCTCTGATACCACTGATGGATTTTTCGGGCCACGAAAATCGCTTTTCACGTCGCGGAAACCCCGAAACCCTCGCCACCGGATCCGTGCGAAGATAAAACTTTTGAAAAACTTACGAGTATGAGTTTCTAAACCTTGATCTACAGTAGATCTACAAAGGAGAAGGAATATACCCTTGATGCGAAGCCCTTCGCAATCCCGCTTGTCCTCGGTTCGTCAGATCTCAAAAGTGTCAAAGTCGACACTTCTCTATGTGTATCCACACAAGCAAGAGATGGAGAAAAACATCTAAGGATGTGCTAGCAACCTTAGAGATCAGTAAGGGAGGAGAGGGAGAGTAAGAAGAAAACTCTAGAGGAAGAAGAAGATGGAGTTACACAAGAAAAATAAAACTCCCTCCTTTAATAAAAGTGGCCGGCCACTTTAGGTGGAGTTGTAACCTCCATGGAAGGCCAAGAGTCACAACTCTTGGTAACTCCCATGAGGTGACATCCCACTTAAGCAACCATGATGATGTGGAGCATCATCATTGGCCCACTCAATGCCAACTCACCAATGAGGTGGCAAATGGTCAAGTCAAACTTGACGTTTCATCTTCCTCTCAAATCAAGTCAAACTTGACCACTTCTCTCTCTTGGTTGATCTAATCTAACCATTGGTTCAAGTCAATTTTAATTTAATGAATCTCTATTCATTAAATTAAATTAATTCAATGAGTCTAAGTTCAAATTAGACTCATCTAATACATGAACCAAATTGAGTCCAACTCAATTAGCCTAATTTGGAATACTCTTAATCCAATTTGGTTCATCACATGACCCTAATCCTTTAGGTTCATCAAATGAACCTAATCTCCATCTAATTACCCTTTGTGTGTGACCCTATAGGTTCTTATAACGTTGGCAATGCTCCTAAATCCTTTTAAAAGCATAAGTAATGAGCGGTATCTAGCAACACATCATTACTACCCAAGTTATAAGAATGATAAGATCCAACATCACCTTGTGACTATTAATTGTGACTCCTCACAATATATAACAAGTGTCCTTCTATCCTACACATCTAGATTGATCAATGTGAGGCATAGATGTTACACTCCGCAAGTGTACAGAAATGTCGCAAGTAATATAAAAGATTATCGTATCCACAGGGACTAGAATAAGCACTAGAAATGTCTCAATGCGAATTAGCCAAACAACTATCCAATCGTTTCAAATGCAAAGTGAAGGTAAACAAATCTAATATTAAAGATTAACAAACAAGAGTTTAGTGTTTTGGGTTATGATAAAGGGAGATTCTAGGAGTTTTGGTTTCTTTGTAAGATTTCTTGAATGTAAATGGTTAACCAATTCTTTTCCCTCAATTGCCAAACACTTGTAGAAAGTTGTCGGTTCTCTCTTGCAATAGATAACCGGCTAAGGACTAAGAAATGTATCTAAATATGATCAATTAGACATGAACCTACGTTGTCCTTACACAGAAGCGCACCTATTACTATGCCTTCCTCGGATATCAACATAGAAGCCCACAACTTATTAATCTATCAAGATACAAGAAACTAATCACAAGATCCATCCTACTCTCTTGAATATTCCTATTTCCTCTTCAAGATTATCTCTCAAACGTCCTTACACGGGCTTGCACCTGTCACGTGGATCCCTCGGATGATCGAGTGAGAGTTCTTTACAAAGTCCACAAGAAATCCAAACAATCAATCAAGAATGAGAATTAAGCACAAATCACCATTAGTCATTCAAGATCTAATTGATACAAGCAAGACAATGTCATTGAAACAAGAAAATGGCAAATCCACAAGAGATTTACAACAATCCATCATACAAATACTCCCTTAATCCTAGAATACAAGATCTACTCCATAAATCGAGGAAGAATACCCGAAGAAATAAAGATTACAAGCATTTCTTGAATCCCCAATCCAAGAAACCAAGAAAAGGGGAAGGAGAAAACTTATCTACGAAGAAGCCTCGTCTTCGGATCCAATCCTCGCTCCGAAGTCGAAATCGTCAAGAACTCCCTTAGAATCGCCCAGAAATCCTCCCAAGAATGGGAGGAAACCACCAAATCTTGCCTTCTCCCAAAGGGGGAGAGATCCCCTTTCAATTTATGAAGGAAGGTTTAAATAGAGGAGGAAGTCGGGCGCCACATGGCCCCACGACACGGCCGTGTGAGATTCACACGGCCATGTCCAGTTCCCTCTCTGCCAAAGCTGCACGGCCGTGTGACTCCACACGGCCAAGACCCTACTGTTCTCTGGAAGTGCTACACGGCCGTGTGGTGCACATGCTTGGTCTCTGGAAACTTCACACGGCAGTGTGATCCACACGGCCACCACCTGCTTGGCCTCTGGAAACCTCACACGGCCGTGTAGATCCACACGGCTATGTAAGGCATCTGCTCTGATTTCTTCAAATCAAGACACGACCGTGTGAGATTCACACTGCCATGTCCTCTTCCCTTCCTGTTAAGACTACACGGCCATGTGTGGTACACGGCCTGATGCTCTCTCCCTTCAATTACTTCCAAACTTGCCTGAGGACGCATAATCTTCACCAATTTCGACTCCTGTGTACAGAAAATGCACAAAAAGCAGATCTCCGAACCAAAAGAATAAATATGCTAAAAGGAAAGTTTGAAGTATAAAAATGCATAGATCAAGCATGCTCAAAGTATGTAAATGTGCATAAAAACATGCATAAAAGAGTATATAATCTACGCACATCACACCCCCAGACTTAAACCTTTGCTTGTCCTCAAGCAAAATGCTGTAGTCTAAATTCATATGTTCTACAACACATTCATAAAACCTAGTGCACTTTCCTAATTCTATCAAAAAGTTTCATTAACAAGCATGATCATGGAAACAAGTAAAGTATGGTTCAAGCATAAGAATCTTGTGCACAGTGTAAAAGTAACTCAACACCCTTCAAGTTTCAATCCATGTCCTAGTCAAGTCGTCATCAAATTTGAATTCCTAATGTTTCCAGTGAAAGACAAGTAACCAGTGATAGGCACTTACTCACCATTCACTTGGTTCATATTTCTCAACTAACCCAAGGTCTCAAAGGTGTGCTCAATCTCAAGAGAAGCTAAGCAGTCATTTCCCCAGTAACCTAACTCGGTCTCAAAGGGGTGACTTGCTAGATTCCACTCATGACAACTATTTTTTATATCCTTTTTTTTTTATAAGTGTTTGCATTATGCAAAACTTATTCACAAATGTACTTTTAACACACATGTTGGGATATTTTGATTTTTCCAAATGAGCTTTAATGATTTGAGCCTCATCCAGTAACCAAAATGAAAGTTGAGAAATCACCATGGAAACCAAGTACTAAGCAAACAAGATGAATCATGACTATTTCAATGACATCAACTATTCAAGCATCAAGCACAAGTGTAGTGAAGATAAAATCCTTAAGGTTGAACCAAAACTAAAACTCATCACCATAAGATTCTTAGCTTATTAATGCTTCCCAAGATAGAAAAAAGAACTACACAAAGTTTACTACTAGCATCATTCGAACATCATGAATCAAGACAATAATCGTGCTAACATTTCACTTGAATCCAAGAAAGCATATAAGTGAAGATTTGATGTTCTCAAAAATATTTTTGCCATGATTATTTCAAAAACAAGCAAAATAAAGCAACAAGCAATGAAAATAAGAACCAACGTGAAAAACTAACAAAAACTAAAAACTGAAAACCAAACTAAACAGTACATGACACCCCCCCAGACTTAAACTTTTCATCGTCCCGATGAAATCAATATGGTGGAGGAGGTGGAGGTGGACGAGGAAAAGGGGGTCTACGACGTGGTCGGCCAATAGGAAAACTAGGAAAACCTGGAATCTCACCCAAAGATCTTTGATACTCATATAAAGCATCTACTTGTTGGCTAGTAAGTGTCATGCTCTGCATAAAATCTCTCATCCTAGCCTGATCAGTATCATAATCCTGCACAAACTCAGCCACTTGACCTTGAAAATTCCTCGTAAACTGAAAATGATTTTGTACCTCCCTAAACTGATCATCAGATAAAGAGAAGCGACCCTGCAACATTTTTCGTTGGGAATCTTGCTTCTCATGAAGTGATTCTAGAGACGTACGAAAATCTGAAAAATCAAACCTAGAAGATCCCGTGCCATATGCAAAAGAATGCCTAGCAGGCTCCATAAAACTAGAAGGCTGCGGGTGTCCAAATGACAAGGGCTCATGATGTGGCTCAGTGTCTCCAGGTATAGAAGGGTTATCCTCAAAATCTAACTCAGAAATTACTCAATTAGCCGGGTTACGAATAGTAGCTCGTTCAGGAAAAGGAAGGGGTAAAGGAGAACCACTCCTCCTAGGAAACGCGAAACCATTCTCATCCCGAACGATCATTTTCATAGCAAGACATGCATCAATGTCAATCATGTCATTACCATGAATTATTTCCAACCCATCAACATCAAGATCTAAATTATAAGCTATTCGAGTAATCAAACCACCAAAAATAATTGATCTCAATGATGCCCTAGCAGATCTTAATAAGGTTTGAACAAAATGAAATCCAGAATCAAATTCAACCTTATAAAGCATAGCCCATAAAGCATAAAGCTCTATCTTTTTAACTACCCCATCACTCTCTCCCCTACCAAAAATAGTTTTACTCATGACTCTATGTAGATACCTAAAGATGGGGTTTTGCATATTGGAGGCCTTAGCTCTTGAAGGCTCATAAGGTTGATCTAACCCAGTTATTGCATTCCAAAAATGATTCCAATTAAACCTTGGATCAAACCTACGAGGGCTCCCGGTGGTTAATCCAAAACAAGAATTAAAGTCACTAAATGTCCATAGAAATTCTTGATTCATTAGTCTAAATGAGATTTTTCCAAAATAATCATCTTCATTAGTAAAATGGACATCCAATAAACTTAAAAATTCCAAAACAAGACGAGGATATGTAGGCAAATGTGTGTACATAATATCACTCCACTCCAAAAACCCAATCATCAAATCTACATCTTCCCTAATTCCAAGCATATCAAGAACAGTTGGGTCCATATATCTAGTACACACTATCTTTTTATTGACAAGAATTGCAAATCTAGTTACTTGATCATCATTTCTAAACACAATATTGAATTCATTGTCATTACCTTCGTTGCGTGAAGTCCTTTTGCCTTTTCCCTTCACTGGTTGTTTTCCTTTGTCCCTTGATGGCTCCTCGTCTTTGTCCCCACTGGATCCACCACCTCTTTTGCGAAGTTTCTTCAAAATGTTGGACATCTTAATGAGTTTAGATAGGGGAGGAATTATCTAGGGTTGGAAAAATGAAACTCAAAGAACAAAACTTCAAAAAGCAAAGATCTTAGGTTAGGAGAATGAAAAGTCCAAGTCTCAGAGAGGAAGAGAATCCAGATCTAAGAGATCTTGAGAGATTAGAGAAGAGTTTTTAAGAGATTGGGAGAGAAAGAGATGTTTTGGAGAGTTGGGGGTATGCGGAACACGGCCAAGATCTGGCCGTGTGAGGTAGAAAGAACACTTTTAATAGCTCCCACACGGGCCGTGCAGATCCACACGGGCCTCCCCCTCTTCTTTCACTGGTTTCCTCGCACGGCCGTGTCTGGGACACGACCTCTCCATCTTTCTTCTCGGGACTCTTTGCACGGCCGTATTTGAGACACGGCCTAGACCTTTTTCTCCTCGGGATATCCTACACGGCCGTGTCTGGATGACACGGCCCAAGCACTTCCCTTCTCTGCAACCTTTGCCTGGCCGTGTATAGCACACGGCCGGGCTCTGTTTTGCACCTAACCTGAAAACAAAATCAAAAGAATGCATCAAACTAAAATAAATTAAAACACAAATCCAAACTAACTAAAAGAACCCTTGGGTTGCCTCCCAAGAAGCGCTTGTTTAAGGTCTTTAGCTCGACCAAACTTGATCATTCACTTCTTTTCCTCACCCTTGGAGGACAGATATACTTTTTGTTTTTGTTGGGAGATCTTCTCCCAATATCTTCCACCACATTGTCTCCTTCATTTGGTGGCCTTCCATGAGGATGGAAATTCCATTCCTCAAGTTTATAAATTCTTGTCCTTCTACAAGCATTTAAAAGAGACGAGACATGGTTAGAGATATTAGATAAATCATATTCCAACCTTTCCTTACCAATTACCAAAGAAAGCTTATGATTTTTGACATCAATTATAGCTCCAGCTGTAGCAAGGAAAGGTCTTCCTAATATGATAGGAATCCTAGGGTCCTCTTCCATGTCCAACACAACAAAATCTGTGGGAATAACATTCCCATCCACCTCTACTGGCACATCTTCTATAATACCCAAAGGGTACCTGCAGGAATGATCGGCAAGTTGAAGTGCCATAGTAGTAAGTTTAATGTTTTTGAGACCTAATTTATTACAAATTGAATAGGGAATGAGGCTAACACTTGCCCCCAAATCACAAAAAGCTTTTTCAAAAAATTCTTTTCCTATGCTGCAAGGAATATAAAAGCTCCCTGGGTCCTTTAGTTTTGGGGAAGTGTTCTTCTCAAAAATAGCACTACATTCCTCACTAAGCGCAATGGTCTCAACCTCTCCTCTTCTTCTCTTGTTTGACATGAGATCCTTCAGGAATTTGGCAAATCTAGGCATTTGAAGAATAGCATCAATAAGAGGTACCTCTACACAAATTTCCTTAACTTTTTCTAAAAATTTGCCAAATTCTTCATCTTTCTTGAGCATTGTAAGTCTCTGAGGAAAAGGGACAGCTTTGCTCTGATGGTTCAGTGGAAGAGTCTCTTCAACCTCAATGGTACTCTCCTCATTAGCTTGAATTCGATTTGGTATAGGAGGAGAGAGCTCTTCTTTTTTTTGTATCCCTTTTGGAGCAGTCACTTGGGAGTCTCCCAAGGTCCGTCCGCTCCTAAGCTCAATTCTATTGCAATGCTCCATAGGATTCACATCAGGTTTTCCTGGAAGTTGTCCTGGTGCTCTGGATGATGAGGAAGCTAGTTGGGCAATTTGACTATCCTGGATCTTTTGATGCTTTTCAGAATTATCCATTCTCTGAATGAGCTTTGCTAAATCTTGCTTTATTTCATTCTGACTTGAGATAATTTCTTCAAGCATCTTTTCAATATTTGACTTTGGTAAGCCTTGAGAAGATAGATGTTGAAAATTTTGTTGCCCAGCTTGAAAATTTGGTCTTGCCCCCATAGATGGTCCTTGATCTTGATTATTTCTGTAAGAAAAATTGGGATGGCTCTTCCATCCAGGGTTATAAGTATTTGAGTATGGGTTGTTCTACCTTTGATTGTAACTCATGATTGCATCACATTGTTCCAGTTGATTGATTTGTGCAGTGATAGCTCCCAATGGACATGAGTCATTTGAATGCTCTGAACTCCCACATACTTCACAAGATGTACTAATAGCATTGACCATATTAGCACTAGTCCCCATATTCTCAAATTTCTTTGTAAGAGCGTCCAATTTTGCAGACAAAAAGAGTAACCGCATCTACATCAAACTTCCCTTATGCTTTAATTGTTGGGTTTACAGAAGAATAGCCACCACTTCTTTCATTTGCCCATTGATGATGATTTTGTGCTACACTGTCAATAATTTCTTCAGCCTCATCTAAACTTTTGTTCATAAGTGCCCCTCCAGCAGCTGAATCAAGGGACACTTTGGTATGATAGTTGATACCATTATAAAAAGTGTGCAACACTAACCATCTTTCCAACCCATGATGTGGCCATTGTCTGAGCATACTATTATATCTATCCCATGCTTCAAAAAGAGATTCTGAGTCAGTTTGCTTGAAGCTTGCAATTAAATTCCTCATATGAGCGGTTTTGCTTGGTGGATAGAATTTATCAAGAAACTGTTGCTCACACTGCTCCCAAATGGTGATGCTATTAGGGGCCAAAGAATTCATCCATTGCTTTGCCCTATCTCTTAGAGAAAACCCAAATAATAATAATCTAACTGCATCTGAAGGAACTCCATTCATTTTCATGGTACCACATATTTCATAAAAGACCTTTAAGTGTTGATTGGGGTCTTCATGAGGTCCTCCACCAAATTGGTTCTGCTGCACCATAGATATAATTGCGGGTTTGATCTCAAAGTTATTAGCTTCCACTGAAGGTCTTGAAATACTAGATCGAAAGCTTCTTGCATAAGGTGCTGCATAATCCTTGAGTGGTCTATTCGCCATGTTCAAATGTTCTTGTTCTTCAATTTGCCTTTGCAGAATTCTTCTTTTATGGAAAGTTCTGTCAATCTCAGGGTCAAAAGGAAAGAATTCCCCTGCAAAGTTAGATCTTCGCATACACAAGAACAAGATAGCAAATAACAATTCAACAGAAAAAGAAAAATAAAGGAATAAAAAATGCATAATTGAATTTGTACAAAAAGAATTAACAAGAAGTAAAAGTTATACAAGAAAATAAAAACAGAAATCTAATGATTAGTTACAACTACGCAAAATGAAAGGAAAACAAATGTTATGTTTAGTCTAACTCAATTGATAATTCCTAATGTTATAGCGCAGTCCTAGGCAACGGCGCCAAAAACTTGTTACGCTCCGCAAGTGTACGAAAATGTTGCAAGTAATATAAAAGATTATCGTATCCACAGGGACCAGAATAAGCACTAGAAATGTCTCAATGCGAATTAGCCAAACAACTATCCAATCGTTTCAAATGCAAAGTGAAGGTAAACAAATCTAATATTAAAGATCAACAAACAAGAGTTTAGTGTTTTGGGTTATGATAAAGGGAGATTCTAGGAGTTTCAGTTTCTTTGTAAGATTTCTTGAATGTAAATGGTTCACCAATTCTTTTCCCTCAATTGCCAAACACTTGTAGAAAGTTGTCGGTTCTCTCTTGCAATAGATAACCGGCTAAGGACTAAGAAATGTATCTAAATATGATCAATTAGACATGAACCTACGTTGTCCTTACACAGAAGCGCACCTATTACTATGCCTTCCTCGGATATCAACATAGAAGCCCACAACTTATTAATCTATCAAGATACAAGAAACTAATCACAAGATCCATCCTACTCTCTTGAATATTCCTATTTCCTCTTCAAGATTATCTCTCAAACGTCCTTACACTTTCTTTTTTTTGACACGTGGATCCCCCGGATGATCGAGTGAGAGTTTATCTTTACAAAGTCCACAAGAAATCCAAACAATCAATCAAGAATGAGAATTAAGCACAAATCACCATTAGTCATTCAAGATCTAATTGATACAAGCAAGACAATGTCATTGAAACAAGAAAATGGCAAATCCACAAGAGATTACATCAATCCATCATACAAATACTCCCTTAATCCTAGAATACAAGATCTACTCCATAAATCGAGGAAGAATACCCGAAGAAATAAAGATTACAAGCATTTCTTGAATCCCCAATCCAAGAAACCAAGAAAAGGGGAAGGAGAAAACTTATCTACGAAGAAGCCTCGTCTTCGGATCCAATCCTCGCTCCGGAGTCGAAATCGTAAAGAACTCCCTTAGAATCGCCCAGAAATCCTCCCAATAATGGGAGGAAACCACCAAATCTTGCCTTCTCCCAAAGGGGGAGAGATCCCCTTTCAATTCATGAAGGAAGGTTTAAATAGAGGAGGAAGTCGGGCGCCACACGGCCCCACAACACGGCCGTGTGAGATTCACACGGCCATGTCCAGTTCCCTCTCTACCAAAGCTGCACGGCCGTGTGACTCCACACGGCCAGGACCCTACTGTTCTCTGAAAGTGCTACACGGCCGTGTGGTGCACACGGCCACCACCTGCTTGGTCTCTGGAAACTTCACACGACAATGTGATGCACACGGCCACCACCTGCTTGGTCTCTGGAAACCTCACACGGGTGTGTAGATGCACACGGCCATGTAAGGCATCTGCTCTGATTTCTTCAAATCAAGACATGGTCGTGTGAGATTCACACGGCCATGTCCTCTTCCCTTCCTGTTAAGACTACACGGCCATGTGTGGTACACGACCTGATGCTCTCTCCCTTCAATTACTTCCAAACTTGCCTGAGGACGCATAATCTTCACCAATTTCGACTCCTGTGTACAAAAAATGCACAAAAAGCAGATCTCCGAACCAAAAGAGTAAATATGCTAAAAGGAAAGCTGGAAGTATAAAAATGCATAGATCAAGCATGCTCAAAGTATGTAAATGTGCGTAAAAACATGCATAAAAGAGTATATAATCTACGCACATCAATAGACTGTGTCATCCTCTGACCAATCTAAATCTTGAACTCCAAGTAGACTCACAAAATCAAATGAGCTCAATATCTTATATTGACTCATTTGGGCATGACCATGCACTTCGTGGTCTCACTATATCAAGAATATCGATGTCGCTCCCGTCATATAGTAGGGATAGATCCCATCTACATCACTCACATCCCTCTGTATAATTCGTTACATACCCAGTAATCACCTTTATAGTCCACCCAGTTACGGGTGACGTTTGACGAAACCAAAGTACATAACTCCTTATGTAGGGAACTATGGTGACTTCGGGTCTAGGGACTAGTAGTCATACTAATAGCCACATGAGAAAGTATATGACACCTATATAATGATCCATGATACTTTCTCATGGTGGATCATTCAGTATACATTTTCCAATGCATACCCATGTGTCAACTTGATATCTCTATATCCATGACTTGTGAGATCAAGTCATCGAGTTGACCTACATGCTAGTCTTATTACATTAACATTGTCCCTGAATGTTAATACTCGACTAGGAATGATTAAGAATAGTGTTCCCTATATCATCTCACTATCGGTTCAACTAACCGATTGATATAGGTGAGAACCTTCTACTCAAGGACGCTATTATACTTAGTTTATTTGGCACCAATACAAGTAAGTATAATAACCAAAACAAAATGCCTTTATTTATATAAGAATATGATACAACAAGTCCATAATACAATCATCAAATGATTGGCTCTAGGGCTCTAACTAACAGGTGCAACCAAAAGGGGCACATCAAGGCCAACTGCCCTAATCAAAAGGATGCAAAGAAGCAAAGAAGGAAGAAGGCCTTAAAGGCGACATGAGATGAATCTTCCTCAGAAGACGATGACGACGAACTCGATTAGACGAGTTTACTTGTGCTAATGGCCCGGGACCAGATCGACGAATCCGAGAGCGAGATCGAGTCGGAGGCTGAGTCCGAGCGAAGCCACGGATCCGTATCCATTTCCGAAGTGCCCGATCCCTCTGTAAGTATCCCTCGACTCAATAACTTAGTCAATTATTTATTACAAAAATTAGCTAAGTCGAATCTTAGAATTTAGTCACTTCTAAAGGAAGTAGCTGTCCTTAAAGAAGAGACTGACTTCAAATCTTTGACTGAACTAGTTCAGACTGGAAACTCAACTCAAGTTCAAAAACTTGAAGAAGAGAACTCCAGTCTGAAAACTCAAGTTAAGTATCTGGAGAAAACTCTAGAACGGTTTTCTTTAGGTTCCAAGAATCTTGACCTAATTCTTGGGACACAAAGAGTCGTTTACAATAACACTGGTCTAGGATTTAAACCAAAAAGGAAATACAAATCATACTTATCTCTTGTAGAAAGAATAAATAGAAAACACAGTCCAAGCATGGGTCCCCAAGTCCAAATTGATTAATCAAGTTGGACTTGGTCAATATTGGATCCCGAAGGATCAAATACATTACCTCGATAGACCATATCCAGGCTATGATCCAGGGGAGCAAAAAGAAAAATAATATTAATAAAACGAACATAAATTCAAAATTTAATTAAAAATTTGAAATTAAATTAAAATTCAAAATTCAATTAAAAATTAAAAATTAAAAATTAAAAATTCAATTAAAAAATTTGAAATTAAATTAAAATTCAAAATTCAAAATTCAATTAAAATTTTGAAATTAAATTAAAATTCAAAATTAAATTAAAAATTCAAAATTCAATTAAAATTTTGAAATTAAATTAAAATTCAAAATTCAAAATTCAAAATTAATTTAAAATTTAAAATTCAAAATTCAATTAAAAAATTCGAAATTAAATTAAAATTTAAACTTTAAAATTCAAAATTCAATTAAAAATTCAATTTAATAAAAAAAAAATTAGAAGGAGGATCCAGAATAGCTGGCACCCCCAACTAAACTACCCTATTGAGTAACTGAACTTAATCTACCCGAAATGGGTAAACAAGAGTAGACTACCCGACAGGGTAATTAAGGTTAAATTAAAAGGAGCTAGGTTTAACTTGACCCACGGTACTGGTGAAGTTTTTAGATGATAGTACGTTAGGGAAACTTGGGCATCACATGTCTAGGAAGATATGGCTTTGACCTGGTGCATTTGGCCAAGTGGAACTGACCGAAGTTACCCTTAAATGGATCTTAACTAGTTAGACCAAGGTTTAGTACTAAGTTCAATGGGTAGGACTATTTGGAAAAACCTCGAAGGCATGGTTACTTTAATGAGGTCCTTGTGACTCACCATAGCCCAGAAGTTTATCCAAAGAACGTCTACTTGTTGAACCCAAAGCTAAACCTGAATCTAACACAAAGTTAAACCAAACTCTTAAATTGAACCTCAATTCATCTCACAAAAATTATAGGATTCCCTGATTGAAAATTTAGATCGGGTGAGATGACTAAGTAATTAAAATCAGACTAAATAATTAAAACTCCATAATTAAAAATCAAACTAATAATTAATTCAAATTCAAAACTTCATTTCAAAATTATTTGAAAAATCTTTTAAAAATTATTTTAAAAATCTTTTAAATTTAATTTCAAAATCTTTTAAATCTTTTAAAAATTATTTTAAAAATATTTTCAAAATTAATTTCAAAATTATTTGAAAAATCTTTTAATACTTAATTTCAAAATCATTTTAAAAAATCCTTTTCAAAATTAATTTCAAAATCATTTTAAAAATCTTTTCAAAATTAATTTCAAAATCATTTTAAAAATCCTTTTCAAATTAATTTCAAAATCATTTTAAAAATCTTTTCAAAATTAATTTCAAAATTATTTGAAAAATCTTTTAAAAATCTTTTAAAACTTAATTTTCAAAATTATTTAAAATTATTGTCAAAATCAATTTCAAAATTACTTAAAAGTTATTTTCAAAATTAACTTCAAAGTTAACTTAAAATTGTTTTTCAAAATCGACTTAAAATTCTTTTCAAAATTAATTAAATTTACTTTCAAAATTAAATTATTTTTAAATTAACTTAAAATTCTTTTTAAACTTAATTAACTTAAAATTATTCTCAAGATGAATTAACCTAAAGAACTTTTATTCAACCATCTCACAATCACCCATAGGATTAACTGATTGTCAACTTAGATTGGGTGAGGTGGAAAACTAGGGAGCCTTCTTCAATTCAGCTATCTATCAATCCATTAAAAAGAAACCAATTCAACTACTTTATGTGTAGGAATTAGATCAATGGATGTTGGATAGTGGATGCTCCAGTCATATGACTGGAGATAGATTGAAGTTTACTAAACTCAAATTAAAGAACCTAGGATCAGTTGCATTCGGCAACAACGGTAAACTTAAGGTAATCGGAAAAGGTAATATCGAACTTAGTTCCGATTTTATTATTCGAAAAGTTCTACTAGTTGAAAATTTCAATTTTAATCTTCTAAGTATAAGTCAATTGTGTGATAGTGGATACTTAGTTACCTTTGACAAATCTAGGTGTGTAGTTAAAAATATTGAAAACCCTGAAATCACTCTTAAGGGGCTCAGGAAAAATAACATCTACACAATTGACCTACCCACATCCTCTACAAAGTGTTTTCTAACATAACAAGAGGAAACTGATCTGTGGCACAGAAGATTGGGCCACACTCACACTAGACTCATTTCAAAAATGAGTCAAAATGGTCTAGTTAGAGGTTTACCCAAACTAAACTTTATTGAAAACTCAATCTGTAATGCTTATCAACAAGGAAAACAAACCAAGTCAACTAATCTAGATAGAACCAACTCCTTACTTGAGCTCCTACATCTAGACCTATTTGATTCACATGGAGCCAAGTCAGTAAGCAAGAACCAGTATTGCTTAGTTAAAATTGATGACTATTCTAGGTTTACTTGGGTAAAATTTCTAAAAACGAAAGATGAAACCTTTGAAGTATTTAGTAATTTTTTCAATTTAATAGAAAATGAAAAAGATACTAAAATTAAAAGAATAAGAAGTGATCACGGGAGGGGGGGGGATTTGAAAATCATAGGTTTATCCAATTCTGTAGAATCAATGGGTATAAACATGAATATTCTTGCCCTAGGACCCCCCAACAAAACGACCTAGTAGAACGTAAAAATCGAACCCTAAAAGAAGCCGCTAGGACTATGTTAAATGAATATAATTTAAATCATCAATTTTGGGCTGAAGCAATAAATACTGCAAACTATATCCAAAACCGAATTCTAATTAACAAACTTCACAAGAAAACCTCTTATGAAATATATTATAATAAAATTCCTAACTTAAACTATTTAAAGTTTTTGGGTGTAAAGTTCACATTTTAAACACTAAAGATTATTAGAAAAATTTACACCCAAATCAAACCAAGGAATCTTTTTAGGGTACTCTACAACAAGTAGGGCATATAGAGTCTATAATCAAAATACCCTAAAAGTTGAAGAAACAATTAATGTAATATTTGATGAAGAAAATAATCTATCAAATATAGATGAAAATATTGACATTAATCCAAAAACTAATGAAGATGATGAAATTCAACCTAACACTAGTAAACCAGAGGAATCAATTTCTGACCCAAACATAAGACCAACTAGACTAAGGACTTCTCACCCACCTGACCAAATTTTGGGTGATCCAAACCTAGGAGTCAGAACCAGATCCTCGTATAGGAACCTGAGTCAGATTGCCCTTATTTCAAAGATTGAGCCTAAGACTATAGAAGAAGCCCTACCCGACCCAGACTGGATCATTGCTATGCAGGAAGAGCTAGCACAATTCGAAAGAAACCAAGTCTGGGAACTTGTACCTAAACCCATAGATAAGTCCATAATTGACACCAAATGGGTATTTAGGAGCAAATTGGATGATTAGGGTGAAATAGTTAGAAACAAGGCCAGACTAGTAGCCAAAGGATTCAGTCAGGTTGAAGGTTTAGATTATGACGAAACCTATGCACCAGTAGCTAGACTCGAATCCATTAGGATGCTGATAGCCTATGCAGCACATAAAGGGTTTAAGTTGTACCAAATGGATGTAAAATCCGCGTTCCTAAATGGGTTCATTAAAGAAGAGGTCTATGTAAACCAACCCCCAGGATTTGAGGACTTAGACTACCCTAATCATGTATTTAAATTGAAAAAGGCCTTATATGGACTTAAACAAGCTCCTAGAGCATGGTATGAATGATTATCCAATTACTTAACATCCAAAGGTTTTAACCAAGGTCACATTGATCCGACCCTATTTGTAAAAACGATTGAAAAAGACATCTTCATAGCCCAAATCTATGTTGATGATATAATTTTCGGCTCAACCAATTCTAAATTTCTAAAAGAATTTGTTAAATTAATGGAAAATGAGTTTGAAATGAGTATGGTTGGAGAACTAAATTTCTTCTTAGGTTTACAAATTAAACAAACAAAAGATGGAATCTACATTGACCAAACTAAATATGCTAAACAACTAATTAAAAAATTTGGCATGGAACATTCTAAAATCATAAATACCCCAATGGCCACTAACATCAACATTGACTCGGACCCAGAAGGAAAATCAGTAGACCCAAAGTACTATAGAAGTATAATAGGAAGCCTACTCTACCTAACTGCAAGTCGACCAGATATAATATGTGCGCAAGATACCAATCTTGTGCAAAAGAATCACATCTAACATATGTTAAAAGAATACTTAGGTATATTAAGGGCACCCTAAATATAGGACTTTGGTACCCTAGAACTAGCACCTTTGATCTTTTTGGCTATTCTGACTCAGACTATGCCAGGTGCAAATTAGACAGAAAAAGTACAAGTGGTAGCTGCCAAATCCTAGGACAGTGCCTAGTAAGTTGGTCAAGCAGAAAGCAACATTGTGTTGCTCTATCCACCACTAAAGCTGAATACATAGCCCTAGGAGAGTGTGCCTCTCAACGATTGTGGATGATGCATACCTTAAAAGACTATCAATTAGAATACAAAAATACAAGGATCTTAATTGATAATATAAGCTCAATTAATCTAACTAAAAATCCAATTCACCACTCTAGGACTAAACACATAGAGGTAAAGCACCACTTTGTAAGGGATTAAGTCGCTAAAGGTGAACTTGCACTCAACTATGTTGAGTCCAAATCAAACCTAACTGACATTTTCACAAAACCCTTACCTGAACTTGAGTTCAGTGCACTTAGAAGACTAATAGGAATGTGTTGGGTAGAATAGATGCTACTTCTCAAACTCATTCTCCTGCTTAATCATTCTGTTCTTTTTCAAAAATTTTAGGAAAAATAATGATTTCAAAATCCCCTTTTCTTAGAATTTTCAAAAATTGGACGTAGTTTAGGCTCTACCCTAGAAATCCTATTCCCCTAGATTTAAGCCAGAGCATCTCACAAACACCTAGGTATACCTTGCTTGTGTTTGAGAAACATAGAATGGTGTGAGATGCATAGGATACAGCCTGGATTCAAGAATGCTTATTTCTGTGCATCAATATGAGTCTGGGCATTAAATACTTTATTAACAACAATCAAGTAAAGTCTTCCAACGTTAGTCAAATCTAACTGGACTAAATGACTTAACTCGACTAACTAAGTGAAAGCTGCTGCCCTCTAGGCAATCAGCAAGTAACTAAAGGTTAGATAGTTGGTGAAGGAAATATTAAGATTAAACATGCTTGTACTTTAGGGCTCTAATACCTGATTAAAACAAATTTTGACTCATGCCTGGACTTAAGGACCAACCAATTTGATTAAATAAACTAAATTAAATATTTAGTTTCTCCCTCTTCTTCCAAAAAATTAAAAAGCTCTTACTCCCATGATTTCAACAATAAATATTATTTTATTCAAATTAAGCTAAATGTCTTTTTAACTTAAGCTCTATTTTCAAAATTCAATGTTTGCAAAAGACTAAGCTCATATAGAAACCTTCAAACTTACAAACCTTCAAATCTAACTTTTTATAAATTCTTGCTAAGCTATTTTTACTTACTTAAAAGTATTAAAAATCATTGCTTTCAAAATATCTTTTTTTTGCTAAGTAAAAAAGAGACTTCAATTTTCTTTAAGATTTTTAAAATTTAGCTAAGTGTATTCCAAAAACAACTAAGTTTCAAAAGTGGCTAAAATTGTCCGTCACAGTCTACTATATATTAGCCTTTTAAACTTAGGTGAAACTTTTTCCAAAGTCAATTTAGCTTTTATCCAGTCTTTCAAGCCTAATCTGTTCTTCAATAAGAAAAATTAAAAATTGCTTAAAACTGTCTTATTTTTGATAAATGGCAAAGGGGGAGAGTAGGAAATCCAAATGTAAATATTCAAAAGGGAAGCCTTGTATTAAGGGGGAGTGTCACAAAGTTTAAGTGTTAGCTTAAGTTATTCTTTTATTCGAATTTATATACTTAAGCTTGCTCACTTAAAACCTTTTAATATACTTATGCATTTGTTATACTTAACTTTGAATTTGGGTTGCCATAATCAAAAAGGGGGAGATTGTTGGTGTGGGGAGCATCCGACGATCGAACCTAAGTTTTGATAATGGCAAAGGATTCAAAGTTAAGATGTGTGGTGATCTAATGGTCTGAATGAGATTGCAAGAAAGTCCTAAGTGTACTTAGGCAAAAGCCCTAACTGTGGTTAGGCAAGGTGAAAACCCTAAGGGGTGGTAACCCTAGGTCATAGAGGGTAGTAACCCTATGCGGAAAGTCTTGGTGGGTCGAGTGCTTCAGGCAAAAGTCCTAGGGGGGGGGGTAACCCTAGGTGGAAAGTCCTAGTGTCGCGAACCAGGTGAAAGACTGGACCAGCCGAGAAGCGGAAGTCCAGCATAAAGTCCGGAAGCATCGAGCACCGAGCAAAAGTCCAATCGATCTGGAGGATCGCACTGGCAACAGGTAAATCTCCTGAGTGGAGTATGTGAGGGCGCGTTCCCCGTAGAGGGAACAGTAGGCGTCGGGTCGACCTAGGGTTTCCAGTTAGAAATCCGAAGTCAGACCCTGACAGTTCAGAGACTGTCATTATATTCTGTTTACTGTTGTTTTGTGCTAACTTTGTTTTGCAGGGTATGTGTTTGGGACTAACACTTTTGCAGGAGCAAAGGAGTATAAGTTTACCTCGGATGAACAGTGTCCGAGGCGCCACCATGGAGCTTGGAGGTGCCTCGGGTACAAAACATGAGCTGGCTGTGAAGCAGGTTTGGAGGCACCTTGAATGAGGCTCAAGGCGCCTTGGACCGGTGGATGAAGGCACCTTGAGGAAGCATGAAGGCGCCTTGAACCTGATAAGGTTTGACCAGTTCAGCTCTTATCGCAGCGTGTGACTCGGCCAGCATGGAGGCGCCTTGGATGGCTTTCAAGGCACCTTGAACACCCTTTATAAGAGGGTTTCGACCAGCAACTCAGTATAACGAACTCCAAGCAATCCTTATGCTACAAGCTGCTCAAGAAACGTCAAGAAGTGCTGTTACAAGCCCCCGACAACCCGGAGCTTCAGATTCTGCTACTTTATTGTTGTCGATATAATTTGTTTTAGTGCTTTCAATTGTAATATCTTATTGTACATTTTTACGAGCTTATAGTTGTTACCCACGGAAAGCGGTCAAGGATCGCGGGCCTTCGAGTAGGAGTCGATCTAGGCTTCGAACGAAGTAAATTCCCCTGTGTCTCTGTATTTGTTCTTTATTCCGCTGCGTGTTTTAACTCTGATAGTTTTACGAATCGTATGAAATAGCCACGAGCGCTATTCACCCCCCCTCTAGCGCTTCTCGATCCAACATAAGGGTATCGAGCTCGGATAGCATCCTCGATCTCCCAGGTAGCCTCCTCGTCCGAATTATGCTGTCATCTGACTTTAACAAGCCGGATAGTCTTGTTCCGCAACTGACGCTCTTTCCGGTCCAGAATCCGTACCGGAACCTCCTCATAAGTGACGTCAGGTTGAACGGAAACTGAGATATCTGTCAGCACATGTGTCGGGTCAGGTACGTATCTCCTCAGCATAGATACGTGGAATATGTCGTGAACTCCTGTCAAGGACGATGGTAGTGCCAGATGATAAGTTACTGCTCCAATCCTCTCCAGGATCTGGAAAGGGCCAATGTACCGCGGTGCTAGCTTACCTTTGAGGCCAAATCTCTTCACCCCTTTCGTGGGTGAAACTCGCAGAAATACATGGTCGCCAGTAGAGAACTCTAGGGGTCTGCGTCTCTGATTTGTATAACTCTTCTGGCGGTCCTGCACCTCTAACATCCTCCGTCTAATTGTACGGACCAACTTTGCCTCATGATGAGCTCTATGAGGTCCCAACAACTGGGCCTCCCCTACCTCATCCCAGAGGGTGGGTGTCTGACAAGGCCTACTATACAACGCTTCAAACGGTGCCATCTGGATAGCTGAATGAAAGCTGTTGTTGTAGGCGAACTCTACCAATGGCAAGTGGTCCTCCCAACTGCCTCCAAAATTCAATACACATAACCTTAGCAAGTCCTCTAGAGTCTAAATGGTCAACTCTGATTGTCCATTTGTCTACGGATGTAAAGCTGTACTGAAACGGAGCTGAGTTCCCATGGCTTGCAGTAGACTCTGTTAGAATCAGGACGTGAACCATGGATCTCTATCCGAAATGATACTCAAAAGAACACCATATAATCTGATGATTTCTCGGCAATACAGATCTTCCAATCGATCCAGGGAATCAGTCTTCCGAATCGCTAAGATGTGTGCGAATTTGGTTAATCGATCAATGATTACCCAAATCGCATCATGGCCTCATCGTGTCCTAGGCAAACCCACCATAAAGTCCATGGTAATGTGTTCTCATTTCCACTCAGGAATAGGAATCCTCTGTAATAATCCGACAGGTCTCTTGTGCTCATCCTTCACCTGCTGACAGACAAGACATCTCGCTATAAATTCCGTGATGTGTTTCTTCATGCCGTTCACCAAAAGGAACGTCTCAAAGCTCGATACATGCGGGTTTCGCCTGGGTTGATAGCAAATCGAGAGCGATGAGCCTCTTGAAGTAACTCCTCCCCGACTAGGTGAGATGAAGGTACGCATAAGCGGCATAGGAAATATATAATACCCGCATCATCTCGGGTGAACTCTGTCCGCTGTCGAAAAGCTATTTGGCTGCCAATGAACTGTAAATGCTGATCTCTGGCCTGAGCCTCTCGGATCCTCATCCTGACCGATGACTGAGCAACCATGGTAACCAGAATACCCTGCTCTGCCCGTCCCTGCTCCTCAAGGCCTAACTTGGAGAAACCTTGAATCAAATCCATGACCACAACTCGATGGTATGCTAAAGTCCCTCTGGACTTCCTGCTGAGTGCATCGGCAACCACATTAGCTTTCCCAAAGTGGTAGCTAATGGTACAATCGTAATCCTTCAGGAACTCCATCCATCTCCTCTGTCGGAGATTGAGTTCATTCTGAGTGAAAATATATTTGAGACTCTTATGATCAGTAAGAATCTCAAATGTAATGCCGTACAGATGATGCCGCCAAATTTTCAGAGCAAATATAATAGCGGTCAACTCCAGATCATGTACCGAGTAGTTCTTCTCATGCCCCTTCAACTGTCAAGAAGCATAGGAGACTACCCTGCCGTGCTGCATCAGAACAGCACCCAAACCCTGAAGAGATGCGTCGGTGTACAGCACGAATCTATCCTCTCCGGAGGGTAAAACCAAAATCGGAGTCCACACTAATCTCCGCTTCAGCTCCTGGAAGCTGGTCTCGCAGTCCTGGGACCAAGTGAACTTCGCGCCTTTCCTGGTCAAGCGTGTCAATGGCATAACTAAACGGGAGAAACCCTCGACGAAACGTCTGTAATATCTTACCAGTTCCAAGAAACTGCGGATCACCTGCACTGATATCGGCTGCTCCCAATTGGTGACAGCCTCGATCTTCTGAGGGTCTACTGAAATACTAGAGACCACATGACCCAGAAAACCGACTGAGGATAGCCAGAAAGCACACTTACTGAACTTCGCGTATAGCTAATGTCGTCGAAGAGTCTCCAAGAATATACGAAGATGCTGTGTATGTTCCTCCTCGGAACGCAAGTAGATCAATATTTCATCGATGAAAACGACAACGAACTGATCTAGATACTCCATAAAGATGCGGTTCATCGAATCCATAAATATCGCTGGAGCATCGATAAGCCCAAATGGCTTTACCAAAAACTCATAATGTCCGTACAACAAACATTCTCAACCAGAGATCCCCGATAACAAGTCCGAAATCTGATCACTAACTACAAATCACCAAAGAATAGATCATCTAATGTGAGAGCTACGCTCCATCACAAGAAATACTACATATGTGCGAGCAACGCTCTACCACCAACAAGACAATCTATACGGGGGCAGCGCTCCGCCCCAACCATTCAAAATATGTGGGAGCAACGCTCCACCACACACAATCCAAAATATGTGGAAGCAACGCTTCACGACAAACAATCCATAACATGTGGGAGCAACGCTCCACCACAGCAATCCAGAATATGCGGGCGCAACGCTCCACCACAAACAATCCATAATATGTGGGAGCAACGCTCCACCACAAACAATGCATAACATGTGGGAGCAACGCTCCACCACAAACATCCCATAAGTGACTAAGACATCTAACTATCCAACTAGTGACTGCACGAAATCACTCTACCACTTATCACTGGGAGCAACCATGGGTATCACAACCCAGTAAGCAAATAAAATCCATCGTCAACTCTATCAACATCATAGTGAGTCACCCACTAATAGGAGAATTAGTTGGCAAGGCAATACAACAAATGACATAATGTAGACACTCCACATAAGTAGAATCATCATGATGCTACTAACAATACACCTGGCACATGTGCCCACACAACATAGATATGATCGACATAATCCTCCAATTACACACCAAACATACTCATAACACAGGTATAAATCAGCGTGATACCTCCAAAAATACATTCCGAACCCGTGTGCATATATCAACGTAGATATAATCGACAATACACCTCAAACAACACTCATCTAACATATATACACCTATGCTAAGAGTATAATCAACGTAATACTTTCAATGAATCATAATAGTCACAAGTGTACACACAGAACAAATATAATCAACAAGATACCTCCCATAATACATCAAACATATGTACACATAACATAGATATGAATAATCAGCATATTTAACACAATCAACCTGACATTCCCTATGCTACCTTCTATGTTATCCAACTAGGTACATACAGTCAAAAATTAAAGTTCACATGGAATAGGATACATTGATCCTATATAGACTAACCCAAACCGACAATGGTATACGGCTAATTCAGTCTTTTCCATGTCAATACAAGCCATGTACTCAAATGTGCTCTAGATACCAAACTAAGCACAAATAATCCAAAGATTCGAATCTCTAAAAATAGAGTATGACAATCCCCTACTGATCGGACCAACAAATTTAAATCAGTTATCTACTAACTAATCAAGAATACATTAATCCTCCATAAGCAACTAAGTTATATCAATCCACGACTACCCAAATCAACAAGTGTAAATCAGACTTCTTCTGATCGATGTAACAAGAGTAAATCCATTATCTACTGAAGAAATTAACTAATATACAAAATGATATTCTACTGGCCAAGTCAACATGAATATGTAGATACTATCCACAACCCAGCTAATAATAGCAGAGGCTGATATGTGCATCCATCTCCTAACCAACTAGTAGAAACAGAAGCTAAAACTACTAGTGGTATGATATAAAAAAAATCACCAGAGACTATAATCCTTGATCTCTAATAGGGTCGACCATGATAAGTGGTTTACCTAATACATAAAATATATGCTATATCAACTAGACAGGTACTAATAAAGAATGTTAATACATGTCATAACTATAATAGTCAATAGTGCATATACTAACAAAAACGTAGGATAACAATATACGAACATACCTCCTATAGCTTGGAGATGTCTTGTTGCTGCCTGGTCCCAAAACCTGAAAAGTCACATCGAGAAAACCAAATCACGAAAATTACAACCCGAAAAACAGGACTCGTAAACTTAGCTCTAATACCAATAAATTGTCACGCCCCAGAGGAGTCCCTACGAGAGGAAATTCTGACAGCACCTCCCCTGTACGGGTGACAATTTGAACCATTTCCACAGACACAATATACCTCAGCCACAGGCGGCTGGAATGTACACACAACCACACAGTTTATATGCAGCCTACTCGGCTGATATAATAAAAACACAACCATGTAGTTATATGTAAATCTAACAGCCCACTCGGCTGTACCAAAACCAAACACAGCGGAAATACAATGGACAACACATACAAACTAAAAACGAAGACTGCTAGCCGATTAGGCTTACACCACACAACAAAACAACACTCCAGAAACAAAACCAGAACACAAATCTAAATACACAAATTTCATATACCAAAATAAAAATAAACAAAAGCGGAGATAGGTCTTCTGATATGACGTGGGGACCGGCAGGCAAAATACTCCAAGCGACTCCATAAACAACCTGGTACCTAAAAAAGATAGTGTCCACAAGGGTGAGTTCAACAACTCAGCAGATACATAGTTGACATGTATAGTAAATTATAACAAATAGTAATAACTATGGAGTACAGTCTCTTGTACAAAAGTTGAAAAATGCACAATAGAAAAGGGCTGAAGAGAACTGTACTCACCAGGGCCTCCTATCAGAATAGTTAGGTCGTCAGAATGAGAGTGTCATAAATCCTGTATACATGTCAAACATATGCATCCATCCAAATGCAGCGTATAAGTGTAACAAACACAATCAGTAAATGCATCAATGCGTATGATGCCAATGACATGTCCTGGTTACCCGTACTCTCGAGTCAGCCGTCTCACACACGATGGTGAGACCGAGTGGGTAGGGTTGTGACAACCGTGCACTCTGCCATCACTACTCCTGATGAGTGACAGAGTGGACGGGATGCTGTCGGAGTACACCTATCCTCCTACCCCAAATCATAAGTGGGGGAGTGCAATGCTCTCATCTCCCGATACACGATGACGGGGAGGGATCCGGGCGTGCTACCACGCTGCTGTCACACTACCCATGAGCGTCCCAGCGGAGCACCACCGAGCAAAACTGCCGTGCTACCACGCTGCGTCACGCTACCCATGAGCGGACGAACGGAGCACCGACATAGATGAAACTGGTGATGTGATCAATAATAATGGAGCAGACTATCGCGCAGCATGCAATCATGAGAATGGTGCATGACACTAAGCATGGCAAAATCCTGAACAGCATAGCAATATCCATATATATACAAAATGTGTACTATAGGCCAATGAACCTAATCAAAGGTACATAGATCAGATAAGGTATAAAAACCTAGATCCTGAACATAATAAATACATGGTTGTGTCACTACCCCTATAAGCATGTATAATCAGGTAGGTACTAACATGAAGTGCATAATAAGTAAACAATACAAGCATGTAACGGGTATCGGGTAGTGACCAACCGAAGTGAAGCCGAACATAATCATTACAAAACGTTACAACCTACTAAACATATCAACATGACATTATTAAAGATAAGTCAAGGTACCCGCCTCCGATATAGATCGAATCAAACCAATCCAATGTCGAGACGTCCGTCTCGAATCACAGTCCCAAATCCAAGACGGTCGCTGTTGGTTCACAATCGAAGGGGTTTCCTACCCAAAACAGAATGACCGGTGCTGTGGATCGCTGGTGAGCAGTGTTGGCCAAGCTACAAAGGCTAGTAGACAAACAATCACAACCTCCAACTACAAATGAAACTTGCATCACTACCAATCTGATATCATACTTCTTACCTCAAAATCACAGCCTTGTTCTAGTACAAGAAGCTACTGGAATTTGTTGGAATAAGTGACTGCCGGATCCAAGAGCAACTCACAGCACACTATACTTGCTGGAAACTTCACTGCTCGAACAAAAAGAGGATCAAGCAGTCAACAACACATAAGATCAAGTACCCAATTCACTAATTAGGGCAACTCCCTTACCTCTACTATCACCGATCTGCTGTAAAGAAAGGAGTGGCACCGGCACAAGAAAATTAGAAGAGGGTAGATGATCCAGACTAGGGCACAGCGTGGCTGAACTAGATCCGGTGATCATAATAGTGAGGTGCAGAGTTGCGGCGGCGCAGTTTCCGTGCGGCGGCGACACTGTGCAGATGTGTTGCAGCGAGGGACAGATCTAGCACGGAAGAGAGGAAGAGAAGAGAAGGCCGATGGTGTCGCAAGAGGGTGAGGGAGGCAGTAGCGCTAGGGCACAGGGGAGGTCGGCGGTGCCACTCGGATCTCCACGGCGAGGGGCGACGGGCGCCGGTGGCTAACTAGGCCACGAGCACAGAGGAGGCGGCCGGCGATCGACTGACATCGCTGGGTTGGCTTCGTGTGGGAAGAAGGCTCGGCCGGTGGCAAATTCTAGGGCACGCGGAGGGAGTGGCCGGAGAGGGTAGCGGCAGTGAGTGGAGAAGAGAAGTAAAAGGAGAGGAGGAGAATCACGGCTTTATGCTTGGGGAAGGAGAAAGGAAACCGACGAGGAGCGGTTAGGGCTTGGGTTCGGCGGGGGAGGAAGAAGAGGCAAATGATGCGAGAAGAGGAAAATAAAGAAAAAGAAAATAAATAAATAAATTCAACTTTTCCTCACTTAAATTGGGTAGCCTAAACAGGCTTTCCCAGGTCCCATTTTTATCCCCGTAATCTGAGCCATACGAGCTCCAAAAAATTCCAGAAAAATTTCTAAAAATTCTGGAAAATTCCCTTATCATTATTCGCCATTTTTCGATATATTACATTCTCCCCCACTAATAAAAATTTGGTCCCCAAATTTCATTATCTGTCATCAGCAAGTACTAACAACAAATAGAAAGTATAAATGCTGAATAGAAAATAACTCAACCACCTCAAGTGAAAAGATAAGGGTATCGAGCTCGGATAGCATCCTCGATCTCCCAGGTAGCCTCACCGTCTGAATGATGCTGCCATCTGACTTTAACCAGCCGGATAGTCATGTTCCGCAAATGACGCTCTTTCTGGTCCAGAATCCGTACCGAAACCTCCTCATAAGTGACGTCAAGTTGAACGGGAACTGAGATATCTGTCAGCACATGTGTCAGGTCAGGTACGTATCTCCTCAGCATAGATACGTGGAATACGTCGTGAACGCCTGTCAAGGACGGTGGTAGTGCCAGACAATAAGCTACTGCTCCAATCCTCTCTAGGATCTGGAAATGGCAAATGTACCGCGGAGCTAGCTTACCTCCGAGGCCAAATCTCTTCACCCCTTTTGTGGGAGAAACTCGCAGAAATACATGGTCGCCAGTAGAGAACTCTAGGGGTCTGCGTCTCTGATTTGTATAACTCTTCTGGCGGTCCTGCACCTCTAACATCCTCCGTCTAATTGTACGGACCAACTTTGCCTCATGATGAGCTCTATGAGGTCCCAACAACTGGGCCTCCCCTACCTCATCCCAGAGGGTGGGTGTCTGACAAGGCCTACTATACAACGCTTCAAACGGTGCCATCTGGATAGCTGAATGAAAGCTGTTGTTGTAGGCGAACTCTACCAATGGCAAGTGGTCCTCCCAACTGCCTCCAAAATTCAATACACATGACCTCAGCAAGTCCTCTAGAGTCTGAATGGTCAGCTCTGATTGTCCATCTGTCTGCGGATAGAAAGCTGTACTGAAACGGAGCTGAGTGCCCATGGTCTGCTGTAGACTCTGTCAAAATCAGGACGTGAACAATGGATCTCTATCCGAAATGATACTCAAAAGAACACCATGTAATCTGATGATCTCTTGGCAATATAGATCTGCCAATCGATCCAGGGAATCAGTCTTCCGGATCGCTAAGATGTGTGCGGATTTGGTTAATCGATCAACGATTACCCAAATCGCGACATGGCCTCATCATGTCCTAGGCAAACCCACCACAAAGTCCATGGTAATGTGTTCCCATTTCTACTCAGGAATAGGAATCCTCTATAATAATCCGACAGGTCTCTTGTGCTCAGCCTTCACCTGCTGACAGACAAGACATCTCACTACAAATTCCGCGATGTCTTTCTTCATGCCGTTCACAAATAGGAACGTCTCAAAGCTCGATACATGCGGGTTCCGCCTGGGTGGATAGCAAATCGAGAGCGATGAGCCTCTTGAAGTAACTCCTCCCTGACTGGGTGAGATGAAGGTACGCATAAGCGGCATCGGAAATATATAATACCCGCATCATCTGGGGTGAACTCTATCCGCTGCCAGAAAGCTATCTGGTTGCCAATGAACTGTAAATGCTGATCTCTGGTCTGAGCCTCTCGGATCCTCATCCTGACCGACGATTGAGCAACCATGGTAACCATAATACCCTGCTATGTCCGTCCCTGCTCCTCAAGGCCTAACTCAGAGAAACCCTGAATTAAATCCGTGACCACAACTCGGTGGCATGCTAAAGTCCCTCTGGACTTCCTGCTGAGTGCATCGGCAACCACATTAGCTTTCCCAAAGTGGTAGCTAATGGTACAATCGTAATCCTTCAGGAACTCCATCCATCTCCTCTGTCGGAGATTGAGTTCCTTCTGAGTGAAAATATATTTGAGATTCTTATGATCAGTGAGAATCTCAAATGTAATGCCGTACAGATGATGCCGCCAAATTTTCAGAGCAAATATAATAGCGGTCTACTCCAGATCATGTACCGGGTAGTTCTTCTCATGCTCCTTCAATTGTCGAGAAGCATAGGAGACTACCCTACCGTGCTGCATCAGAACAGCACCCAAACCCTGAAGAGATGTGTCGGTGTAGAGCACGAATCTATCCTCTTTGGAGGTTAAAACCAAAATCGGAGCCCACACTAATCTCCGCTTCAGCTCCTGGAAGCTGGTCTCGCAGTCCTGGGACCACATGAACTTCGCACCTTTCCTGGTCAGGCGTGTCAATGGCATAACTAAATGGGAGAAACCCTCGACGAAACGTCTGTAATATCTTACCAGTCCCAAGAAACTACTGATCACCTACACTGATATCGGCTGCTCCCAACTGGTGACAACCTCGATCTTCTGAGGGTCTACTAAAATACCTCGGCTTGAGACCACATGACCCAGAAAATCGACTGAGGATAGATAGAAAGCACACTTACTGAACTTCGCATATAGCTAATGTCGTCGAAGAGTCTCCAAGACTATACGAAGATGTTGTGTATGTTCCTCCTCGGAACGCAAGTAGATCAATATTTCGTCGATGAAAATGACAACGAACTGATCTAGATACTCTATAAAGATGCAGTTCATCGAATCCATAAATACTGTTAGAGCATCGGTAAGCCCAAATGGCATTACCAAAAACTTATAATGTCTGTACGACAAACATTCTCAACCAGAGATCCACGATAACAAGTCTGAAATCTGATCACTAACTACAAATCACCAAAGAATAGATCATCTAATGTGAGAGCTACACTCCATCACAAGAAATACTACATATGTGGGAGCAACGCTCTACCACCAACAAGGCAACCTATATGGGGGCAGCGCTCCACCCCAACCATCCAAAATATGTGGGAGCAACGCTCCACCACACACAATCCAAAATATGTGGAAGCAACACTTCACGACAAATAATCCATAACATGTGGGAGCAACGCTCCACCATAACAATCCAAAATATGCGGGAGCAGCGCTCCACCACAAACAATTCATAATATATGGGAGCAACGCTCCACCACAAACATCCCATAAGTGACCAAGACATCTAACTATCCAACTAGTGACTGCACGAAATCACTACCACTTATCACTGTGAGTGACCATGAGTATCACAACCCAGTAAGCAAATCAAATCTATCGTCAACTCTATCAACATCGTAGTGAGTCACCCAGTAATAGGAGAATTAGTTGGCAAGGCAATACAACAAATGGCATAATGTAGACACTCCACATAAGTAGAATCATCATGATGCTACCAACAATACACCTGACACATGTGCCCACACAACATAGATATGATCGACATAATCCTCCAATTAGTACACACCAAACATACTCATAACACAGGTATAAATCAGCGTGATACCTCCAAAAATACATTCCGAACCCGTGTGCATATATCAACGTAGATATAATCGACAATACACCTCAAACAACACTCATCTAACATATATACACCTATGCTAAGAGTATAATCAACGTAATACTTTCAACGAATCATAATAGTCACAAGTGTACACACAGAACAAATATAATCAACAAGATACCTCCCATAATACACCAAACATATGTACACATAACATAGATATGAATAATCAGCATATTTAACACAATCAACCTGACATTCCCTATGCTACCTTCTATGTTATCCAACTAGGTACATACAGTCAAAACTTAAAGTCCACATGGAATAGGATACATCGATCCTCTATAGACTGACCCAAACCGACAATGGTATACGGCTAATTCAGGTTTTTCCAAGTCAGTACAAGCCATGTACTCAAATGTGCACTAGATACCAAACTAAGCACAAATAATCCAAAGATTCGAATCTCTAAAAATAGAGTATGACAATCCCCTACTGATCAAACCAACAAATTTAAATCGATCATCTACTAACTAATCAAGAATACATTAATCCTCCACATGCAACTAAGTTATATCAATTCACGACTACCCAAATCAACAAGTGTAAATCAGACTTCTTCTGACCGATGTAACAAGAGTAAATCAATTATCTACCGATGAAATTAACTAAGATACAAAATGATATTCTACTGGCCAAGTCAACATGAATATGTAGATACTATCCACTACCCAGCTAATAATAGCAGAGGCTGATATGTGCATCCATCTCCAAACCAACTAGTAGTAACAGAAGCTAAAACTACTAGTGGTATGATATAAAAAAAAATCACCAGAGACTATAATCCTTGATCTCTATTAGGGTCGACCATGATCAGTGGTTTACCTAATACATAAAATATATGCTATATCAACTAGACTGGTACTAATAAAGAATGCTAATATATGTCATAACTATAATAGTCAATAGTGCATATACTAATAAAAAGGTAGGATAACAATATACGAACATACCTCCTATAGCTTGGAGATGTCTTGTTGCTGCCTGGTCCCAAAACCCGAAAAGTCACATCGAGAAAGCCAAATCACGAAAATTACTACCCGAAAAATAGGACTCATAAACTTAGCTTTGATACCAATAAATTGTCACGCCCCAGAGGAGTCCCTACCAGAGGAAATTCTGACAGCACCTCCCCTGTAAGGGTGACAATCTGAACCATTTTTACATAAACAATATACCTCAGCTACAGGCGGCTGGAATATACACACAACCACACAGTTTATATGCAGCCTACTCGGCTGATACAATAAAAACACAACCACGCAGTTATATGTAAATCTAACAGCCCACTCGGATGTACCAAAACCAAACACAGTGGAAATACAATGGACAACACATACAAACTAAAAACGAAGACTACTAGCTAGCTAGGCTTACACCACACAACAAAACAACACTCCAGAAACAAAACCAGAACACAAAGCTAAATACACAAATTTCATATACCAAAATAAAAATAAACAAAAGCGGAGATAGGTTTTCTGATATGACGTGGGGATCGGCAGGCAGTATACTCCAAGCGACTCCATAAACAACCTGATACCTGTAAAAGATAGTGTCCATGGGGGTGAGTTCAACAACTCAGCAGATACCTAGTTGACATGTATAGTAAATTATAACAAATAGTAATAACTATGGAGTACAGTCTCCTATATAAAAGTTGGAAAATGCACAATAGAAAAGGACTAAAGAGAACTGTACTCACCAGGGCCTCCTATCAGAATAGTCAGGTCGTCAGAACGAGAGTGTCATAAATCCTGTATGCATGTCAAACATATGCATCCATCCAAATGCAGCGTATAAGTGCAACAAACCCAATCAGTAAATGCATCAATGCGTATGATGCCAATGACATGTCCTGGTCACCACTACTCTCGCATCAGCCGTCTCACAAACGATGGTGAGACCGAGTGGATAGGGTTGTGACAACCGTGCACTCTGCCATCACTACTCCTGATGAGTGACCGAGTGGACGGGATGCTGTCGGAGTACACCTATCCTTCTACCCCAAATCATAAGTGAGGGAGTGTAATGCTCTCATCTCCCGGTACATGATGACGGGGAGGGATCCTGGCGTGCTACCACACTGCAGTCACACTACCCATGAGCATCCCAGCGGAGCACCACCGAGCAAAACTGACGTGTTACCACGCTACGTCACTGGTGATGTGCTCAACAATAATGGAGCAGACTATCGCGTAGCATGCAATCATGTGAATGGTGCATGACACTAAGCATGGCAAAATCCTGAATAGCATAGCAATATCCATATATATACAAAATGTGTACCATAGAACAATGAACCAAATCAAAGGTATACAGATCAGATAAGGTATAAAAACCTAGATCCTAAACATAATAAATACATGGTTGTGTCACTACCCCTATAAGCATGTATAATCAGGTAGGTACTAACATGAAGTGCATAATAAGTAAACAAAACAAGCATATAACAGGTATCGGGTAGTGACCAATCGAAGCAAAGTTGAACATAATCATTACTAAAGGTTATAACCTACTAAACATATCAACATGACATTATCAAAGATAAGTCAAGGTACCCGCCTCCGATATAGATCGAATCGAACCAATCCAATGTCGAGACGCCCGTCTCGAATCACAGTCCCAAATCTAAGATGGTCGTTGTTGGCTCACAATCGAAGGGGTTTCCTACCCAAAATAGAATGACTGGTGCTGTGGATCACCAGTGAATAGTGTTGGCCAAGCTACAAAGGCTGGTAGACAAACAATCATAACCTCTAACTATAAATTAAACTTGCATCACTACCAATCTGATATCATACTTCTTACCTCAAAATCACAGCCTTGTTCTAGAATAAGAAACTGTTGGAATTTGCTGGAATCAGTGACTGTCGGATCCAAGAGCAACCCATAGCACACTATACTTGCTGGAATCTTTACTGCTCGAACAAAAAGAGGATCAGGTAGTCAACAACACATAAGATCAAGTACCTGATTCACTAATTAGGGCAACTCCCTTACCTCTACTATCACCGATCTATTGTAAAGAAAGGAGTGGCACCGGTACAAGAAAATCAGAAGAGGGCAGATGATCCAGACTAGGGCACAGCGTGGCTGAACTAGATTCGGTGATCGGAACAGTGAGGTGTAGAGTTGCGGCGGCGCTGTTTCTGTGCGGCGGCGACACTGTGCAGAAGTGCTGCAGCGAGGGACAGATTTAGGGCACAGAAGAGAGGAATAGAAGAGAAGGCCGGCGGTGTCACAAGAGGGTGAGGGAGGCAGTAGCGCTAGGGCACAGGGGAGGTCGGCGGCGCCACTGGGATCTCCATGGCGAGGGGTGACGGGCGCCGGTGGCTAGCTAGGGCACGAGCACAGAGGAGGTGCCCGGCGATCGGCTGGCGTCGCTGAGCTGGCTTCGTGCGAGAAGAAGGCTCGGTCGGTGGAAAAATCTAGGGCACGCGGAGGGAGTGGCCGGAGAGGGTAGCGGCAGTGAGTGGAGAAGAGAAGTAAAAGGAGAGGAGGAGAATCTCGGCTTTATGCTTGGGGAAGGAGAAAGGAAACCGACAAGAAGCGGTTAGGGCTCGGGTTCAGCGGGGGAGGAAGAAGAGGGAATGGTGTGAGAAGAGGAAAATAAAGAAAAAGAAAATAAATAAATAAATTCAACTTTTCCTCGCTTAAATTGGGTAGCCTAAATAGGCTTTCTCGGGTCCCGTTTTTATCCCTGTAACTTGAGTCAAACGAGCTCCGAAAAATTCCAGAAAAATTTCTAAAAATTCTGGAAAATTCCCTTATCATTATTCACCATTTTTCGTTATTTTACATCACTTGTATGCAATGTATTGTTGGAAAAATATATTCTTTGGTTTGAAATGTGTTCACAACTTTCTCTTGTTGATATGCAATGTCTTCCCAACATTCCTCAATTTTTTTTCCATGCTTTAGTTTTACAAATGGTTCATATCTCTTATATAATCTCTTATGATTTATTTTAACTAAATTATAACGTGGATGCGCCTTCATCCCTCTGATAGAGTCATACCAACAACATATAAATAAGATAACTTACATTTGTAGCACAAGGTATTCTATCTCTATAATTTCATTCAACAAACCATATAAATCATTGCTTGCACCTCCATCATTGGATGACTGAACAAAAACCTCATTCTTTATTATAGTATTCCCCATTCCATATTCTTTAGTATGAAAATTATATCCATTTTTGAAATATGCAGGCCAAGTACATACTGTTGGTGCAATTGACCTCTAGGATTTCGATGTTTGACAATGCACCTAAGTCTGGTTAGTTTGACCAAGGGTTAATCCTAACAGAACTTGATGTTTGGAAGAGAGTAGTCTAGTCAGGACTAGATGACTAGCAAGGAGAAGTAAGTCCTAACTAGAGGTTAGGCAAAGTGGAAGTCATGGTGAGTGAAGCCAGACCCTAGTGAGTGAAGCTAGGTGGTGGAAGTCCTGGTGAGTGAAGTCAGGCCCTAGTGAGTGAAGCTAGGTGGTGGAAGTCCTGGTGAGTGAAGCCAGGCCCTAGCGAGTGAAGCTAGGTGGAGGAAGTCTTGGTGAGTGAAGACGAGCCCTAACGAGTGAAGCTAGGTGCAGGAAGTCCTGGTGAGTGAAGCCAGGCAATGGAAGTCCTAGTGAGTGAAGCTAGGCAATCCTAGGGAGAGATAACCCTAGGTTATATGTGACCGACTGGTTTCTGGTTGACCGCGCACGATCGACCGGACCAGCGAATCTTGAATTTTGTTAACATTGTTTTACTATACTATTTTATCTATTGTACTAACTCAGTGTTGTAGGGAAGTCCATCTAGGTCGACGAGCCGACCAGATAGATGGCACGAAGTCCAGACTAGTTAACGGGCTGACCAGATGTCTGGCAAAAGGTAAGTAAAGATAAGTTACTGGAGGAGAGTGACTGTGAGGACGCGTCCCAGTTGAGGGATAGTAGGCGTCAGTCCAGTTTAGGTCCATTTGGGATCCCTAAACTGAGACCTTGAATAGTTCCTGGTCTTGGGAGGACAGGAACTAATTACTCTATTTTTTATATTATGCTAATTGTAGGGTATTTTGGACTAATATATTTATTACAGGGCAAGAAAATAAACAGAGAAGCAAAGCTGCCTTCGGGTGAATAGTACTCGAAGTGCCTTCCATGGCTATGGAAGGCGCCTCGGTACTGTTCATGGAAGGTGCCTCTTTATGAGGCTTTGTCTAAGAAAGTGGTTGTTACTCTAATAACCAAGAAGGTCTAGTGCCTCGCCACTGCCTAAAAGCCAAGTATTGAAATAAACAGTTTAATTGACTAACTGAAAAAACATTAAAATTAAAATTATTTAATGCTTTAAAGGGTTACTCAATTTGTTTTAGAAAATATTTTCAAAAATATTCATGTTTATGAAAACTTATATATATATATATATATATATATATATATATATATATATATATATTTGTGCCTTAGAAATTTATTTCTAATTAGAAATTTTTGCTTCAACACTAATGAATTTTTTTTTTTGAAAATTTTGAAATATGTTTCAAACTTTAAAAAATATTTGCATAAAAATTTTTTTTACTTAGAAATTTTCTTATTTAGAAAGTTTTTTTGGCAATTTTTTTTTAACCTTAGACTTGTTAAAGAACCCCAATTTTTTATGTGATCAAAGGGGGAGAAGAATGTTAAGTCTAGGGGGAGGTGTATTCAAAATTTTTCATTGAAAAATCTTACTTACACTTATTTGCAAAATTATTTGTTTTTACATTATGTTTGTTTTACCCTAACTTAACTTGGGTTGCTCACATCAAAAAGGAGGAGATTGTTGGAACCGCAAAGTATTTTGATATGATCAAACAAGTTAAGTTAGGTTATGTTTGGTTTAACCCTTGTGTCTAAGTGTGCAGGGGCTTAGGAACATAGGAAGTCAAGCGGAAGACGTAGCTAGCGAGAAAAACGGCATAGGGAGAGAGCCGATGGGCTTGGTGCATTCGAGGGACGAGGTGACCGCGGAAGAGTACATCGGTGGACGAGAAGAGCGTACGCGACGTTCGAGGGACGAGAAATCGGGAAGGAAGGCTGCTCTAGGAGAAGGTCGTAAGTTGGGTTCGGGTGAGCCCTATTCCGGATGGTCGAGATCACCCAAGCTAGTGGAGCCGGAGTGGAAGACCCGGACCGAGGCGAGCTGAACCGGAGAAGAGGTCCCGAACGAAAAAGTCAACCAGAGTTGACTATGGGTGTCCGAGCGTCCGGAACAGTCCGGGGCACCTGGACCAAATTTTTATCTAGATCGCGGTCAAATCGTGATCCGTGCGAAGGGGATAAAGTTTTATCCCCCTCAGGACGCCCGGTGTTGGGTTATTCGGGCCGCGAAAACCGCTTTTCGCGTCGCGGAAACCCCGAGTCACCCAAAGCCGTAGATCCGTGCAAAGATTCGTAAACAAAATTTTTCGAAAAACCTTTTCTTGTACGAGTTTGTAAAACCTTTAGATCTACACTAGATAAGGGTTATACCTTCGAAGCGTGCCTTTCGCTTATCCCGCTCGTCCAAGAAGTTGCCGGATCTCTAGACCGTCAAGCGCCGATCCTCTAGAAGTATCCACACGGACACGTAGGTGGAGAAAACCTCACACAAAGGTGTGCTAGCACCTTGGTGAGATTCGGCCAAGCAAGGAGGAGAGGGAGAGGGAGAGCTTGAGAGGAAGAAGGAGGAAGATTCACCACACTTGAATGAAAATGAATTCACACACATTCACAAAGTGGCCGGCCACTTTCTTCTCGTGTAACTCCTCATTAAATGCAATTAATGTGAAGTTAATAAGAAAATGGCTTTGTAACTTCCATGAGGTGGCATCCATGATGATGTGGAATATCATCATTGGTCCACCTAATGCCAACTCACCAATGAGGTGGCAAAAGGTCAAGTCAAAATTGACCTTTGGTCTTCCTTCTCTAGTCAAGTCAAACTTGACTCAATCTCTACCATGGTTGATCTAATCCAACCATTTGATTCGAGCCAATTTAATATAATGAATCTAATTCATTAAATTAAATTGATTTAATAAGTCATAATCTAAATTAGACTCATTAAATACATGAATCAACTTGAGTCGAACTCAAGTTAGCCCAATTAGGATTACTCTTAATCCAATTTGGTTCATCAAATGAATCTAATCCTCTTGGTTCATCATATGAACCTAATCTCCATCTAATTGTCCTAAGTGTGTGACCCTATAGGTTCTTGTAACGTTGGCAATGCCCTAAACCCATTTAGGAGCATAAGTAATGAGCGGTATCTAGCAACACATCATTACTACCCAAGTTACAAGAATGTCGAGATCCGACATCACCTTGTGACTACTAATTGTGACTCCTCACAATATATGTAACATTGTCCTTCTATCCTAGACATCTAGATTGATCAATATGAAGCATAGACCGTGTCATCCTCTAATCAATCTAAATCTTGAACTCCAAGTAGACTCACTCGATCAAATGAGCTCAACATCTAATGTTGACTCATTTGGGCATGGCCATGCACTTAGTGGTCTCACTCTATCAAGAATACCGATGTCGCTCCCGTCATATGGGAGGGATAGATCCCATCTACATCACTCACATCCCTCTACATAATTCGTTATATACCCAGTAATCGCCTTTATAGTTCACCTAGTTACGGGTGACGTTTGACGAAACCAAAGTACATAACTCCTTATGTAGGGATCCATGGTGACTTCAGGTCTAAGGACTAATAGTCATACTAATAGCCACATGAGAAAGTATATGACACTCATATAACGATCTATGATACTTTCTCATGGCGGGTCATTCAGTATACATTTTCTAATGCATACCCATGTGTCAGCTTGATATCTCTATATCCATGACTTGTGAGATCAAGTCATCGAGCTGACCTACATGCTAGTCTTATTGTATTAACATTGTCCCTGAATGCTAATACTCGACTAGGAATGATTTAGAGTAGTGTTCTCTATATCATCTCACTATCGATTCAACTAATCGATTGATATAGGTATGAACCTTCTACTCAAGGACGCTATTATACTTAGTCTATTTGGCACTAATATAAATAAGTATAATAACCAAACAAATGCCTTTATTAATATATAAGAATATGACATACATGAGTCCATACAATCATCAAATGATTGGTCCGCTGGTGTGAGCGAGGTTCCTTCGCCTGTGCTATAGCTCCATTGTTGTCACAATAGAGCTCAACTGGGTCAGCGATGCTACGAACCACCCCAAGTTCAGTAATGAACTTGCGGATCCAAACTGCCTCCTTTGCTGCCTCTGATGCAGCAATATACTCGGCTTCTATTGTAGAATCAGCTACTATATCCTGCTTCGAACTCTTCCAGCTGACAGCATCACCATTAATGCAAAATACGAACCCTGACTGCGATCGGTAATCATCCTGATCGGTCTGAAAGCTAGCATCACTGTAACCCTTTACAGTTAGCTCATCATTGCCTCTATATATCAAGAAATATTCTTTAGTCCTTCATAAGTACTTAAGAATATTCTTGACCGCTATCTAGTGACTTTCACCTGGATCTGACTGGTATCTGCTCGTCATGCTCAAAGCATACGAGACATCAGGTCGAGTACAAAGCATGGCATACATGATCGATCCTATGGCTGAGGCATAAGGGATCTGATCCATGCGGTCTCTCTCCTCTCTAGAAGAGGGACCTTGAGTCTTCAAAAGACTCACGCCATGTGACATCGGCAGAAATCCCTTCTTGGAGTTCTGCATGGCAAACCGAAGGAGTACCTTGTCAATATATGTACTCTAACTTAGGCCAAGCAATCTCTTAGATCTATTTCTATAGATCTGTATCCCAAGAATGCGGGATGCCTCACCTAAGTCCTTCATTGAGAAGCAACTCCCTAGCCAGGTCTTGACAGACTGAAGCATAGGGTTGTCCTTCCCAATGAGTAGTATGTCATCCACATACAATATGAGAAAGACAACTATATCCCCTACAACCTTCTTGTAGACACAAGGCTCATCTTCGTTCTTGATGAAACCAAACTGTTTGATTGCATCATCAAAACAAAGATTCCAGCTTCGAGAAGCTTGCTTTAATCCATAAATGGACTTATGCAGCTTGCATACTCTGCTAGTATGCTATGGATCTATAAAACCCTCAGGTTGTGTCATGTACACATCCTCGAGTAGGTTTCCATTCAGAAACGCGTTTTTGACATCCATCTGCCATATCTCATAGTCATGGTAGGCTGCAATAGCAAGCATGATCCGAATGGACTTAAACATCGCTACTGGAGAAAAAGTTTCATCATAGTCAATACCATGAATCTGCTTGAAACCTTTAGCTACCAAGCGACCCTTATAAATAAGTCCATCCATGTCAGTCTTTCTCTTAAAGACCCACTTACACCCAATGGGTTTTACCCCTTCAGGTGGATCAACCAAAGTCCATACTTGGTTGGTGTACATGGATTCCATTTCGGATCTCATGGCTTCTAGCCATTTCTCGGAATCTGGTCTCATCACAGCTTCCTGATAGGTGGTAGGCTCATCCTCTATGAGCACAATGTCATCATGGTCAGACAAGAGAAATGAGTATCTCTCAGGCTGACGACGTACCCTATCAGACCTGCGAAGAGGTATGTTTACTTGAACTGGTTGTTGTTCCTCAACTCTTTGTGGAACAACATCATCCACAACACTTTGTGGTTCCAGTTCAATTTCCATTGAGACATTAGTGCTATTGTTTGCATCTTGAATTTATTCAAGATCGAACGCGCTCCCACTAGTCTTTCTAGAAACAAAGTCCCTTTCTAGAAAGACCCCAGTCTTTGCCACAACTATCTTGTGCTGACTGGGAATGTAGAAGTAATATCCCTTAGTTTCCTTGGGATATCCAATAAAATAGCACTTGTCGGATTTGGGTCCTAATTTGTCTGAGACTTGACGTCGTACGTAAGCCTCACAACCCCAAATCCTCATGAAAGACACCTAGGTATCTCTCCCAGTCCATATCCTATATGGTGTCTTTATCACGGCCTTTGATGGAACTCGGTTGAGTATGAAAGCTGCCGTGTCTAGAGCATATCCCCATAGATATGCCGGAAGATCTGTGTGACTCATCATAGTTCGTACTATATCTAATAAGGTACGATTCCTCCTTTCGGATACACCATTCCACTGTGGTGTTCCAGGAGGAGTGAGTTGAGATAAAATCCCACACTCAGCTAAGTAGTCACGAAACTCATGGCTTAAGTATTCACCACCTCGATCTGATCGAAGTACCTTAATACTCTTGCCAAGCTGGTTCTGTACTTCATTCTTGAATTTTTGAATTTTCAAAGGATTCAGACTTATGTGTCATCAAGTACACATAACCGTATCTACTGAAATCATCAGTAAATGTGATGAAGTACCTATAACCGCCTCTAGCAGCAACATTGAAAGGGCCACATACATCACTATGTATGAGTCCTAACAAATCAGTTGCTCTCTCGCTATGCCCACTAAAGGGCGTCTTGGTCATCTTGCCTCGTAGGCATGACTCGCATATCTCATATGATTCTAAATCAAATGAGTCCAGCAAACCATCCTTATGGAGTTGGGATAAGCGCTTGTCATTTATATGACCTAAGCGACAGTGCCAGAGGTAGGTTTGGTTCATGTCATTTGACTTGAACCTCTTAGTACTAATGTTATAGATAGGGCTATCAAGGTCTAGAATATAGAGTCCGTTTATTAGTGGTGCACTACAATAGAACATATCTTCTAAATAAATAGAACAACATTTGTCTTTTATTATAAAAGAGTATCCTTTCTTGTCTAAACAAGAAACTGAAACTATGTTCTTAGTAAGAGCAGGCACATAACAACAATCATCTAAATCTAGTACAAGCCCAGAGGGCATAGACAGCTGATAAGTTCCTACAGCAACAGCAGCAACTCGTGCTCCATTGCCTACTCGTAGGTCCACCTCGCCCTTTGCCAATGCTCTACTATTTCTCAGCGCCTGCACATCAGTACAAATGTGAGAAGCACATCCAGTATCTAATACCCATGATGTAGAAATAGATAGATTGACTTCTATAACATATATACCTGAAGTGGAAGTCTCACTTCGCTTCTTCTTAAGATCCTCCAAGTATACCTTGCAGTTCCTCTTCCAGTGCCCGGTCTGACCGCAGTGGAAGCAGGTAGCATCCTTGGCGACCCCTCCTTTAGGCTTCAGTGCCTTGCCTTTGCCCTTGGTTTGGGACTTTCGCTTACCTTTGGGCTTGCCCTTGCCCTTGTGCTTCTGGACCATCAGAATGGGCATAACCTTCTTAAGGTTAATCTCAGCAATTCGTAACATACTAATTAGCTCGGACAGTGGCTTGTCAATCTCGTTCATGTTATAGTTGAGAACGAATTGACTATAGCTATCTGGCAAGGACTGCAAGATCAAGTCAGTGGCCAGCTTTTGGCCAAGTGGGAACCCCAGTCTTTGTAGGTTCTCTATGTACCCAATCATCTTGAGTACATAAGGACCTACAGGAGCTTACACTGAAACAGTGCCTTCGAGATCTCAAATCTCTCATGCCTCGCTTGTCCCTGATATAGTTGGCGAAGATGCTCAACCATATCAAAAGCGCCCATCAACTCATGTTGCTTCTGAAGCTCTGAGTTCATGGTCGCGAGCATTAGATAGGACACATCTAATGCTTCGTCTTGATGCTTCTTGTAAGCATCTTTGTCGGCTCGCGGGGCATTGACAGGAGGAGCCTCCGGAATGGGCTGCTCCAGAACGTACAGCTTACGCTCCTGGGTGAGAACTATTCTCAAGTTCCTGTACCAGTCCAGGAAATTCGCTCCGTTGAGCTTGTCCTTCTCAAGGACAGATCGCAGGGAGAAGGAATTCGTGTTCGACGTCATGGTTATCTACAACAGAAAAATTTACAGAAATAAATATCATATTCTTAAATTCATTTAATTAGGCCTTTAATTAAATGATGCTCCCACTGAATTCTATAATTCTTGTGGGACAAGATCCACATCATACTAACCCTTGAGTTAGCTTTGGCTAATACGCCCAAGGCATAGTATGATCGGTAGGTAACGATTACCAATTATATCTCTATGCAACTCTTGTTTATAGAATCAATATCCGCATTTATATTAAAACTCGAGTTAGCTTTGGCTAATACGCCCGAGAGTTAATATAGATGTGATTTTGACCTATCTTTCCAACTATTGGAAGAATGCCTATAGTTGACTCGATCCAACCGAGTAACTATGAATACTCAATCTAATTGAGTTTGTATTCACCCATGCGTTGATAGACGGGATCAAGATTGTCCCTCCGTACCCTACCAAGATAATATGCATTGCTCTGCTTTGGCAGATTCAACAATACATGTGATCGAGGTAGTGATAGGTATCACGGCACGGTTAGGCATTAGAGTTGAGTCGATTGAGATCTAATCTAATCGAAAGGGATGCATCTTGTGCATGACTTAGATCTAATCTAATCGCAAGGGTGCATCATGTGCACGACTTAGATCTAATCTAATCGTAAGGCACTAATTAATTAACTACTTATTAAATATGCATCACATACACAAGCAATTAATTAATCTATTTGTGATTTAGTCATGGCCCTACTACGATCTTCTCAAGCCAATGAGAAAATCGATTGGTCAACCTAGGGTCAATAGCTTCTTCAAGCTCCTCCCTTTGACCACCTTGCGTTGCTCGTGCCCGCCTCGGAACTCCGTCTCGTGTGGACCCTCCACCGCTCCAATTTGTACATTACAATTTGAAACTCGAGTTACATTCGAGTCTAAATCTAATTTACAACAAGAATATAAGAGAAGGCACGACGCGAATAAATACAACACGCGCAAACACATAACGGCACGCAGGCCGTATTATGAATTACAACACAACCAATCATATTGGGTTTTTGGGCCATGACTATCACAAAATTTATATATAATTCAAAATTATATATTTTCATAATTTTCTATAATTTTAAAATTAATTTTTAAAATTTTTACGAGTAAAATTTCCCGGCGGTCCCGTTTAGCGGTTTCGGGCGTAATCGCGGAACGGATCCCCTTGCGGGGCCCAGGGGCAGCGCCCCTACCCGCGATCTAACCATCGCGAGGGTTCCTTTGCGATCCAACAGCGCCTAAACCAAACGATTTGGGCCGAGACATTGCCGTTTCGGAAAAATCTTCCCCGCGGGTTCGTTTTTAGCGATTTCGGGTGCAACCGCGGAGCAAATCCCCTTGCGGGGTTAGGGGCAGTACCCCTACCCACGATCTAACCATCGTGAGTTGCTCCTTTGCGATCTAATGGAACCCGACCCCGCTGTCCCAAACGGATTTGGGGCAAAACGAAGCCGTTTAAAAGAAAACTTTCCGGTAGCCGAAGCCTACAAGTGCCGAGACACTTGTGCTTCGCTTCTACGGAAAAATTACTCATAAAAACTCTAAAAACTCAATTTTTACAGAAAATCACAGAAGGTATATTTTTCATAAAAATACAAACGAACTCGTACAAGTCTTTGCACGTGGCTCTGATACCACTGTTGGGTTCTTCGGGCCGCGAAAACCGCTTTTCGCGTCGCGGAAACCCCGAGTCACCCAAAGCCGTAGATCCGTGCAAAGATTCGTAAACAAAACTTTTTGAAAAACCTTTTCTTGTACGAGTTTGTAAAACCTTTAGATCTACACTAGATAAGGGTTATACCTTCGAAGCGTGCCTTTCGCTTATCCCGCTCGTCCAAGAAGTTGCCGGATCTCTAGACCGTCAAGCGCCGGTCCTCTAGAAGTATCCACACGGACACGTAGGTGGAGAAAACCTCACACAAAGGTGTGCTAGCACCTTGGTGAGATTCGGCCAAGCAAGGAGGAGAGGGAGAGAGAGAGCTTGAGAGGAAGAAGGAGGAAGATTCACCACACTTGAATGAAAATGAATTCACACACATTCACAAAGTGGCCGGCCACTTTCTTCTCGTGTAACTCCCCATTAAATGCAATTAATGTGAAGTTAATAAGAAAATGACTTTGTAACTTCCATGAGGTGGCATCCATGATGATGTGGAATATCAACATTGGTCCACCTAATGCCAACTCACCAATGAGGTGGCAAAAGGTCAAGTCAAAATTGACCTTTGGTCTTCCTTCTCTAGTCAAGTCAAACTTGACTCAATCTCTACCATGGTTGATCTAATCCAACCATTTGATTTGAGCCAATTTAATATAATGAATCTAATTCATTAAATTAAATTGATTTAATAAGTCATAATCTAAATTAGACTCATTAAATACATGAATCAACTTGAGTCGAACTCAAGTTAGCCCAATTAGGATTACTCTTAATCCAATTTGATTCATCAAATGAATCTAATTCTCTTGGTTCATCATATGAACCTAATCTCCATCTAATTGTCCTAAGTGTGTGACCCTATAGGTTCTTGTAACGTTGGCAATGCCCTAAACCCATTTAGGAGCATAAGTAATGAGAGGTATCTAGCAACACATCATTACTACCCAAGTTACAAGAATGTCGAGATCCGACATCACCTTGTGACTACTAATTGTGACTCCTCACAATATATGTAACATTGTCCTTCTATCCTAGACATCTAGATTGATCAATATGAAGCATAGACCATGTCATCCTCTAATCAATCTAAATCTTGAACTCCAAGTAGACTCACTCGATCAAATGAGCTCAACATCTAATGTTGACTCATTTGGGCATGGCCATGCACTTAGTGGTCTCACTCTATCAAGAATACCGATGTCGCTCCCGTCATATGGGAGGGATAGATCCCATCTACATCACTCACATCCCTCTACATAATTCGTTATATACCCAGTAATCGCCTTTATAGTCCACCCAGTTACGGGTGACGTTTGACGAAACCAAAGTACATAACTCCTTATGTAGGGATCCATGGTGACTTCAGGTCTAAGGACTAATAGTCATACTAATAGCCACATGAGAAAGTATATGACACTCATATAACGATCCATGATACTTTCTCATGGCGGGTCATTCAGTATACATTCTCTAATGCATACCCATGTGTCATCTTGATATCTCTATATCCATAACTTGTGAGATCAAGTCATCGAGCTGACCTACATGCTAGTCTTATTGTATTAACATTGTCCCTGAATGCTAATACTCGACTAGGAATGATTTAGAGTAGTGTTCTCTATATCATCTCACTATCGATTCAACTAATCGATTGATATAGGTATGAACCTTCTACTCAAGGACGCTATTATACTTAGTCTATTTGGCACTAATATAAATAAGTATAATAACCAAACAAATGCCTTTATTAATATATAAGAATATGACATACATGAGTCCATACAATCATCAAATGATTGGCTCTAGGGCTCTAACTAACAACCGGAACCCTTCGGGGTGCCCCGAACAATGCTATAAATATAGCACTGATTTTCACAGTTAAAACAACTCACTTGTAATCCAGTTCTTTTAGTTCTACATTTTCTTTTGTGCTGTCAACGCTGTAAAGAGGCTACTCTGCCCGAAGGAGATCGTCAGATAGAGCGTTTTACTTTCCTTGGATTAGCAATCCTCTGATTGCAAACCAAGTAATTCATTTGTGCCTGTTCTCTTTCTATTAAGTCTCTTTTTATTTTAATTACAAGTGTTATTCATTTAGTTGAAAATCCGAGAATGGTTGAATTTATTTTTCAGGGCAATTCACCCCTCCCCTCTTGTCGGGCCCCAAAGGGACCAACATCATTGACATCAAGAGTGGGTTCTTTAACAAAGGAGTCACATATCTTTTCTTGCATTCATATTGTCTTTGGTTTTTCTGTTGATATCCATCACTGTATTTATCAGATTATCAAAAATATTATTCTCAATATGCATTACATTGAGATTATGATGAGTCAAATGACTAAACCAATATGGTAAATTCCAAAATATACTCTGTTTAGTCCATTTATGTGTACTTCCATATTCATATGATATACCATGTGGCTCTTTAATAACAGACAGAAAGTTAAACACTTTGAACCAAATCTGTTCACCTGTTAATTTCAATGGTGGAGGTATTCTTTTAATTCTATTCTTAGTGAATCCATCTTTATTCTTTCTAAAATTATGATTTGGTGGTAAAAATTATCTATGATAATCAAAATAACTCGACTTCTTCCTTGCTTCAATCTGATTGACTTTAATCTCTCCATAAATATTGGGCATCCTAAGATCCTAGCGGTGCTCCAATCTAATAATATACCATAAGTAGGAAAGTAATTTATGGTCGAAAGAAGAGCAACCTTCATTACAAATATCTAATTAGTATGAACATTGTATGTAGGAAAACCTTCATCCTATAGTTGTTTCAGCTATGCAATCAATGGTTGCATATAAACATCTATTAACTTCTTTAGATTTTACAGGCTAAGGGTGATCAATGTTAAAAACACATAGGGTAGTTTTATGCACATCTCAGGTGGAAGATTATATGGAGTTAAGATAACTAGCCAATAAGAATAATTTCTTCTTGATTTGTCAAATGGAGCAAATCCATCAGCACATAGACCTAATCTAATGTTTCAAGTCTCCTTTGCAAATTTTGGATATGTTCTATCAAAATTTTTTCATGCCTCTGCATCTGATGGATGGAATATTAGCCCCTCTTCTATTTGATGGTTTGTATGTTCAATCATGTTTTTAGTAGTTGTCTTTGATGCATAAAGCCTTTATAACCTAGGAGTTAAAGGAAAATAAAACAACTGACTGATATACATCACTGTTGACTCCTTCTTATGCTCTTGTGCCTAGCTTGATTATAAAATTACAAATATCTGCATCTGTAACATCTCCCCAATATAGCATATAACAATCCATGCAAACATCAATTTTTCCACTGGAAGACCTAATTCTTTCACAAATTTTTTTATAATGTAAAAATTATTGTACAGTATGTGATCATGTGGAAATACCTCTCCAAAAACTTGAACAAAATTATTAAAACAATCTTGTGATATATTATGCTCTTCCTTGATATTCAACAGTCATGAGGTGAAAGATAATTTAGTGTAACTATCACAACTAACCCATAATGGTTCATCTACAGTACTCAATACTTCTTGAAATTGGAGATATATTTCATAAACACCTGGTCTTCTACCTTTCCAAGGGTGATGTATAAGTAGTAAATATTTGTTTAATTGTTGGAGGACAACTAGAACTTGCATCATGCATGAGAATTAAATTCTGACCCGCTACATAAATTATCATCTTCTAATATGGATTTAATTGATTATAATAATTCTGAACTCTACTAACTGAGGCTTATATGTTTTGTTCATAATCCTCATCAGATATTAATGGTTCACTATGACATGTCCAATCATAGTAATTAGGGGTAAAAACTAAATTTACAAAGATGTTTTGAAACTTTTTTGTAGTGTAAAAATTTATCATTGTGACACTTTCTGAATGGATATCTTATCTTATTACCATCCATATACTCAACTTTACTAGATGCAAAATTTAAAAATTGGTTCAACCCAGTCATAAACTCATTAGATAAACACCGGCGATCAGATAAATTCTTTTTATATATCCAACTTCTTTCATTCTGTAATTTACATGTTTCCAATTTATTGCAACATTAATAAAAACTACTTCACATAAAAACTAGATAATACACTAATGGCCAATATGTACTTAGTTCACATATGAATAGAGAGAAAATATAACAAATAAAATCAATAACATGAGATAGTATACAAATGCTATATTATTAAAGTAACGAGTGTAGGTATACCTGTCAAAAGTCAACAAACACGAGTGTCTCTCCCAACATGTCAAATATAGACTTTGGACAAACAATATTACAATAAGATATTACAATAACAAATATAAACATCTACGGACAACCGTGAACAAGCAAGGTCTGATAAGGCTAGCCATGACTAGCCAAGATAGGCCACGGCTAGCCAAGGCCAACTACATCTAGCCAAGGTCGGTCACGTCTAGCTAAGGCCGTTAGGCAAAGCCAAAACTAGCCACCCACGGTCACCTACGACCAGTGAAGGCCAGCTGCAATGATCGACAGCTAGCCAAATCTGACTACTCATTGGAGAGGAGAAAAGGGTAAGGGAGAGAGAGGGAGCTTTCTAGATGATGATCATCAATGTTGGAGAGGAATCACCGCCAAAGTCACCGCCACTGAGGGAAAATAAGGGATAGGAAAATGGAGGAATTGGGTAAGTGTTGAATTTTTAGAACTTTTAGCAATGAAATTACTTCATTGTCAAATTTGTCATAGATTTGGCAATAAATTCATGGATTCATCATAGAATTAAAAAAAAATAGAAAATAAATGTGTTCAAATCTGGTTAAGGGGCCTAGAATGCTCAAAATGGCATGAAAACAGTTTCTATATATTCTTATAAATCTCCTACTTATATAAATACTCTCAAACATCAATTTTACATAATATTAAGATAAGTGATTTTTTAACATGAATTAGATTTTTTTAGAAACATTCATGTTAATAAAACACCGATCTTAATATATTGGGTTAAATTGCTATTTGAGGGTATTTAATTAAGAGATTTATATGAACACATAGGAACTAATTTTATGCCATTATGAGCTCTTTAGGTTTATATGCGAGTTGCAAACACATTTAGTTTTATTTAATTGTTTATTCAGTTTATGATAGATCCTTGGATTCATTACCAATTTTGCAATGAATCCATGGATTCGTCGCAGAACTAGAAATAATAAAATAAAAAATAAATGTGTTCAAAACTGGTTGAGGGACCTGAGAGCTTGGAATGACATAGAACTAATTTATATGTATTTGTCTAGTTCTCCTAATTATATAAATGCTCTCAAATATCAATTTGACCCAACATATTAATAGGAGTGATTTTTCAACATCAAAATGACTATAACATGTTCAATCAATAACTCTTGTTAGTATTTTTACTAAGTCATCAGTCGATTAAAGTCTATCTAATTATCTTAGCTATGAAAATAATATATATTGTGTCAAATTGATATTTGAGACATTGAATATAATAAGGAGAACTAGACGAACACATATGAATTGATTTCATATTATTCCAAGCTCTTTACATCCATCTGCTAATTTTGGTTACATTTATTTATTTATATTTAGTCTACGATGCAATGAATCCATGGATTTGAACTAAACGAATACATAAGAACTGGCTTCATGTCATTTTAAGCTATTTACGTCCATCTGCTAGTTTTGGTCACATTTATTTATCTTTTTATTCAGTTTATGACTAATCCTAGGATTCATCACCAATTCGACAATGAATCCATGGATTCATTATAGAATTAAAAAAAATAAAAAATATTAAATGTGTCTAAAACCATTTGAGGGACATAGATAGCTCAAAATGATATAAAATCAATTCCTATATATTCTTCTAATTCTCTTAATTATATAAATACTTTCAAACAATAATTTAACCTAATATATTGAGATTAATTAATTTTTAATATCAAAATAACTCAAAATATCTCTGAAATCAGTTGATGGACCTAGAGAGCTTGGAATGACATGAAACCAGTTCCTATTGTAAGTACTCAAGGTCAGTTTTGATGTGGTCAGTCGAGTTAAGTTAGACCCTATGTATTTAATGCCTTGTGTTTGAGTGTGCAGAGACTTAGAAACATAAAAAGTCTAACAAAAGATTTAGTGAGCGAGAAGGATAGCACGGGAAGGGAGTCGATAGGCTCCGTGCATCTAAGGAATGAGGAGCTGCAGAAGAGTACACTAGCGGAAGAGAAGGATACACACAGCTTATCCAAGGGATGAGAAGCCAGGGAGGAAGTCTACTTGAGGAGAAGAGTGGAGTTAGATTCAGGTGAGCTCAACTCCAAATAACTGGAGCATCATCCAAGCAAGCGAAGTCTAGAAATAATCAACTCAGAAGTTGACCATGGAAACTTGAAGACTTGAGGTATCATGGATGTTTTGAGGTGCCCCGGATGTTCAGTTGATGAAGTTGCTGAAAATGGGACTGGAGTGCCTCCAATGGAGTGAAGGTGCCTCTGATGAATAGTAGTCGAGGTGGCTCTAACTAATCGGAGGATCCTCCATTGAATAATAGGCATTAGGTAGCCGTTGTAACGAGGATATTGTTTTATCCACATAGAGGTGCCCTGGTTATCTTTGAAGACACCTCCAATGCCATGTTAGCAGTAGTAAATTTTGCCTAGAGGGCTATAAATAGCACTCTGGAGCTAGAAGTTCAATAACATACTCTGTAATCATTTTCTGATTTTTTTTAGCCTCCAAAGTTTGTAAGAGACTACTCCACTGATATGGGATATGTCAAGCGGATTTAGAGGAGGACATGTCAATCAAAGTTAGGGTGGTGTGATAAGTTAATTCGACGTAAAGGGACATTCCTCACTTGGATATGTTTATCAGGGCTCTCGGGTCTTGATTGTGCAGTCCTATAGCAAGATGCTCAAAGAGGGATGACCGGTTATAAATTGGTCGGGTATAAGGGCCCTAGGATTCTACTCCAAAACTCAAGAAATAATGCGCTTGGTTAGAAAATGGACGGTCAAGTTTAGGGAAGCTTGATCGACTGAAGGGTCATCCGGGCTCTAGATACTTAAGACTTAGCCCTATAAAGCTCTTAACATATGATCGGTCAGGCGAAGGTTGATCAAACGTAAGGCTCTCTATGTGTGCTCAACCAGGCATAGCTCGGGCGAGGTCAGGGACACTTAACCTTATATAAAACTCTTGACATACGATCGGTCGGGCGAAGCCCGATCAAACGCAAAGCTCTCTATGTACACTCGACTGGGCAAAGCCTGAGTCTTTCTCTTTTTAAATGCATGATCTTTTCTGTGTATTTTCAATGTGAGACTATGTTGACAACCTTGTAACCCCAACAATCTCCTATTTGTGACACTCATATAGCTCTATTTTGGTTGAAACTGTGATTGGCTTTTCATCAAGGTTTAAGATCGCTTCCTTCGGGACCTCTCTTGTTGTTTCCCTTGCTTCTTGTCTAAATGTCATCTTCTTCTCCTCATTTTCCTATTGGTTTAAGGTTCCATTCAATGCTATCAATGAAAGAGTATGCTTCATTGACTTTTTTCCTCATCAAGGACCCTCCTGCGGTTGAATCCAATGAAGCTTTTATTGAGTTGGTCAGACCAATATAAAAGGTATGGATAATCAGCTACCTTTCTAGGCCATGATATGGACATTACTATAATAAGATCTTGAATCTTCCCCAAGCTTCTAACAATGACTCTTCATCCCTTTGTGAAAAACCCATAATTTAAATCCTGAGATAGACTATTATGCTTGGTGCAATTTACTTGTCTAGGAAAAGTATTTCCAACTGATCCCATGTCACGATGCTTTCGGCAAGGAGAGAGTGCAACCAAATTCAAGCTTCACCCTTCAAGAAAAAATGAAAACCCAATAGCCAAAGACAGTCGGGCACGCCTGTTGGCCCCATGCGGTCAGCAAGAGGGGGGTGAATTGCCTGCAAAAATATAAATAACCTCATTCTCGATCTTTCAACTTAGTTGGATAGCATGTTTAAAATAAAACAGAAATAAACTAATCAACTAAAGAAAGTAAGATGACTATTTACTTGATTACAACCTAGGTAGTTGTTAATCCAAGGCGTTAAAGAAACTTCACTAGAAATTACTCCTTTGTTGAAGGTGGAGTAGCCTCTTACACACTTTTAAGATTACAAAAAACTAGAAAAATGAATATAGGATTTGTAGTTTAGTTGTTGTTTAATTCCTAGTTCCAAAAGTTTTTTTATAGCTCCTGGAAAATCATATCTATGGCTTAAAGGCACCTCCAAGATAATCCAAGGCGCCTTCAATGAGACAAGGTTTATTGCCAAAGATAAACTTTAACTTCAGCTAACGGTCATTGAAGGCGCCTTCAACATGCTTGAAGCCGCCTTCCGTGAGTGTAACGCTCGAAAATTCTCAAAAGACTTTTAGAAATATTCTATGATTTTTCTGAAATTTTAGGATATTTTTATAGAATTTTTAGAGTAGCGGAAGTAGCAAAAACAAATAGAAACATAAAATAGCTTAAGCAGGAATTGAACCTGAGACCTATGAGACCTTACGTCTTATGGACAACTCCAGTAACCAGGAGGCCCCAGCAAGGGTGTGCTGAAAGAAGAGAGAAGCAATTATATTTAAGTTTAAGTTGGCCGAATAAACCACTTAATATAAATAGGAAAATTATTAAGTGGGGAATTGTTTTGAACGCAACTTTCTCTCCTCAAACCCTTACACGTCGCCCCCTCCTCTTCTCCTCCTCTCGGCGCACCAAGCCAAAGGGGCTAGGGTTCCGTCCCAAAGGCTCCAAGAACACCTTCCGGTGACGACTCCGGCACGAGGACGCTCCTCTCCGCGAGAAGAGCACGTGGAAGCAAGAGGGTCATCGAGAAGATTGTTTTTTTCCGGAAAAACAAACGATCAGATCGTAAGGAAAACTAGCGCAAGATGTAAGAAACCCCTCACCTGCAGTATAAGTAGCTATTCGTGTGTTTTTATGTACTAGTTTAGTCGTATGCAGATTTTCAGTACGTAGGGTGGGTCCTAAAGCACCCCAAGTGTTCGATAAAATGCTTAGCTCAGTAAAATGCTACAGTAGGCATTTTAATAGTTCAGTAAATGCAGTAGAAGCATTTAAAATAGCATATTTAGTCTTGCTTCAGCTTATGTGGGACTACGGTCCAATGGGTGGGCTCCCATAGTCACCTCTAGGTTCAGACAACCTAGTTCTAGGTTCAGATAACCTAGTAAGAGCAAGGTAAAGTATATTAGCTACAAATCAGTATTTTACTTATCAGTTGCACTGTACTGGACTTCAGTTGTCCTTGGGCTGGGCTCTCATAGTCGTCCCTAGGTTTAGATAACCTAATAACTCTACTAAATTCGGGACTTGCAACCCCGGGTCTAGTTAGGGATGTGCGCATAGCAAGTACAATTGCCGGGCCCATCAGCAGCATGATTAGTATTTTCATCTATTTATGATAAATAGTTTTTTCAAAGCTTCACAATTTAGTTATGTGATTACAGTTTAGAATTTATATCAGCCTAGCGTTGGTTTAGTTAGCTATTGTATTAGTTTAGTTCTACCTTGTTGATACTAGAAGATATTGCCATGATCAGTTTTGATTTCTATGTTTGGATGATAGTATGTCATGCCATGCTCTAACATGTTCAGCCTATATTTCAAATAGCATGTTTTAAAAACATAAATTGCATCGTATGCATGCTTTGTGAGGTAGATGGTTTCTTACTAAGCTCCAAAGCTTACAGATACTTCTTTTCCTTATACTGCAGATAAAGATAAAGGAAAGATGGATTAGCAGAGGCTGGAGGACAATGCGATGAAGATGTGTGTGGATGGAACCTGGAATGAAGATCTTTGGAGAAATTAGAAACCTTTAGCATTTTCTTATGTTATTATTTTTCCGCACTTCAAGTTATTTTAACGTTTTGAATCATGAAAGACCTGCTTAGACTGTTAGTGATCATATTTAGAATGTTAGTTAATTGTCATTAGTATGTTTTCAGCCACTTTAGAACCTTTGTATGTGAATTGGGCACGAAACAGTGCTGAAGTCAGATTTCTGATACGAAATCAGAAACCCCGATCGATCAGCCGATCGATTGGGGGTCCTCAATTGATCAGTTGATCGATTGGGGAGCTTGTTTCCACGAACAGTAAGCTTCTGGATCGATCCGCTGATCGATCCAGTCGCATTTTGTCGCAAACAGAAGGTTAAGGGATCGATCAACTGATCTTTCGAGGAATTAGCTCTCGCGAACAGAGAGCTTCGGAATCGATCACTAGATCGATTGGCAAGTATGGATCGACCAGTCGATCGATCCAGAATATTACCCCGTGCACAGTAGCGCGCTGAATCGATCAATGGATCGATCAAATAACTCCAATCGATCCACCGATCGATTGGAAGGCCTGATGTTGGCTAGGAAGCTCTGTGTATAGTCTCTAGCCCATTCGGAAGCTTAGGTTTCATCTCTTAGCATATGTAGCACAATAAAAAGGCATTATGAATAGAAGCTACAGCTTGTAACAGTCATTAGCATGATAAGTTTTAAATTAGTTCACTTCTCCGCAACTCATTGCCTAGCACAGTATAATGTGACGGTCCGGCCTTACAGCCTGGTAAGTAGAAGGCGGGTCGTTACAGAGTAGTATCAGAGCAAATTTCCATACTTCCTCACACTCACATCAGCATTGAACCTGCAGCTTCCAACTAAGAACATCTCTCACTTCATTTATGTTTTGCTTTAAAGTTTATAGATAACTAAAGCATGCTTATGTATGATAGCCTCTAACGTGATTATGGTAGCTAGTTAAACATGATAACAATAGTTATGCAATATGATCCTGTTAGTTATGTATGTCCTATGTGTCTTTAGAAAATGGTACGAGGACGCCCAGCTAGAAAGACACCAGCTACTGAGCCCCAGCATGAGGCGGGCAGCTCAGTGCCTCCTCCAGACCTTGCAGAGGTAGTGGCTCAGTTACAGAAGCAACTAGCTGAGCAGCAACAGGAGATAGCCACTTTAAGGGCTAACCAGCAGAACACTCCCACTGTCACCCCAGAGCCTAACTTAGCAACTCCAGTAGTGATAGAGGTTCCACCAGTCCAACCTGCAGCACCAGTAGCCCCAGCAGCAGGGGCAATGAGAGAAGCCTATCTGATCCAGTGGCAGAAGATCAAGCCAGAGAATTTCTCAAGCACCAGTGAACCATGGGATGCTCAAGCCTGGTTCAAAACACTGGAGAGTACGATGGAGCTTCTGGACTGGCCAAAATAGGAGAAGGTGAAGTGCGCCTCTTTCTGTCTGACAGGAGACGCACGTATGTGGTGGGAGAAAATTAAAGCGAAGTGCCCAGTGAATCAGATGACATGGGCTGACTTCGAAAGGGTATTCTTCAAAGAGTTCTTCCACATGTGGGTCACAAACTGCCACTATGACGAGTTCACTGAATTTCGTCAGGGCAACCTTTCAGTTGAGGAGGTCGTGAGGAAATTCAACAGACTGGCTCGTCTATACCCCGAACTAGTCAGCACTGAAAGGGAACAGGTCCGGTTGATGCTCAAGATGTTAAGGTCGGAAATAACAATGAATGTAGCTAGCAGTGTCCGTAGACCGCAGACTACAGAAGAACTAGTGAGCAGTGCTTTAACCACCGAGCATTATCAGAATAGTATCAAACAGCAGAAGCAAGTCCTCTCAGAGTCGAAAGGCCAAGGAGGCTCAGGTACTTAGAAACACCAGGGCCACAGCTCCCATGGCTCTAACTGGAAAGGGAACTCCAGCAATAAACGCAAACCAGGGAGTTACCCAAAAGGAGGACCAGCTAGTAAACATCCCAGCTATCCCAAGTGTTCCACTTGTGGAAAATTTCACCCAGGAGTTTGTCGCAAGGGCACTCGAGGATGTTTCGAATGTGGCCAGGAGGGGCATATGGCTAAACAATGCCCAAACAAGACCAGCTTTCCTCCACCACAGCCGATTCAGTACGAGGTCAAGCTAGCACAGTTGCACCAGATGCAGACTGCTTTAGATGGTCCACACATCAATCAAGGCAGACTAGAAGCCCCCTCAGTCACGACAAATGCAAGGATCTACTCACTGACCAGAGAAGACGTAGTGAATGCCTCGACAGTTGTTACAGGTCAGATTAGTATTTTACAGCAAAGTGCAACTATCTTATTCGATACTGGGGCAACCCATTCTTATATATCCAGGGCATTCACCGAAATGATAGCAATACCCCCAGAGGTATTCAGTGGTCAATTTTTAACGACGCTACCTTCGGGAGAAATTATGGCATCCACGCACTGGCTCCAAGCAGTGTCGATCATTATAGCAGACAGAGAGCTTTTTGGTGATCTGATAGTATTAGAGATGACCGACTACGACGTTATTTTTGGAATGGATTTCCTGATCAGATACGATGCCTCTATCGAGTGCTGTAAACAGAAAATCATATTCCAACCTGAAGCAGGAGTGCAATTTGATTACAGCAGAGAACCAAAGAGAAAAGCCAAGAAATTTCTCTCGGCTCTGAAAGCACAAAATTACTAGATTCAGGAGGTATGGGATTTTTAGCGCATGTAGTCAATACCAGTCAGGACAAGGATCAAAAGTTAGAAGAGGTCCGAGTAGTATGTGACTACCCAGTAATCTTCCCTGAGGAGTTACCAAGCCTAGCACCAGACAGAGAGATTGAATTTGAGATAGAACTTATTCCCGGTACAAATCCCATCTCCAAAGCACCCTACCGCATGGCTCCAGCAGAACTGAAGGAATTTCATGAGCAACTACAGGAGCTGCTTGACAAGGGCTTCATACGTCCTAGTCACTCACCATGGGGAGCGCCTGTATTGTTCGTGAAGAAGAAGGATGGGAGCATGCACCTGTGTATAGACTATCGGGCACTAAACCAAGTCACGATTAAGAACAGGTATCCTCTTCCCAGAATAGATGACCTGTTTGATCAGCTAAAGGGAGCAGCAGTGTTCTCTAAGATAGATCTCAGATCGAGATATCACCAAGTTAAAGTCAAAGAAGGTGATATACCCAAGACGGCTTTCAGGACCAGATACAGACACTATGAGTTCGTAATCATGCCCTTTGGCGTGACAAATGCTCCAGCTACTTTCATGGACCTCATGAACAGGGTATTCAGAGAATACTTAGATAAGTTCGTTATCGTATTCATCGATGACATCCTGATCTATTCCAGAACTCAGGAAGAACACGCAGAGCACCTGAAGATAGTACTGCAGATCCTTCAGCAGAACCAGCTGTATGCCAAGTTCACGAAATGTGAATTCTGGCTCGATCAGGTAGCCTTCCTGGGTCACATTTGTAGGACCGTTGGGCCGGCTAGAAGGGTTGGTAAGTAACCTGTCAATTAAAAACAAACAACCCTTCCTCGAACGATTAAGCTAACACTTGTAAAATGAATTAAGCAGATAAATAAGAGCATAAAAGAAAAGACGAGGCACCAGACGTTTACTTGGTTACAACCGATGTGGTTGTTAATCCAAGGAAGATTAAGCTCAAAAACTCCTTCAGGCGGAGAAGCCTCTTACAGCGTTTAGGCACAGAAAACAGAAGCTTAACTACAACTAAAGCATACAAGTGTTTGGAAATAGAATGATCGTGATTGTTGAAAAGCTTCTGGACCAAGGCTATATTTATAGCCTTGGTCGGGGCGCCTGGATGGGTTCCGGGCACCCTGGGGGGATAAAATTTATCCCCCAATGGTTGGCGATTCTGGGCGCCCCGGATGGTTCCGGGCGCCCCGGACAGCTCCGGGCGCCCCGGATAGTTCCGGGCGCCCCGGAGCCAAAAGTCAACCCAGTTGACTTTTGGTCCGTGCTCTCTTCTCTGGTTCAGCTCGCCTCTGGTCCGGGTCTTTCTGCTCCGGCTCCGCTTGCTTGGGTGATCTCTGACATCCGGAATAGGGCTCACCCGAACCCATCTTCCGGTCTTCTCGAGCGTGCTTCCCTCCGGCTTCTCGTCCCTCGGAATTACCGCGTGTCCCTTCTCGTCCACCAGCGTACTCATCCGCAGACTTCGTCCCTCGGTTGCACCCCGTGCCGACCTTCGCGCTAGCTGCGTCTCTTGCTCCCCGAGCAATCTTCCGCTCCGGCTTTCGTACCTCGGAACCACCGCGCGCACTTCCTTCTCGTCCGCCGGTGTACTCTTCCGCAGCACCTCGTCCCTCGGACGCACAGCGTGCCGTCCTTCTCGCTAGCTGCGTCTTCCGCTCGAGTACCTGTGCTCCTAAGCTCCTGCACACTTAGACACAATGTTAGAAACAACGCAGGACCTAACTTAACTTGTTGATCACACCAAAACAACCTTGGGGTTCCAACAACATTATCTCCAAGGATGGTATTATGGTAGACCCTAGTAAAATAGAGGTTGTGAGTAACTAGAAAAAACCCAAGAACGCCAGTGAGATCAGAAGCTTTTTGGGACTAGTAGGTTATTACAGGAAATTCGTAGAGGATTTCTCTAGGATAGCCTCCCCACTGACAGCTCTCACCAGAAAGAACAGAAAATTTCAGTGGACAGAGGACTGTGAGAACAGTTTCATGGAGCTCAAAAGAAGATTGACCAGTGCTCCCATTCTGACTCTGCCAGAAAACACAGACAGCTTTGATATTTATAGCGATGCCTCTAAATTGGGACTAGGAGCGGTACTGATGCAAAATGGCAAGGTGATCGCCTATGCCTCCAGACAACTCAAGGACTATGAGAGGAACTACCCTACTCATGACCTTGAGCTTGCAGCAGTTGTGTTCGCCCTCAAAATTTGGAGATAGTACTTGTATGGAGCTCAGTGTAAAGTGTATACAGATCATCAGAGTCTGAAGTATTTCTTCACTCAGAAGGATCTAAATATGTGACAGCGCAGATGGCTCGAGCTGGTCAAAGACTATGACATAGACATCCTCTACCATCCAGGAAAAGCCAATAAGGTGGCAGACGCACTTAGCAGGAAGTCCAGCGCCACCTAACTATCCCTAGTAGCCATGTCACCGCCCCTACAGAAGGAGATCACAGATTTCAATCTTGAACTTATAGTGGGATAGCTCTCTACTATGACGTTAGAATCCACCTCGCTTGGTGGCATCCAGACAGCTCAGGGACAGGATCCTGAAATTCAGAAAATCAAGCAAGGGCTAGCATAATCAGAGAGTGAAGAGTTTCAAATATCTGATAGTGGGGTATTACATTTTGGTGACAGACTATGTGTTCCGGATCAGGTGGAACTACGGAGGAAGATTCTAGACGAGGCTCACAGGACTCCTTATACGATGCATCCTGGCTCCACCTGTTAGCTAAAGCCCTATAGCCAATCATTTTATGATTATATTTTGGACTTGTTGTATCATATTCTATATAAATAAAGGCATTTGGTTTTTGGTTATTATACTTACTTGTATTGGTGCCAAATAAACTAAGTATAATAACGTCCTTGAGTAGACGGTTCTCACCTATATCAATCGGTTAGTTGAACCGATAGTGAGATGATATAGGGAACACTACTCTTAATCATTCCTAGTCGAGTATTAACATTCAGGGACAATGTTAATGCAATAAGACTAGCATGTAGGTCACCTCGATGACTTGATCTCACAAGTCATGGATATAGAGATATCAAGTTGACACATGGGTATGCATTTGAGAATGTATACTGAATGACCCGCCATGAGAAAGTATCATGGATCGTTATATGAGTGTCATATACTTTCTCATGTGGCTATTAGTATGACTACTAGTCCTTAGACCTGAAGTCACCATGGATCCCTACATAAGGAGTTATGTACTTTGGTTTCGTCAAACGTCACCCGTAACTGGGTAGACTATAAAGGTGATTACTGGGTATGTAATGAATTATGCAGAGAGATGTGAGTGATGTAGATGGGATCTATCCCTCCTATATGACAGGAGTGACATCGATATTCTTGATAGAGTGAGACCACGAAGTGCATGGCCATGCCCAAATGAGTCAATATAGGATATTGAGCTCATTTGATTGAGTGAGTCTACTTGGAGTTCAAGATTTAGATTGATTAGAGAATGACACAGTCTATGCCTCACATTGATCAATCTAGATGTCTAGGATAGAAGGACACTTGTCATATTTTGTGAGGAGTCACAATTAGTAGTCACAAGGTGATGTTGGATCTCAACATTCTTATAACTTGGGTAGTAATGATGTGTTGCTAGATACCGCTTATTACTTATGCTCCTAAATGGGTTTAGGGGCATTGCCAACGTTACAAGAACCTATAGGGTCACACACTAAGGGCAATTAGATGGAGATTAGGTCCATTAGATGAACCTAAATGATTACGTTCATATGATGAACCAAATTGGATTAAGAGTAATCCAAAATAGGCTAATTGAGTTGGACTCAATTTGGTTCATGTGTTAAGTGAGTCTAATTTGGACTTAGACTCATTTAATTAATTTAATTCAATGAATAGAGATTCATTAAATTAAAATTGACTTGAACCAATGGTTAGATTAGATCAACCAACGGAGAGAAGTGGTCAAGTTTGACTTGACTTAAGTAGGAAGATGATGAGTCAAGTTTTGACTTGACTTTGACTTGACCAATGCCACATCATCAAGGCTTCTTCATTTGGTCAAGTTTGACTTGACTAAATGCCACCTCATGGAGGAGATCAAGAGACTTGACTCTTGATATTCCATGGGGGTTACATGCCTTGAAGTGGCCGGCCACTTTTAGGTGGAATGAAAATTGATTTTTTTATTCAAGTGGTTGTAACTCCATCTTCTTCTTCCTCTTGAGTTTTTCTTCTTGCTCTCCCTCTCCTCACTACTGATCTCTAAGGTTTCTAGCACATCCTTAGAGATTTTTCTCCATCTCTTGCTTGTGTGGATACACATAGAGAAGTGTCTACTTTGACACTTTCGAGATCCGGCGAACCGAGGACAAGCGGGATTGCGAAGGGCTTCGCATCGAAGATATAAATCTTTCTTCATGTAGGTCTAGGAGTAGATCTAAGTAGAAACTCGTACTCATATTTAAATTTTGAAATCTATCCTTCACACGAGATCCAGTGGCATGGGTGATTCGGGGTTTCCGCGACGCGGAAACGCGGTTTTCGCGGCCCGAAAAACCCAACAGTGGTATCAGAGCCACGTGCGAAGCGAGTACGAGTTTAGATTCATATTTTTATGAAAAATATAGATCTGTAAACTTTCTGTAAATTCATGTTTTTATAGTTTTAATGGGTATTTTTCTCGTAGAAGCGAAGCACAAGTGTTTAGACACTTGTAGGCTTCGACTACCAAGAAGAATTTTCCGAAACGGCAATGTTTCGCCCCAAAATTTTTTGGGACAGCGGGCTTAGGCGCTGTTAGATCGCAAAGGAACCCTCGCGATGGTTAGATCGCGGGTAGGGGCGCTGCCCATGGCCCCGCAAGGGGATTCGTTCCGCGATTGCGCCCGAAAACGCTAAACGGGACCGCCGGCAAAAATTTACTCATAAAATTGTAAAAAAATTATGAAAATTACAGAAAATTATGAAAAAAATATATAATTTAGATTTATATATTAATTTTGTGATAGTCATGGCCCAAACGACCCAAATTGGATTTGGAAATGTGTTGTAATTCATAATACGGCCTACGTGCCGTTATGTGATGTGCCTGCTGTATTTATTTTTTTATTTTTTAATTTTATTTTCATGACCTGCGCGTCGTGCCTTTCTCTTATATTCTAGTTGTAAATTAGATTTAGACTCGAATGTAACTCGAGTTTCAAAATTATAATGTAAATTTTGAAGCGGTGGAGGGTCCACACGAGATGGAGTTACGAGGACGGCGCGAGCAACACAAGGTGGTCAAACGAAGAAGCTTGAGAAGCTGTTGACCTTAGGTTGACCATCCGATCTTCTCATTGGCTTGAGAAGATCGTAGTAGGGCCATGACACAATCACAAAATAATTTAATTAATTACTTATATGTATGTGATGCATGTTTAATTAAGTAGTTAATTAGTGCCTAGCAATTAGATTAGATCTATATCGTGCACATGATGCACCCCACGATTAGATTAGATCTAAATCAAGTATTTGATACGCATCATCGTTTAGATTAGATCTAAAACGCGTCAACTCGTAATGTCTACCATGCTGTGATACCTACCACTACCTCGATCGCATGTTGTTGTTGAATCTGCCAAAGCAGAGCAACACATACTATCTTGGTAGGATACGAAGGGACAATCTTGGTCCCGCCTATCAACGCATGGGTGAGTACAACTCAATTAGATTGAGTATTCCTAGTTAACTCGGTTGGATCGAGTATAACTATAGGCATTCTTCCAACGGTTGGAAAGATAGGTCAAAATCACATATATATTAACTCTCGGGCGTATTAGCCAAAGCTAACTAGAGTTTTAATATAAATGTGGATATTGATCCTATAAACAAGAGTTGCATAGAGATGTAATTGGTAATCGTTACCTACCGATCATACTAAGTCTTGGGCGTATTAGCCAAAGCTAACTCAAGGGTTAGTATGATGTGGATCTTGTCCCACATGAATTATAGAATTCAGTGGGAGCATCATTTAGTTAAAGGCCTAATTAAATGATTAAGAATATGATATTTATTTCTTCTTTTATTTCTGTTGTAGATTACCATGACGTCGAATACGAACACCTTCTCCCTGTGATCTGTCCTCGAGAAGGACAAGCTCAACGGAGCAAACTTCCTGGACTGGTACAAGAACCTGAGAATATTTCTCACCCAAGAACGTAAACTGTACGTTCTGGAGCAGCCCATTCTGGAGGCTCGCGAGCTGACCGAGATGCTTTCAAGAAGCATCAAGATGACGCATTAGATGTGTCTTGTCTAATGCTCGCAACCATGAACTCTGAGCTTTAGAAGCAACACGAGTTAATGGGCGCTTACGATATGGTTGAACATCTTCGTCAACTGTATCAATGTCAAGTGAGGCATGAGAGATTTGAGATCTCAAGGGCACTGTTTCAGTGCAAGATGTCAGACGGGGCTCCTATAGGCCCATATATACTCAAAATGATTGGGTATATAGAGAACCTACAAAGGTTGGGGTTCCCACTTGGCCAAGAGCTGGCCACTGACCTGATCTTGCAATCCTTGCCAGATAGCTACAGTCAATTCGTTCTAAACTACAATATGAACGAGATTAACAAGCCACTGCCCGAGCTGCTTAGCATGTTAAGAACTGCTGAGCTGAACCTTAAGAAGGCTAAGCCCAACACTGTTCTGATGGTTCAGAAACATAAGGGCAAGGGCAAGCCCAAAGGCAAGGGAAAGTCCCAAGCCAAGGGCAAAGGCAAGGCACTGAAGCCTAAAGGAGGGGTCGCTACCTGCTTCCACTGCGGTCAGACCGGGCACTGGAAGAGGAACTGCAAGGTATACTTGGAGGATCTTAAGAAGAAGCGAAGTGAGACTTCCACTTCAGGTATATATGTTATAGAAGTCAATCTATCTATTTCTACATCATGGGTATTAGATACTGGATGTGCTTCTCACATTTGTACTGATGTGCAGGCACTGAGAAATAGCAGGGCATTGACAAAGGGCGAGGTGGACCTACGAGTAGGCAATGGAGCACGGGTTGCTGCTGTTGCTGTAGGGACTTACTTTCTATCTCTGCCCTCTGGGCTTGTACTAGAGTTAGTCGATTGTTGTTATGTGCCTACATTAACTAAGAACATTATATCAGTTTCTTGTTTGGACAAGAAAGGTTTCTCGTTTACAATAAAGAACAAATGTTGTTCCGTCTTTTTAAACGATATGTTCTATTATAGTGCACCTCTGATAAACGAACTCGATATTCTAGACCTTGAGAGCCCTATCTATAACATAAATACCAAAAGGTTCAAGTCAAATGACATGAACCAAACCTACCTCTGTCACTGTCGATTAGGTCATATAAATGACAAGCGCTTATCCCAACTCCATAAGGATGGTTTGCTGGACTCATTTGATTTAGAATCATATGAGATATGCGAGTCATGCCTATGAGGCAAGCTAACCAAGACTCCCTTTAGTGTGCACAGCGAGAGAGCGACTGATTTGTTAGGACTCATACATAGTGATGTATGTGGCCCTTTCAATGTCACTACTAGAGGCGGTTATAGGTACTTCATCACATTTACTGATGACTTCAGTAGATATGGTTATGTGTACTTGATGACACATAAGTCTGAATCCTTTGAAAAGTTCAAAGAATTCAAGAATGAAGTACAAAACCAGCTTGGCAAGAGTATTAAGATACTTCGATCCGATCGAGGTGGAGAATACCTTAGCCATGAGTTCTGTGACTATCTAGCTGAGCGTGGGATTCTATCTCAACTCACTCCTCCTGGAACACCACAGTGGAATGGTGTATCCGAAAGGAGGAATCGTACCCCATTAGATATGGTACGATCGATGATGAGTCACACAGATCTTCCGACATACCTTTGGGGCTATGCTTTAGACACGGCAGCTTTTATACTCAACCGAGTTCCATCCAAGGCCGTGATAAAGACACCATATAGGATATGGACTGGGAGAGATGCCCAGGTGTCTTTCATGAGGATTTGGGGTTGTGAGGCTTACATTCGACGTCAAGTCTCAGACAAATTAGGACCCAAATCTGACAAGTGCTATTTCATTAGATATCCCAAGGAAACTAAGGGATATTACTTCTACATTCCCAGTCAGCACAAGGTAGTTGTGGCAAAGACTGGAGTCTTTCTAGAAAGGGATTTTGTTTCTAGAAAGACTAGTGGGAGCGCGTTCGATCTTGAAGAAGTTCAAGATGCGAACAATAGCACTGATGCCTCGATGGAAATTGAACTGAAACCACAAAGTATTGTGGATGATGTTGTTCCACAAGGAGTTGAGGAACAACAACTAGTTCAAGTAGACATACCTCTTTGCAGGTCTGATAGGGTACGTCGTCAGCCTAAGAGATACTCATTTCTCTTATCTGACCATGATGACGTTATGCTCATAGAGGATAAGCCTACCACCTATCAGGAAGCTGTGATGAGACCAGATTCCGAGAAATGGCTAGAAGCCATGAGATCCGAAATGGAATCCATGTACACCAACCAAGTATGGACTTTGGTTGATCCACCTGAAGGGGTAAAACCCATTGAGTGTAAGTGGGTCCTTAAGAGAAAGACTGACATGAATGGACTTATCTATAAGTGTCGCGTGGTAGCTAAAGGTTTCAAGCAGATTCATGGTATTGACTATGATAAAAACCTTTTCTCCAGTAGCAATATTTAAGTCCATTCGGATCATGCTTGCTATTGCAGCCTACCATGACTATGAGATATGGCAGATGGATGTCAAAACCACGTTTCTGAATGGAAACCTGCTCGAGGATGTGTACATGACACAACTTGAGGGTTTTTGTAGATCCACAGCATACTAGCAGAGTATGCAAGCTGCATAGGTCCATTTATGGACTAAAGCAAGCTTCTTGGAGCTGGAATCTTTGATTCGATGATGCAATCAAACAGTTTGGTTTCATCAAGAACGAAGATGAGTCTTGTGTCTACAAGAAGGTTGTAGGGGATATAGTTGTCTTCCTCATATTGTATGTGGATGACATACTACTCATTGGGAAGGACATCCCTATGCTTCAGTCTGTCAAGACCTGGCTAGGGAGTTGCTTCTCAATGAAGGACTTAGGTGAGGCATCCCGTATTCTAGGGATACAGATCTATAGAGATAGATCTAAGAGATTACTTGGCCTAAGTCAGAGTACATACATTGACAAGGTACTTTTACGGTTTGCCATGCAGAACTCCAAAAAAGGATTTCTGCCGATGTCACATGGCGTGAGTGTTTCGAAGAATCAAGGTCCCTCTTCTAGAGAGGAGAGAGACCGCATGGATCAGATCCCTTATGCCTCAGCCATAGGATCGATCATGTACGCCATGCTATGTACTCGACCTGATGTCTGGTATGCTTTGAGCATGACGAGCAGATACCAATCAGATCCAGGTGAAAGTCACTAGATAGCGGTCAAGAATATTCTTAAGTACTTAAGAAGGACTAAAGAATATTTCTTGATATATAGAGGCGATGATGAGCTAGCTGTAAAGGGTTACAGTGATGCTAGCTTCCAGACCGACCAGGATGACTATAGATCGCAGTCGGGGTTCGTATTTTGTATTAATGGTGGTGTTATCAGCTGGAAGAGTTCGAAGCAGGATACAGTAGCTGATTCTACAACAGAAGCCGAGTACATTGCTGCATCAGAGGTAGCAAAGGAGGCAGTTTGGATCCGCAAGTTCATCACTGAACTTGGGGTGGTTCCTAGCATTGCTGACCCCATTGAGCTCTATTGTGACAACAATGGAGCTATAGCACAGGCGAAGGAACCTCGCTCACACCAGCGGACCAAACACATACTACGGCGCTTCCATCTCATTCGAGAGATCATCGAGAGAGGAGATGTGAAGATTTGCAGAGTACGTACAGTGGCTAACATCGCAGATCCATTGACCAAGGATTTGGCATAGAGGAAGCATGATGGTCACACTAGGTCATTGGGGCTTAGAGCCTACACTGATTGGCACTAGTGCTAGTGGGAGATTGTTAGCTAAAGCCCTAGAGTCAATCATTTTATGATTGTATTTTGGACTTGTTGTATCATATTCTATATAAATAAAGGCATTTGGTTTTTGGTTAATATACTTACTTATATTGGTGCCAAATAAACTAAGTATAATAACGTCCTTGAGTAGACGGTTCTCACCTATATCAATCAGTTAGTTGAACCGATAGTGAGATGATATAGGGAACACTACTCTTAATCATTCCTAGTCGAGTATTAACATTCAGGGACAATGTTAATGCAATAAGACTAGCATGTAGGTCAACTCGATGACTTGATCTCACAAGTCATGGATATAGAGATATCAAGTTGACACATGGGTATATATTGGAGAATGTATACTGAATGACCCGCTATGAGAAAGTATCATGGATCGTTATATGAGTGTCATATACTTTCTCATGTGGCTATTAGTATGACTACTAGTCCTTAGACCTGAAGTCACCATGGATCCCTACATAAGGAGTTATGTACTTTGGTTTCGTCAAATGTCACCCGTAACTGGGTGGACTATAAAGGCTATTACTGGGTATGTAATGAATTATGCAGAGGGATGTGAGTGATGTAGTTGGGAACTATCCCTCCTATATGATGGGAGCGACATCGATATTCTTGATAGAGTGAGACCACAAAGTGCATGGCCATGCCCAAATGAGTCAATATTGGATATTAAGCTCATTTGATTGAGTGAGTCTAATTGGAGTTCAAGATTTAGATTGATTAGAGGATGACACAGTATATGCCTCACATTGATCAATCTAGATGTCTAGGATAGAAGGACACTTGTCATATTTTGTGAGGAGTCACAATTAGTAGTCACAAGGTGATGTTGGATCTCAACATTCTTGTAACTTGGGTAGTAATGATGTGTTGCTAGATACCGCTCATTACTTATGCTCCTAAATGGGTTTAGGGGCATTGCCAACGTTACAAGAACCTATAGGGTCACACACTAAGGGCAATTAGATGGAGATTAGGTTCATTAGATGAACCTAAATGATTACGTTCATATGATGAACCAAATTGGATTAAGAGTAATCCAAAGTAGGCTAATTGAGTTGGACTCAATTTGGTTCATGTGTTAAGTGAGTCTAATTTGGACTTAGACTCATTTAATTAATTTAATTCAATGAATAGAGATTCATTAAATTAAAATTGACTTGAACCAATGGTTAGATTAGATCAACCAACGGAGAGAAGTGGTCAAGTTTGACTTGTCTTAAGTAGGATGATGAAGAGTCAAGTTTTGACTTGACTTTGACTTAACCAATGCCACATCATCAAGGCTTCTTCATTTGGTCAAGTTTGACTTGACTAAATGCCACCTCATGGAGGAGATCAAGAGACTCCTTCTCCATCTTCTCCACCTCAAGGCTTCTTCATCAAAGCTCCATCTTCTTCTTCCTCTTGAGTTTTTCTTCTTGCTCTCCCTCTCCTCACTACTGATCTCTAAGGTTGCTAGCACATCATTAGAGATTTTTCTCCATCTCTTGCTTGTGTGGATACACATAGAGAAGTGTCTACTTTGACACTTTCGAGATCCGGCGAACCGAGGACAAGCAGGATTGTGAAGGGCTTCGCATCGAAGGTATAAATCTTTCTTCATGTAGGTCTAGGAGTAGATCTAAGTAGAAACTCGTACTCGTATTTAAATTTTGAAATCTATCCTTCGCACGAGATCTAGTGGCATGGGTGATTCGGGGTTTCCGCGATGCGAAAATGCGGTTTTTGCGGCCCGAAAAACCCAACACCACCAAGATGTATCAAGACCTAAAGAAATGCTTTTGGTGGCCGGGGATGAAAAGAGACATCACTAGATATGTCAGTACCTGTCTGACCTGCCAGAGGGTCAAGGCAGAACACCAGAGACCAGGAGGAGTTCTGCAGCCTATCCAGATCCCAGAATGGAAGTGGGAGGATATGTCCATGGACTTCGTAGTGGGACTACCTAGAACCACGAATGGTTTTGATGTCATTTGGGTAATAATCGACAGATTGACTAAATCAGCCCACTTCTTAGCTATCAGAATATCCTACTCCATGGAGCAGCTAGCTCGGTTGTATCTCAAGGAGATTGTTAGATTACATGGAGTCCCACGGACCATCATTTCAGACCGAGACAGCAGATTCACATCACACTTCTGGGAGTGTGTACAGTCAGCGTTGGACACTAAGTTAAAATTTAGCACAGCTTTCCATCCTCAGACAGATGGTCAGACGGAGCGAGTGAATCAGGTACTCGAAGATATGCTCCGAGCGTGTGCCCTTGAATTCAAGAGAAGTTGGTGCAAATATCTGAGTTTAGCAGAATTTGCATACAACAACAGCTATCAAGCCACTATCGGTATGGCACCCTACGAGGCTCTCTATGGGCGGAGGTGTAGATCTCCAATCTGCTGGTATGAGAGTGGTGAACAGAAGGAACTATAACTTCAGACAGATCTAGTAGCAGATACCACAGCAGCTATACAGCAGATCCGCCAGAGGATAGAGACAGCTCAGAGCCACCAGCAAAGCTATGCTGATACATGACGCAGACCCTTAGAGTTTTCAGTTGGGGATACAGTCTTTCTCCGAGTGGCTCCTATGAAGGGAGTAATGCGTTTTGGGAGGAATGGCAAATTAAGTCCCAGATATGTGGGACCATACCTTATCACCAGAAGAGTTGGCAAGGTAGCATATGAACTAGAGCTACTCCAGGAGATGTCAGCTATCCATAATGTATTTCATGTCTCTATGCTGAAGAAGCATATCCCAGATATCACCCAGGTGATTGAGCCCTAGTCGGTACAAGTCCGCGAAGACCTCAGCTATGATAGTCGGCCTATTCAGATAATAGACCGAGCAGTTAAGGAATTGCGGAACAAGGAAGTACCATTAGTAAAAGTTATTTGGTAAAGTCACACAGCAGAAGAGGCAACTTGGGAGACAGAAGCCAGTATGAGACAGAAGTACCCAGAGTTATTCTAAGTTCGAGGACGAACTTTTGATAAGGTATGGGGGATTGTAACGCCCGAAAATTCTCAAAAGACTTTTAGAAATATTCTATGATTTTTCTAAAATTTTAGGATATTTTTATAGATTTTTTAGAGTAGCGGAAGTAGTAAAAACAAATAGAAACGTAAAATAGCTTAAGCAGGAATTGAACCCGAGACCTATGAGACCTTACGTCTTATGGACAACTCTAGTAACCAGGAGGCCCTAGCAGGGGTGTGCTGAAAGAAGAGAGAAGCAATTATATTTAAGTTTAAATTGGCCGAATAAACCACTTAATGTAAATAAGAAAATTATTAAGTGGAGAATTGTTTTGAACGCAACTTTCTCTCCTCAAACCCTTACACGCCGCCCCCTCCTCTTCTCCTCCTCTCGGCGCACCAAGCCAAAGGGGATAGGGTTCCGTCACAAAGGCTCCAAGAACACCTTCCGGTGACGACTCCGGCATGAGGACGCTCCTCTCCGCGAGAAGAGCACGTGGAAGCAAGAGGGTCGTCGAGAAGATTGTTTTTTTCCAGAAAAACAAGCGATCATATTGTAAGGAAAACTAGCGCAGATTGTAAGAAACCCCTCACCTGCAGTATAAGTAGCTATTCGTGTGTTTTTATGTACTAGTTTAGTCGTATGCAGATTTTCAGTACGTAGGGTGGGTCCTAAAGCACCCCAAGTGTTCGATAAAATGCTTAGCTCAGTAAAATGCTACAGTAGGCGTTTTAATAGTTCAGTAAATGCAGTAGAAGCATTTAAAATAGCATATTTAGTCTTGTTTCAGCTTATATGGGACTACGGTCCAATGGGTGGGCTCCCATAGTCGCCTCTAGGTTCAGACAACCTAGTTCTAGGTTCAGATAACCTAGTAAGAGCAAGGTAAAGTATATTAGCTACAAATCAGTATTTTACTTTTCAGTGGCACTGTACTGGACTTCAGTTGTCCTTGGGCTAGGCTCCCGTAGTTGTCCCTAGGTTTAGATAACCTAGTAACTCTACTAAATTCGGGACTTGCAACCCCGGGTCTAGTTAGGGATGCGTGCATAGCAAGTACAGTTGTCGGGCCCATCAGCAACATGATTAGTATTTTCATCTATTTATGATAAATAGTTTTTTCAAAGCTTCACAATTTAGTTATGTGATTACAGTTCAGAATTTATATCAGCCTAGCGTTGGTTTAGTTAGCTATTGTATTAGTTTAGTTCTACCTTGTTGATACTAGAAGATATTGCCATGATCAGTTTTGATTTCTATGTTTGGATGATAGTATGTCATGCCATGCTCTAACATGTTCAGCCTATATTTCAAATAGCATGTTTTAAAAACATAAATTGCATCGTATGCATGCTTTGTGAGGTAGATGGTTTCTTACTAAGATCCCAAGCTTACAGATACTTCTTTTCCTTATACTGCAGATAAAGGTAAAGGAAAGATGGAGTAGCGGAGGCTGGAGGACAATGCGATGAAAATATGTGTGGATGGAACCTGGAATGAAGATCTTTGGAGAAATTAGAAACCTTTAGCATTTTCTTATGTTATTACTTTTCCGCACTTCTAGTTATTTTAACGTTTTGAATCATGAAAGACCTGCTTAGACTGTTAGTGATCATATTTAGAAAGCTAGTTAATTGTCATTAGTATGTTTTCAGCCACTTTAGAACCTATGTATGTGAATTGGGCACGAAACAGCGTTGAAGTCAGATTTCTGATACGAAATCAGAAACCCCGATCGATCAGCCGATCGATTGGGGGTCCTCAATCGATCAGCCGATCGATTGGGGAGCTTGTTTCCGCGAACAGTAAGCTTCTGGATCGATCCGCCGATTGATCCAGTCGCATTCTGTCGCGAACAGAAGGTTAAGGGATCGATCAACTGATCGATCGAGGAATTAGCTCTCGCGAACAGAGAGCTTCGAAATCGATCACTGGATCGATTGGCAAGTCTGGATCGACCAGTCGATCGATCCAGAATATTACCCCGTGCACAGTAGCACGCTGAATCGATCAGTGGATCGATCAAATAACTCCAATCGATTCACCAATCGATTGGAAGGCCTGATGTTGGCTAGGAAGCTCTGTGTACAGTCTCCAGCCCATTCGGAAGCATAGGTTTCATCTCTTAGCATATGTAGCACAATAAAAAGGCATTATGAACAGAAGCTACAGCTTGTAACAGTCATTAGCATGATAAGTTTTAAATTAGTTCACTTCTCCGTAACTCATAGCCTAGCACAGTATAATGTGACGGTCCGGCCTTACAGCCTGGTAAGTAGAAGGCGGGTCGTTATAGTGAGGGCTCGAAGGCACCTTCCATGCTGCTAGCAGACTCTAGCAGCTTCGTGTGGGTGATTTCATCCATCCAAAACTAGGCTCACTTGAACTCATCTTCCAGCCTTCTCCTCGAGCAGACTTAGCTTCTACTCCATCTTCTCATCCCTTGGAAGTGTCGTACGCATCCTTCTTATCCGTCGGTGTACTCTTCCACAGTTTCTTGTCTCTCGGATGCATCGAGCCCGTCAACTCCTTTCCTATGTCATTCTTCTCATCCGCTGCATCTTCTCCTCGACTTCTTGTACTCCCAAGTTCCTGCACACTTAGACATAAGGCATCAAACACAAACGAAACATAACTTAACTCGGTTGACCACATCAAAACTACCCCGGGGTACTTACAATCTCCCCCTTTTTAATGTGCATCAACCCAGGTTAAAGTTAGAGATGGAACAAAATGCAATATTCAAACTAAGTGAATGAGAATTGAAAATAAACACTAATTATTTAGCAAATACATAAATACAATTTTAATTATCCCAACTCCCCCTTAACTTATACCTATTTCTCCCCCTTTGATCACATCAAAAAATTTAGAAAAAATAAAATAAATAGTTAGAAAATTTTAAAATATTTTTCTAGGGGTACATAACAAGAATTACCAGTAGACTAATATTTTTCAGAAATAATTTTAAAAAATATTCTACTTTTACTAATTAATCTTCTATTTTGACAAAAAAATAATTTAAAAATTACTTTTCTATATTAAAAAATCATAAAATTTTTTTGTCAAACTTAAACAAAATAATCTATATCAGTAAAAATATTTTCATAGTAAAACATTATTTAATGGAACAAAATTGATTTATTTCAGTAGAACAACCTAATTTTTTAAAATAAATCTGGAAAAATATATTTTCAATTCTAAAAATTTTGCTAATTTTCCTAGATATGTAAAATAGATTGTTTAATGCCAGAAAAATCAAAGTTTCTAAACTTCTATTTTCTTAAATTTTTAACATTAAAAATTAATTTTTTTGAGAATAACTGTAATAATTCAAACAATATTTAAAATGTCAAAAAAAAATTATTATGATAAAGAACATTATGATGTTTTATCATAGAAAATTTATTTTTTTTTTGAAAATAACTTAATGAAAAAAAATCAAAAGTTTTTTTGTTAGTAGATAATATTTTTATTTTGCATTGATAAAATTTTGAGCAATAAATATGATCATAAAGTTGTTAAAATAATTAATTTTACCAAAACAATAATAAATCAAGCAAATTAATTTTCCAGCATGCATAGAGATTAATTTATTGAACTAAGCATATTTTGATATCCAAAATAAATTATTTCCTACTGAATTAATCAAAAAAAATTTATGGTATATGATTTCTAGAGATTTTTCTAATTTAGCCCTTATGAAATTTGAAATGTCAATTAAGCCCTTTAAATTTTGAATTTCGAAGAATATTCGAATTTTCACATGCTTAGTCATTCTTCAATTTTTCTATTTGTGCTTTTAATTTTTAATTTTCTATTTTTAAATTATCATACATATCTAAGGGGGCATGAATTTGTTAAGTTTAATTTTAACCTAGCATTATCTTTTTCTTATTCTAACATATTTTTAGACAACATCTTAATGAATTCGAAAGACTTTATAGGAGATAGTGCATATAACTCACTTACCTTGTGGTTTGTTCCTCCCCTTCATCACAGCTTTCCTCTAAAGATCCTTCCCCTTTGACGATGCTCATCTTTGATGAACTTTCAAAGTTCCTCTAGTGGTCTGTCTTCAGGGCTAATCCGGCATACTCTTCTAGTTCCGATTCTGATGACGATGATTAGTCTCATGTCACCTTTAAGGTCTTGTACTTCAATCTTGTTGGTTTTTTCCCCTTATCTTTCTCCTTCTTCATTTTTGGGCAGTCATCCTTGATGTGCCCTTCTTCTTGGCAGTTGTAGCATCGAACCTTCCTTTTACTCCGAAGGTGCTTTTTCACCTACGACTTGTTAAATTTATTAGTTTTAATAAATTTGCTAAACTTTTTTATCAATAACACTACTTCATCTTCGTTGATTGATGCTTCATAGTCTTATTCATCCTTTTGGGCCTTTAGGGTAACGTTGTGGTTCGACTTCTCAGTTTTTATGGGATATGCACATCGAGTTTTAAGAATTTTGAACATCAAAAATAAATTTTATAGTATACTTATCTTGAAATCCTTAGAGATGTAGTATGCATCTACTAAGAATGACCATTCTGGAGTTCTCAAAAAATCATTGAGCACCTACCAGATAGAATCTCAGTTCATTACTGATTCTCCAAGATTGTTGAGCTGAGTGATTGTTGGAGCAATCTGGATAGCCTAAGTTTTGATGTTTGTGTAAAGGTTTAAGTTAGGTTTATTGTTGTATTTGATATGCATTGTGAGTATGCAGGATACAGGTACAACAAGGAAAGTCCAAGTGTGATCTTGGCAAAGGAGGAAAGTCCAAGGATGAGTCTTGGCGGTGTCAGTCCAAGCATGTAGTCTTGGCAACGTAAGTCCAAGTGTGACTTGGCAATGGATGAAGTCTCGGAGGCGCGACCTCTTGGCAAAGGAAGACCCGACAACAATGACAAAGCCGATGGAAGCTCTAGAAGGTAAGATGTGAAGGATGGGGAGGCATTCGAGGGACGCAAAGTTGATGGAGGAGGCTAGAAGGCCAGGTCTAGGTCAGTAGGACGAGAATGAGTGTTGAGTGAATGTACTCGGGGTAAAATTCTAGAATTAGGGTTAATGTAGCATTACTGTAGCAGCACTATAGTGTTACTGTAACAGTACTGTAGCGTTACTATAGCAGTACTGTAGCAGTTGGCTGGTGGTTTCATCAGTTGACTGGTGCAGTCGATTGAGAGCGAACAGAGGGTTGGTATCGAGCCGTTGGGAAGCAACGGTCAATTTTCCACTAAGGGTAGTCGACTGCATGTTTTGGAAGTCGACTGGTAGGCGGGGTTTTCCAACCCATGGCCTATATAACCAAGCATTGGAAGCTTGGTTAAAGTTGACGAAATAGAGGTGGTTAACCCCTATTAGTAGTCTACCAGTGCCCTAGCTTCTCAAGAGTCCTTGGTGTGAGTTTATGGCGAGGCTTCTCCACCCACAAGGAGCTACGCAAGCTAGCCGGAGGTTTTCCGGGGAGTCATCCACTGACAGATCGGGATCGTCCACCTTACGGACAGCCGTGGAGTAGGAGCTTCATCTCTGAATCACGTTAAACAACGTGTCATTGGGTTTGCTTCTTGTTTATTGTTTTCTAGGGTTAGCTTTGCTTTTTTTTGTTAGTATTTTTGTTTCCGCTATACACTGACAAGCGTAGGAAGCGACGATTTGGGTGAGACGCTATTCACCCCCCTCTAGCGAACGTCAAGGTCCCAACAAGTGGTATCAGAGCTAGGTAAGCTCTTGTTGGACTAATCACCAAGAGAGCGGCTAGAGGAAGAAGATGGACTCGGAGGGACCTCTCGGATGGGACATCCGAATCCCGCCTCTATACGAGCACGAGGACTTCGACTATTGGAGGAAGTGCATGGAGATGTGGTTCCAAATGAATTGGAACCAATGGTTGGTGGAACTGTTTAAAGCTCCAATGGATAAGAAGGGAAAGCGTCTCCGACGTCGTAATTGGACCGATGAGCAAAGGGAGCAATCGGAGACGGACAAGGAGGCAACTAGAATTTTAATTAATTTATTACCTCCTAATGCGATATGGAATGTAGGTGAATACGAGAATGCAAGTGACCTTTGAAAAAAGGTAATTGCGCTTCATAAGAGTCCTACACAAATCCAAGAAGAGGAGGAACCCAAGGAGAAGGACTCATTGGTCCAAGAAAAGAAGGACCAATCGAATGTTGACACAAGCTCAACATCCGAGGAGGAGAAAGAAGATCAGGAGGTATCATCCACATCTTCAAGGGAGGAAGAAGTGGAACCGTCCACATCTTCAAGTGAAGAGGAAGAAGAGCAATCCAAGGAAGAGGAGATCTTGGAAACTCAACCCTCCACCTCAACTACCAAGAAGAGCACAAAGGATCACATCAAATGCTTTGAGTGTGGTAAGATGGGGCACTACAAGAGTAGGTGTCCTTCGCTCAAGAAGGTAAAGGAGGTAAACCCTAAACTCACTAAAGTTAATTTAGAAACTAATGTGAATTGTAGGAAGAAGAAGGAGACGAAGCACATTAGGTGCTTTACATGTGGTGAGTGGTGTCACTACCACACAAAGTGCCCAAGGAGAGGAGAGCTCAAGAAATTGGCGCACTTGAAGAAATGAGAAAAGAAAAGGAGCACAAGTCAAGGGGGAGCTTCAAAGGTAAAAGGAAAGGTAATCCCTATTTTGAAGTTTAATCCAATCTCCAATTCTTATATGCTTGTTAGAAATAATGTAGATTATTTACCTAAACATAATCATGAATTTAGGTATAATGATAGAAATAGGGTTAACATGGTAGATAACCCTAAGAAATCATACACTAAGGGTAGACCTAATAAGACCCAAACCACTTTTCCTAAGGGAAGGAAAGTGGGTGAAAACCTAAGCATTAATCCCAAGAAGGGGAGACACATGCCTAGGAAGGGTAGGTCTAGGAATGTCCATGATGGACATGTTGATTCTAGGGTTAGAACCCTAGAATTGGAAAATCAAGCCTTGAAGACAAAGTTTGAGGAAATGGAGAAAGTCCTAGAGAGGTTCATTATTGGACCTAAAGGACTTGACATGTATTTGGTTGGTCAAAGACCCAAAAATGTCAAATTAGGTCCCTCCAGGATCAAAAGGAGGTCAAGTGCTAAGGTAGCACATGACATTGGTAAGGGAGGTGTGACCAAGGACAAGGGAGGGTCATCCAAGGCCAATAAGAAGGAATATGCAAGGGTGGCATATAATTATGGCAAGGATGGGATGTCCAATGTTAAGGACAAGAAGAAATTAACCAAAGACAATATGTCTAAGGTTAAGAAGGTGAGTTTTGTAGGCCAAGTGTCACCCGAGGTGCACCGAAGTGGCTTAGCCATAGTGGATGAGTCACCAAGGGAGGTGACTAAGGTTAAGATTCCTAAGGTTAGGAAGATCCTTTGGGACCCATGGTAGATAGGTTATCAAATGTACCAAGTGGTTAGGAGACGGACTTAAGTCTCTAACATAGTGGGTTGACACAATTGGGATGTATTTCATGCATTGAAATGTGAATTGGGTTCATATTGCATGAAAATTAGTTTTTGATGTATAGATGTTATATAAACTAATGCTAGGAATGCATTATGGGTTAGTATGGGCAGATACATCAAGAGGAAGCCAAAACTAGGACTTTAGGTTAAGGTTCAATTGAACCATTTAGATAGTTTTGAATTTTATGTCAATCATGGAATCTGTGATAAATATATTTTTATATATATTTTTTCCAAGTAGACATGGATAAAATAGACCTCTCCACAAAATTTGGGATTTTTTTGCAGGTCTGTGAAATTTTTGGCGCATTTCTGAAAGTGGGTAAAAAAGGTTGATTTTTGCCCAAAAAAGAGTACCAGCCAACTGGTACAATTACTAGTCGACTAGTAACAATAATTTTCAGCATAGAGGACCTCTGTAAGCTCATTTTGACGAGGCCAGTCGACTGATGGTTTTATCAGTCGACTGGTAGCACTATTCATGAGCACAGAATGTCTCTGTAAGCTTATTTTGATGATGTCAGTTGACTGGTACTTATAGCAGTCGACTGATACGGTCTGAAAATGTTTTCAGCATTAGAAAATGACCAAAAGAGTGGTGAACATGTATGTAATCTTATGGGGGATTAATACATGATGCTTATGGTCATTAGAGGTCAAAGAGTTCAATAATTGGGATATTGTTGGAGCTCTTTTTGATGTATGACAAAGGGGAGAAATTTAGGTTTAAGTGGGAAACCTACATACCTTTGCAAGAAATCCTAGCTCAAGGGGGAGCCTAGATGAAGGGGGAGCGATTGCTCATTTATTAGCAAAGGGGGAGAAGTTTATCTTTGCATGAAATCGTAGCTCAAGGGGGAGCTTAGGTGAAGGGGGAGCCTAGGATTAGGTTCCATGATTTATGCATGTGTAGATTGTATATTTATTTGCATTATTATTGCTATATTGTTTCCCTAACTTAAACGGGTTGCCAAACATCAAAAAGGGGGAGATTGTTGGGAGCAATCTGGATACTCTGAGTTTTGATATTTGGGCAAAGGTTTAAGTTAGGTTTATTGTTGTATTTGATATGCATTGTGAGTGTGCAGGATACAAGTACAACAAGGAAAGTCCAAGTGTGATCTTAGCAAAGGAGGAAAGTCCAAGGATCAGTCTTGGCGGTGTAAGTCCAAGCATGTAGTCTTGGCAACGTAAGTCCAAGTGTGACTTGACAATGGATGAAGTCCCGGAGGCGCGACCACTTGGCAAAGGAAGACCCGACAATAATGACAAAGCCGATGGAAGCTCCAGAAGGTAAGACGTGAAGGATGGGGAGACATCCGAGGGACGCAAAGCTGATGGAGGAGGCTAGAGGCTAGGTCTAGGTCAGTCGGGCGAGAATGAGTGTTGAGGGAATGTACTCGGGGTAAAATTCTAGAATTAGGGTTACTGTAGCGTTACTGTAGCAACACTATAGCGTTACAGTAGCAGTACTGTAGCGTTACTGTAGCAATATTGTAACAGTCGACTAGTGGTTTCATCAGTCGACTGAGAGTGAACAGAGGGTTGGTATCGAGCCGTTGGGATGCAACGGTCGAATTTCAATGAAGGGCAGCCGACTGGTAGGCGGGGTTTTCCAACCCGTGGCCTATATAACCAAGCATTGGAAGCTTGGTTAAAGTTGATGAAATAGAGGTGGTTAACCCTTATTAGTAGTCTACCAGTGCCCTAGCTTCTCAAGAGTCCTTGGTGTGAGTTTGTGGCGAGGTTTTTCCACCCACAAGGAGCTACACGAGCTAGCCGAAGGTTTTCTGGGGAGTCATCTACCGACGGATCGGGATCGTCCACCTTACAGATAGCCATGGAGTAGGAGCTTCATCTCCGAACCACGTTAAACAACGTGTCATTGGGTTTGCTTCTTGTTTATTATTTTCTAGGGTTAGCTTTGCTTTTGTTTGTTAGTATTTTTGTTTCCGCTGTGCACTGACAAGCGTAGGAAGCGACGATTTGGGTGAGACGCTATTCACCCCACACCCCCCCTCTAGCGAATGTCAAGGTCCCAACAGTGATGAGTTCTTTGATCCTTGCTTGGAGTTAAGCTACCTTCTCTCCCTTAATCATCTAAGGTTCGTTAGTTAGGTTCAAAGGATATCCAATTTTGGTAACTAAGCTTCCAAAGTACCTTCATATAGTTTCAAGAATTTCTTCTAGAGATTTTACGAAGTCGTAGCTGTCGATTCGATTGACCTCCTAGGGCGAAAGAATGCTTAGTAAATGAAATTCTGATTTATCATTCGCCAAGAAGTCGGCTTGTTCTTTATTTGTCTATGAGCACTCTTCTTTTTTAGCTCCTTGTTGGTCCTTGAGGGCCAAAAATCATATTTCATTATTAAAAGTATTTCAAAGTCTGTTTTAAAAAATACCTCCATCCGTCACTTCCATTGCGTGAAGTCTCCCTCAAACTTCAGTGGATGAATGTTTGAACCAGCCATCATCTTGTTGCTTTAGAGACAATTAGTCCTTTTGAAGCTATTTGACTCTAATACCACTTGTTGGTCCGTGTATCCGACAAAAGGGAGGTGAATTGACTACAAAAATATAAATAACCCCTTTCTCGATCTTTCAATTTAATTGGATAGCATGTTTAAAATAAAACAGAAATAAACTGAACAACTAAAGAAAGTAAGATAGTTGTTTACTTGGTTACAACCTAGGTGGTTGTTAATTCAAGGTGTTAAAGAAAGCTCTTCTAGAAAATACTCCTTCGTTAAAGGTGGAGTAGCCTCTTACACACCTTTAAGCTTACAAAATACTAGGAAAATGAATACAAGATTTGTTGTTCAGTTGTTATTTAATTCTTTGCTCCAGGGGTATTTTTATAACCCATGGAAATTCTTATCTGTGGCTTCAAGGCACCTCCAAGATGGTCCAAGGCACCTTAAAAGAGACAATTTTTATCACTGAAGATAAAACTTTATCTTTGGCTAACGGTTATTGAAGGTGCCTTCAACATGCCTTCTATAAGGGCTCGAAGGTGCCTTCCATGAGCTTGAAGGCGCCTTCCTCCAACAACTGCTGAAAGACTCCAGTAGCTTCATGTGAGTGATTTCAGCCATCCAGAATTGAGTTCACCCGAATACATCTTCCAAATTTCTCCTCGAGCAGACTTTTACGCTGGCTTCTCATCCCTTGGAAGCATCGCACGCGTCCTTCTTGTCCGCTGGTGTAGTCTTCCATAGCTTCTCATCTCTTGGATGCACCGAGCCCATCGGCTCCTTTCTAGTGTCATCCTTATCATTCACTGCATCTTCTGCTTGACTTCTTGTACTCCTAAGTTCCTACACACTTACACACAAGGCATCAAACACAAAAAGGACCTAACTTAGCTTGGTTAACCACATCAAAACTAGCCTGGGGTGTTAGGACTGGTGGTGGCCGGTTAGAGGGAGGTAATATCCCTAAAAAATAAAACTAAAGCTTCCTTGGAAGTTATAGCTTAATTAAACACTTGCATGAAATAAATTAAGTAAATAAAAAAAAGAAGAGGCACAAAAGAGTTTACTTGGTTAGAACCGGAGAGGTTGTTAATCCAAGGAAGTTGAAAAGCGCACTAAATTTTCCTTCAGGTGGAGAAGCCTCTTTACATCAATAACAACACTAAAAAAAATCAAAGACAGACAGAAGAAGTTATTTACAAGTGTTCTGTTTTAGCTTCTGGAATCAGGGCTATATTTATATTCCTGGTCTGGGTGCCTGGAAGGTTTCCAGGCACCTAGAGGGAGATAAAACTTTATCCCCGTCACAATGGATTACGTTTGACGTGATCTAGATAACAATCCGAGTTTGGGCTCCAGGAAGGGTTTCGAGCGCCCCGAGTCTAGCGAGTCCAGAGTCCAGGGGCACGAATTGAGTCCGGGTGCCCAGATTGAGAAAGTCAACCTTTAGTTGACTTTTGGTCCCGATCTTCCGCTCCAGTTCTGCTCACCTTGGTCCAGGTCTTTTTCTCCAGCTCCATTTACTTGGGTGATCTCGACCATCCGGAATACGGCTCACCCAAACTAAACTTTTGGTCTTCGAGCAATCTTCCACTCCAGCTTCTCGTCCCTCAGAAATGTCGCGCGCCTCCTTCTCATCCACCCGCGTACTCTTCTATAGCACCTCATCCCTCGGACGCACCAAGCCCTTCGGCTCTCTCCCGTGTCATCCTTCTTGCTAGTTGCATCTTTTGCTAGACTTCCTATGCTCCTAAGTTCCTGCACACTTAGACACAGGGTTAAAAACCAACAGGAGCTAACCTAAATTGGTTGATCACATCAAAACTACCTTGGGGTACTGACAATTTCTCCCTTTTTGAAGTGATCAAACCCAAGTTAAATTAGGGTAAACCATAAACAAGTAATTATAATTTTTGCAAAATGAAATAAAATTGCAAGTACAAAAATTAAGTAATAAAAATTGTACTACCCTCCCCTTAGACTCAATGTTCATTACTCCCCCTTTTGATTGTAGGATTGAGATGCGTTAGAGGAGGGGGGGGTGAATAGCGCTCGTGACTTTTCATGCTTTTCGGAAAGCATAGAGTAACAAAGCAGAAGATAGAAATAGAGCGAAAGCAAAATAACACAAGCGCTAACAATTTTCTTTTACTTGGTTCGGAGCCTATGACAACTCCTACTCCAAACCCCATACGTGAGAGTGCTTTCGATAGGCAATCCACTAATCAATCTAAAAATTACAAGTACAATAATTAAAGTATAATTGAAAGTATATCGACACCTAAGAACAAGGAATTTCGGGCTTCCAGTTGTCGGAGTCGCATTATGACTTCGTCAAATCATCTTTTAAGCAGCGCATAGTAGAAAGAATGCGAAGATCAAGTGTTGTTAAGGCTCTACTCGAACCTGCCTTAAATAAGATATTGAAGGTGCCTTCAGCCTCCATAGAAGGCGCCTCCAGCTTGATTCTTATCCCCACAACTTTGGTCGTCGATAACATCTATATTCTACGAATTTTATCTCTCCGAAGGCTCCTTAAACACTATTGATCGGAGGCACCTTCAAACTCCATGGAAGGTGCCTTGAACACCACTTCTTGCATGACATATTAGTCTAAATACAAAATATACCTTGCAAAATAGAGTTATCACAATAAAATATGTTATAATAAATTATTTTAACAGTTTTCGGACTATCCGATTTTGACTTTGAGTTTCACTGAAATTCTAAGTCGGACCAACACCTACTGTTCCCTCTTCGAGGAACACATCCTCACCTACTCCTCTCAAGAGAGTTTACCTATTGCCAGACCGGTCCTCCAAACTGACTCAACTTTTTCTCAACGTCCGAGTCTTCAGAACTTTTTTGCTGGTCGTCTGATCCCCAACCCATCTAGTCTTCCACCTGGTTCGAGACCTCCAGGATTTTCACCAAGAGTCCTTGTCTCTAGGATTTTGCCCAAAGTGCTCGACCCGCCAAGACTTTCCGCCTAGGTTACCACCCCCTAGGATTTTCCACCTGCCTAGAATCACCTGAACTTTTATCTAAGTACACTTAGGACTTTCCTTCACACTTGGTTCAACACTTATTAGATCACAAGACAACTTAATTTTGAACCTTTTGCCATTATGAAAAACACTGAGTTTTGAAAAATAAAACACTTAGTCTATATTAATATAACACTTAGCCTAAAAATATTTTGATAAAAGCTTAGTTAAGTACTTAGCTTTAGAAAGATAGAGAAGCTTTGTTTGAACTTTTCAAAGAAGAGAGAAACAATTTTAAAATTTAAAAAGTTTTAAATTTTCACTCCCCTTGGATTAATGCAAAAAAAAAAAAAGTATCCTAGAGTCCAAGCATGAGTGTTTAAAGAAAGAAAAAAATTTTCAACATAAACATCTTCCTTTCCTAACAAAATATCTAAACTTTAGCTACTAGCCGTTTTACTATGAGGTAGTAGCTTTCACTTGGTTAGTCAAATTAAGTAGGTGTTTCAGTTAATTTGACTAAGCATAGATAACTTAATTTGATTAATTTAGTTTTGGTATTTGTTTCCCAGACTTATGTTGATACATAGACATAAGCATTCTGAAGTCCAAACAGTACCCTATGCATCTCACATAATTCTAAGTGTTTGTCATACACAAGCAAGGTATTCTTAATGACCTTGTAAGATGCTCTGGCTGAAACCTAGGGGTACATGTTTTCTAGGGGGAAAGTCCTAAACTATTTCCAAACATTGAAAATACTAGTGAAACTGGGAGTTTGGAAAATAATTTTCCTAGACTTTTAAAGCATGATTTAAAAAAAACTTAATAAAAGAAGTAATTTTGAAAAACTTTAAAATATATTCTACTGTACACATACCTAATTGTCTTCTAAGTGTGCTAAACTCAAGTTCAGGTAAGGTTTTTTGTGAAAATGTCTGCTAGATTTGATTTGGACTCAACATAGTCAAGTACAATATCACCCCTAGCTACATGATCCCTTACAAAATAATGCTTAACTTCTATGTGTTTAGTCCTTGAGTGGTGTATTAGATTTTTGGTTAAGTTTATTGAACTTATGTTATTAATTAAGATTTTCATATTTTTATACTCTAGTTAATAATATTTTAAAGTATACATCATTCATAATAGTTGTGATGCACATTCTTCCATGGCTATGTATTCTACTTCAGTAGTGGATAAGGCAACATAGTGTTGCTTTCTGCTGGACCAACTTATTAGGCACTGACTTAGAAGTTGGCAACTATGGCTTGCACTTTTTCTATCTAGTTTGCACCCAACATAGTCTGAGTCAGAATACCCAACTAGGTTAAACGTGCTAGTCTTAGGGTACCAAAGTCCTACATTTAGGGTTCCCTTAATGTATTTGAGTTTTCTTTTTATATTAGTTAAGTGTGATTCTTTTGCACATGATTGGTACCTAGCATATATACCTACTACAAATAAAATATCATGTCAACTTACAGTTAGGTATATAGACTTCCTATTGCACTCCTATAATATTTCCAATCTGTAAGTTTTCCTTCTAAGTCAGAGTCAATTTTAATATTAGTTGTCATTGGAGTATTTATATTTTTAAAATTTTCCATTCTAAACTTTTTAATTAATTCCTTAGTGTATTTGGTTTGAAAAATATAAATTCCTTCTTTTGTTTGTTTTATCTATAAACCTAAGAAAACATTAAGTTCTCCTACTAGGCTCATTTCAAATTCATTTTCCATTACTTTAGTAAATTCTTTTAGGAATTTAGTATTTTTTGAGCCAAAGATAGTGTCATCTACATAAATTTGAGCTATAAAGATATCTTTTTCTAAGTTTTTAACAAAAAGAATTTGGTCTATTTGGCCCTGGTTAAATCCCTTAGATATTAGGTATGTTGAAAGTCATTCATATCATGCCCTAGACGCTTGTTTTAGTCCATATAAAGCTTTCTTTAACCTAAAGACATGATTTGGGTTTTCTAAGTCTTCAAATCCTGGGAGTTGATTTACATAAACTTCTTCTTTGATGAATCCATTTAGGAATATGGATTTTACATCCATTTAGTATAACTTAATCCTTTATGTGTTGCATAGGCTAGCAACATCCTTATGGATTCAAGTTTGGCTATAGGTGTATAGGTTTTATCATAGTCTAACCCTTCGATTTGGCTGAACCCCTTAGCTACTAGTCTGATCTTATTTCTTACTATTTCACCTTTATCATCTAATTTATTTTTGAATACCCACTTAGTTTCAATTATTGATTTATTTGTGGGTTTAGGTACAAGTTCTCAGACTTGGTTTCTTTCAAATTGAGATAGTTCTTCTTGCATTGCGATTATCTAATCTAGGTCGAGTAAGGCTTCTTCTATTGTTTTGGGTTCCATTTTAAAAATAAAGACTATTTGGCTTAGGTTTCTATATGATGATCTAGTTCGTACTCCTAAGATTGGGTCATCTAAAATTTAGTCAGCTGGATGGTTAGATCTTATCCTAGATGGTCTTGTGTTAGGATCAACACTTGATTCTTCTGATTCACTAGATTTAGGTTTAAATTGATTATCTTCTTCATCATCTATTTTTCTTATATTTTGATGATTACTCTCATTGATTAAATATGGTGAGTCATTTTCTTCATAAAAAATTACATTGGTTGTTTCTTCAATTTTTTGGGTATTTTTGTTATAGACTCTATAGGCTCTACTAGTTGTGGAGTACCCTAAAAATATGTCAGTTGTAGATTTTGATGTAAATTTACCTAAGTAGTCTTTAGTGTTTAATATGTGTACTTTACATCCAAAATTTTTTAGATAATTTAGATTGAGTATTTTATTGTAATACATTTCATAAGGGGTTTTGTTGTAAAATTTATTTATTAATATTCTATTTTGAATATAACTTGCTGTATTTATTGCTTTAGCCCAAAATTGGTTACTAAGATTATATTCGTTTAACATAGTTCTCGCAGCTTCTTATAATGTCCTATTCTTGTAATTAAAGTTAGTTTAATTTTAATTAAGTAAAATTAATTAATTTTTAATTAAATTAGTTTAATGAAGTAAGTTTTAATTAAGTTTAATTAAGTTGTCAACTAATTTAAACCTAGATCCATCTCACCCTTTTATCTCGATTATCAATCAGGGAGCATTATTTGTTTTGTGAGATGGTTAATTTTATCATTACTTTAGATTAAAATCTAAGGATTTATTCACATTTGAGTTAGACTAAGGTTTAACAGTTAGTTAATTAAATATCCATTTCAATAATTGGCTTCCAAGCTGTGGCAAAGCACTAGGCCTTCTTAGATATGGGATCATCCACCACTTCTAGCAAGGTCTTTTAAAGAAATTAAATATTTAATTTATTTTTTGAAAATCCTAGGTCTAACTACTCCAGTGTGAATCAAGCCTAAGTCCTTATCTATCCTAATCTAAGTATAAATAATAGAAATTAAAAAAAACATACATCAAGCAAGTTTATCTAATGAATATGGTCTTTCTATTGGCTCCACTTGGATCGTAGCCTCGATAGGGCCTATCAAGATAATGGATTTGATTTTTAGGGATCTAATATTGACCAAACCCAACTTGATTAATCATGTTAGACTTGGGGACCTATGCTTGGACTATTCTCCTATTTGTTTGATTCACAAGTGATAAATAGGATTTAAATTTATGCTTAGCCTTGTATCCAAGTCCGGATCGATTGTATACGGCTCTTTATTTTCCAAGAATCATATCAAGATTCTTGGAACTCAAAGTGAACCGTTTTAATGTATCCTTCAGTTCCTTAACTTGACTTTTTAGATTGGAATTTTCTTCCTCAAGTTTTTAGACTTGATTGAAGTTCCAGTCTGAATTGATTCTATCAAGGAGCTTGGGATAGTCACTTCCTTGAGGGCTTTGACCTCCTCTTAGAGTGACTTGACGCGGAGGTTAGACTTAGCTAATTTTCTTAATAGGTAAGAAATCAAGTTATACAATCTAATTAAAGAGATACTTACTTTGGTTTGGGAACCTTCTGAACCGGATACAGATCTGTGGCTTCACTCAAACTCAGCTTTCAATTCTATCTCGGACTCAGATTTGATGACTTGCTCTCTGGCCAGAAGTGCGAGAAAACTTGTTTATTCGACATCTTCATCGGAGTCTTCTGATGATGATTCATTCCATGTTGCTTGTAGCACCTTCTTTCTTCGTTGCTTCTTCACTTCCTTCTGATTTGGATAATTCATCTTGATGTGTCCCTTTTTGTTGCAGCCATAGCAGGTGACTTCAAACTTTGTTTTGGAGCTTGGGCTTGGTTGCGTCGTCTTTGACTAAATTACCTTTTTGATTTCCCGTTTTGTGAAGTCCTTCTTTTTCTTGTACAAATTTCGTACAAGGTTGACGATTTCGGCGGTGATCTCATCGTTGTCATCTGAGTTTGACTCATCTTCAAGTTTGGGTTCAGTTCGGCGCTTGACTTTTGGTTCCTTTGTTCTGTTTGTACCTACAACAAGAGCAATACTTTTCTCGGCTGAGGGTGTATTAGTCTATCCATGCAATTCGAATTTTGAAAATAATTTGTCTAATTTTATTAAGGATAGATCTTTGGATACTTGATAATCATGATTTTGCTACATTATTCTGATTCATAATGCATGTTTTTATTGGTCTATTCATAGCTTAAACTCACATTTACATTACATTTCATAATTGCATTTGATTTTGGACTTAATTGTAAATTAGCCTATTATCATGGTATTTAGTGCTAATATTTGATTCTTATTTTGTAGGCATCAAAAGGGTCATGGACCCGATCAGATTAGACCACATTGGGCTCAAATCTAGGGCTAAATGAGACGATCGAACCTTGGAGTTATTTGGACCGTTCATCTACTATCAAGCATATCTGAGTCATCCATTGAAGATCTGGCCCATCCAACCTAATGAGGAGGAGATCTCAGCCATAGATGAAGATCCAGAGGTTTTGATCCAGATCTGAGTTCATCCAGCTATTAATCAAGCTCGAATTAATCTGGACCGTCCGATCAGATGTGAGGAGGTTTAAAAGCCACGAGAAGCTACAGTGCATCTCCGAGCTTGGCGTTCACGATTCTATACTGTTCCTACATCTTCTTCATCAGCGATGCCGACACTTCCATTCCATATCCAGAGCTAAGATTCAATCTCCTTCGTCGCCGGGGAGCTATCTATGATCCGGCCACCAGCAATTCAAGGGGCAGAGCAGCGATTTGTGGGTGTTCCCTGATCGTTGACTTGTTATTCGTGAGCTTCATCCAAGCCAAGATTTGAGGGTGTTCCTCGATCTGAGCTACTGTCATACTCATTGGAGGATTTGAGGGCGTTCCTCGGTTCTTCAGAGGGCTATCCATCTTCATTTCACCTCGCGTCTCTGGATTCAGCAAGATTTGCTCTGTTCTTCGGCGGCTGGTGATTTCAGATGAATCTGAGCTAGTTAGGGTGTTCCCTGTAGCCTCAGACTTCTCCTAAATGTGCTGGGGATTCAGTGATTAGCCGGTGATTGCCCGAAGGGCGTTCCCAGAGGTAGATCTGTGTTTCGACAGAGAGGAGGAATTGAAGCTCGGGTTTGGTTATGGAATGCCATTTAGGTTTTTGTTTTCTTTGATTTTGTCTTTGAATTGTGCTCGAATTTGCTCAGATCTGAAGATCTAATTTCCTTTCCATACATTTCTTCTTTGATTCAGTTTACTGCAATTCATTTCTGATTTCCTTTGCTGAAATCCCAGTCATGTTTCGCTACTAACCTAGTCTTGCAATTCAGATTTGATTTCTCAGTTTTGTTTCCTGTTTTCTTTGAATTTCTGCAATTGGATACTCGTTTTAGCTACTAACTTAGTTTGCAATATATTTCCTGTTTTGAATTAGAAGTTCAATTATCACAAGTTTGTTTAATTTTGGAAATTTAGATAATGAATCTTGGTGTTATTCAAATGATTTGTTGATACTGTGATTAAGCCCTTGAGTTCAATAGTTTAATTCGGTTGCGATTGGGAAGTTGAGATTATTTCAGTCTTTTCAAGTGAATTTGCGCTTATGAGTTTTATTGATACTGTGATGGTGAATTTAAGAGAAAGTAATTGATTCATTTGATTCAATGATGCTTGATTGTTGTTAGCTTGTGGATGTAAGAAGTCGATTTGTGACTTAATTCTAGGATTCACACACACTTGTTAGTTATCCTTAGAAAAATACGACTTGGGACTCCTTACTACAACTCTATTCTTTAGTTTAAATGAGTTCCAATCTTTATTAATTTTGATGTGCCACGTGACATATGCAAAATGGCAAACACTAACATTTTGGCGATGTTGCCGGGGAAATAACTAGTAGTGTGTGTTTGTTTTAGATTGAGGAATGATTGATTTATTTTGTAGTATCTTTTTTGATTTGATTGCTTATTTCTCTTTGTAATTTCATGTTGGTTTGTTCTTGAATTGTTAAGTGTTTTTATGTTTATGTATTCATTGTGTTTGAAACTTTATACTCTTAAGTCTTCTAATTTTGATTGTTAGTGTTGTATTGAAAGAACAGGAGATTTCAGTAGCATGGATCCATATTTTCAAAATTTTGGAGAAGGAATGGAGAATCAATATTTTCAGACTGAGTATCAAATTTACCCAAACATAGATCAACAAAATAGGTATAAGTCATTTTCTAATGGTTTTAATGTTAATTGGGTGGATAATTCACATTTCAAGTATGAAAGTGCATAAGGAAAATTTATTGAATCATATCCAGCTTACCAGAATTCATATGGGTTTCAAGAGGTTTCAATGTCTTTTATGTCACAACCTTTTCAACAGAATTATCTTCAGATGGATGAGCCAACATGGAAATTAAAGGAGATTATGCAACAAATGAGCGAACATCAAGAGCAGCAATTCTCAAGGATACAGAACATACAGAATCAGTTAGATCAGATTGCATTATCCATCAATCAGTTACAAGCACAAAACTCCAGTGGAGAGATGGAAAGTAGTGATTCTGTCAGGCTTGACCCTACTCCCATTTCTTTACAAAATTTTTCTAGCATTATGTGTGATGATGATGTAGTTGTTCAAATTTCTGATTCCACTAATAGTGTTGCTTTAGATGTTGTTGAAGATGCAGGAAATGAGGATTTAATTGATGAAGATTTAAGTGTAGGGGAATGCTTACTAGAAGCAATACCCCAAGGATCACCTAAATTTGAGGATGAAAGTGTAGGGACTTGTGTTATGGAGCCAAGCACCCAAGGATCACCACATGAAGTTGAACATTCACTAGAACTAGAGTTTGAGCCATTAGTTGATGATGAGGAGGTAATAAACACCATTCTAGAACCTTTAGGTACCTTTCAACACGATAAGGTAAGTATTATTTGTGATACATCAGAAAATTTAATTAAGGTACCATTCATTGATTCTATTAGATGTGATTCATTTCTTGATATATTTTCTGCCCACACTAATGCTCTCCTATTTTCTTTTTATCACACATGTGTGTGGGAGGTGTTTTCTTGTATTGATGTTGTAGGAGAAATTAAGCTTCTGGAGTGGGTACTTACACTGAACCGCCTTCGACCTCCAAAAAGAATGGTGAAAGGAAAATTGATTAATAAGAAGAATTTGAGTGGAACCATGATTACTCCACTTCTGGGGTGGATCCTTCTTCCAAACTTTCTTCAACTACCGGGAATGAAAGGGGAGTTGGTTCTAATTTAGCTTGCTTTTGCATTTTTAATTCATGCTTTGTGTTTAATAAATTCTTTATACATTTCTTTGGTTTCATACTTTGCATTTTGTTTAGTTACATAGCATGTCATTTTTAATAAAATTCTCCATGAATTGTTATAGTAATACTTTTAAGATGGTAAAAGTCTTTTAAATTTGATCATCAATTTTAGGTCATTTGACATGATTGAATGCTCTACTTCCATGATTTTGGTTAGTTTGGTGGTGGATTCCAATTTGATTAATTGAGTATATTGCAATAAAATACCTAGTGAGGACCACCACAAGCCTAAACTCTATTATTTCTTTGTTCCCCCACGGGCTGGATCAGCTGGTAGGGTGCCTGGACGCTTGCATCGAAGGTCGTAGGGTCGAGGGTCGCCAGCTGCACACGGGCGTAAAACCTCGGTCTGCTATGCTTAAAATTCCACTCGACCCCTAGTCACCCCTCCCGCCCAGCTTAACCATGATTTACCCCCTCTGGACATCTGTGGGGTCGGACCCAGGGGGCCGCTAAGGTGGCGGTTCCACCTTTGCATCTATTATTTCTTTGTGTGACATGCACTCATAGCAATTGAACTCTAAAACTTGCTTAGCTTCTTTTCAAAATTACAATAGCATATGTATGCATGAAAAGGAAAGATGTTTGTCATTCTTGTTTCATCATAAATTCTAATTTCTTTCTCCATAATTTTCTTGAAACATTCTCATCTAGCATTTTAACCTTTGATCATCTTTGCTTGTCATGTTTCTATTGAGAGTGTTGGCTGAATCCTTGATGAGTTAGATTGCTAAGATGGACAAGGTTTTAAGTGTGGGGGAGAGATGATGAGATGATAAATTTCTGGAAATAATTAAGAAGTTGCAAGGATTTATGAATATTGGTATAATCACTTGATTATGGAGTTGCTTAGTGAAATTTCGGAGTTGAAATTTTTTTTAATACAACTCGACTATCCTTGCTCTTCTTGAAGTAAAGAAATGATCACAAATTAGAGAGGAATTCAAGGAAACTGGTTTCTGAATTAGTTGAGGAGCTACATTGTGAATTAGCTCTTCAATGCATTGTGCCAAGTTTCTCTTGAAATTCCCAAATCATTGAGAAACTCAAGTAAATTTAATGTATCCTCAGTAGCAAATGATGTGTCATTCTTTCTAAGTTGAAATTTGAAGTGTCATAAGATCTGGAAATTAAAAAAATGTTGAATCTGAGTTTTCAGAAATTGTTGAATAGCTTGGAGTAGGATTTTCTGGGCTATTGCAGAATTCAGTTTAATACTTCATCTATTGAAATTCTTGGTGCAATTCTCTGATAATTGAAGGGTTGGAGTAGAACTAGTGATTACTTATTTTTACTGATAGTTCTAAAATTCTTTTATGTCTTGAATCATATAATGCAGAAATTGATGAAGATTGAGTTGCTATTGCTGATAAGGAGAACATAGCCATGAGTTAGTTGAAATTTGACTTTCCATGTCTTTACAAACTGCATTGGTTAGCATGTTGAAGATGCCAAATTCCTAAAAATGGAAATCAGTGAAGCTGAAAGGGAGTTGTACCAACTTGATTAATAACTAAATGAACAATTTATAGAAACTAAATTCCTTGAATTACAGATTTTGGAACTCAAGTCTTAAAGAGCAAAATCTGAGAAACCAGTTTTAAATGCTGGAAATTTTGAAGTTGATCTTTGCAAGTTTTTGATTCAATGGAAGGTTCAAGCAAGGCTGGGGAATGGAATTTGATTTCTGAAATGAACATTCAAACAAGTGTGAAATACAAATGAGGGAATAGTTTTAAAGGCTGGAAGAAAGGGTTAGAAAATGCAGAATGCAGTAAGCGCAGCAATAAACAAAACAGAATTCAGTCAAAATTATGTATCAAGTGTGTACCAATCTTACATCACTATCCCGTACGATCATTGGGAAATTAAGGGAAACTAGTGTATTCTCAGAATACAATGTTGTTTATTCCTTTCCATTCTTTCCAATTGTGAGAAATTGGTAACTAAAGAAAACTCAGATCTGTAAAAACAGAAATAGAGAAGAATACAGAATGTAGTTTGATCTTTTATCCATTGATTGCTTGGTGTTCCTACAGTTTTAATTTAATGCAGAATGCAGTTTTCTACTGAAGTTTTCTTCAGTTTGTTCTCCATTACTATGCAAAAGCAAAAACTGGAGGAGGATAGAAAAGGAATGAGTGGTGGATGTTCAATAACTGTTAGATTGCTTGAATTTTGTAAATTATGCAGAATTGGAATTCAGATCAGGAGCTGTGACTCCTGAAATTTCCTAATTGGATGGGTACAGAATTGTCAAATTTGTATCACAATCAATTCAAAACTCAATTTAACTATGTTGTCAACTTATTTCAGAAAGTCTGACATGTTTCTGAATTCTATAATTGACATATAAGATGTAGTAGAATTTGCTAGTGATGTGAAGTTGTGTGTGCCAAGATTTCTTTTACAAACTCTCTGGACAGTAACATATTTAAAAATGAAGAAAGCTGGTAGTTGTAGTAGTTGAAGATTGCTGAAGATGGAATTCAAGAGATGTAACAAATCAAATTTATTTCTCTTAAGCTTGGATTCGAACTGGATTTCTGAGCTTCTGTAATCTTTGATATGGATTCTGAATTTGATTTTTGAATGGAAGAATCAACTTAAATTCTGTTGTTGAAGCTGTGATTTCAAGAGCTATGTTTATGGCTAAATCAAATGGTTTTCAGTTAGAAAAGTACATATGTTGCAGTTGGTTTTAGAATTTGATGCTGGGAATTTGATTTTTGAATTTGGGAACTAAGGTATCAACAATGACCTTCTTGATACAAGTTTTATACTAATTATTTGCTCAGTCTATCTTCAGTTTTGATTTCTATGCTGATTGGAATAGAAGGATTAAATCCTTAGTTGCAACGAATTTTAAGAGAGATCTTGAATTGAAACAACTAAAGTTGATTTCTGCAGTTGTTGCTGGAATTCTGGAGTAAGAGTAACAGGATAGTGTTGAAAGAATGTGTATCAAGACAAAACTAAGCTATTGACTTCTGTTATGTTCTTTGCAGTTACTGCTGTTGAAGATCCTTTTGAGTAGGACTGAGAACTTAATCTCAGATGATCTATTAAGAATCTGCACGATATATAAATCTGCTGCTGAATCAGGAATCTGAATGCTGCTGGAATATTGAAATGCTTATAAGCTGAACCCACTGATCGATGTGTTTAAGAGAAGAAGGAGGAAAATCTCAGAATTCCATTTCTGCAATCAGAATATAGTGTTGAACTCTGTGATCAAGCAGTGGTAATTCTGAGCTTATTCCTGGTCAGTGTGAAGTTCAATGTATACCATTTGGTGTTCTAATCTTTTCAAATCTTACATAATTTTAAGCAAGCAACTATAATGGATGTGTATTCAGAATTTAAGTCAATTTTGGGCTGCAATAAGCTGTTACTACAGTAGGTAAACTCTGTTTTTGAAACTGTTACTGAAAATTTGTTTGCAGATATAAGCTCAAAAGCTTATGTTTTATTTGTTCCATGAAACCAGACTGTTATTAACTCAAAAGCTTTAGAATGTTTAGAAGTGGAATTTTTGATTGGATATAACTTAAGTTCAGTTAAGAAAGTGGGAAGTTTAATAAGTGCAGAAATGGATTTGCTGTTGATGTATCCATTTCTTCAAGGTCTTAATGGGTGAAATCAAGGTCTGAATTCTAATTTTGTTGCTGAATTCTGTTCTTTACCTTGTCGAATTCAGAATGTAATGGAATGCTGGTTATGGAATCAGAGCCATGCAATTGTGTCTACCTTTCAATACATTTGTTGATCAGGAAAAGCTGTAATGATCTAAGTTCTTGCTGGTTTTGAGGTTCTGAATTAAGTTTCTTGGTTATTTGAGTTAAAAAAAAATAGAAAAGGGAAAAGAGAAGACAGAAACAGAGAACAAATTCTGCTACAGAATGAAGTGTAAAACAGTAGCTTCAAGAGTGTTAATACATTGAATGCATGATGTGTTTCATTGCCCGAGACGGACAATGTTTTAAGTGTGGGGCAGGGAATTCTTCTTCATGAATTGATGTGAGATTGTTTTAGCTTCCAAATGCTGGATTTGTTGCTGGAATTGAAGTGTGAAAGCTGAAATTGAAGTGGAAAAACATAGAAGAGAAAAATGGCAAATCAAGAGTATATCAAATGTGAAGATAGAGTATCAAGAATTTTGGATGACCATCATCTTGAAGGGGAGGTTAGCTTGGTCTTTTGAATTGTTAAAAACAAATGGTATTCATCTCTTTTCACATCAAAATGGTCAACTCATCAAGTATATTCTTCCAATACTCCTATCTTCTCAATTTTCTTCATTAAATTCTTTTTGATTCTTTTCTTTTGCCAATTTCATTCACTTTCATTGTTCTTTTTTATTCCATTTCAATTCTTGTTGATTAAATCCTTTTGATTCATGTATGCTATGTTTTATAGTGGTGGAGAATTAGAAAATAAGCAAGCTTATGGTAGTGAAATGTTGTGAGTGACATTAAGTGAACTCCACTTACATGCATGTTTGAGTGTGAGAGTAGAATAGGTAAATACCTTGTGAGATTGCAACTTGCTTAATTTTTCAATTGGATTGAAACTACTATACCTATTGATTATTGTTTGGATTGTATTCATGATTGTTTGTGATCTTTTAGATGACCTTAGTTAATTACTTTTTACTATCTTCTAGGTATTGCTAGGGAATTTGTGTGGAGATGATTTTTAGTTTTCTTGACTTTCACGGGACGTTTAAGATTAAGTGTGGGGGATTTGATAATCATGATTTTGCTACATTATTCTGATTCATAATGCATGTTTTTATTGCTCTATTTATAGCTTAAACTCATATTTACATTACATTTCATAATTGCATTTGATTTTGGACTTAATTGCAAATTAGCCTGTTATCATGGTATTTGGTGCTAATATTTGATTCTTATTTTTTAGGCATCAAAAGGGTCATGGGCCCGATCAGATCAAACCACATTGGGCTCAAATCTAGGGCTAAATGAGACGATCGAACCTTGGAGTTATTTGGACCGTTCATCTACTATCAAGCAGATCTGAGTCATCCATTGAAGATCTGGCTCATCCAACCTAATGAGGAGGAGATCTCAGCCATAGAAGAAGATTCAGAGGTTTTTATCCAGATATAAGTTCATCCAGCCGTTGATCAAGCCCGAATTAATCTGGACTATCCGATCAGATGTGATGAGGTTTAAAAGCCGCGAGAAGCTACAGTGCATCTCCGAGCTCGGCGTTCGCGATTCTATACTATTCCTGCGTCTTCTTCATCAGCGACGCCGATGCTTCCATTCCATATCTAGAGCTAAGATTCAATCTCCTTCGTCACCGGCAAGCTATCTACGATCCCGCCACCAGCAATTCAAGGGGCAGAGCAGCGATTTGTGGGCATTCCCCGATCATTGACTTGTTGTCCGCAAGCTTCATCCAAGCCAAGATTTGAGGTTGTTCCCCGATCTGAGCTGCTGTCATACTCACTGGAGGATTTGAGGGTGTTCCCCAGTTCTTCAGAGTGCTATCCATCTTCATTTCACCTCGCGTCTCCTGATTCAGCAAGATTTGCTTTGTTCTTCGGCGGATGGTGATTTCGGATGAATCTGAGCTAGTTAGGGTGTTCCCTATAGCCTCAGACTTCTCTTGAATGTGTTGGGGATTCAGTGGTTAGCCGGTGATTGCCCGAAGGGCGTTCCTAGAGGCAGATCTGTGTTTCGACAGAGAGGAGGAATTGAAGCTCGGGTTTGGTTGTGGAATGCCATTTAGGTTTTTGTTTTCTTTGATTTTGTCTCTGAATTGTGCTCGAATTTGCTCAGATCTGAAGATCTGATTTCTTTTCCTTACATTTCTTCTTTGATTCAGTTTACTGCAATTCATTTATGATTTTCTTTGCTAAAATCCCAGTCATGTTCCGCTACTAACCTAGTCTGGCAATTCAGATTTGATTTCTTAGTTTTGTTTCCTGTTTTCTTTGAATTTCTGCAATTGGATACTCGTTTTAGCTACTAACTTAGTTTGCAATCTATTTCCTATTTTGAATTAGAAGTTCAATTGTCACAAGTTTGTTTAGTTTTGGAAATTTAGATAGCGAATCTTGGTGCTATTCAAATGATTTGTTGATACTGTGATTAAGACCTTGAGTTCAATAGTTTAATTCAGTTGTGATTGGGATGTTGAGATTATTTCAGTCTTTTCAAGTGAATTTACGCTTATGAGTTTTATTGATACTGTGATGGTGAATTTAAGTGAAAGTAATTGATTCATTTGATTCAATGATACTTGATTGTTGTTAGCTTGAGGATGTAAGAAGTCAATTTGTGACTTAATTATAGGATTCACACACACTTATTAGTTATCCTTGGAAAAATACGACTTGAGACTCCTTACTACAACTCTATTCTTTAGTTTAAATGAGTTCCAATCTTTATTAATTTTGATGTGCCATGTGACATTTGCAAAATGGCAAACACCAATACTTTGTAAGCATCTACCATGAATGCCCATAAAGTATTCCTCGGAAAGGCATTGAATGCATACTTGATAACATCGCGGTTTTCCACCTTTTAACCAATTGCATGGAGGCTGTTGAGCAGGTCTTGAATCCACGCGTGAAGTTGACTTGCTGACTCACCATCATATATTTTAATATTATATAACTTATTTAAGATCAAATCATGCTTACTTACCATGTTGTCAGAGGTTCCCTCATGCAGTTTGATCAGCTTCTCCCATAGCTCCTTGGTGTTGTTGAAGGGACCGAATCGGTTAAGTTCTTCTTTAGTTAAGTCGCATTAAAGAGTCTGGGTTGCCTTTGCATCAGCTTCGATCTTCTTGTAGGTTGATGCGTCCCATTTGTCGCAAGGGACGGAAACTCCATCTTCTGTGGGATATTTGAATCCCGTCTGGATTATTATCCACATTTCCACTTGAGTTTTTAGGTGGTAGTCCATTCGGCTCTTCAAGTATCCGAAGTCTTCACCGAAGAAGAGGGGAGGGCGTGCAGTGCTATACCCTTCTTGGCGAGCCATTAGAAAAATCTTGCAAAGACAAGAATAATAAAACTTGTTCCAAGACTTAGTCTTGGATTAGTAGTGGTGGAGAAGATAAAATAAGAGTATTTCACAAATTTTGTAAAAAAGTAATAAAATAATATTTTTACCAAAAATGAACTAAAAACTACGAAAAAATGCTTGAACGGTAGTTGTACCGATTTAGAGAAGCCCTACTGTGATACCAATTGTAGGATCGAGATGCGCTAGAGGGGGGTGAATAGCACTCGTGGCTTTTTCATGCTTTTCGGAAAGCGCAAAGTTATGAAGCAGAAGAAAGAAATAAAGCGAAAGCAAAACAATACAAGCGCTAACACTTTTCTTTTACTTCGTTTGGAGTCCGTGGCGACTCCTACTCCAAGGCTCGCACGTGAGAGTGCTTTCAATGGACAATCCACTAATCAATTCGAAAATTACAAGTACAATAATTAAAGTACAATTGAAAGTATATCAACACCTAAGAACAAGGAATTTCGGGCTTCCAGTTATCAGAGTCGCGTTACGACTTTGTCATATCGTCTTTTGAGCAGCGCGCAGTAGAAAGAATGTGAAGATCAAGTGTTGTCAAGGCTCTACACGAACCTGCCTTAAATAAGCTATTGAAGGCGCCTTCAGCCTCTATGGAAGGCGCCTTCAGCCTCCATGGAAGGCGCCACCAGCTTGATTCTTATCCCCACAACTTTGGTTGTCGATAACATCTATATTCTACGAATTTTATCTCTCCGAAGGCCCCTTCAAGCTCCATGGAAGGTGCCTTAAACACTGTTCACCGGAGGCGCCTTCAAACTCCATAGAAGGTGCCTTGAAGACCACTTCCTGCATGACATATTAGTCCAAATACAAAATATACCTTGCAAAATAGAGTTAGCACAATAAAATATAAAATAAAAAAATTATGTTGATAGTCTCCAGACTATCCGGTTCTAACTTTGAGTTTCTCTAAAACTCTAGATCAAACCGACGCCTACTATTCCCTCTTCGGGGAACAGGTCCTCACCTACTCCTCTCAGGAGAGTTTACCAGTTGTCAGATCGGTCTTCCAGACCGACTTGACTTTTGCTCAGCATCCGAGTCTTTAGGACTTTTCTGCTAGACGTCCAATCCCTGACTGATCCAGTCTTCCACCTGGTTCGCGACCACCGGGATTCACCTAGAGTCCTCGACTCTAGAGTTTCACCAAAAGTGTTCGATCCACCAAGGCTTTCCGCCTAAGGTTACCACCCCTAGGACCTAAGGTTACCACCTCCTAGGGTTTTCCACCTACCTAGAATCACTAGGACTTTTGCCTAAGTACACTTAGGACTTTCCTACACACTTGGTTCAACACTTGTTAGATCATAAGACAACTTAACTTTGAACCCTTTCCCATTATCAAAACACAGGTTTGATCATCTGATGCTACCCACACCAACATTGATCACATTAAAAATGGAGAGTAATGAAGATTGAGTCTAGGGGGAGGGTAGTACAATTTTTATTACTTAATTTTTTGACGTGATCCGAATAACAATCTGGGTCTGAGTGCCCGGAAGGGTTCCAGGCACACGGAGTCCGACGAGTTCGAGCGCCCGGACCAAGAAAGTCAACCTCCAGTTAACTTTTGGTCCCGCTCTTCCGCTCCGGGTCTGCTCACCTTGGTCCATGTCTTCTGCTCCATCTTCGTTCCCTTGGGTGATCTCGGCCATCCGGAATAGGGCTCACCCGAACTCAACTTCCGACCTTCGAGCAATCTTCCGCTCTGACTTCTTATCCCTCAGAAATGTCGTGCCTTCTTCTCGACCGCCCGCGTCCTCTTCCACAGCACCTCGTCCCTCGGACGCACCATGCCCGCCGGCTCTCTCCCATGCCATCCTTCTTGCTAACTGCATCTTTCACTCGACTTCTAATACTCCTAAGTTCCTGCATACATAGACACAGGGTTAAAACCAACAGGACCTAACCTGACTTGGCTGATCACATCAAAACTACCTTGGGTACAAAAAATCTCCCCCTTTTTGATGTGATCAAACCCAAATTAAGTTAGGATAAACCATAAATAAGTAATTATAATTTTTGCAAAAAAGATGAAATTACAAGTGAAAAAATTAAGTAATAAAAATCGTACTACCCTCCTCCTAGACTCAATCTTCATTACTCTTCCTTTTGATCACATTAAAAATGGGATAAAAAAATTCTACTTAACAATGATAAAAAAGTCTAAGGGACATTAAAGCTTAAAAATTTTAGCATATTTAAGGCAGAAAAAAAATTTTCATATAAATTTCATATAATGGGAAAAAATTAAAAAAAAACTTTTAATATTTAGAAAATTTCATCATGTGAAAATTTTCTTACAGTTAAGTGAAAAAGTTCTTTAAAAAGCTAAATTTTAAATAATTTCTAAAAAAAATTACATAATTCTTAAGTATTCTTATAACCACTAATTGCTTAACAATAAGTCAATTAAATATTCAATTCAGTAATTGACTTCCAAGCTATGGCGAGGTACTAGGCCTTTTTGGTTATTGGAGCATCAACCACTTCTAGATAAACCCTCTAAAGAATTTTAAATATTTAATTTTCTTTCTGAAATCCTTAAAAAAATAATTAGTCTAAATGTGATATTGGAACCCAAAATAGGTTCCTTCCTACAGGATTAATTAAAAATTTCTGAAGAATATATTTTCTAAGTAATTTTCTAATTTTCCCTTTGTAATAATTAAATTGCCAATTTAGTCCTTTAAAGTTCTTAAAAGTTGAAGCATGCAAATTTAAACATGCAGAATATTTTAGATTTTCTATTTGATTCTTTAAATTCGTATTCTTAATTTTTAATTTTTCATTTTCAGTTTTGATTTTGTCAAGATCTTCTAATCGACAAGATATATCTAAGGTTGATTTTAATTCTTTATTTTCTTTTTCGAACATACAACAATTCCTTGATAACAACTTTATAAATTTGAATAATTTATCAGGAGGAAGAGATCATACCTGACTTACCTTGTCGATCCCGTTATCTGAATCTCCCTCTGAAGTACTGCTTTCTTACGATGTCGCTCTCCCTTCATCGATGCTCTCGATGCTTATTTTGGATGAGCTTGCTTTGTCTTCGTCTTTTTGATGACTAGCTACTAACGCAAGTCCGGCGATAGCTTCGATCTCTGATTTAGATGATGTATCATCCCACGTCGCCTATATATTATACTTGGGTCGAGCTGGCTTCTTGCTCTTTTCCTTGTCCTTGCCCTTGTCCTTTAATTTTGGACAGTTATCTTTAACACGCCCTTTGTAACAACCACCCTTCTTACTTGAAAAATACGGTGCCCAAATAATAGTTAAATAATAAATGTTATTGGACGAAAAATCTTATTTGATTTTTTTGGAATTTTTAGAAATTGTTTTGAGATTTAACGGAGTCCGTATGACCCGTTTTGAGAGGATGGATTCGGGATACAGTGGAGGCCTGTTTGGAATACCCCTTGATAGGAGTTGATTGAGGAATAAACTTAGAGGTTAATTAAATTAACCTAGGTTTATTAATCCCTAAATTCCTTCCTCTTTTCCCTGATTCCTTATCTCTTCTCTTCTCGATCTCTTCTCCTTCGTCGAGTGTTGCTTCTGCCGATTTCTCTCCCGACGACGCCGAGACAGAGCACTGCGGGCTTTCCGATCAAGTCGATGCCGCTCAGCCCACCGCCGGCCGACCGAGCCTCCCTTCTTCCTATCTCTCCTTCGGACGACCCAACACACACACGACACCGACGGAGAGCCTGCTCATCTGCGATCTCGACTTCGGCGCATCGTCGGGGGGTAAACGTCGTCGGATCTCGGTAGGATTGGTCATCTCCGACTGGGCTGTTGTCTCTATAGCTATTCTTGTGCACGATCGGCACCTGTTCGACGTCTAGGGCATTGCTGGGACCGGATACTAGTCGTTCTCGGCCGATCAATCCTTTTCGATTCTCCTCCTTAATCTGTTCAGCTTTTGTTTGTTAATTTATGTTATAGTATGGTTATATACTTAAGCTCGTGCCTGTAGGTCACTGATATTATAGGTAATATAGTTGTATCCTGGTGCGAGGGCATATATGTTAGTGAGATTATACTGACCTATACTTGATGAAAATCACTCCCTAGTAGAAGGGTAGTGTATTCCACTAGGCTTTCCCCTTTAAATCAACCCCTAGGATTACTTAATATTGATCCTGTTGTTTATTGTATCTGCGATGATTCTATGGAATTAGTCAAGATATTAATACTGGGTGGCTAGTAACTTGGGGATGTGATTATCTATTTTCTGCCCATATATTAGTAGGATTATATTGTAATATAGGGTACCGAATATCCTAGTAGACTCTTACTTATTATATAGGCTCATGCCTATACATTAGTAGAATTATACCATACTGTAGGATTTTAAGGATCCTACTAGACCCTTGGTTGCTATACCTTATTAACCATTGTCTCCCAATCATAGATGAGAGAGTCGTTAGTAACCATTGGTATATCCTGTCAACCATTGTCTCCTATTCATGGTTGAGAGAGTCATCAGCAACCGTTGGTATATCCTTTCGACTATTGTCTCCCATTCATGGTTGAGAGAGTCGTCAGTGACCATTAGTGTATCCTGTCTCCCATGCATGGATGAGAAAGTCATTAGTGACCATTATTATATACCATGTCTACCCACGAGACTATTCGTGGTAGAGCCTTCTTTTACAGATAGTGACACCAGCTCTAGGTGATCGGTTAGGTAAGGCTTTGTCAGAAGGTTTGGTGGATTCAAGAATCTTGTGTGAATTTGTTTCTTTTTGTGATGATCTTTCTGTTCTGGATTAGAGGAATCATTGGATCAGTGTACCGTGGACTCTCCTTGTTGCTGGTCACTGCTCCTTCCAATTCTTGAAGCTGTGGAGGTCACGGGTGAGGATGGAGGTTCTGTTGAGGTGTGTGTGCGCTCTTGTAGCTTATGGATAGAGAATCAGAGGGCTGTGAGCTGTTGAATTGGTGCTAAACCTCGAGGTAAGTGACTTCCATTGAGATACCTCTGTCATTCTCATTGTATGTTGCTAAATTAGGTTTTTCTAATGAGTTGTAGGGTTTTGTGCTTGCTTAGTTTATGAGTGGTGTGATGTGGATTAGATATCAGATTGTTTTGGATTTATTAGCTATTATTGGTGATCGGTTGATATAGGTTGCTGCATGATTCTTAGGACCATTGGATTAATTGATGGTTGTAGATTATGTTTGGTTTTAGAAGGAGTTGGCTTAAGGATGAATTTAACATCGTATTGGTATGTGATGAATTGATAAGGATTTGTATTGTACTATGTTGGAGATTTTGTGCTTTGGGGGTGTTTGGATAAATTGTGATTGGTGGATTTAGAAGGGTTTATAATGGGATTTGATTTATGGATGAATCAGGGTAAGTTGTTACGATGGATTCATGATTATCCTATTCTAATTGGGTTGTGTGATTAAGGAGTATTTGGAGGATTAATAGGGGATCGGATTGGAATAGAGTTATCCTATTGGGTTAGAGATTTTATTTAGCTATTTAATTCTTATGAATTTAGTTAAATAAAATATATACATTGATTGATGCAGGGCTTTGATATGGGACGATCATCAAGATGTGGGAGTTATTCTGGACACGATCTACGTATCAAGGCGGGTATTTCTTGCTCTATCTCTTTAGTATTTTGACCCTAGTACATGAGCTTTATATTCAGACAGATACTGTATTTATCTTGAATCCACTCGTATTTTTCCCGCGCTTGATACTTCCACTCAATCTTTAAGCTACTCGTTTCTGTATCTATACAGTCTCTCGTTGTTATTCATGATATTTAGCAGATACTATAGTACTAGGTATTGGATACCAGATACCAGACATTAGATAGTAGGTATTGGATACCAGATACCAGACATTAGATAGTAGGTATTGGATATATGGACACCTGATACCATGTTTACCTGCTTTGATTTCCTGTTTATTTACACACCTTGCTGAGCATGCTGGCTTCATGTAGCATACCTGTTTCTGTTTATATATATATGATGACTGTTGCATTATTCGCATCATGTCATTGCATGCATGCCGTCGACCATGTCTCCCTTGTGGTTGAGAGGGTCGTTGGCTAGAGCCGCACGCTCGGCCGTTCATGGGTAGTGGTAGCTGGAGCGTGCCGCTTGTCCTGTCGTGCCACACTCGGTCATTCATGGGTAGTGGCGGCTGGAGTTGTGGCAGCAGGGACCCCCATCGCAGACGTAGCTATTCAGCTACTATGCACCTGTCCATCCGGTCACTCGAGAGTAGTGGCGGCCTTTGGGTGGTACAGTTTGTCATCGATCCGGCCTCTCGACCATACAGGGGTCGTGGTGCAGAGAGGTGGGCGGGATGACCATCCGTACATACGCTGTTGTTATTATATCTGCTGGTTGTTTACTTATGCTGTTGTGGCTTATTTATGCTGTCGTTACTAGCTTATGCTGTTGTTGTTTATTTATGCTGTTATGCTTACATAGGTTGAGATTTATACCTGTGATATGTGTTTAGACACTAGCTTACTGTTGACATGTATATACCTCACATGATACCATGTAGTTATGAGCGGTACTGTAGCAGGACTTTGCTACACTTTACCTTCTACTACTAGCCTAGGATATGGTTTCAGGTATGGGCACTTATTATGATATCACTGTAGTATCTGCTATTTCCATACGAGACTGTATACCTTTGCATCTCTAGTTCTTTACTATACTCATGCACTATCTATCTATTTATTACCCGCTGAGTCTCTATACTCACCACCCCGTATATTGGTAATTTCACCAGGTAGCAGGTAAAGGGTTTATGGAGTCACCTGGAGATCCTGTTCGCCAGTTCCATGTCACATTCGAGGACGTTACTATGATTTTGGTTTTCATTTTATTGTGAGTTAAACCTTTGAATTTAGCATTGTAATAATTGGGCTATGGACTTGTTATTTTGTATTTGGTTGTTTGTCGAGGAGTCAAGCCGGGCCGGCCCGCGGTGAGTTTTTGTTACTTTATACTTGTTATTTTTGTTTTCCGCTGTGTTTGATTTTCCAGCCGTGTGGGCTGCATATTATCTGCGTGGTTGTGATTTTATTTGCATATGTATTATCTGTTGGTGATGTGTACCGGTTTCATTTGTCACTGCTACAGGGGAGGTGCTGTCCGATTTTCGTCGGACAACCTTACTCTCAGGGCGTGACAATTTATTGGTATCAGAGCTACAGGTTTTATGAGGCCTATTTTCATTTGATTTTTTTCGTGATTTGGGTTTCTCGATGTGACTTTTCGGGATTTGGGACCAGGCAGTGATAGGATTCTCCAAGCTATAGGAGGTATGTTTGCATATTGTTATCTTACATTTCTGTTAATGCATGCATAGTTGTTATGTTAGTTATGTTATGTATTAGTATGCTTTTGTTAGTACCTGTCTAGTTGGTTGTAGCATACATTAAATGTGTTGGGTCAATCACTGATCACGATTGACCCTAATAGAGATCAAGGAATACAGTCTCATAGGACTTCTTTTACCATACCACTAGTGTTATTAATTTCTGTTATCACTAGTTTAGTAGTGGTTAGTATCTGCTAAATATCATATTGTTTCCGTTCGTGGAGAACCAATTTACTCGTATTGCCTTGGTTTGTAGAGAACTGATTTACTCTTATTGACTTGGGTAGTAGAGGATTGATTTATCCTAGTTGGTTTGGTTTGTAGAGGACCAGTTTACCTTTGTTGCTTCGGTTAGTAGAGGACCGATGTACCTTTGTGACTTGCTTAGAAGGGTTGATTTACTCTGTTGGTTTGGTTAGTAGAGGATCGACTTATCCTAGTTGCTTTAGCCTATAGAGGTTCGATTTACCATTGTTGACTTGGTCAGTAGTTCAGTCAGTAGGAGACCGACTTACTCTATTTCATTAAGATTCTGATCTTTGGGTTGGTTGTATTCGGTTAGATAACCTAAAAAGGCACATTTGAGTTCAGGACTTGTACAGACGGAGAATTGTCAGAGTTAGCTGCATACCATTACTGGCTTGATTAGTTTGTAGAGGATCGATGTATCCTATTATATGGAGACTTTAACCATAGATTGTATGTACCTGGTAGGATGACCTTGAGGGTACATTTGGATAGATGACCCCCACTGACGTGGAAAAGTGTGGAGCTAGTTGCTTAACACTTACGAGATATTTTATATCTGTGGGAGATTAGGTGTGATCATGAGTCACTTCTTATCCGGGAGGAGTTTTTGTAGGAAAACACCTCGATATGGATTTGTGATACATCCGGGTGACACCCGATGTATAGGGACTTAGAGCGTTTCTATTGGTTGAATGACATGAAAAAGACATCGCGGATTTTGTAGCTTGGTGTCTAGTATGTCAACAAGTGGAGGCTGAACGTCGGAGGTTAGTGAGATTATTTCAGTAGATTCGGATACTGGAATGGAGTTGAGCTCAGGTTATGATGGATTTTGTTGTGAGATTACCCAGGACATGGAGAGGATACGATGCGTTGGGAAATCATTGATTGGTTGATGAATTTTCTCCCTAGTTATTGATTTGTAGGATGGATTCTTTAGATCGAGTAGTAGGATTATACGGTGGAGAGATTACGGACCTCAGGGTATATCTCTGAGTTTTGAACTGGATGGAGATTCATGATTCACATTACGATAGTGGCAGATTTTACAGCAGACCATGAGTATAAAGTTCTGTTTTGGAACCGCTTTACATCTTTAGACAGATGAACAGACTGAGAGCTTAATGTGGATGTTAGAGGATTTTGGATTTCAGAGGTAGTTGATTTAACCATAGTTGGCTAGACAACAGTGTGTGAGTAGCGGAAGCAGGGTGAGCTCATAACCCACAGAGCCATCTTTTACAGTTGGAGATTTGTGATGATACTTGGATGGAGTGGTATATGAGTATGTTGTTGGGTGGTTACCTTTAGATGAGGATCCCTGAGTTGAGCAGTAAATTTGGGGACCAAATTTTTATTAGTGGGGGAGAATGTAAAATACGGTGCCCAAATAATAGTTAAATAATAAATGTTATTGGACGAAAAATCTTATTTGATTTTTTTGGAATTTTTAGAAATTTTTTTGGGATTTAACGGAGTCCGTATGACCCGTTTTGAGAGGATGGATTCGGGATACAGTGGAGGCCTGTTTGGAATACCTCTTGATAGGAGTTGATTAAGGAATAAACTTAGAGGTTAATTAAATTAACCTAGGTTTATTAATCCCTAGATTCCTTCCTCTTTTCCCTGATTCCTTATCTCCTCTTCTCCTTCGTCGAGTGTTGCTTCTGCCGATTTCTCTCCCGACGACGCCGAGACAGAGCACTGCGGGCTTTCCGATCAAGTCGATGCCGCTCAGCCCACCGACGGCCGACCGAGCCTCCCTTCTTCCTATCTCTCCTTCGGACGACCCAACACACACACGACACCGACGGAGAGCCTGCTCATCTGCGATCTCGACTTCGGCGCATCGTCGGGGGGTAAACGTCGTCGGATCTCTGTAGGATTGGTCATCTCCGACTGGGATGTTGTCTCTATAGCTATTCTTGTGCACGATCGGCACCTGTTCGACGTCTAGGGCATTGCTGGGACCGGATACGAGTCGTTCTCGGCCGATCAATCCTTTTTGATTCTCCTCCTTAATTTGTTCACTGGAGGGTATTGCAGATCGTCGAGGTGGATCGTGTGACACCAGCTCTAGGTGATCGGTTAGGTAAGGCTTTGTCAGAAGGTTTGGTGGATTCAAGAATCTTGTGTGAATTTGTTTCTTTTTGTGATGATCTTTCTGTTCTGGATTAGAGGAATCATTGGATCAGTGTACCGTGGACTCTCCTTGTTGCTGGTCACTGCTCCTTCCAATTCTTGAAGCTGTGGAGGTCACGGGTGAGGATGGAGGTTCTGTTGAGGGGTGTGTGCACTCTTGTAGCTTATGGACAGAGAATCAGAGGGCTGTGAGCTGTTGAATTGGTGCTAAACCTCGAGGTAAGTGACTTCCATTGAGATACCTCTGTCATTCTCATTGTATGTTGCTAAATTAGGTTTTTCTAATGAGTTGTAGGGTTTTGTGCTTGCTTAGTTTATGAGTGGTGTGATGTGGATTAGATATCAGATTGTTTTGGATTTATTAGCTATTATTGGTGATCGGTTGATATAGGTTGCTGCATGATTCTTAGGACCATTGGATTAATTGATGGTTGTAGATTATGTTTGGTTTTAGAAGGAGTTGGCTTAAGGATGAATTTAACATCGTATTGGTATGTGATGAATTGATAAGGATTTGTATTGTACTATGTTGGAGATTTTGTGCTTTGGGGGTGTTTGGATAAATTGTGATTGGTGGATTTAGAAGGGTTTATAATGGGATTTGATTTATGGATGAATCAGGGTAAGTTGTTACGATGGATTCATGATTATCCTATTCTAATTGGGTTGTGTGATTAAGGAGTATTTGGAGGATTAATAGGGGATCGGATTGGAATAGAGTTATCCTATTGGGTTAGAGATTTTATTTAGCTATTTAATTCTTATGAATTTAGTTAAATAAAATATATACATTGATTGATGCAGGGCTTTGATATGGGACGATCATCAAGATGTGGGAGTTATTCTGGACACGATCTACGTATCAAGGCGGGTATTTCTTGCTCTATCTCTTTAGTATTTTGACCCTAGTACATGAGCTTTATATTCAGACAGATACTGTATTTATCTTGAATCCACTCGTATTTTTCCCGCGCTTGATACTTCCACTCAATCTTTAAGCTACTCGTTTCTGTATCTATACAGTCTCTCGTTGTTATTCATGATATTTAGCAGATACTATAGTACTAGGTATTGGATACCAGATACCAGACATTAGATAGTAGGTATTGGATACCAGATACCAGACATTAGATAGTAGGTATTAGATATATGGACACCTGATACCATGTTTACCTGCTTTGATTTCCTGTTTATTTACACACCTTGCTGAGCATGCTGGCTTCATGTAGCATACCTGTTTCTGTTTATATATATATGATGACTGTTGCATTATTCGCATCATGTCATTGCATGCATGCCGTCGACCATGTCTCCCTTGTGGTTGAGAGGGTCGTTGGCTAGAGCCGCACGCTCGGCCGTTCATGGGTAGTGGTAGCTGGAGCGTGCCGCTTGTCCTGTCGTGCCACACTCGGTCATTCATGGGTAGTGGCGGCTGGAGTTGTGGCAGCAGGGACTCCCATCGCAGACGTAGCTATTCAGCTACTATGCACCTGTCCATCCGGTCACTCGAGAGTAGTGGCGGCCTTTGGGTGGTACAGTTTGTCATCGATCCGGCCTCTCGACCATATAGGTGTCGTGGTGCAGAGAGGTGGGCGGGGTGATCATCCGTACATACGCTGTTGTTATTATATCTGCTGGTTGTTTACTTATGCTGTTGTGGCTTATTTATGCTGCCGTTACTAGCTTATGCTGTTGTTGTTTATTTATGCTGTTATGCTTACATAGATTGAGATTTATACCTGTGATATGTGTTTAGACACTAGCTTACTGTTGACATGTATATACCTCACATGATACCATGTAGTTATGAGCGGTACTGTAGCAGGACTTTGCTACACTTTACCTTCTACTACTAGCCTAGGATATAGTTTCAGGTATGGGCACTTATTATGATATCACTGTAGTATCTGCTATTTCCATACGAGACTGTATACCTTTGCATCTCTAGTTCTTTACTATGCTCATGCACTATCTATCTATTTATTACCCGCTGAGTCTCTATACTCACCACCCCGTATATTGGTAATTTCACCAGGTAGCAGGTAAAGGGTTTATGGAGTCGCCTGGAGATCCTGTTCGCCAGTTCCACGTCACATTCGAGGACGTTACTATGATTTTGGTTTTCATTTTATTGTGAGTTAAATCTTTGAATTTAGCATTGTAATAATTGGGCTATGGACTTGTTATTTTGTATTTGGTTGTTTGTCGAGGAGTCAAGCCGGGCCAGCCCACGGTGAGTTTTTGTTACTTTATACTTGTTATTTTTGTTTTCCGCTGTGTTTGATTTTCCAGCCGTGTGGGCTGCATATTATCTGGGTGGTTGTGATTTTATTTGCATATGTATTATCTGTTGGTGATGTGTACCGGTTTCATTTGTCACTGCTACAGGGGAGGTGCTGTTCGATTTTCGTCGGACAAGCTTACTCTCGGGGCGTGACATTACTACTACTACTCTCTAAGAGTGACCGTTACTTAACTACTAACTCTACTTAACCGGTATGATCGAAACAACGAGGAGTCTCTATCAAAAAATTTCAGCAGCATCTCCCCTGTACCGTGACCATAAAATGAGATACATAAATAATATACTTTGTTGATGCGGGAAGCATCCGACGATCGAACTTGAGTTTTGATAATGGCAAAGGATTCAAAGTTAAGGGTTGTTGTTATCTAACATATTCAATGAGTGTTTCAGGAAAGTCCTAACTACGGTTAGGCAGGTGAAAACCCTAGGGGGTGGTAACCCTAGGTCCTAGGGGGCGGTAACCCTAGGTGGAGAAAAGTCCTAGCTGCGGTTAGGCAAAGGGAAAACCCTAGGGGGTGGGAACCCTAGGTCATAGGGGGTGGTAACCCTATGTGGAAAGTATTGGCAGGTCGATGGCTTCAGGCAAAAGTCTTAGGGGGTGGTAACCCTAGGTGGAAAGTCCTGGTGTCGCGAGCCAGGTGAAAGACTGGACTAGCTGAGAAGTGGATGTCCAGCAGAAAGTCCGGAAGCGTCGAGTGCTGAGCAAAATTCCAGTCTATCTGGAGGATCGCACTAGTAACAGGTAAATCTCCTGAGTGGAGTAGGTGAGGACGCGTTCTCCGTAGAGGGAACAGTAGGTGTCGGGTCGACCTAGGATTTCCGGACGGAAATCCGAAGTCAGACCCGGATAGTCTGATGACTATCGATAATATTTTGTTACTTTATTTATTGCTTTATGTGCTAACTTTGTGTTGCAGGATATTGTTTGGGACTAACATGTCTTGCAGGTACAAAATAATGAAGTTTTCCCTCGGATGAATAGTGTCCGAGGCGCCTCGGGTGCAAAGCTGGAGCTTGTTGCGAAGCACCCATGGAGGCGCCTTGAAGGAGGTATAAGGCGCCTTGGAAGGCGCCTTGAATAGGGCATAAGGCGCCTTGAAGAGATGAACTTCGACCAGTTCAAATTTGATCCACGCGGGAGACTCGACAGCATGGAGGCACCTTCGGAGGCTTCCAAGGCGCCTTGAACACCCTTTATAAGGGGGTTTCGACCAGCACCTTCATTCATCAATTTCCAAGTGATTCCCTTGGCACGTGCTGCTCCAAACGACGTTTCGAAGTGCTGCTACTCGTGCCCGACGACTCAGAGCTCCAAGATTTCACTTTCCGTCGTTGGTATAGATTTCTTTTATCGCACTTCTTGTAATACTTAGTTTGTAATAATCGTGCTTATAGTTGTTGCCCATCGAAAGTGATCAAGGATCGCGGGCCTTCGAGTAGGAGTCGTCACAGGCTCCGAACGAAGTAAATCCTTTGCGTCTGTGTTTCTCTATTTCATTTCCGCTGCATTAATTTCTGAACGAGGTTTTAACTCTGATAGCTTTGCGATTCGAAAAACGAATTAGCCGCGAGCGCTATTCACCCCCCTCTAGCGCTTCTCGATCCGACAATTGGTATCAGAGCGGGGTCGTTTTGAATTGGTGCAACCACCATTCAAAACATCTTTTTTCGCGTTTTTTTTGTTTTTCGGAGTCAATTAGAAATTAGCTTAGTAGCTAAAATTCTAATTCTTTTCAAAATCGGTGTTGCTCAAAGTTTGTCAATACCACTTGAGCTCGTTTTTTTTTCTATTCTTCCAGTACTACTAATCCAAGACTCAGTCTTGGAACAGATCTTCTTGTTTTTTGTTTTTGCCAGATCTAAATGGCCCAACAAGAAGGATATAGCACTGTTCGTCCCCCACTATTCTCCGGAGAAGACTTCGGGTATTGGAAGGGGCGAATGGAAACATATCTGAAGATCCAGTTCGAAACCTGGATGATAGTCAAGACGGCACTACGACTACCAACTGATGCAGACAGCAAGCCTACATCCTACGAGAACTGGGAGCCAGCCCTTATCAAAAAGGTGGAAGCCAACGCCAAAGCTACCTGCACCCTCCAGTGCGGTCTTACCAAGGAGGAGCTCAACAGAGTCGGTCCGTTCTCTTTTGCAAAGGAACTGTGGGAGAAACTGATCGAACTCCACGAGGGCACTTCCGACACTAAGGTGAGTAAAAGGGATCTTTTACTTAATAAATTATATAATCTGAAAATGCAAGAAGGCGAGACGGCGAGTTCACTACACGCGTGAATTCAAGAAATCCTTAACTCCCTCCACGGAATTGGGCAGAAGGTCGAGAATAGGGACATCATAAGGTATGCACTCAACTCCTTTCCTAGGAGTACATTGTGGGCATCAATGGTAAATGCCTATAAAGTCTCTAAGGATCTATCTTGTATTAAATTAGATGAACTATTTTCGGAATTCGAACTTCACGAGCAGACTAATGCACAGCCATCCGAGAGAGGTGTAGCTTTGCTTGCAGGTACCAGTAGAACGCGTGAACCGAGATCCCGGCGAAAAATTGAACCGGAATCAGAAGACGAACCCGACTCAGAAGATGAAGAAGATGAACTGACCAGTGAACTAGTGAACCTTGTGAAGAAGCTCTACAAGAAGAAGAAGGGCTTCAACAAGAAAGACCTGAAGAAGGCAGTACAATCCAAAGAGGCCCAACCGAGTCTGAAAGTAAAGTTTGAAGTTACCTGCTATGGGTGCAACCAGAAGGGGCACATCAAAGCCAACTGCCCCAACCAAAAGGAAGCCAAAAAGCAAAGAAGAAAGAAGGCCCTGAAGGCAACCTGGGATGAATCTTCTTCGGAAGACGACGACGACGAACTCGATCAGACGAGTTTACTCGCATTGATGGCCCGGGACCAGATCATCGAATCCGAGAGCGAGTCAGAGGTCGAGTCCGAGCGAAGCCACGGATCCGCATTCATTTCAGAAGGGCCAGACTCCACTGTAAGTATTCCTAGACTTAATAATTTAGTCAATTATTTATTACGCAAATTAGCTAAGTCAAATCTTAAGATTAAGTCACTTCTAAAGGAAGTATCTGTCCTTAAAGAAGTGACTAACACTAATTCCTTACCTGATCAAGTTCAGACTGGAAATTCAACTCAAGTTCAAAAACTTGAGGAAGAAAATTCTAGTTTGAAAAATCAGGTCAAAGATTTAAAAATTACCTTAGAACGGTTTTCTTTGGGCTCCAAGAATCTTGACCTAATTCTTAGGACACAAAGAGCCGTTTACAATAGAACTGGACTAGGATATAAAACTAAAAAGAAATATAGATCTTATTTATCCTTAATAAACAAACCAAATAGTAAATCAGTCCAAGCATGGGTCCCCAAGTCCAAATTGGTAAATCAAGTTGGGCTTGGTCAATATTGGGTCCCGAAGTATCAAATACACTACCTCGAGAGACCGTATCGAGGCTATGATCCAGGGGGAGCAAAAAGAAAAATGATCTTAATAAAACAAAATTAAAAATCAAAATAAAATTAAAAATTCGAAATTAAAATATAAATACAAAATTAAAAAATCAAAATCAAATTAAAAATTCGAAATTAAAATATAAATACAAAATTACAAAATCAAAATAAAATTAAAATTCGAAATTAAATACAAAATTAAAAAATCAAAATCAAATTAAAATTTTGAAATTAAAATATAAATACAAAATTACAAAATCAAAATCAAATTAAAATTCGAATTTAAATACAAAATTAAAAAATCAAAATCAAATTAAAATTCGAATTTAAATACAAAATTAAAAAATCAAAATCAAATTCAAAATTCAAAATTAAAATATAAATTCAAAATTCAAAATCAAATTAAAAATTCGAAATTAAATTATAAATGCAAAATTAATCAAAATCAAATTAAAAATTTGAAATTAAAATATAAATTCAAAATACAAAATCAAATTAATAGTTCAAATTTCAAATTAAATTCAAAATTCAAAATACAAAATCAAATTAATAGTTCAAATTTCAAATCAAATAAAATATAGATGGAGGATCTAGAATAGCTGGCACCCCCAACTAAACTACCCGACTGGGTAACTGAACATAATCTACCCAAAATGGGTACACAAGAGTAGACTACCCGGCAGGGTAATTAAGGTTAGATAAAATGAGCTATGTTTAACTTGACCCACAGTACTGGTGAAATTTTTGGATGATAGTACGTTAGGGAAGCTTGGGCATCGCATGTCTAGGAAGATATGGCTTCGACCTAGTGCATTTGGCCAAGTGGAACTGACCGAAGCTACCCTTAAATGGATCCTAACTAGTTAGACCAAGGTTTAGTATTAAATTCAATGGGTAGATTATTTGGAAAACCTCGAAGGCATGGTTACTTTAATGAGCTCCTTGTGACTCACCATAACTCAGAACTTTATCCAAAGAATGCTTACTTGTTGAACCCAAAGCTAAACCTGAATCTAACACAAAGTTAAACTAAACCCTAAAATTCAACCATAATTCATCTCACAATAATTATAGGGTTCCCTGATTGAAAATATAGATCGGGTGAGATGACTAAGAAATTAAAACTAAAATTGACTTAAACTTAAATCAAGTTAATTCAACTAAATTAAACCAATCAAAATTAATTAACTTAAAATTATTTTTTAATTTCAAAATGATTTTAAAACTTAATTTCAAAATGATTTTAAAACTCAATTTCAAACTTATTTAAAAATCTTTTCAAAATTATTTAAAATTTTTTTCAAAATTAATTTCAAAATTATTTAAAATCTTTTCAAAATTAATTATTTAAAATTTTTTCAAAATTAATTTCAAAATTATTTAAAAATATTTTCAAACTTAATTTAAAAATTATTTAAAAAATCTTTTCAAAATTAATTTCAAAATTTATTTAAAATCTTTTAAAACTTAATTTCAAAATTATTTAAAAATCTTTTCAAAATTATTTAAAAATCTTTTCAAACCTAATTTCAAAATTATTTAAAAAATCTTTTCAAAATTAATTTCAAAATTATTTAAAAATCTTTTCAAACTCAATTTCAAAATTATTTGAAAAATCTTTTCAAATTCAATTTCAAAATTATTTAAAAATCTTTTCAAACTGAATTTCAAAATTATTTAAAAAACTTTTCAAAATTAATTTCAAAATTATTTAAAATCTTTTAAAACTTAATTTAAAATTATTTGAAATTCAAAACTTATGTTTTATATCAACTGCAAAGACAACTCCATCTTACACTTACTCATGTGCTAAACATGCTTGTTAATCTACAATGAGTGAGATGGAAAGATAGGAAAAAAATTTTTTAACCTCTCATGCTTGGACTCCTGAACTCAAAGAATGTATTAAGGCATTAATTAAGAGGGAGTGATTTTGTGTTGGTTTTAAAATTACTTTTTCTTTAAAATAAAATTTTTACTTGACCTCAAAATTAAAAACTATTTTTTACTTATCTTCAAAAATTCAAGTTATTTTTAACTTAACTTTAACATTAAAATTATTTATGACCTGACTTTTAAATTACAACTCTTCTAGAATGTTTTCAAAGCTAAGCTTTTATGTAAAACCTCTTTAAGGTAAGTACTTAATCAAGTCTTCTTTAACTAAGCTTAGTTAGATTATACTCTAAACTTAGCTATTTGGCAAGAAGTCTTCTCAAGGCAATCATTTTTAAGCTGAATATATAGCTAAGTATTTTCAAATTTAGCTAAGTACTTTTTAAAGTTTTTTAAAAAAGATAAAAAGGGAATTTAGCTAAGTATCTCTCAAAGCAATTATTTTCAAATGCTAAGTTTTGCTAAAAATGCTAAGTATTTTCCAAAGCATTCTCAAATTTCATCAAAACATTGTTTCAAAAACTAAGTCTTTTTAAGGTTAAATACGTAACAAAACTATTGTCTTCATAAGTTTAGCTAAGTCTTTGATAAAAGTATTTTAAAAGTAAAAATCTTAGCTAAACTGAGTCTTGATCAAATTTTTATTGCTAAACTCTCTCTTTAAAAACTAAGAATTTAAAGTATTGTGACATCACAAAAATTTACTTAGTTACTTGTTAAAGACAAAAATAACCTTATCTCAGCTAAAAGTATCTCTCAAACTAAAGGAAATGGAAATATTAAGATTAAGCATGCTTGTACTTTAGGGCTCTGATACCTGATCAACACCAATTAGATAATTTGATTGCTATTCAACTTGACTCATGCTTGGACTTAAGGACCAACTGAATAAATAACCTAAATTAAAATATTAGCTACTCTCTCTCTTCAACCTAAAAATTAACAAGTTCTTTTTCAAAATAAGTATTATTTTATTCAAAATTAAGCTAAGTCCCTTTTTCACTTAAGCTATATTTTCAAAATTCAATGTTTGTAAAAGGCTTAGCTAAGTGATTCATAGAGCAACTTTTAAACTTTTTTCAAAATTAGCCAACCTTGAAACCTTTATAAATTCTTGCTAAGATATTCTCTAAGTTACCTTTCAGATAGTTCTGCAAAATTTTAACTCAGAGCTTTCAAAATTTTAGGTGAAAATTTATTTTTCAACTTAGCACTTATCCAGTTTTTTTTCATAGCCTAATTTACTTTTCAAAAAGAAAAATTGAAAATTGTTTTCAACTGGCCTATTTTTTGATAAATGGCAAAGGGGGAGAGTAGGAAATTCAAAAGTAAAAAGTAAAAATTCAAAAAGGAAACTCTGTATTAAGGGGGAGCTTGACAAAAGTTTAAGTGTTAGGTTAAGTTAGGCGTTCATTTGAATTTATATACTTAAGCTTGCTCACTTAAAACTTTTTAATATACTTATGCATTTGTTTTACTTAACTTTGAATTTGGGTTGTCATAATCAAAAAGGGGGAGATTGTTGGTGCGGGAAGCATCCAACGATCGAACCTGAGTTTTGATAATGGCAAAGGATTCAAAGTTAATGGTTGTTGTTATCTAACATATTGAATGAGTGTTTCAGGAAATTCATAACTGCAGTTAGGCAGGTGAAAACCCTAGGGGGTGGTAACCCTAGGTCCTAGGAGCGGTAACCCTAGGTGGAGAAAAGTCCTAGCTGTGGTTAGGCAAAGGGAAAACCCTAGGGGGTGGGAACCCTAGGTCATAGGGGGTGGTAACCCTATGCGAAAAGGCTTGGCAGGTCGATGGCTTCAGGCAAAAGTCCTAGGGGGTGGTAACCCTAGGTGGAAAGTCCTGGTGTCACGAACCAGGTGAAAGACTGGACTAGCCGAGAAGCTGATGTCTAGCAGAAAGTCCTGAAGTGTCGAGTGCTGAGCAAAAGTCCAGTCGATCTGAAGGATCGCACTAGAAACAGGTAAATCTCCTGAGTGGAGCAGGTGAGGACGCGTTCTTCGTAGAGGGAACAGTAGGTGTCGGGTCGACCTAGGATTTTTGGACGGAAATCCGAAGTCAAACCCGGATAGTCTGATGACTATCGATAATATTTTGTTACTTTATTTATTGCTTTATGTGCTAACTTTGTGTTGCAAGATATTGTTTGGGACTAACATGTCTTGCAGGTACAAAATAATGAAGTTTTCCCTCGGATAAATAGTGTCCGAGGCGCCTCCATGGAGCTTGGAGGCACCTCGGGTGCAAAGCTGGAGCTGGTTGCGAAGCACCCATGGAGGCACCTTGAAGGAGGTATAAGGCGCCTTGGAAGGCGCCTTGAATAGGGCATAAGGCGCCTTGAAGAGATGAACTTCGACTAGTTCAAGTTTGATCCACGCGGGAGACTCCGCAACATGGAGGCACCTTCGGAGGCTTCCAAGGCGCCTTGAACACCCTTTATAAGGGGGTTTCGACCAGCACCTTCATTCATCAATTTCCAAGTGATTCCCTTGGCACGTGCTGCTTCAAACGACGTTTCGAAGTACTATTACTCGTGCCCGACGACTCAGAGCTCCAAGATTTCACTTTTCGTCGTTGGTATAGATTTTTTTTATCGCACTTCTTGTAATACTTAGTTTGTAATAATCGTGCTTATAGTTGTTGCCCATCGAAAGCGATCAAGGATCGCAGGCCTTCGAGTAGGAGTCGTCACGGGCTCCGAACAAAGTAAATCCTTTGTGTCTATGTTTCTCTATTTCATTTCCGCTGCATAAATTTCTGAACAAGGTTTTAACTCCAATAGTTTTGCGATTCGAAAAACGAATTAGCCGCAAGTGCTATTCACCCCCCCTCTAGCGCTTCTCGATCCAACATACATCAGCCACAGGCGGCTGGAACATATATCATACAACCACGTAGTTCATATATAACCAAAATAATCAACTCTCGCAAAGCACGATAAAACGATCCATAGAATAACATGTACAAGTTCTAAATTCTTTTAACAATTTGACGAAAACAGTCTTAATAAATTCTTAGCAAATCCCCAGATCTCTCCCATAGTCCTGGCATCACACATCATCGAACACCTCCTTATCGCCTTCCTTTGCTATATCCTTTCCTTTCCTTTATCTGCAGTAAGAGGAAATGCAATCTATAAGTAAAATTGCTTAGTAAGTTCTATCTAACTCACAAAATCTCGATATGCATGTACATATATCTATAACATAAACTAACTGAATGCTTACTGAAAACTACTCATGCTCATCTAATAGTAAAGGAATCAAATAGGCTGAAATGTTAAAAATGTAAAGCTACTCATACTCTTGTAATAGTAAAAGAATCATAACAAACTGAAATGCTAAACTTGTAAAGCTACTCATGCTCTTCTAATAGTAAAAGAATCATAACAAACTGAAATGCTAAACATGTAAAGCTACTCATGCTCTTCTAATAGTGAAAGAACAATGCATACTAGAATGCTAAACATATAAAGCTAATCATAATAACATGCTTGCATAAGGAAAACTAAAACTTGCTGAGTTTTAAACACTTTTTGAATCTTATTTCACTTGCTTAAAAACTTATTCTTTTATTTCACTTGTTTAAAACTTATACTTTAATACTTCAAAATAATAATCAACTTCTCTTGGGCCCAGGCGTAGTACCATCTTTTGCGCGTTCCCTAATAGGTTGGGGTAGCGAGCCACCAATCCTAAAAGAGCAGACCTCGGTCTACCAGGGCCAAGACCTCGGAATTGGACACCTGGATTTGTTTAATGACAACCTCGGAAGTCGGGTACTAGCCTCTTAAATAAAGTAAAATACTTGTTATCTTTTATTACTTCTAATATATAATGCCTCGGCATTTTCTTTAAGCACCTTGTGTGTCAAAATCCCTAAAGTCTTAACTTTGGGATCAACTTAAGGCCTTAGTCTTTTCCTTTCTTTTCCTTATCTTTCTTATACTTGTTAATACCTCTAATAAAAGGATGTCTCATATACGATTGATCTCAAATACTTTAACAAACCAAAATTGAATACATAAACAAACTAAAATTGAATGCTATAACAACTGAGACTGTTGTGCTTGGGAAGTTCCAAAACCACAGTTTAAACAGAAGTAAATCTGCATACTTTGTCTAACAAGATTCTGAAATGCTAAACAAATCAAAATCTGCATACTATACTTATAAAATTTGCATACTATACTTATAAAATTTGCATACTATACTTATAAAAATCTGCATACTATACTTATAAAAATCTGCCTACATGACTAATCGAAAATCTACATTCCAGCTTAATAGAAATTTGCACTATCAACCTACAAAAAGAGAAGTTCTGGACTGCATATTAAAAAAAACCCGTGCATGCTTAACAGACCAGCACGAAAATAAATAACAAGGTCTAACTGAAATATAAAGTTACATGTGTCATATAGAAACTAATTCTCTTAACCGGCTTTATAGAAAAGGGAATTTAGTTAAACACCTAGAATGATTTCCTAAACATATAGCCTTAATTCTGCAAGTTGTAGGATAAATATAGGCATGAAGGTATGAAGATCATACCCACATGTAGGAGAAACAAACAAAGCTCCTAACTCGTTGGATACCATGGTTTCTGAACTGTTCACCAAATTTAATTAACATTTGAATCTGTTCATCACCTTAGTCTATCTTCTACACTACAACCAATAGCTCTACATGTTATACAATTGAGAAAACTGAAATTTCTAATCAATTCGAAATCTGAAATGCTAAAGATTCAGAATCTGCACTATAACTTTTAAAGCAAACCTATGTAATCTTATTCAAAGCTTACCCTTCACAAAGATCTCCAAAACAACTAAAAGAAAAAGGCCAATATGATCTTGAAGCAAGGAAAAACAAAATTCCAACATCCTCAATTCTCTACAACTAAAATCTAAAAACCAAGGAAGCAATTCTCCTGCAACTGTGGCATGGCAGGAAACCGAAAAGGGACAAATGCTCCAAACACTAAATTTTTTTTGAAACTCACAGCAGAACAATGAATCTAGAATTGTATGCTAAGTATAGAGGGTTGTTCCGGCTTGACAAAAGAATAGCAACAAAAGAAATGCAAACCCTTGAGGGATGCTGTGAGCCAACATTACCTTATCAAATCACATACATGCAAGCTTTAAGATTTCAAGTAAAGCTTCAGAATCAAGGAGAGGAATACGAAATAAACTTCGGAGCTATCCTACTGCAGGTGAGGAAGCTACTTACCTTTGCTTTTGGGACTTACAACCGGAAGAGGAAGGTTCTAGGGTTCGGAGAAGCTTCAAATCTCGGCGGCTTCTTTGTGTTTCCGAGCTCCCCTCATCGAGGTGGTCACACACGAGTGAAGACCGGCTGGAAAAAGCCTTTCGCCGGCGCCGGAGACCAAGCCCTAACGCGGCTGCAATTTTGTCCGAGAAAACGTCGACGCGAGAAAGGAGAGGAGAAAGTAAGGGAATTAGGGTTCGCGTCGGACGCAGGAAAAGGATTAAATCCTTATACTTAGGATTATATTCGGTTCCAACTATAGCTTATATATATTTTGTTCCCTACTTAATTAACAAAATGTTTGCGGAATAGTTGGCAAGCTGGATTCGATCAAGGTTTGGTTTGGTCTGAGGTTGCTGGTTCGAACCTCGGCTTGGACATTTTTTATCGAAACATCTTTCGTTTAGTAAAAATACCAAACGACCTCCAAAAATTACATAAAAATACTCTAAAAATTTCTAAAAATCCCCAGAATATTTCTATAGTATTTTTAAATATTTTTAAATTACTTTTAGGACTCGAACTGAGGAAATTTGGGATGTTACAATTTCCCATACCCTAATATCTTGACTTTGGGAACTACTTAAGGCCTTGGCCTTTTTCTTTCTTTTTTTTATCTTTCTTATACTTGTTAATACCTCTAATAAAAGGATGTCTCATACAAGATTGATCTCAAATACTTTAACTAACCAAAATTGAATACTTAAACAAACTAAAATTGAATGCTATAACAACTGAGACTGCTGTGCTTGGGAAGTTCCAAAACCACAGTTTAAATAGAAGTAAATCTGCATACTTTGTCTAACAAGATTCTCAAATGCTAAACAAATTAAAATCTGCATACTATACTTATAAAATTTGCATACTATACTTATAAAAATCTGCATACTATAATTATAAAAATCTGCCTACATGACTAATCGAAAATCTACATTCCATCTTAATAGAAATCTGCACTATCAACCTACAAAAAGAGAAGTTCTGGACTGCATATTAAAAACAACTCGTGCATGCTTAACAGACCAGCACGAAAATAAATAACAAGGTCTAACTGAAATACAATGTTACATGTGTCATATAGAAACTAATTCTCTTAACCGGCTTTATAGAAAAGGGAATTTAGTTAAACACCTGGAATGATTTCCTAAACATATAGCCTTAATTCTGCAAGTTGTAGGACAAATATAGGCATGAAGGTATGAAGATCATACCCACATGTAGGAGAAACAAACAAAGCTCCTAACTCGTGGGATACCATGGTTTCCGAACTGTTCACCAAATTTAATTAACATTTGAATCTGTTCATCACCTTAGTCTATCTTCTACAGTACAACCAATAGCTCTACATGTTATACAATTGAGAAAACTGAAATTTCTAATCAGTTCGAAATCTGAAATGCAAAAGATTCAGAATCTGCACTATAACTTTTAAAGCAAACCTATGTAATCTTATTCAAAGCTTACCCCTTCACAAAGATCTCCAAAACGACTAAAAGAAAAAGGACAATCTGATCTGGAAGCAAGGAAAAACAAAATTCCAACATCCCCAATTCTTTACAACTAAAATTTGAAAACCAAGGAAGCAATTCCTCCTGGAACTGTGGCATGGCAGGAAACCGAAAAGGGACAAATGCTCCAAATACTAAATTTTTTTTGAAACTCACGGAAGAACAATGAATCTAGAATTGTACGCTAAGTATAGAGGGTTGTTCCGGCTTGACAAAAGAATAGCAACAAAAGGAATGCAAACCCTTGAGGGATGCTGTGAGCCAACATTACCTTATCAAATCACATACATGCAAGCTTTAAGATTTCAAGCAAAGCTTCGGAATCAAGGAGAGGAATACGGAATAAACTTCAGAGCTATCCTACTGCAGGTGAGGAAGCTACTTACCTTTGCTTTTGGGACTTACAACCGGAAGAGGAAGGTTCTAGGGTTCGGAGAAGCTTCAAATCTCGGCAGCTTCTTTGTGTTTCCGAGCTCCCCTCATCGAGGTGGTCACGCACAGGTGATGACCGGCCGGAAAAAGCCTTTCACCGGCGTCGGAGACCAAGCCCTAACGCGGCTGCGATTTCGCCCGGGAAAACGCCGATGCGAGAAAGGAGAGGAGAAAGTGAGGGAATTAGGGTTTGCATCGGGCGCAGGAAAAGGATTAAATCCTTATACTTAGGGTTATATTCGGTTCCAACTATATCTTATATATATTTTGTTCCCTACATGATTAACAAAACGTTTGCGGAATAGTTGGCTAGCTGGATTCGATCAAGGTTTGGTTTGGTCCGAGGTTGCTGATTCGAACCTCGGCTTGGACATTTTTTGTCGAAACTTCTTTCGTTTAGTAAAAATACCAAACGACCTCCAAAAATTACATAAAAATACTCTAAAAATTTCTAAAAATCCCTAGAATATTTCTATAGCATTTTTAAATATTTTTAAATTACTTTTAGGACTCGAATTGAGGAAATTTGGGTTGTTACAATTCTCCATACCTTATAAAAAGTTCGTCGTCGAACTTAGAATAACTCTGGATATTTCTGTCTCATACTGTCCTCACACTCTCAAGTAACTTCCTCGTACTTCTGATTCTGCCAATTGACCTTCACTAGTGGCACCTCTTTGTTTCTTAGTCTCTTAACTACTCTGTCCACTATCCGTGTAGGTCTACTCTCATAGCTAAGATCCTCCTGGGTTTGCACTAACTGAGGCTGAATCACTTGGCTAGGGTCGTGGAGACACTTCTTTAGCATAGAGACATGAAATACATTGTGTATTGCTGACATGTCTTGTGGTAAGTCCAGCTTGTAAGCTACTTTCCCAATCCTTTTTGTGATCAGGTAAGGTCCTACGTAGTGAGGACTTAATTGCCCTTCTTGCCAAATCTCATCACTCCCTTCATAGGAACGACTTTGAGAAAAAATGAATCCCCTACTTGGAACTCAAGTGGCCTACGACGTGTGTCAGCATAACTTTTCTGTCTACTCTGGGCAGTCTCAATCCTCTGTCTAATCTTCTGGATAGCCTGAGTGGTTTCTTCTATCATCTCTGTCTGGATGCCCAGCTCTACTTCCATTTCTTTTCTTTCACCTGCTTCTTACCAGCAAATGGGTGATCTGCACTTCCTGCCATACAATGCCTCATAAGGTGTCATCTTGATGGTGGCCTGATAGCTATGTTGTAGGCAAACTCAGCTAAGCATAGATACTTGCACCAACCTCCCTTGAAATCTAGTGCACAAGCTCTGAGCATATCTTCTAAAATCTGATTTACTCACTCTGTTTGTCCATCAGTCTAAGGATGGAAGGCTGTGCTCAACTTGAGTTAGGTGCCTAATGCATTCTAAACACACACCCAAAAATGAGAGGTGAAGCGCTCATCTCTATAAGACACAATAGATTTTGGAACTCCATGAAGTCTGATCACTTCCTTAACATACAGTTGTGTCAACTGCTCTATAGAGTGAGACACCATGATGGCTAGAAAATGAGCGGGTTTGGTCAATCGGTCCACTATTACCCATATCGCATCATATCCATTTGTAGTTCTTGGAAGACCTGTTATAAAGTCCATGGATATGTCTTCCCACTTCCACTCTGGTATTGGGAGAGTCTGTAGAACTCCTCCTAGTCTCTGGTGTTCTGCTTTGACCCTCTGACATGTCAGGCAGGTACTGACATATTTAGCAACATCTCTTTTGAGTCCAAACCACCAGAACTTCTGTTTCACGTCTTGGTACATCTTGGTAGAACCAGGATACATGGAGTAAGGTGTACTATGAGCTTCTTCTAGAATTTTCTTTCTCAATTCCTCGTCATTGGAAACACAAAGATGATTCCCCTGATAAAGAACTCCGCTGTCTGATACTCGAAACTCTGTATCTTCTTTTTGTATCCCTTGCTTGATCTTTTGGATGTCTGGATCTTCACTTTGCTTTCTCTGTATATCCTCAAGCAAGGTAGACTTTAAGGTCAATGTAGAGAGTTGCCCTTCAACAATTTCGACTCTGAAATCTAACAACTCCTTCTGTAGTGGTAGGCCTAATGATGACAAAGACATCAGGGATGTACTGGATTTTCTGCTTAGTGCATCTGCCACCTTGTTAGCTTTACCTGGGTGGTAGAGAATTTCACAGTCATAGTCTTTGACCAACTCTAGCCACCTACGTTGTCTCATGTTTAAGTCTTTCTGGGTGAAGAAATACTTTAAACTCTGATGGCTGTGAAGATTCTGCACTGGACTCCATATAAGTAGTGTCGTCAGAGTTTTAGTGCAAAGACCACAGCTGCCAGCTCAAGATCATGAGTGCGGTAGTTCTTCTCGTAGTCTTTGAGTTGTCTGGAAGCATAAGCTATAACTTTTCCTTCTTGTATGAGTACAGCTCCTAAGCCCATCTTGGAAGCATCACTGTAGATGTCAAAACTCCTGTCACTTTCTGGAACTGTCAGGATGGGAGCACTGGTTAGTCTCTTCTTTAGCTCTTGGAAACTCTGCTCACATTTGTCTGACCATTCAAACTTCTTGTTCTTCCTAGTGAGGGCTGTTAGTGGAGAGGCTATCCTGGAAAAGTCCTCCACGAATTTCCTGTAGTACCCAGCTAAACCAAGGAAGCTTCTGATCTCCCTGGCGTTCTTGGGTCTGCTCCAGTTGTTGACCGCTTCTATCTTGGCAGGATCCACTTAGATGTCTTCTTTAGAAATCATGTGACCTAGAAACGCCACCTGATTTAACCAGAACTCGCACTTCGAGAATTTGGCATAAAGCTATTTCTGTTGTAGAGTCTGCATGACTATTCTCAAGTGCATATCATGCCCCTCTGGGGTTCTGGAATAGATTAGAATGACGTCGATGAACACGATGACAAATTTATCAAGGTATTCTCTGAACACTCTGTTCATCAAGTCCTTGAAGACTGCAAGTGCATTAGTTACACCAAATGGCATGAATACAAATTTGTAGTGTCCATATCTGGTCCTGGAAACTGTTTTAGGTATATCACTTTCTTTCACTTTCAACTGATGGTACCCAGAGTGACGGTCTATCTTGGAGAACACTGTTGCCCCTTTTAATTGATCAAATAGTACAGTAGCTAAATGCTGAAAAATAACTACTTGACCTGTTACGACCGTGGAAGCACTAGCAGCTTCCTCTTTAGTGAGGGAGAATACTCTGGCACTGGCTGGAACTGGTGGGGCTTCCAACCTTTCTTGACTGAGTTGAGGTCCTTCCAAAGTTGCAGGCATATAATGTAACTGAGGCTTGCCTCCATATTGTATTGGCTGTGGCTGAGGTGCTTTGAGATTGTTAGGGCATTTTTTAGCCATGTGTCCTTCCTGCCTACATGAATAACATCCCGTCTTACCCAAAAGACAGGCTCCTTGATGTGTTCTCCCACATTTAGGACAGAGAGGGAACTTGGTCTGCTTGTTTGCTGGTCCTCCCTTCTGGTTACCTCCTGAGTTCCACTGCTTTCTCTTGTGACCCTTGCCCTTCCAGTTCTGATTACTTGGCTGGGGTTTCTGGCTCCCCACTGTCTTGTCTTCGATCTTGACTGGCTTCAGCTTCAGCCACTGTATTAGGTATGCTTCTTGTCTTCTAGGTGCTGTGGGAACTTCCAGGGTGGCTAGTGGAACCTCAGTCACCACTGGAGTCTCCACATTGATTGTTGGGGGAGTGAGAGGGACTGGCTGCTGATTCGCCATCAGATTGACGATCATTTGTTGCTGCTCCGCCACTTGTCTCTGGAGTTGAGCAACAACGTCAGAGAGATTTGATTCAGCTGTTCTGGACTCTTCGTTCTCCTGAACTCGGTCCTTAGTACGAGCAAAACGGGGGCATCCTCTTCTTGACATCTAGTTATGCAGAGAAAAAAAAACTTAAAATCGTCCCTACGCTTTCTAGACATATATACATATGTAAACAAAAGAAAACAAGAACTTTCATCTTACTTAAGCATATCTAAGCAAATACTCTATACTGCAAGCACAAAAGGAAAAGCATAAAAGAAAGTATAAATACATTCTTACTTGAAGACGGCAAGGCTGGTGCTGATGTGTGATGCTAGTGAATGGGGACTACTCTGATACCAACTGTAACAACCACCCTTCTTACTACTACTACTCTCTAAGGGTGACCGTTACTTAACTACTAACTCTACTTAACCGGTATGATCGAAACCACGAGGAGTCTCTACCAAAAATTTTGGCAGCATCTCCCTTGTACCGGTGACCATAAAATGAGATACATAAATAGTATACTTCAGCCACAGGCAGTTGGAACATATATTATACAACCACGTAGTTTATATATAACCAAAATAATCAACTCTCGCAAAGCACGATAAAATGATCCATAGAATAACATGTACAAGTTCTAAATTCTTTTAATAATTTGACAAAAACAGTCTTAATAAAGTCTTGGCAAATCCCCAGATCTCTCCCATAGTCCTGGCATCACACATCATTGAACACCTCCTTGTCTCCTTCCTTTGCTATATCCTTTCCTTTCCTTTATCTGCAGTAAGAGGAAATTGCAATATATAAGCAAAATTGCTTAGTAAGCGCTATCTAACTCACAAAATCTCGATATGCATGTACATATATCTATAACATAAACTAACTGAATGCTTACTGAAAACTACTCATGCTCATCTAATAGTAAAGGAATCAAATAGGCTGAAATGTTAAAAATGTAAAGCTACTCATACTCTTGTAATAGTAAAAGAATCATAACAAGCTAAAATGCTAAACATGTAAAGCTACTCATGCTCTTCTAATAGTAAAAGAATCATAACAAATTGAAATGCTAAACATGTAAAGCTACTCATGCTTTTTAATAGTAAAAGAACAATGCATACTAGAATGCTAAACATGTAAAGCTAATCAGAATAACATGCTAGCATAAGGAAAACTAAAACTTGCTGAGTTTTAAACACTTTTTGAATCTTATTTCACTTGCTTAAAAACTTATTCTTTTATTTCACTTGTTTAAAACTTATACTTTAATACTTTAAAATAATAATTAACTTCTCTTGGGCTCAGGCATAGTATCATCTTATGCGCGTTCCCTAATAGGTTGGGGTAGCAAGCCACCAATCCTAAAAGAGCAGACCTCGGTCTACTAGGGCCAAGACCTTGGAATTGGACACCTGGATTTGTTTAACGACAACCTCGGAAGTCGGGTACTAGCCTCTTAAATAAAGTAAAATACTTGTTATCTTTTATTACTTCTAATATATAATGCCTCGACATTTTCTTTAAGCACCTTATGTGCCAAAATCCCTAAATTCTTGACTTTGGGATCTACTTAAGGCCTTGACCTTTTTCTTTCTTTTCTTTATCTTTCTTATACTTGTTAATACCTCTAATAAAAGGATGTCTCATACAAGATTGATCTCAAATACTTTAACAAACCAAAATTGAATACTTAAACAAACTAAAATTGAATGCTATAACAACTGAGACTGCTGTGCTTGGGAAGTTCCAAAACCACAGTTTAAACAGAAGTAAATCTGCATACTTTATCTAACAAGATTCTCAAATGCTAAACAAATCAAAATCTGCATACTATACTTATAAAATTTGCATACTATACTTATAAAAATCTGTATACTATACTTATAAAAATCTGCCTACATGACTAATCGAAAATCTACATTCCAGCATAATAGAAATCTACACTATCAGCCTACAAAAAGAGAAGTTTTGGACTGCATATTAAAAACAACCCGTGCATGCTTAACAGACCAGCACGGAAATAAATAACAAGGTCTAACTAAAATACAATGTTACACGTGTCATATAGAAACTAATTCTCTTAACCGGCTTTATAGAAAAGGGAATTTAGTTACACACCTGGAATGATTTCCTAAACATATAGCCTTAATTCTGCAAGTTGTAGGACAAATATAGGCATGAAGGTATGAAGATCATACCCACATGTAGGAGAAACAAACAAAGCTCCTAACTCGTGGGATACCATGGTTTCCAAAATGTTCACCAAATTTAATTAACATTTGAATCTGTTCATCACCTTAGTCTATCTTCTACACTACAACCAATAGCTCTACATGTTATACAATTGAGAAAACTGAAATTTCTAATCAGTTCGAAATCTGAAATGCTAAAGATTCAGAATCTGCACTATAACTTTTAAAGCAAACCTATGTAATCTTATTCAAAGCTTACCCCTTCACAAAGATCTCCAAAACAACTAAAAGAAAAAGGCCAATCTGATCCAGAAGCAAGGAAAAACAAAATTCCAGCATCCTCAATTCTCTACAACTAAAATCCGAAAACCAAGGAAGCAATTCCTCCTGGAACTGTGGCATGGTAGGAAACCGAAAAGGGACAAATGCTCCAAACACTAAATTTTTTTTGAAACTCACGGCAGAACAATGAATCTAGAATTGTATGCTAAGTATAGAGGGTTGTTCCGGCTTGACAAAAGAATAGCAATAAAAGAAATGCAAACCCTTGAGGGATGCTGTGAGCCAACATTACCTTATCAAATCACATACATGCAAGCTTTAATATTTCAAGAAAAGCTTCAGAATCAAGGAGAGGAATACGGAATAAACTTCGGAGCTATCCTACTGTAATTGAGGAAGCTGCTTACCTTTGCTTTTGGGACTTACAACCGGAAGAGGAAGGTTCTAGGGTTCGGAGAAGCTTCAAATCTCGGCGGCTTCTTTGTGTTTCCGAGCTCCCCTCATCAAGGTGGTCACGCACGTGTGAAGATCGGCCGAAAAAAGCCTTTCGCCGGCGCCGGAGACCAAGCCCTAACGCGGCTGCGATTTCGCCCGAGAAAATGCCGACACGAGAAAGGACAGGAGAAAGTGAGGGAATTAGGGTTCGCGTCGGGCACAGGAAAAGGATTAAATCCTTATACTTAGGGTGATATTCGGTTCCAACTATAGCTTATATATATTTTGTTCCCTACTTGATTAACAAAATGTTTGCGGAACAGTTGGCTAACTGGATTCGATCAAGGTTTGGTTTGGTCCGAGGTTGCTGGTTCGAACCTTGGCTTGGACATATTTTGTAGAAACTTCTTTCGTTTAGTAAAAATACCAAATGACCTCCAAAAATTACATAAAAATACTCTAAAAATTTCTAAAAATCTCTAGAATATTTCTATAGCATTTTTAAATATTTTTAAATTACTTTTAGGACTCGAATTGAGGAAATTTGGGTTGTTACACCCTTCTTCATTGCAGTGGTAGCATCTTACTTTCCTTTTTCTTCTTGTACCCTGCACTTTATTAAATTTGTTAGATTTAAATAATTTTTTAAATCTACTTACCATTAATGCCGTTTCGTCATCATCAAGAGAAGATTCAGAATCTTGTTCCTCCATCTTTGCCTTTAAGGCAATGTATGCTTTGATTCCCTTTTTAGTCCTGCATATCTTAACTAATGAATTTCAAAGGTTGAAAAAAGATCTTATAAATTGTTTACCTCTAAATCCTTAGAGATGAAGTACACATCTACTAAGGCCGACCATTCTGAAGTCCTAGGAAATTGTTGAGCGCGTACCTTAGAAAATCTCGGTTGGTTACCTTTTCTCCGAGATTCGTGAGTCTGGTGATGAGCTCCTTGATTCTTAAGTGGAGGTGTGCGCCGGTTTTGCCTTCTTCTAGCCGGAGTTTGCTGATCTGGTTCCAGAGCAGGTCCTGTCTCACTAGTTTTACCTCCGAGTTCCCTTCGTGTAGTTTTAGGAATTTCTCCCAGTGCTCCTTGGCTGATTCGTAGGCTCCGATACAGTTGACTTCTTGAGGTGGTAAAACTCTAAGAAGATGAAACTCTGTGTTGTCATTTTCCACGAAGTCGGCTTACTCCTTGTTCGTCCACTAATATTCTTTTTTGTCTTTCATGGATGGAAAATCATATTTGATAATTATTAATAGTTCAAAGTCTGTCTTAAAAAATATCTCCATATTTTTTCTTCCAGCTTGGGAATTCCCCCTAGAATTTCGGTGGGTAGATGCTTGGTCTGGCCATCTTGTGTCCTTCGTTCGGTGATTAGTCTTCCTGAAGCAAACTTGGCTCTGATACCACTTGTTAGGAACGGTCGCGGCTGGCTAGAGGGGGTTAATAGACCTACAAAATAAAATGAACCTTCCTCGGATGTTATAGCTTAATTAAACACTTGCATAAAAATTAAGAAAGTAAAATTAACAAGACGAAGCACGAACGATTTTACTTGGTTACAACCGGGGAGGTTGTTAATGCAAGGAAGTTGAAAAATGCACTAAATTTTACTTCAGGTGGAGAAGCCTCTTTACAGTAATTAATGCACTCAAAAAAGCAAAGCTAGATAGAAGAAGTTGTTTACAAATGTTCTGTTTTAGCTTCCGGAACCAGGGATGTATTTATAGCCCTGGTCGGGGCGTCTGGAAGGGTTCTTGGCATCTGGAGGGGGATAAAACTTCATCCCCATCGCAACGGATCACGTTTGACGTGATCCAAATAACAATCCATGTTCGGGCTCCCAGAGTCTGGCGAGTCCAGGCGCCCGTACCAAGAAAGTCAACCTCTAATTGACTTTTGGTCCCAATCTTTCGCTTCTATTCCACTCGCCTTGGTCTGAGCCTTCTGCTCCAACTCCATTCACTTGGGTAATCTCAGCCGTCCGGAATAGGGCTCACCCAAACCCAACTTCCGGCCTTCGAGCAATCTTCCACTCCGCGTACTCTTCTGCAGCACCTCTTCCCTTGGACACACCAAGCCCATTGACTCTCTCATGTGTCGTCCTTCTTACTAGCTACGTCTTTCGCTCGACTTCCTGTGCTCCTAAGTTCTTGCACACTTAGACATAGGGTTAAAAAATAACAGGACCTAACCTGACTTGGCTGATCACATCAAAACTACCTTGGGGTACTAATTGTTAGGACCGGTGGTGGCTGGCTAAAGAGAGGTTAATAGCCTTGCAAAATAAAATGAACCATCCTCGGACGTTATTGATAGATCGATTAAGTGCGATAGAGGGGAGGGGGGTGAATATCGTGCTATTTTAAAAACTTTTCTTTTCGTATTTCAAAACAATTCGAGTAAGCAGCGGAAAATATAAAGGGGCAAGTTTGTTTACTTCGTTCGGAGCCTAGCTCGACTCCTACTCGAAGGCCCACGATCTTTGATCGCACCGATGGGCAAATCACTATAGCTCTTCTTTCTGAGATCCTTAGAAAGAAGTGAAGGTGCAGCGGAGGCCGGCAAGAGGGGGGTGAATTGCCTGCACAAATTAAAACTACCCTCCTCGGATCTTTCAACTCGAAAGTGCAATAGCAATAATAATAAAACTAAAACAATAAAGCTAGAGGCACGGGAGTTAACCTAGTTACAACCAAGAAGGTTGTTAATCCAGGGCGATGAAAAGCGACACTAGAAAAATCTCTTTCTCTGAAGTCGGAGAAGCCTTTTACACTCTAACAACTCAGAACTATTGCTAGGAATTGATTACAGAGTTGCTGGAACAATTGATATCTAATTCCTAGCTCCAGAGGCCTTTATATAGCCTCTAGAAATTCTATCTCAGATGTCCGAGGCACCTCCAATAGAGGTCCAAGGCGCCTCCATAGAGTGAGTGGATAAAACTTTATCCGAAAGCTCAACGTTCACTTCTGCCAGGTCCGAGGTGCCTCCAACACTCATTGAAGGCGCCTTCAAGCTGGAGGCGCCTCCAAGCCTGATCACTACAACAAAAACCTTCATAGACATCGGTTTTCCACCGGTGTCTATTTCATTTTCGACCGATGTCTATGAAGCCTATGTTAAAAGTCTATCATTTTAGACATCGGGTTAAAACCGGTGTAGTATCACTTAACCACACCGGTCTTCGAATCGGTTATTAACCGGTGTAGTATCACTTAACGACACCGTTTCATCAACGGTGTAAAATCGATGTAATAGTGTATGTTAATAACACCAGTTTTGGCAGCGGTAAATGACCGATGTAATATTAGTTAATAACACCGATTTTGCAGCGGTGGAAAATCGATGTAATATGTATATTTTTTAACATCACAAATTTGATTTCCGAAATAATGAAAAACCGACAATAACAAAAAAAAAATACACAAATATTCACATATACAAATATTCTTCATTCAATAATATCCATAAAATACATAAATATTCACAAATTATATAAATAATTTTCTTACAACAATATCCATAAAATACCCAAACATTCTTTTTACATCAAAAGCTAGCTAATAGATATCAAAATCAAGGTAGAACATTCTTTTAACACATCAAGGTACAACTGTCTCAAATGTAATCTAGCATGCATTCAACCCACTCGAACCGCACTTCATCAATTTCAACTCTGGAGTACTTGAGATTTGTAAACTGTAAAAACACATAAAGCCACCATATGTCAAATAACTAAAACAAATGTGTACATGTATCAAATAAAATAGAATACTGAGTTTTTAAAGGCTGCTGTGGAAGATAACAAATATAACATAGAATCTAAAACTTTCATATATGACACTTAGTATATGCTGCTTAGAATATAACATAGATAATTTGCTCCTAATTCAAGTGTACAGATTGATAAGAACCGACAGCATCATACAACAAATTACTAGGCATGATAATGGTTGAACAAAGAAATATGACTACACAACAAATCCAGTGAAGGAAGCATAGAAGAACAAAGAAAATGTTCATAGTTAACAAGCAAATGAAGATACATACTATTTATTGTACTACCTCTGATGTCATCTTCCAAATCTCATAAGCAAGAATGCAACTGTGCCCTTTGTATACACATGGCTAATAGACATAATACAATAAGGAGCAAAAGCTATAAAATTCACCATCACCACGCAATCAATGAAGCAGGCAAACACAAGGTGGGTTGATATGCAGTGAAAGTGTTAATTAAGTGGAACTGCAGCAAATTACATGTTTCTATGTTGCATCATCAGTACAGTTAGCCATGTGCATGAAGATGGGGGTCTAAATCTCTGTACAGGAGATTTGGATGGTTAAGTAGTTTCTATTACTGGCTTTTACTGTAACAGATCAACTGAAAAATGTATATCTGGTTAATTTACAAGTAATGAAATATTCACAATCAGGAAGCTATTTAATGGTCTTCTTTCTTATCAAGAGCAGGGAATTTTCTTGATGCAAACTAGTCAATTAGTGTAATCATAGGGTACTAGGTCACAAAACTCAGAAACATCGATTATGATAGGACGCTGACTTTACATTCTTAAGTAACAGTGACTTCCAGTTGATCAATTAGTTGACACTACTCACCTGATGACTGTTGCTTTAATTTCTCCCACTCTACATGTAGTTGAGACGCAGCAATACAAGAGGCCAATTACGACGTCTCCTGCAAGTTAATTAATATATTTCGACTGCATTAATTGCTTGACCCTGCTAGACGACGACTGATAAAGACAAACTAACAAACACGCCTTAATTAGCTATATAATCTGGACACCGTAGCAAAGATGTATTATATATTTGCTTTCGTCAGTTGTATATAGCAAAGGGAGCTCTAATGTCTATAGCATTGCAGCTGCTTCCAAATTTATTCATCTTTGCCGGCCCATATGCTAAGCATAATGGGTCAAAAAAATTATAAGTGAAACTAGAAAATTAAACTAAGTGCATGGACGATCGATAAAAAAATGGATTTTTTTTTTAAGTTTTCCATGGCAAAATCTATCCTTAATTGGAGTATTGAACTTGTCCTGATCAAGTCCTATTATCAAACTGTGCCAGTAAAACTGGATGATCAATTCGGGCTGACCAAGTGAGTGGGTCAATCAAGATCATGCGTGAGTCAATTTGAACAGGATATCAAGCCGTCTGGCAAATAACACTACAAGAAAAACAACTATTAGCTACCAAAATTTGGTTGCTAAATTTACTATATATATAATCAGGCTAGGTGGTCGAGTCTAGCCAATTGAGTTAGATCTAAATCGTTTAGTCATGTTAGACTAAATGACCAAGCTAAGCAATTCAATCAGACCAGACAATCTTTGTGGCCTATAACATTTATAATTCAAAAACACTAAACCTATGTCTATAGTTTCATTGAACTTGTTATAAAAATTATCTCAATTCCGATCCGATACAAATGTATGCTGATCTATATCTCCATTGAGATTTATGCAAGACTATATCACTACTAATATCCATATTTTCAAGTTTTATCAACCTATACTGATCAAGTTTTATCAACCTATACTGATCTAAATGTCGATTTCCATCACAAAATTGCCTTGTGACAAATTCAAAAGCTTTGACTTTTGAAGTAAAATTGAATCCAGACTATCTGTTACAGCTTTTATCATGCTGCCTAGCCTACTCTTAAATAAAATTTGGTTATTAGAAGAGAAGAAATCATTCACCGACCTAAAAGAAGCTCTTGATCTCTGCTTGCGCAAGACTTCAGTGTCATAGCAATCCACAACATCCTCGAGATCGTAGACCAAGTACCTGAGCTTCCTTGACAAGATCTTCACATCATAAGTGAAAGGGCGGGACTCGACATCTTGGATCACCATGTTAACAATCAGCAACAACTCCTTGAGCTTCTCCATCTTCTCTTCAATATCAGTTATTTCCTTGACGTTCTTGTTGCGTCGGATGAGAATTGCCACCTTCTCGCCCATGATGCGAGCCATAGCAGTTACCAAAGCTGATTCCATAGCTATCTGAACCAGGAAGAAACAAAGATTCAGAAGCTCTTCTTCTTCCTTGTGCCTGAAAGAGTCTTTTTGAGAATGTAAAAGAGGCACTAATTTGAACAAAGACTGTAACGTTTATAATAGGCATTTTCATATACATTAAAGAAAGTCTCTTATACATATGATCATAGAGTATATATATATTTTGGTCAACTTCTTCTATGACCACAGTTCTTCTTCCATGTGGTGGATATCTACAAGTCGAGAAGAATGAATAACGCACGCCATGTTATATGAAGCCAGTGTGATAACTTTGACAGACACAACTTAACTTTTCATCAAAAGGAGAACATATTTTGAATTCAAATGAGAGCAATTGTCCGCATACCTTGCCAGAAAAGTGTCAGTGCGGTCATCATAGCTAACTTCAGCATCATAACATGAGAGCATAAATCCTAAATGCCCATGCTGCAAAACAACATTACGAGCCTTAGCAATCCAATGAGGCAAAAAGGGGAAGAATCCATCGACTAAATGAACAATCCATCCGATTTAACTGAAGAGCAAATCAAAGTTACCGACGAGTGTGGAATTTTGACAAACACAACATGTGCAGAACATATGATAATGATGATGCACACAAGGCAGAGTAACAATCTTGAAGATATGTGCAGAACTCGAGTCATATCAAGATCAAAACAAACGAATATATACAAAACAAACTTACAAATGATTGTCGTCAGGATCCCGATATATGGCGGCGCATTCCTCATTACAATGTGTGCACCAACCCATTGCTTGTTTCTATAATAAAATAAACAAGATCTCTGAATCCATTATTTTACAAATAACAAAAGGTGCACGAACAGAGAAATAGCAGATGATGCAGAGAAATGGCAGATCAACACAATGAAATCACGAAGAGATTAGGGTTCTTACCATAGAATCACAGATCGTGCAGAGAAATCGCAGACCAACCACGAACAGATTAGGGTTCTTACCAGAGAAATCGCATATCACAGAGAGAAATCGCAGATCAAACGCAGATAAACCACGAATAGATTAGGGTTCTTACCAGAGAAATCGAAGATCACACAGAGAAATCGCAGATCAAACACAGATCAACACGATGAAACCACGAACAAATTAGGGTTATTACCAGAGCAATCACAGATCAAACACAGATCAACCACAAACATATTAGGGTTCTTACCAGAGAAATCGCAGATCACGCAGAGAAATCGCACACAATGAAACTTGAACAGATTAGGGATCTTACCAGAGAAATCACAGATCGTGCAGATAAATCGAAGATCACGCAGAGAAATCGAAGATCAACCACGAACAGATTAGATTCTTACAGAGAAATCGTAAATCACACAGAGAAAACGCATATCTTACTAGAGAAGTCGCAGATCACGAAGAGAAATAGCAGATCAACCACGAACAGATGAGGGTTCTTACCAGAGAAATCACAGAAATCGCAAATCAAACACAGATTAACACGATGAAACCACGAAAAGATTAGGGTTCTTACCTAAAAAATCGCTGAGAAATCGCAGATCAACCACGGTGAGCTCACGAATCGCAGATCAAGCGGAGAAATAACAGATCAACACAATATAGATCAACCACTAATAGATTATAGGCTTCTTACCAGAGAAATCGCAGATCAAACACTAACAGATTATAGGATTCTTACTAGAGAAATCACAGATCAAACAAACCACGAGCAGATTAGGGTTCTTACTAGAAAAATCGCAGAGAAATCGAAGATCAAACGCAGATCAACACGATGAAACCGAGTGAGTGAAAGGCAGATCAAAACGATAACGGGGCGATTTGTAAGTTTGTTTCTTCTCGTTATATCAAGGAAGTCCATAATGGAAGGAAAACAAAACGACAATTTTCTCACCATGGAACTCGAATCAAACCGAGTGAGAGGCGAAAACAAGATCAGAAATAAACCTTAACAAGAAAATAAGAAGAAGAAAGAACAGACGTCGCCTGGAACGCGGAGGTTTAGGTTTAGGGTGAGAGAAGGGGCGCGATATAGATTTAGGTTTGGAGGGAACTTTGTAAAATGTTGTAAATTTTGACTTGTGGGGAAATTAAAATATTTTATTTTGGTTCATTAACATCGGATTTTAAAAATCTATGTTAAAATCAGTGTCTATTAACAAAAAAAAGGGCGCTCATAGACATCGCCTAAAAAACCGATGTCTATGAGCTAAAATCTGCGCTCATAGACACCGGCTTTTAGAAAAACCAGTGTAAAATACTCAAAGACATCGGTTTTAGCCTAAAACCGTTGTTGTTCCACTGATGTCTATGAGGGATTTTGTTGTAGTGCGATGGAGGTGCCTCCAAGCTAGCTGGCAGCTTTTTCCAGCTTGCTTGCACTTTGCTTTATCTTTCGAAGTCCCGTTCTTTTGGGTGATTCCGGCCAACCGAAATAGGGCTCACCCGAACCCAATTTCCGGCCTTCTCCTCGAGCAGCCTTCCTTCCAGGCTTAACGTTCCTTGAACGCCACGAACATTCTTCTCGCCCATCGGTGTACTCTTCCGCAGCTCTCTCGTCCTTCGGACGCATCGAGCCCGTTGGCTCCCTTCCCGTGTTGTCCTTCTCGCTAGCTGCGTCTTCCGTCCGACTTCCTGCGCTCCTAAGCTCCTACACACTCAGACACAGGAGTCAAACACAAAGCAGAACCTAACCAACTTGGTTGATCACATCAAAACAATCATGGGGTTCAACAATCTCCCCCTTTTTGACGTGCATCAACCCAAGTTCATGTTAGGGTAAAAAATAGGCAGATAGTAATTTTAAAGAGAATTACTAAACTAATATTTTGAGCATAAATTTGCAATAAGTAAAATTGTAACTTAAATAAAAGATTAAGCAAAAAAAAATTTAAAAGATTATCTCCCCCTAGACTTGTACTGGTATCACTTAAATAAAAGATTAAGCAGAGAAAATTTTTTTTTAAAATTATCTCCCCCTAGACTTATACTAATCTCTCCCCCTTTGATCACAACAAAAATGGGGAAAGAGTATGATATTTAAAAATATTTAGCAGTTTTATAAGTTAGAAAAATTTCTAAAACATGGAATTTTTAGAGTCTTCCAAAAAGAATTTTTTAAGTACATTGAATTTTTTTAAAAAATAATTTCTAAGTAAAAATGATTTTTTTTAGTTAGAAAAAATCTAGATAAACTGAATTTTTAGAATATTTCAAAAAATAATTTCTTAGTAAATTTTTTTTTTGAGTTTTCCTAACATGTTTGAAAGACTTTTCAAAGCATTATTTAATTCTAGTTAAATGCTTTTTCAGAAAATTAATTAAACATTTAATTTCAATATTACAGCTTCCAGGTCGTGGCGAGGCACTAGGCCTTCTTAGTTATTGGAGCAACAACTACTTCCTTAGACAAAGCTTCATAAAGAAATTTTAACATTTAATTTTTCTTCTAAAAGCCTTAATTAAATAAATTAATTTAGCACAGATTTCGGAACCCAATAGAGGTTTCTTCCTACAGGATTATTCAAAAATTTTGGGGGTACATAATTTCTGAGAACTTTCCTAAGTTGTCCCTGATGCTTTCTAATATACCAGTTTAATTTTTCATAAATTCTTAATTTTGATTTTGGAAATTTATTTAAGCATGCATCATTATTTCTCAATTTCAACTTTTAATTTTTCATTTTCTAATTTTAGATTATCATACATTTCTAGTGGGTATGCTTTTGCAAGGTTCAATTTTAATTCAGCATTTTCCTTTTCTAATTTGAATAAATCTTTAGAAAAAGACTTAATAAATTGAAATGATTGAGTAGGGGTTAGATTACGTACTTGACTTACCTGACTCGGTGATGCTCCCCCTTCATCGTCGCTTTCTTCGTCTGAAGTTCCTCCCCCTTCATCGATGCTCATTTCTGAGCTTGACTCTTCTTCCAGCTGATGGCTTGTCACTAGCGCTAACCCCAAGAATTCTTCGAGGTCTAATTCAAAGGATGAGTCTGACCATGTCGTTTTCAGGTTCTTGTATTTGGAGGATTCTGACTTCTTGTACTTTACCTTTTCCTTCTCTTTTTGTTTGCTCTTCAATTTCAGACAGTCATCCTTGATGTGCCCTTCTTCGTTACAATTGTAGCAACGGACTGTCCTTGTCTTTTGTTGACGTTTACTCGACTGCGATCTAAATTTGTTAGATTTGAAAAATTTATTAAAACGTCTTACCATTAACGCACCTTCATTTTCGTCAATTGATGCGTCAGAGTTAGAAGCGTTTGTTTCTTCCTTTAAAGCAATGTTCTGACTAGTCTTCTCTACTCCATTGGGCTTTGCAACTCGAGATTCATGAAGTTCAAAAGTAGAAAACAAATTTTCTAAAGTAATTACCTCAAAGTCCTTAGAGATGTAATATGCATGTACTAAGGACGCCCATTCTGGAGTTCTGGGGAAGGGGTTGAGCGTGTACCAGATCGAGTCCCGGTTCGTTACTTCTTCTCCAAGATTGGTTAGTTGCATGATTAGCTCTTTGATCCTTGCTTGGAGTTGCGCTACCTTCTCGCCTTGGTTCATCCGGAGGTTCGTAAGTTGAGTCCGGAGGATGTCGCGCCTTGCTAGCTTTGCTTCCGAGGTACCTTCGTGGAGCTCTAGGAATTTCTCCCAGAGGTCTTTTGCGGAGTCGTAGCTTCCGATCCGACTTACCTCCTTAGGCAGCAGAACGCTGAGTAGGTGAAACTCAGCCTTTCCGTTGGCGATGAAGTCTGCTTGTTCCTTCTTCGTCAAGTTGTACTCTTCTTTGTCTTTTGGTGCTTCATATCCATATTTCATTATTAAGAGTATATCAAATTCAGTTTTAAAAAATACCTCCATTTTTCGCTTCCAAGTGGCGAAGTCTCCATCGAACTTCAGGGGATGAATATTCACTCCGACCATCGTCTTGATCGTTATGCTTTAGTCGGCGGTTAGTCCTTCTAAGGTGGTCTGACTCTGATACCAATTGAAGGTGCAGTGGAGGCCGGCAAGAGGAGGGTGAATTGCCTGCACAAATTAAAACTACCCTCCTCGGATCTTTCAACTCGAAAGTGCAATAGCAATAATAATAAAACTAAAACAATAAAGCTAGAGACTCGGGAGTTAACCTGGTTACAACCAAGAAGGTTGTTAATACAGGGTGATGAAAAGTGTGCACTAGAAAAATCTCCTTCTCTGAAGGCGGAGAAGCCTTTTACACTCTAACAGCTCAGAACTATTGCTAGGAATTGATTACAGAGTTGCTGGAACAATTGATATCTAATTCCTAGCTCCAGAGGCCTTTATATAGCCTCTGGAAATTCTATCTCGGATGTCCGAGGTGCCTCCAATAGAGGTCCAAGGCGCCTACATTGAGTGAGTGGATAAAACTTTATTCGAAAGCTCAACGTTCACTTCTGCCAGATCCGAGGCGCCTCCAACACTCATTGAAGGTGCCTTCAAGCTGGAGGCGCCTTCAAGCTAGAGGCGCCTCCAAGCCTGATGGAAGCACCTCCAAGCTGGCTGGCAGCTTTTTCCAGCTTGCTTGCATCTTTGCTTTATCTTCCGAAGTCTTGTTCTTTTGGGTGATTCTGGCCAACCGTAATAGGGCTCACCCGAACCCAATTTCTGGCCTTCTCCTCGAGCAGCCTTCCTTCCCGACTTAACGTCCCTCGAATGTCGCATACGTTCTTCTCGCCCACCGGTGTACTCTTCTGCAGCTCTCTCGTCCTTCGGATGCATCCAGCCCGTCGGATTCCTTCCTATGTCATCCTTCTCGCTAGCTGCGTCTTCCGCCCAACTTCCTGCACTCCTAAGCTCCTGCACACTCAGACATAGGGGTCAAACATAAAGCAGGACCTAACCAACTTGGTTGATCACATCAAAACAACCATGGGGTTCAATAAGATGCAAATTGTACAAATGAGCAAGATAGTAACAACCCTACTATCTTGCTTAAGTGAATTACAATGCAAGCTTATATAAAAGTATACCGATAAGTAAATGCAGTTGAAGCTTTGGTCGGCACTTCCGGATAGTGTGGCTTGCTGAGCTGATGAAGGCTTGTAGCACGGTTTTCTTGCAGAACAGAACTTGAGTCGATCAGGAAGAGTTATCTAGCCGCAGACTTTGAGCCTCCTTTTATAGGTGTACTAGAAATTCGATCGACCAATCCCTCTGTTCGGTCGACCGAACCAGCTCCCTTGCTTCCTGGCTGGAGTCTGACGCTGGCTCGATCTCTCGCAATCAATGCTCATTAAGGGTTCGGTCGACCGATCCCATTTTTGGGTCGACCGGACAGGTTCCTTCCCTGTTCATCGTGATTTGCTGAGATCAACAGTTAATGCACCTTTAATGCTGATTGGTTCGATCGACCGATCCGTAGGTTCGATCGACCGATCCGCTTCTTTTCCTTTGCTGCTGATCGGTGCTCATGAACTGGTGTTGAGTCATCATGGTTTGGTCGACCGATCTTATGGTTCGGTCAACCGATCCAGTCGAACCTACAAAACAGTGTTAGGTAGAAAAGAATCCTACAAAACAGATGTTAGCGTAGTAACAATATTATAATGCATGAGTAATATAAAGACAGTAGAACTGTCTTGATCTCAACTTGGAAACCTTACCAGTTTCTTCAGTTTGATCAGCGACCTTAGGTTGTGTAGGACCATTGCGACAGGCTAGGAGGGGGTTGGATATCTTGCAAACACAAAAAGATAAACCCTCCTCGAACTCTTTAAGCTTACACTTGTATATATAAGGTAAGCCGATAAATTAAAAGCATAAAGAAAAAATGAGGCGCAAACTGTTTACTTGGTTACAACCGATGTGGTTATTAATCCAAGGAAGATCAAGCTCACTAAAAATCTCCTTCGGGCGGAGAAGCCTCGTACAGCAATGAAGCGCAGAAAACAGAAGCTTAACTCTAAACTAAAGTGCACAAGCGTTGGAATTACAAGTAATGAGTTCGTTAAAAAGCTTCTGGACCAAGGTTATATTTATAGCCTTGGTCGGGGCGCCTGGGAGGGTTCCGGGCACCCTGGGGGATAAAACTTTATCCCCCAACGTTCAGAACGCATTAGACGCATTCTGGTCAAAACTACTGGTCCGGTCGCCCGGAAGGGTTCCGGGTGCCCCGGGCTGCTCAGGGCACCCCGGGCTTCTCAGGGCGCCCCGGGCTGCTCAGGGCGCCCCGGGCTGCTCAGGGTGCCCCGGGCTGGTCCGGACACCCCGGACAGTTCCGGGCGCCCCGGACCCTAAGTCAACTCCGGTTCACTTCTTTCACCTCGGTCCAGGTCTTCAACTCCGATTCCGCTCGCTTGGGTGATCTCTGCCATCCGGAATAGGGCTTACCCGAACCCAACTTCTGGTCTTCTCGAGCAGCTTTCCACTCCGGCTTCTCATCCCTCGAAATCGCCACGTGTTTCCTTCTCATCCACCAGCGTACTCATCCGCAGTCTTCGTCCCTTAGTCGCACCCCGTGCCGACCTTCTCGCTAGCTACGTCTCTTGCTCCCCGAGCAATCTTCCGCTCCGGCTTTCATCCCTCGGAAACACCGCACACTTCCTTCTCGTCCACCGGGGTACTCTTCCGCAGCACCTCGTCCCTCTGACGCACCGCGTGCCATCCTTCTCGCTAGCTGTGTCTTTCGCTCGAGTACCTATGCTTCTAAGCTCCTGCACACTTAGACACAAGGTTAAAACAACACAGGACGTAACTTAACTTGTTGATCACACCAAAACTACCTTGGGGTTCCAACAATCTCTCCCTTTTTGATGTGACCAACCCAAGTTAAGCTAGGGTCAAAAATAGATATGAAAAATGAAATAATTTCTATTGCAATAACATGCAACATGATAGAAAAAATTAAATTTCAAAAATTCCAATTTTCAATTTCTACCTCTTCCTATACTTATACTTTTTCTTCTCCCCCTTTGATCACATAAAAAATTGGGGTTACAAGAAAAATCTAAGGGTTGATACTTAGAAACATTATAAAAATTTATTTCAGTGATTTTCTGGAAAATATTTCTAAGTCAAAAAAAATTTCTAAGTCAAGAAATAACTTTTGAAAAAAAATTTCTAAGTCAAGAAATAACTTTTGAAAAAAAATTTCTAAGTATTCGTCATCAATAAAAAAACTTTCTAAGCCAAAAAATTTATGCAAGAAAATTTAAGAGAATTGATAACAATAAAAAAAAATCTATGCATTTATTTATTTATATATTCTAATGCTTTTATCAGAAAATTTTAAATTTCCATTTTAATTTATCATATTTTCTTAACTTTGAAACAAAAAACTTTGAAACAAGAAACTTTGAACATGTAGAAATTTGTGCAAATTGTATTATGAATTCCTAATTCGCAAAGATATTTCGATAATATAAACTTGATAAAGTTTTTCGACAATACTTCTGATTTGCAAACTTCGTTCGACAAAATATTTTGTAATTTACAAATGTATTTTGACAACATAAATTTTAATTTGCAACAATATGTGGATAATAGATTTACTACTCCGATAAACGCTTTCGATAATATCTCTAATTTGCAAACTTTGTTCGAAAAAATATTTTGTAATTTATTCGACAGAAGATTTTCTAATCTGAAAAGCTCTTTCGATAATCTCTCTAATTTGCAAACTTTGTTCGAAAAAATGTTTCGTAATTTACAAGATTCATTTGACCAAATATTTTGTAACTTGCAAGAATCTTTTGTTAAATCATTTTGCGATTCGAAAAACTCTTTCAACGAGATAATTTGTAATTCGGAAAAATTTTTAGATCCGGAAAAAGTTTTTGAAAAAATACTTTGTGATTCGCAAGAATCTTTCGTCAAATCACTTTGTAATTCGAAAAATTCTTTCAATGATTCAATGATTCAATTTTTGATTCGCAAAACTCTTCAGGTAATTTGATTAATTTAACCAGTTGTTCAGAGGGTAGAGGTACCTTACTTACCTCGTTGGCCGTTGGTTCTCCCCCTGTTGAGTTGCTTTCTTCCAATATCTCTCCCCCTTCATTGATGCTCACTTAGGATGAGCTTTCTGTGTCCTCGAGATGGAAATCGACTATCTCGGCAGTTTCCACATTCTCGGACTGTTCTGGCGTTGAATCGATGTTGGATTCAATTTTGTCTTGTTCTTCGTAGAGTTTTAAGAACTTTTCCCAAAGTTCTTTTGCGCTTTTATACTCTCCGACTCTGTCGAAATCTTTAGTTGGTATTGCGCTTAGAATGTGAAATGTTGCCCGACCATTTGTCATGGACTCATCACGTTGCTTTTTGTTCCAAAGGTGTAAATCGTGTTCTTCACTATTCGCGTTCTTCGGTTCCTCGTAACCAGATTTCATTATTAGAAAAATACCAATATCTGAGTTTAGATATACCTCCATTTTTTGCTTCCAGACGAAAAACTCCCCCTCGAATCTGGTGGGTAGTCGCTAGCTCCGGCCATCGTTTTGTTGCTTTAAACGGCGGTTAGTCCGTCTGAGGCGTCTCGGCTTTGATACCACTTGTAGGACCGTTGCGACCGGCTAGGAGGGGGTTGGATATCCTGCAAACACAAAAAGACAAACCCTCCTCGAACTCTTTAAGCTAACACTTGTATATATAAGGTAAGCCGATAAATTAAAAGCATAAAGAAAAAACGAGGCGCAAACTATTTACTCGGTTACAACCGATGTGGTTGTTAATCCAAGGAAGATCAAGCTCATTAAAAATCTCCTTCGGGCGGAGAATCCTCGTACAGCAATGAAGCGCAAAAAACAGAAGCTTAACTCTAAACTAAAGCGCACAAGCGTTGGAATTACAAGTAATGAGTTCGTTAAAAAGCTTCTGGACCAAGCCTATATTTATAGCCTTGGTCGGGGCGCCTGGAAGGGTTCCGGGCACCCTGAGGGGGGATAAAACTTTATCCCCCAATGCTAAGAACGCATTAGACGCGTTCTGGTCAAAACTGCTGGTCCGAGCGCCCTGAAGGGTTCCGGGCGCCCCGGGCTGGTCCGGGCGCCCCGGGCTGGTCCGGGCGCCCCGGGCTGGTCCGGGCGCCCCGGACCCTAAGTCAACTCCGGTTGACTTCTTTCGCCTCGGTCCAGGTCTTCAACTACGGTTCCGCTCGCTTAGGTGATCTCTGCCATCCGGAAAAGGGCTCACCCGAACCCAACTTCCGGTCTTCTCGAGCAGCCTTCCGCTCCAACTTCTCGTCCCTCGGAATCGCTGTGTGTTTCCTTCTCATCCACCAGCGTACTCATCCGCAGTCTTCATCCCTTAGTCACACCCCGTGCCGACCTTCTCGCTAGCTGCGTCTCTTGCTCCCCGAGCAATCTTCCGCTCCGGCTTTCGTCCCTCGAAAACACCGCACGCTTCCTTCTCGTCCACCGTGGTACTCTTCCGCAGCACCTCATCGCTCGGACACACCGCGTGCCGTCCTTCTCGCTAGCTGCGTCTTCCGCTTGAGTACCTGTGCTCCTAAGCTCCTGCACACTTAGACACAAGGTTAAAACAACACAGGACCTAACTTAACTTGTTGATCACACCAAAACTACCTTGGGGTTCCAACAGGTTGTTCCCTTCAGGAACCCGATTTCACTGTCGCTCCTCCAGTTGCATACCTCAACTTACCTGCCAAATATTGATCCTCCAGACCTGTTTGGACTTTTGCCTGCTCAGTATCTGATCACCTGATCCACTAAGACTTTTCCTACAATATTATATTAGCCAACAACAATAATAATACAGAAAACAATGGTAAACCTAAACCTAGATTTACCGAGATCCGCTGGTCCGGTCGACCGCGCACGGTCGACCGGAAGCCATCCGATCAACCTTGCTTGGAGTTCACTCCTCCAAGACTTCTCGTTACCTAAGGTTACCACCCCCTAGGATTTTCTCCACCTGGCTTCACTCACCAAGACTCAGTATTTGGCTTCCCAGGGATCAGGTCCTCCAAACCTATCCACCTGGCTTCCACGATATATCGAGATTTCCCTTGCCTTAGTATTCGGCTCCCCAGGGATCAGGTCCTCTAGACCTATCCACCTGGCTTCCACGATATACTGAGATTTTCCTTGCCTAGCCTCCAACTAGGACTTCCCTTGCCTAGCCTACAACTAGGACTTCACTTGCCTAACCTACAACTAGGACTTCCATAAATCAAGCTTCATACTTAAACATACTTAAACATATTTGTCTAACATTAAAACCTTGGAGGTCGATTGCACCAACAGTTATAGCTTAATTAAACAATTGCATAAAAATTAAGAAAGTAAAATTAACAAGATAAGGAACGAAGGGTTTTACTTGGTTACAACCAGGGAGGTTGTTAATCCAAGGAAGTTGAAAAGCGCACTAAATTCTCCTTCAGGCTGAGAAGCCTCTTTGCTGCAATTAAAGCACTCAAAAAGCAAAACTAAATAGAAGAAGTTGTTTACAAGTGTTCTAATTTAACTTCTGAAATCAGAGTTGTATTTATAGCCCTAGTCAGGGTGCCTGAAGGGGATTAAAACTTTATCCCCATCGCAATGGATCACATTTGACATGATCCAGATAATAATTAGATTGTTAGTACCCCCAAGGTAGTTTTGATGTGTGATCAATCAAGTCAGGTTAGGTCCTGTTGGTTTTTAACCCTGTGTCTAAGTGTGCAGGAACTTAGAGGCACATGAAGTCAAGTGAAAGACATAGCTAGCGAGAAGGATGGTATGGAAGAGAGTTGACAGGCTCGGTGCGTCTCAGGGACAAGGTGCTGCGGAAGAGTATGCGAGCAGATGAGAAGGAGGCGCGTTGTGTTTCCGAGGGATGAGAAGCCGGAGTGGAAGATTGCTCGAAGGTCGGAAGTTGGGTTCGGGTGAGCCCTATTCTGAATGGCCGAGATCACCCAAGTGAGTGAAGTAGGAGCAGAAGACCTGGACCAAGGTGAGTAGAAGAACTGAAGCAAAAGATCGGGATTGAAAGTCAATCGAAGGTTGACTTTCTTGGTCCAGGCGCCCAGACTCGCCGTACTCGGGTGTCCGGAACCCTTCTGGGCTACCGAACCCAAATTGTTATCTGGATCACGCTAAACGTGATGCGTTACGATGGGGATAAAGTTTTATCCCCCTTCAGGCGCCTGTAAGTCTTCAGGTGCCCCGATAAGGGCTATAAATAGAACTCTGATTCTAGAAGCTAAAATAGAACACTTGTAAATAACTTCTTCTGTCTAGCTTTGATTTTTTTTTTTTTTACTACTGCTATTTCTGTAAAGAAGCTTCTCTGCCTGAAGGAGAATTTAGTGTGCTTTTCAACTTTCTTGGATTAACAACCTCTCTGGTTGTAACCAAGTAAACTCTTTCATGCCTTTTCTTTTTTTTTATTTGTTTAATTTATTTCATGCAAGTGTTTAATTAAGCTATAACGTCCGAGGAAGGTTTAGTTTTATTTTTCAGGGCTATCACCTCCCTCTAGCTGGTCGCCACTGCTCCTAACAAGTAGTATCAAAGTGAAGTTCGCTTCAAGAGGACTGACCACAAAAATGAAGCACACAAGATGGCCGAGTCGAGCATCTACCCATCGAAATTCGAGGGGAAATTCCCGAGCTGGAAGAAAAAGATGGAGTTATTTTTTAAGACAGACTTTGAACTATTAATAATTATGAAATATAGTTTTGCAGCCCCGAAAGACAAAGAAGAATATCAGTGGACGAAGAAGGAACAAGCCGACTTTGTGGCAAACAACAAAGCAGAGTTTCATCTGCTTAGCGTTTTAGCACCTCAAAAAGTCAACCGTATCGGAGTCTACGAGTTAGCCAAGGAGCTCTGGGAGAAATTCCTAGAACTACACAAAGGGACCTCAGAGGCAAAACTAACGAGACAAGACATGCTCCAGAACCAGATCAGCAACCTCTGACTAAAAGAAGGAGAAACCATCACACACATCCACTCAAGAATCAAGGAGCTCATCACCACACAAATTTCGGGGAAAAGTTAACCAACCGAGATTCACTAAGGTATGCGCTCAACGCATTTCCTAGGACTCCGGAATGGTCGACCTTAGTAGATGCGTACTTCATCTCTAAGGATTTAGACGTAAGCACTTTAGAAGAGCTTTTTTCAACCTTTGAAATTCATAACTCAAGATGCATGTGCAGGTCTAAAAAGGGAATCGAAGCACAACATTACCTTAAAGGAAAAAATAGACGAACAAGATTCAGAATCTTCTCTCGATGATGATGAAACGACATTAATGATAAGTAGATTTAAAAAATTATTTAAATCTAACAAATTTAATAAAGTGTAGGGTATAAGAAAAAAAAGAAAAGTAAGATGCTACCACTGCAATGAAGAAGGGCATGCCAAAGATAACTGTCCAAAATTGAAGGATAAGGGCAAGGACAAGGAAAAGAACAAGAAGCCAGTCTGACCCAAGTATAATTTAAAGGTGATGTGGGATGACACATCATCCAAATCAGAGATCGAAGCCATCACCGGACTTGCATTAGTAGCAAGTTATCAAAAAGACGAAGACGAAGCAAATTCGTCCAAAGTGAGCATCGAGAGCATTGATGAAGGGGGAGTGACATCAGAAGAAAGCAGTACTTCAGGAGGAGATTCAGATAACAGGATCGACAAAGTAATTCAGGTATGATCTCTTCCTCCTGATAAGTTATTCAAATTTATAAAGTTGTTATCAAAGAATTGTTATATGTTAGAAAAAGAAAATAAAGAATTAAAATCAACCTTAGCTATTTCTTGTCAATTAGAAGATCTCGACAAAATCAAAACTGGAAATGAAAAATTAAAAATTGAAAATATAAATTTAAAGGTTCAAATAGAAAATCTAAAATATTTTGCATGCTTAAATTTGTCTGCTTCAACTTTCAGGAACTATAAAGGATTAAATTGGTAATTTAGATATTACAAAGGGAAAATTAAAAAATTACCTAGAAAATGTATTCCTCGGAAATTTTTAATTAATCCTGTAGGGAGAAACCTATTTTGGGTTCCAAAATCATATTTAGACTAATTATTTTTTTAAGAGCTTTCAGAAAGAAAATTAAATGTTTAAAATTCTTTAAGAGGTTTTGTCTAGAAGTGGTTGATACTCCAATAACCAAGAAGACCTAGTGCATCATCACAGCCTGGAAGTCAATTACTAAAATGAATATTTAATTGACTTACTGTTAAATAATTAGTGGTTATAAGAAAGTTTCAGAATGTATGTCAAAATTTTTAGAAATTATTTAAAAGTTAACTTTTCAAGAGCTTTTTTACTTAACTATAAGAAAATTTTCATATGTTAAAATTTTCTAAATATTAAAGGTTTTTTTTTAAAAATTTTCCCATTATATGAAATTTATATTAAATTTTTTTTATGCCTTAAATATGCTAAAATTTTTAAACTTTAATGTCTCTTAGAATTTTTATCATTGTTAAGTAGAATTTTTTTACCCCATTTTTAATGTGATCAAAAGGGGGAGTAATGAAGATTGAGTCTGGGGGAGGGTAGTACAATTTTTATTAATTAATTTTTGTACTTACAATTTCATTTTTTTTTAGAAATTATAATTACTTGTTTATGGTTTACCCTAACTTAACTTAGGTTTGATCACATCAAAAAGGAGGAGATTGTTAGTACCTAAAGGTAGTTTTGATGTGATCAGCCAAGTCAGGTAGGTCCTGTTGGTTTTAACCCTGTGTTTAAGTGTGCAGGAACTTAAGAGCACAGGAAGTCGACCGAAAGACGCAGCTAGCGAGAAGGATGGCACGGGAGAGAGCCGACGGGCTCGGTGCGTCAGAGGGACGAGGTGTTGCAGAAGAGTACGTGGGCGGACGAGAAGGAGGCACGCGTTGTTTCTGAGGGACGAGAAGCCTAAGCGGAAGATTGCTCGAAGGCCGAAAGTTGGGTTCGAGTTAGCCCTATTTCGGATGGATGAGATCACCCAAGCAAGCAGAGCCGGAGCAGAAGACTCGGACCAAGGTGAGCAAAACCGGAGCTGAAGACCGGAACCGGGACTGAGTCCAGGCACCCGAACCAAGAAAGTCAACCTCTGATTAACTTTTGGTCCCAGTCTTCTGCTCCGGTTCCGCTCGCCTTGGTCCGGGTCTTCTGCTCTGGGTCCATTCGCTTGGGTGATCTTGGCCATCCGGAATAGGGCTCACCCGAACCCAACTTCCAGCCTTTAAGCAATCTTTTGCTCTGGCTTCTCATCCCTCGGAAACGTCGTGCACCTCCTTCTCGTCCGCCCACCTACTCTTCTATAGCACCTCATCCCTCAGATGCACCAAGCCCATCGGCTCTCTTCCATGTCGTTCTTCTCACTAGCTGCGTCTTTCACTCTCTTTCCTCTACACCTAAGTTCTTGCACACTTAGACACAAGGTTAAAAACCAACAAAACCTAACCTGACTTTGTTGATCACATCAAAACTATCTTGGGGTACTAACACGAGGTACTTACAATGCCTTCGTGCTTCACTGTGCTGTAGTATCCCAGAAAATTCTCTAGATGATGATAAGGATTGTCTAAAAGTGTTCCTCTGAATTGAGTTTGTTAGATGATGGATATTAGTGAAGGGTTTAGCTTAAAATCCCTAGCCTCGATGGGGGTTTCATAATGCTTGATCTCGATCTCACAGTGAAAGGCACATTAACGTCCCCTAGGATCATGTTACCATTGTCAGTGCTCATTATGTCTTGTTGGATTCAACATACTTACACCTTGATTTCCTGAGAAGGAAATAAAATGTAACGACCTAGCCCTTTTGGCCTCTTGGGCAGCCCTTGTGGCGGCCCAACTGGCGGTCCTTATGTCGTCGGCCCATTTGACGACCTCTCATGTCGTCGACCGACGACCCTTTGGCCGTGCCGTTACTCACTAGCACTTTCCACCCCTGGCAGTGGATTTTTGCCTCCCCCAGAATTCGAACTCTAAACCTCCAAATAGTGAACAGAAAAGAAAATAAGTCTAAATTAACCAAATCACAAATCAACCAATAGCAACGAAGCCAAAAACTTGATATCTTAAACTGCAATTGCACAATCATTGTCAAGTAATAAAAGTATCGATCTCACGAGGATTGGAAATCGAGTACTGATCTACGATATGAAAAAGGTTATCTAGAGAATTTGAAAGTTGTGAAAATGTTAGGAAAATAGAGAATATAAAAGAAAGGTGACCTAGAAAAGCTTATCTATATGGGTATTAAATTGAGAAAAAAATAATAGAAAAAAGACTAAGGAATAATACTACAGTGACTAAAAATCAATTTGAATTTATACTTGGGAGGTTAATAGAAGCTTTACATATTCTTATATAACTAATTGAAAAATATTAAGGACACAAGCTGTTGGTTGGTCCTAGGAAGATCATACCGGTTCCACTGTACAAAAATTTTGTACAAGTGTCGAACCTTTCCTAACAACCTATTGTGTTCTTTAGAAATTAAATTAGAAATCGCAAACGGAACTTAACATTATTGATTCCAAATTTAACTTATATGTTCTTAATGGTTTAGACTTGGATCGCAAACGATGCTTAACATTATTGATCCAAATCCACCTATGTTAAAAATTTAATTAAATATTAATTTCAGAAATCGGCTTCCAGGTTAAACATGGCAAGACACTAGGCCTTCTTAGATATGGGAGCAACCACCACTTCCTAGACAAAGCCTTTCAATGAAATCTAATATTTATTTTCCTTATATAACTCTAGGTTTAACCAAAAAGAACAATCGAATCACAAGATCGAAAAACAAAGAAACACAAATTTGAAACAAATCCAAATATCTAGAATCTCTAGCCTATTGTGTTTGGAATTCGTACAAAGAAGAACTAGTATGATGCGGAAAATAATTACTAGTTATACCTTTCTTTGTAAGCAATAACCTCTTGATCTTCTGCCGTATTCCTCGCCTCCTCTTGGACGTCGTGTGGGCGACAATCCTCCAAGATAAAAACCACCCAAAAGCTCCTCCTTCAATAAGATTCGGCCAACACCACCACCAAGGATCAAAAGAGAGCAAGGGGAAAGGGAAGGGGAGAGAGCCGGCCACAAGAGAATAAGAATTAATGCAATCCCTACTTCTCCTTTTCTTCTCCTTCTCTTTGTATCCGGCCACACAAAGCAACCACAAGAAGGTGGTCGGCCCTAGCATGAAGAGAAGCAAGGGTCGGCCCTTAGGAGAAGACTAGATAGAAGAGAGAAAAGAATAGAATTCATCATGAGGTCTCTCCTCCCCTTCTTCTATAATACTTGCCCAAGACAAATAAGGAAAGATTTTTACAAAAAATTAAAATCTTCCTCTTGATTTCCTTTCCCCCTTTTATTTTTCCTTTTCTCCTCTTTTATACTCTTAATGGCCGGCCCCTTGCTTGGACATCAAGCATGGGTGGCCGGCAACATCATCATGAAGAGAAAAAAAAAATTATAAAATTTTATAAAAGAAAGAATCCTCTTATAAAATTTTACAAGCTCTCTTTCTTTTTGTGGATGTTAAAAAAGGAAAGTTTTAAAAATTAAAACCAAGTTTTAAAATTTAAAACTTCTCTTCTAAAATTTCCTTTTTTAACATGGTTACAAAAAAAGGAAAGTTTTAAATTTAAAACTCTCTTTTTAAAAAAAAAAAAACCATGTGGATGGTTAAAAAAGGAAAGTTTTAAAACTTTTAAAACTTTCTTTTAAACCATGTGGTCTAATTCAAATAAGGAAAGTTTTGTTAATTTAAAATCCCTCTTTTAAAACTTGTAGATGTCTACAAAGAGAAGATTTTAAAAATTTAAAATACAACCTAAACTTTGAATATAGTGGTCGGCCCCCTTTTTACTTGGGCACCAAGCAAGGGGCCGGCCCCTTTGTGGAGGAAGTGGTCGGCCCCATGGCTTGGTCACAAAGCCATGGGTCGGCCCCCTCTTGAACACCAAGATGAGCTTTTCATGAGTGGATTTGAGCCTTCATTGAGGCTACGACAGGGACCTAGAGGAGAAATTGGTTTTGGTCTCCCGATGAAACTAAGCTTCTCGTGTTCTCCCCGAACACCCAACTTAATTTCATCAATAATAATTCATACCACTAAAGAATTATTATTGAACTACCGTACCAATCTCAAATTACGTTTTGGGCTCCTTATTATGAGTGTGTTAATCTCCCTGTGTTTAAGATGTCGGATGTCCACTAATTAGTAGAGTTACTGACAACTCATTTTAATTAATATCTTAGTCCAAGAGTAGTACCACTCAACCTTATCGTCATGTCGGACTAAGTCCACCTGCAGGATTTAACATGACAATCCTTATGAGCTCCTCTTGGGGGCAATATCAACCTAGATTACTAGGACACAGTTTCCTTCTATAATCAACAACACACACTATAAGTAATATCATTTCCCAACCTATTAGGCCTATTGATTTATCGAGCTAAATCTCACCCTTTGATAAGTCAAAGAAATAAATACTAAATATATGTGCTTGTTATTATATTGGAATTAAGAGCACACACTTCCATAATAACAGAGGTATTGTTCTTTTATCTAGTCAGTAAAAAAACTATCTCAAATGGTCCTGATCAATACATTCAGAGTGTACTAGTGTAATTTTATAGTTAAGATAAATTAATACCAAATTACACTACGACTATTCCAATGGTTTGTTCCTATCCATCTTAGTCATGAGCTACTGTTTATAATTTATAAAGAACCGATAACATGATCTTCTGTGTGTGACACCACACACCATGTTATCTATAATGTAAATTAATTGAATAACTACACTTAGCATATAAATGTAGATATTGGCCAATGTGATTCTTAAATGTTTATACAAAAAACTAAACTTTTAGTATAAACTCTAACACAAGCAAGACTTCACATGATATTAATTGACCTAGAAAAAGTTTATGATAGAGTCCTAACGAAAATTATATGAAGAATGCTAGAAAAGAGAAGTGTTAGCATACTGTATTGAACTAATCAAAGAATATATGAGGTGTTGGATCAATACGCACGTGAGAGGGGGGATGAATCACATGGTTTTTAAAAACTCGTCTTTTCTTTTAAAATTTAACGTACGCAGCAGAAAAAGGAATGAGGAAGCTAGAACAAAGAACACTAGAAAACACAATTGGTTTACTTGGTTTGGAGTCTTCAGCGACTCCTACTCCAAAACTCAGGTCCTGCAGACCTATCAATGGGTAATCCACTAAAAGCATCTTCTAGTACCTATGGAAGAGGGAATCGAGTACAAGAAGATTAGAACAAGTGCAACACACTACACTTGTCCTTTTGCAGTAATTAAGTACACAAATAGAACTTGTTACCAACACATAAGGATCGAGTGTGAGAGCGTTCATGTGTTAGTGTCGTTCTATCGACCATGATTAGAAGTCCTCGAAAAAGTTGTCGGGCATAGTAGCTTCGTAGCAGAGTCGTACCAGGAGCCTGGAGCAGTCAGAAGCTCAAACGGATGCGCAGTAGCTCGTATATCAGTTCTGTGTTGAAGCCTTCTCAAGGTCCACTTATATAAGTCATGGAAGGCACCCTCCATAGCAGTTGAAAGTGCCTTTAACCTGACAAATTCGATCCTAAACAGCCCGACACTTATTCACAGTGAGGTCAAAATTTCATCCTGCGAAAAGCGCCTTCCATAGCTATGGAAGGTGCCTTCTATGAACAGTACGAAGGCGCCTTCACTGCTAGAAGGCACCTTCGAACACTGTTCATCTGAAGGCAAGTTTGCTTCTCCTTTTTTCTGCAAAACAATGTTAGTCCAAATAACCTACAAAACAAGTATTAGGACACTAACAATCAATAATAAAAAGTAATAATTGTTGGTATGGGAAGCATCTGACGATCGAACTCAAGTTTTGATAATGGCAAAGGGATTCAAAGTTAAGTTTAATCGTTATCTAACGTTTTGAATGAGCTTGCAGAAAAGTCCTAAGTGTACTTAGGCAAAAGTCCTAGCTGCGGTTAGGCAGGTGGAAAACCCTAGGGGGTGGTAACCCTAGGTCATAGGGGGTGGTAACCTTATGCGGAAAGTCTTGGCGGGTCGAGAGCTTAAGGCAAAAGTCCTAGGGGGGGTAACCCTAAGTGGAAAGTCCTGGTGTCGCGAACCAAGTGGAAGACTAGACCAGCCGGGAAGCGGAAGTCCAGTAGAAAGTCCGGAAGCTTCGAACACTGAGCAAAAGCCCAGTCGATCTGGAGGATCGCACTGGTAACAGATAAATCTCCTGAGTGGAGTAGGGGAGGGCGCGTCCCCGTAGAGGGAACAGTAGGCGTCGGGTCGACCTAGGGTTTCCGGTTGGAAATTCGAAGTCAGACTCGGACAGTCCGATGACTGTCGATATCATTTATCATATTTCTATGCTAACTTTGTTTTGCAAGGTTTTGTGTTTGGGACTAACACATTTTATAGAAACAAAGGAGCACATTTAACCTCGGATGAACAGTGCCCGAGGCGCCTCCATGGAGCTTGGAGGCGCCTCGGGTGCTAGCTAGCCGAAGCCAGCTGTCCAGAGGCCCTGGAGGCTGTTAGTTAGAGTCCTAGAGCCAATCAATTGATGATTGTATGGACTCATTGTATCATATTCTTGTATATTAATAAAGGCATTTGTTTGGTTATTATACTTATTTGTATTAGTGTCAAATAGACTAAGTATAATAGCGTCCTTGAGTAGAAGGTTTATACTTATATCAATCGATTAGTTGAATCGATAGTGAGATGATATAGGAAACACTACTCTAAATCATTCCTAGTCGAGTATTAACATTCAGGGACAATGTTAATGCAATAAGACTAGCATGTAGGTCAGCTCGATGACTTGATCTCACAAGTCATGGATATAGAGATATCAAGCTGACACATGGGTATACATTGGAGAATGTATACTGAATGACCCGCCATGAGAAAGTATCATGGATCGTTATATGAGTGTCATATACTTTCTCATGTGGCTATTAGTATGACTATTAGTCCTTAGACCTGAAGTCACCATGGATCCCTACATAAGGAGTTATGTACTTTGGTTTCGTCAAACGTCACCCGTAACTGGGTGGACTACAAAGGCGATTACTGGGTATATAACGAATTATGCAGAGGGATGTGAGTGATGTAGATGGGATCTATCCCTCCCATATGACGGGAGCGAAATCGGTATTCTTGATAGAGTGAGACCACTAAGTGCATGGTCATGCCCAAATGAGTCAACATTAGATGTTGAGCTCATTTAATTGAGTGAGTCTACTTGGAGTTCAAGATTTAGACTGATCAGAGGATGACACGGTCTATGCCTCACATTGATCAATCTAGATGTCTAGGATAGAAGGACACTTGTCATATATTGTGAGGAGTCACAATTAGTAGTCACAAGGTGATGTTGGATCTCGACATTTCTTGTAACTTGGGTAGTAATGATGTGTTGCTAGATACCGCTAATTACTTATGCTCCTAAATGGGTTTAGGGCATTGCCAACATTACAAGAACCTATAGGGTCACACACTTAGGACATTTAGATGGAGATTTGGTTCATATGATGAACCAAGAAGATTAGATTCATTTGATGAATCAAATTGGATTAAGAGTAATCCAAATTGGGCTAATTGAGTTAGACTCAAGTTGATTCATGTATTTAATGAGCCTAATTTAGATTATGACTCATTAGATCAATTTAATTTAATGAATTAGATTCATTATATTAAGTTGGCTTGAATCAAATGGTTAGATTAGATCAACCATGAGAGAGATTGAGTCAAGTTTGACTTGACTAGAGAGGAAGAGGTAGAATCAAGTTTGACTTGACTCTTTGCCACATCATGAGTGAGGTGGCGAGATGTGGACCAATGGTGTTGCTCCACATCATCATGGTTTGCCACCTCATGGAGGTTATAAGCCTCCATTGCATTTAATGTGGCCAGGCACATTAAATGAGTGTAGGTTACTCATATGCCACATCATTAGTGAGGTGGCAAGAGGTGGACCAATGGTAATGGTCCACATCTACATGGTGTGCCACCTCATGGGAGTTATAAGACACCTCTTAATGGCCTCCACTTAATTGTAATTAAGTGGAAATGGGGGTTACACAACCAAATGTGGCTGGCCACTTTAGTGAGGGGAAGAAAATGAATTATTGATTCAACTCCTCATTTACTCCTTTCTTCTTCCTCAAGCTCTCCCTCTCCCTCTCCTCTTTGCTTGGCCGAATCACACCAAGGTGCTAGCACACCTTTTGTGTGAGCTTTCTCCACCTACGTGTCCGTGTGGATACTTCTAGAGGACCGACGCTTGACAGTCTTGAGATCCGGCAACTCCTTGGAAGAGCGGGAACGCGAAAGGGCACGCAACAAGGGTAAAGTTCTCAACACATGGATCTAGGAGTAGATCTAAAGTTTTTGAAACTCGTATTTGTATTTCGTTCGGTTTTCCTTGCACGGATCTACGGCGACGCGAAAAGCGGTTTTCGCGGCCCGAAGAACCCAACAGTGGTATCAGAGCCACGTGCAAGGTGAGTACGAGTTTGTTTTTTGGTTTTATGAAAACTAATGTTTCTGTAATTTTCTGTAAAATTATGATTTTTGGGTTTTTATGAGTATTTTTCTCGAGTAATCGAAGCACAAGTGTTTAGTCGCTTGTAGGCTTCGGCTACCGGAAAGATTTTTCCAAAACGGCTTCGTTTCGCCCCAAAATTTTTGGGACAGCGTGCTTGGGTGCCATTAGATCGCTTAGGAGCAACTCGCGATGGTTAGATCGCGGGTAGGGGTACTGCCCCTAACCCCGCAAGGGGATTTGCTCCGCGATTGCACCCGAAATCGCTAAAAACGAACCCGCCGAGAAGATTTTTCCGAAACGGCAATGTCTCGGCCCAAATCGTTTTGGGACAGCGGGTTTAGGCGCTGTTGGATCACAAAGGAACCCTCGCGATGGTTAGATCGCGAGTAGGGGCGCTGCCCCTGGCCCCGCAAGGGGATCCATTCCGCGATTGCGCCCGAAACCGCTAAACGGGTCCGCCGGGAAATTTTACTCGTAAAAATTGTAAAAATTAATTTTAAAATTACAGAAAATTATGAAAATATATAATTTTGAATTATATATTAATTTTGTGATAGTCATGGCCCAAAAACCCAATGTGATTGGATTGTGTTGTAATTCATAATACGGCCTGCGTGCCGTTATGTGTTTGCGAGTGTTGTATTATATTTGCGACCTGCGCGTCGTGCCTTCTCTTATATTCTTGTTGTAAATTAGATTTAGACTGGAATGTAACTCGAGTTTCAAATTGTAATATACAAATTGGAGCGGTGGAGGGTCCACATGAGACGGAGTTCCGAGGCGGGCACGGGCAACACAAGGTGGTCAAAGGGAGGAGCTTGGAGAAGCTGTTGACCCTAGGTTGACCAATCGATCTTCTCATTGGCTTGAGAAGATCGTAGTAGGGCCATGACTAAATCACAAATAGATTAATTAATTGTTTGTGTATGTGATGCATATTTAATAAGTAGTTAATTAATTAGTGCCTTACGATTAGATTAGATCTAAGTCGTGCACATGATGCACCCTTGCGATTAGATTAGATCTAAGTCGTGCACAAGATGCATCCTTTTCGATTAGATTAGATCTCGATCGAACCAACTCTAAATGCCTAACCGTGCCGTGATACCTATCACTACCTCGATCACATGTATTGTTGAATCTGCCAAAGCAGAGCAATACATATTATCTTGGTAGGGTACGGAGGGACAATCTTGGTCCCGCCTATCAACGCATGGGTGAATACAAACTCAATTAGATTGAGTATTCCTAGTTACTCGGTTGGATCGAGTCAACTATAGGCATTCTTCCAATAGTTGGAAAGGTAGGACAAAATCACGTTTATATTAACTCTCGGGCGTATTAGCCAAAGCTAACTCGAGTTTTAATATAAATATGGATCTTGATCCTATAAACAAGAGTTGTATAGAGATGTAATTGGTAATCGTTACCTACCGATCATACTAAGTCTTGGGCGTATTAGCCAAAGCTAACTCAAGGGTTAGTATGATGTGGATCTTGTCCCACATGAATTATAGAATTCAGTGGGAGCATCATTTAGTTAAAGGCCTAATTAAATGATTAGGAATATGATACTTATTTCTGCATTTATTTCTGTTGTAGAATTTCCATGACGTCGAATACGAACATTTTCTCCCTACAATCTGTCCTTAAGAAGGACAAGCTCAACGGAGCAAATTTCCTGGACTGGTACAGGAACCTGAGAATAGTTCTCACTCAAGAACGTAAACTGTATGTTCTGGAGCAGCCCATTCCTAAGGCTCCTCCTGCCACTGCCACGCGAGCAGACCGAGATGCTTACAAGAAGCATCAAGATGACGCATTAGATGTGTCCTGTCTTATGCTCGCAACCATGAACTTTGAGCTTCAGAAGCAACATGAGTTGATGAGCGCTTACGATATGGTTGAACATCTTTGTCACCTATATCAAGGACAAGCAAGGCACTGGAAGAGGAACTCCAAAGAATACCTGGAAGATCTTAAGAAGAAGAGAAATAAGATTTCTACTTCAGATATACATGTTATAGAAGTCAACCTCTCTATTTCTTCATCGTGGGTATTAGATACCGGATGTGCTTCGCACATTTGTACTAATGTACAAGCGCTGAGAAATAGTAGGGCATTGACGAAGGGTGAGATAGACCTACGAGTAGGCAATGGAGCACGGGTTGCTGCTATTGCTGTAGGAACTTACCATCTATCTCTGCCCTCTGGGCTTGTACTAGAATTAAATGATTGTTGTTATGTGCCTGCCTTGACTAAGAACATAATTTCAGTTTCTTGTTTGGACAAGAAAGGATTTTCGTTTATAATAAAGAACAAATGTTGTTCTGTCTATTTAAACGATATGTTCTATTGTAGTGCACCTCTAATAAACGGACTCTATATTCTAGACCTTGAGAGCCCTATCTATAACATAAATACCAAGCAGTTCAAGTCAAATGACATGAACCAAACCTACCTCTGGCACTGTCGCTTAGGTCATATAAATGACAAGCGCTTATCCCAGCTCCATAAGGATGGTTTACTGGACTCATTTGATTTTGAATCATATGAGATATGCGAGTCATGCCTACGAGGCAAGATGACCAAGACTCCCTTTAGTGGACACAGCGAAAGAGCGACTGATTTGTTAGGACTCATACATAGTGATGTATGTGGCCCTTTCAATGTCGCTGCTAGAGGCGGTTATAGATACTTCATCACATTTACTGATGACTTCAGTAGATATGGTTATGTGTACTTAATGACACATAAGTCCGAATCCTTTGAAAAGTTCAAAGAATTCAAGAATGAAGTACACAACCAGCTTGGCAAGAGTATTAAAATACTTCGATTAGATCGAGGTGGTGAATACTTAAGTCATAAGTTTCGTGACTATTTAGCTGAGTGTGGGATTCTATCCCAACTCACTCCTCCTGGAACACCACAGTGGAATGGGTGTCCGAAAGGAGGAATCGTACCTTATTAGATATGGTACGGTCTATAATGAGTCATACAGATCTTCCGACATTCCTTTGGGGCTATGCTCTAGATACGGCAGCTTTTATACTCAACCGAGTTCCATCCAAGGCCGTGATAAAGACACCATATAGGATATGGACTGGGAGAGATGCCTAGGTGTCTTTCATGAGGATTTGGGGTTGTGAGGCTTACGTTCGACGTCAAGTCTCAGACAAATTAGGACCCAAATCCGACAAGTGCTATTTCATCGGATATCCCAAGGAAACTAAGGGATATTACTTCTACATTCCCAGTCAGTACTAGGTAGTTGTGGCAAAGACTGGGGTCTTTCTAGAAAGGGACTTTGTTTCTAGAAAGACTAGTGGGAGTGCGTTCGATCTTGAAGAAGTTCAAGATGAGAACAATAGCACTGAAGCCTCGATGGAAGTTGAACTGGAACCACAAAGTGTTGTGGATAATGTTGTTCCACAAGGAGTTGAGGAACAACAACCAGTTCAAGTAGACATACCTCTTCGCAGATATGATAGGGTACGTCGTCAGCCTGAGAGATACTCATTTCTCTTGTCTGACCATGATGACATTGTGCTCATAGAGGATGAGCCTACCACCTATCAGGAAGCTGTGATGAGACCAGATTCCGAGAAATGGCTAGAAGCCATGAGATCCGAGATGGAATCCATGTACACCAACCAAGTATGGACTTTGGTTGATCCACCTGAAGGGGTAAAACCCATTGGGTGTAAGTGGGTCTTTAAGAGAAAGACTGACATGGATGGACTTATCTATAAGGGTCGCTTGGTAGCTAAAGGTTTCAAGCAGATTCATGGTATTGACTATAATGAAACCTTTTCTCCAGTAGCGATGTTTAAGTTCATTCGGATCATGCTTGCTATTGCAGCCTACCATGACTATGAGATATAGCAGATGGATGTCAAAACCGCGTTTCTGAATGGAAACCTACTCGAGGATGTGTACATGACACAACCTGAGGGTTTTGTAGATCCACAGCATACTAGCAGAGTATGCAAGCTACATAGGTCCATTTATGGACTAAAGCAAGCTTATCGGAGCTGGAATCTTCGATTCGATGATGCGATCAAACAGTTTGGTTTCATCAAGAACGAAGATGAGCCTTGTGTCTACAAGAAGGTTGTAGGGGATATAGTTGTCTTCCTCATATTGTATGTAGATGACATATTACTCATTGGGAAGGACATCCCTATGCTTCAGTCTGTCAAGACCTGGCTAGGGAGTTGCTTCTCAATGAAGGACTTAGGTGAGGCATCTCGCATTCTAGGGATTCAGATCTATAGAGATAGATCTAAGAGATTGATTGGCCTAAGTCAGAGTACATACATTGACAAGGTACTCCTTCGGTTTGCCATGCAGAACTCCAAGAAGGGATTTCTGCCGATGTCACATGGCATGAGTCTTTCGAAGACTCAAGGTCCCTCTTCTAGAGAGGAGAGAGACTGCATGGATCAGATCCCTTATGCCTTAGCCATAGGATCGATCATGTACGCCATGCTATGTACTCGACCTGATGTCTCGTATGCTTTGAGCATGACGAGCAGATACCAGTTAGATCCAGGTGAAAGTCACTGGATAGCGGTCAAGAATATTCTTAAGTACTTAAGAAGAACTAAAGAATATTTCTTGATATATGGAGGCAATGATGAGCTAACTGTAAAGGGTTACAGTGATGCCAGCTTCCAGACCGATCAGGATGATTACCGATCGCAGTCAGGGTTCGTGTTTTGCTTAAATGGTGATACTGTGAGCTGGAAGAGTTCGAAGCAGGACACAGTAGCTGATTCTACAACAGAGGCCGAGTATATTGCTGCATCAGAGGAAGCAAAGGAGGCAGTTTGGATCCGCAAGTTCATCACTGAACTTGGGGTGGTTCCTAGCATCGCTGACCCAGTTGAGCTCTATTGTGACAACAATGGAGCTATAGCACAGGCGAAGGAACCTCGCTCACACCAGCGGACCAAGCATATACTACGGCGCTTCCATCTCATTCGAGAGATTGTCGATAGAGGAGATGTGAAGATTTGCAGAGTAACTACAGAGGCTAACATCGCAGATCCCTTGACCAAGGCTTTGGCACAGAGGAAGCATGATGGTCACACTAGGTCATTAGGCCTTAGAGCCTATACTAATTGGCACTAGTGCTAGTGGGAGATTGTTAGTTAGAGCCCTAGAGCCAATCAATTGATGATTGTATGGACTCATTGTATCATATTCTTGTATATTAATAAAGGCATTTGTTTGATTATTATACTTATTTGTATTAGTGCCAAATAGACTAAGTATAATAGCGTCCTTGAGTAGAAGGTTCATACCTATATCAATCGATTAGTTGAATCGATAGTGAGATGATATAGGGAACACTACTCTAAATCATTCCTAGTCGAGTATTAACATTCAGGGATAATGTTAATGCAATAAGACTAGCATGTAGGTCAGCTCGATGACTTGATCTCACAAGTCATGGATATAGAGATATCAAGCTGACACATGGGTATACATTGGAGAATGTATACTGAATGACCCGCCATGAGAAAGTATCATGGATCGTTATATGAGTGTCATATACTTTCTCATGTGGCTATTAGTATGACTATTAGTCCTTAGACCTGAAGTCACCATGGATCCCTACATAAGGAGTTATGTACTTTGGTTTCGTCAAACGTCACCCATAACTGGGTGGACTATAAAGGCAATTACTGGGTATATAACGAATTATGCAGAGGGATGTTAGTGATGTAGATAGGATCTATCCCTCCCATATGATGGGAGCGACATCGGTATTCTTGATAGAGTGAGACCACTAAGTGCATGGCCATGCCCAAATGAGTCAACATTAGATGTTGAGCTCATTTGATTGAGTGAGTCTACTTGGAGTTCAAGATTTAGACTGATCAGAGGATGACACGGTCTATGCCTCACATTGATCAATCTAGATGTCTAGGATAGAAGGACACTTGTCATATATTGTGAGGAGTCACAATTAGTAGTCACAAGGTGATGTTGGATCTCGACATTTCTTGTAACTTGGGTAGTAATGATGTGTTGCTAGATACCGCTCATTACTTCTGCTCCTAAATGGGTTTAGGGCATTGCCAACGTTACAAGAACCTATAGGGTCACACACTTAGGACATTTAGATGGAGATTTGGTTCATATGATGAACCAAGAGGATTAGATTCATTTGATGAATCAAATTGGATTAAGAGTAAACCAAATTGGGCTAATTGAGTTAGACTCAAGTTGATTCATGTATTTAATGAGTCTAATTTAGATTATGACTCATTAGATCAATTTAATTTAATGAATTAGATTCATTATATTAAGTTGACTTGAATCAAATGGTTAAATTAGATCAACCATGAGAGAGATTGAGTCAAGTTTGACTTGACTAGAAAGGAAGAGGTAGAATCAAGTTTGACTTGACTCTTTGCCACATCATGAGTGAGGTGGCGAGATGTGGACCAATGGTGTTGCTCCACATCATCATGGTTTGCCACCTCATGGAGGTTACAAGCCTCCATTGCATTTAATGTGGCCGGCCACATTAAATGAGTGTAGGTTACTCATTTGCCACATCATTAGTGAGGTGGCAAGAGGTGGACCAATGGTAATGGTCCACATCTTCATGGTGTGCCACCTCATGGGAGTTACAAGACACCTCTTAATGGCCTCCACTTAATTGTAATTAAGTGGAAATGGGGGTTACACAACCAAATGTGGCCGGCCACTTTAGTGAGGGGAAGAAAATGAATTATTGATTCAACTCCTCATTTACTCCTTTCTTCTTCCTCAAGCTCTCCCTCTCCCTCTCCTCTTTGCTTGGCCGAATCTCACCAAGGTGCTAGCACACCTTTTGTGTGAGGTTTCTCCACCTACGTGTCTGTGTGGATACTTCTAGAGGACCGACGCTTGACGGTCTTAAGATCCAGCAACTCCTTGGAAGAGCGGGAACGCGAAAGGGCACACAACAAGGGTAAAGTTCTCAACACATGGATCTAGGAGTAGATCTGAAGTTTTTGAAACTCGTATTTGTATTTCGTTCGATTTTCCTTGCACGGATCTACGGCTTTGGGTGATTCGGGGTTTCCGTGATGCGAAAAGCGGTTTTCGCGGCCCGAAGAACCCAACAGAGGCGCCTCAGAGGAAGCTGAAGGCGCCTTGGACCAGGCGTTGGAGGCGCCTTGGACCAGGCGTTGGAGGCGCCTTGGAGCAGCTTGGAGGCGCCTTCAATGGGATAAGGTGCGACCAGATCAGAGCTGATCCACGCGTGCGACTCGGCGGCCTGGAGGCGCCTCGGACAGGCTTGGAGGCGCCTCCAGCACTGTATAAAAGGGGCCTTCGAGCAGCAGCTTAGAATAACGAATTCTAGAGATCTCTACTACAACGTGCTGCTCCAAAAGACACCCTGAAGTGTTGTTGCAAGTCCCCGATGACCCGAAGCTTCGAGACTTTGATTCTGTCGTCGGTATAACTCTGTTATTGTTATTGCACTACTGTAATACCTTTGTAATTGAATTTGCGCGATATAGTTGTTGCCCACAGAAAGCGATCAACGATCGCGGGCCTTGGAGTAGGAGTCGCCCTAGGCTCTGAACCAAGTAAATATCTTGGTGTCTTTGGTGTATTGTTCTTCTTCCGCTGCTACTTCTCGATTGTTTTACGATTACGAAACGAGTGAAAGCCACGAGCGCTATTCACCTCCCCTCTAGCGCTTCTCGATCCAACAAATGGTATCAGAGCGGGGTTGCTCTAAATTGGTACAACTATCGTTTGAGTATTTTTTTCGTCGCTTTCTCGTTCTTATAGGGTAAAAATAAAACCTTACGCCTTTCATTTTTTCCCTCCAAAATTTTTTTGAAAAATTCATTCTCATCTCTTCACCATTTATTAGTATTGATAAAATATCGAATTTGGCAAAAATTAAAATAATATTTTTTTATTATTATTTTATTATTATTTTTGAAATTCGTGAATTCCTATTTTTATTCTTCTCTCGCACTACTAATCCAGGATTAAGTCCTGGGACAAGTTTTTTGTTTATTTATGTGCTAGATCTTAAATGGCATTCCAAGAAGGATTTTGCACCGTCCGCCCGCCACTCTTTTCTGGCGAGGACTTTGGATATTGGAAGAACCGGATGGAATACCACCTCAAGACGCAAGTCGAGATGTGGATCATTATCCAGACCGGACTCGAGCTTCCTCGTGATAGCACCGGAAAACTTATCTCATGCATCAACTGGGATTCTAGCACAATGAAAAAAGTTGAAGCCGATGCCAAAGCGACCTGCATGCTACAATGCGGCCTAACCAATGAAGAACTGAACCGCATCGGCCCCTTCGCAAGTGCAAAAGAGTTGTGGCAAATACTGATTGAGCTACACAAAGATAACTCCAATACGAAAGTAAGCACAATTTAATAGATAAATCATTTGAACAGACTAATACTACTCTGGTCGAGGAAGGTGTTGTGTTAGTTGCAGGTACAATCAAGACTAAGGAAGCTAGAAAGAAGAAGGTGTTGCAGGCGACGTGGGATGAGTCCTCCTCTGAAGATTCCGATGAAGAGCTTGAACAAACAAGCTTCCTAGCTCTATCGATACAAGCAAATATTGTCGAAACCGAGACCGAGTCCAAATCCGAGATCGAGAGTGAGTCAGACATCGAGTCCGAGCGAAGCCACGGATCCGCATCCGTTTCTGAAGGACCAAAACCCACTATAAGCTCTGTAATTTCTGGTATTAATATAGATAATCTAGAAAATTTACAAAACCTAGTACCTTACTTGGTAAAGAAATTGGCTAAGTCCAATATCCGGGTCAAGTCACTCCAAACCCTTAAGGAAGCGACTGACTCGAGTTCTTTAATTGAGCCAGTTCAAATTGGAAGTTCAACTCAAGTCCAACAACTTGAGGAAGATAATTCCAATTTGAAAACTCAAATTAAAGAACTCAAGAACACGTTGGAACGGATCACCTTGGGTTCCAAGAATCTGGATCTGATTCTTGGAAAATAGCGAGCCATTTACAACAAATCCGGACTTGGATTTAAGACCAAAACAAAGTATAAATCATATCTGTCGTTAGTAAATAGAAATAATAGAAATATAATTCAAGCATGGGCCCCCAAGTCAAACTTGGTTAATCAAGTTAGACTTGGACAATATTGGGTCCCCAAGGATCAGATCCATTACCTTGATAGACCATATCGAGGCTATGATCCAGGGGGAGCCAATAGAAAGACCATCTTTACCAATAGATAGAACTAATTGATGCTTGTTTATTTATTTTCCTTGCAATATACATGCTTAGACTAGGATAGCTTAAGGATCTAGGCGTAATTTACACTTGCTAGTTAAATCTAGGAGTTTCAAAAAGAAAATTAAATATATACTTCTTTGAGCGATTCTGTCTAGGAAGGGGTGGATGATCTCATACCCAAGAAGGTCTAGAGCCTCGCCCTGACCTGGGAATCAATTATAGAAAGACATATTTAATTGACTAATTGGAAAACCCAAGTTTAACTCAAATGTAAATTAATCCTTAGAAATAACCTAAATTAAAGATAACCATCTCACAAAATTACTTAAGATTACCTGATTGATAATTTAGAATCGGGTGAGATGGATCTAAGTACGAATAAGCTCAAATTGCTCAAAATTTAAGCAAATCAACTAAACCCAATCAACCTTTATTTTAAAAAATATTTTAAAAAACTTTTAAAACTTAATTTCAAAATTACTTGAAAAATCTTTTAAAAAAAAACATTTCAAATTCTTTTAAAACTTAATCTCAAAATCATTTTAAAAATATTTTAAAAAAAACATTTTAAAAATCTTTTAAAACTTAAGTTCAAAATTATTTGAAAAGTCTTTTAAAAAACATTTAAAAAAAAACTTTTAAAACTTAATTTCAAAATTACTTGAAAAATCTTTTAAAAAAAACCATTTTAAAAAACTTTTTAAACTTAATTTCAACATTACTTGAAAAATCTTTTAAAAAGAAAATATTTTCAAATTCTTTTAAAACTTAATTTCAAAATTATTTGAAAAATCTTTTAAAGAACATTTTAAAATTTTTTTAAACTTAATCTCAAAATTATTTGAAAAATCTTTTAAAAAACATTTTAAAAATCTTTTAAAACTTAATTTAAAAATTATTTGAAAAATCTTTTAAAGAACATTTTAAAATTCTTTTAAATCTTAATCTCAAAATTATTTGAAAAATTCTTTAAAACTCAATTTCAGAATTATTTGAAAAATCCTTTAAAAAACTATTTCAAAATTATTTGAAAAATTCTTTAAAACTCAATTTCAAAATTATTTGAAAAATCCTTTAAAAAATAATTTCAAAATTATTTGAAAAATCCCTTAAAACTCAATTTCAAAATTATCTAAAAAATCCTTTAAAAAACTATTTCAAAATTATTTGAAAAATCCTTTAAAAAATTATTTCAAATACTTATTTAAAAATTCCTTGAAAATTATTTCAAATACTTATTTAAAAATCCTCTAAAAATTATTTCAAATACTTATTTAAAAATCTCTTGAAAATTATTTCAAAAACTTATTTAAAAATCCTCTGAAAATTATTTCAAATACTTATTTAAAAATTCCTTGAAAATTATTTCAAATACTTATTTAAAAATCCTCTAAAAATTATTTCAAATACTTATTTAAAAATCTCTTGAAAATTATTTCAAAAACTTATTTAAAAATCCTCTGAAAATTATTTCAAATACTTATTTAAAAATTCCTTGAAAATTATTTCAAAAACTTATTTAAAAATACGTGGAAAATTATTTCAAAAGCTTATTTAAAAATTTCACTTAAATCTTTCAAAATGCTTTGAAAAATCATTTGAAAAATCTTTTAAAAGCATACTCATTTGAAAAATCCTTTTTAAAAAAAATTGTGGTTCCAAACTTATGGCGAATTTATTAACTTAGCTAAACATTTACAAGAAAACTTATTTTAAAAGAGCTAAGTATTTATGTCTATACTCATTTTACTCTCTTATTTATTTTGATATATGGCAAAGGGGGAGAGTATAAAGAAATTCAAAAGAAATTAAAGAAAATTTAAAATTCAAAAGAAATTAAAGAAAATTTAAAATAAAAAGAAATCATTTTAAGGGGGAGCTTCTATTAAGGGGGGCTTTAATGTGCTTATGCTTTATTTATGCTTGTGCTAATTTATGCTTATCTTTATTGCATTTTTTCTTAACATTGAATTTCGATTGCCATAATCAAAAAGGGGGAGATTGTTGGTGCGGGAAGCATCTGACGATCGTGTTGGTTGCTACTCGGAAAACCTAGAGGTTCCACTGTACAAAAATTTTGTACAAAGGTCTGAACCTTTTCCTAGCTACCATGTGTTCTTTTAAATTAAACCTGGATCGTCTGCAGAACTTAACACGTTTGATCCATAGTTTATTTATTTGTTCCTTTTGGTTTTGACTTGGATCTCCTGCAGAACTTAACACGTTCGACCCAAATCACCTTAAGTTATTAATTCCATTAAACATTAATTTCCATAATTGGTTCCTAGTACTGACGTGGCGAGGCACATGGCCTTCTTGGATATGGGAGCAACCACCACCGACTAGACAAAACCTTTTATGGAAAGCTAATATTTAACTTCCTAAAATAACTTTAGGTTAACCGAAAGAAACAATAAAATCACAAGGAAAAGAAATAAACATAAGAACACTACATCGAAAATAAATTCGAAATACTAGAATCGTAAGCCTCTTGTATTTGGTATTATTTCTAAAAATAACTAGTATGATGCAAAAGGGAAAAATTACTAGTTATACCTTCTAGAAAGACCTCTTGATCTTCTACCGTATTCCTCTTCTAACCTCGGACGTTGTGTGGGCAACGATCTTCCGAGATGAGAAACCACCAATGCACCTTCTTCTCCTCCTAGCTAGGTTCGGCCAAAACAAAAGAGCTTCACCAAGGATGAAGAAAAAACCACCAACCAAGCTCCAAGGGATGCAAGCTTTCTCTCCTTCTTCTTCTTCTTCTCCAAGTAGTATCCGGCCACCACAAGAGCTCCAAGCCAAGGAGAGTTTCGGCCACCACAAAGAGGAAGAGGGGGAGAGAGGTTGGCCGGCCACAACACCAAGGAAAAGAGGGAGAGAATAAAAGAGGTTATCTTTTTTTCTCTTGAAGGCACCCCAACCCCCTCTTTTATATTCCTTAGCCTTGGTAAATTAGGAAATTTAATTACAATAAAATTTCTTTAATTTTCCTTGACATGAATTAATTAAGAAAAATTAAACAAAATTTCTTAAAACTCCATGTCTTGGCCGGCCACATCAAAAGGGGCAAATTAGGAGAGTTTCAATCAACAAATTAAAACTTCCTAATTTGTTTCCGGAAATTTTAAAATAAAATTTCTCTTCAAAAATCCCTTCATGGTTGATAAAAAGAAATTTCTATAATTTTATTTTTCAATATGTGAATAATTTACAAAGAGAAAAAATAAAATATCTTTCCAATCTACAAATAAGGAAAGAGATCTAATCTCTTTCTTTTAATCTTTTGTAGATCCTTTTAAGAGAGATATTTTAATTTTAATTCTCTTTAATAAATTATATCTTCCACATAATAAAAATTAAAATTAAAATTCTTTTTTAATTTAATGGGGGCCGGCCACCTAAGCTTGGGTTCAAGCTAGGGCTGGCCACCCATGAACCAAGGCTGGCCGGCCCTAGCTTGAACCACAAACTAGCTTGGCCGGCCCCCTTATCATGGGTATGAAGGTGGGTATAGTACTCTATAAATAAGAGGCTACGATAGGGACCGAGAGGAGAAATTGGTTTTGGTCTCCCGATAAAATTAAGCATCCCGTGTTCACCCCGAACACACAACTTAATTTTATCAATAATAATTCATTCCACTAGAGAACTATTATTGAACTACCGCACCAATCCCAAATTACATTTTTGGGCTCCTTCTTATTATGAGTGTGTTAGTCTCCCTGTGTTTAAGATATCAAATGACCACTAATTAAGTGAGTTACTGACAACTCATTTAATTAATATCTTAGTCCAAGAGTAGTATCACTCAACCTTATCATCATGTCAGACTAAGTCCACCTGCAGGGTTTAACATGACAATCCTTATGAGCTCCTCTTGGGGACATTATCAACCTAGTATCTCTAGGACACAGTTTCCTTCTATAATCAACAACACACACTATAAGTGATATCATTTCCCAATTTATCGGGCTTATTGATTCATCGAACTAAATCTCACCCATTGATAAATTAAAGAAATAAATATCAAATATATGTGCTTGTTATTATATTAGGATTAAGAGCACACACTTCCATAATAACTGAGGTCTTTGTTTCTTTATAAAGTCAGTATAAAAGTAACGACCTCTAATGGTCCTACTCAATACACTCTAAGTTTACTAGTGTAATTATATAGTTAAGATAAACTAATTCTTAATTACACTATGACCTTCCAATGGTTTGTTCCTTTCCATTTTGGTCGTGAGCCACTGTTTATAATTTATAAGGTACTAATAACATCATCTTCTGCATGTGACACCACATACTATGTTATCTACAATATAAATTAATTGAACAACTATAAACAAATGTAGATAATTTGATCAAATGTGATTCTTTATTCAAAATAAATGTTTACAAAAGCTTAGGCTTTCAGTATACACTCCAACAGATCGAACTCAAGTTTTGATAATGGCAAAGGGATTCAAAGTTAAGTTTAATTATTATCTAACGTTTTGAATGAGCTTGCAGAAAAGTCCTAAGTGTACTTATGCAAAAGTCCTAGCTGCGGTTAGGCAGGTGGAAAACCCTAGGGGGTGATAACCCTAGGTCATAGGGGGTGGTAACCCTATGCGAAAAGTCTTGGCGGGTCAAGAGCTTCAGGCAAAAGCCCTAGGAGGGTAACCCTAAGTGGAAAGTCCTGGTGTCGCGAACCAGGTGGAAGACTGGACCAGCCGGGAAGCGGAAGTCCAGCAGAAAGTCCGGAAGCTTTGAACGCTGAGCAAAAGCCCAGTCGATCTGGAGGATCGCACTGGCAACAGGTAAATCTCCTGAGTGGAGTAGGTGAGGACGCGTTCCCCGTAGAGGGAACAGTAGGCGTCGGGTCGACCTAGGGTTTTCGGTTGGAAATCCGAAGTCAGACCCGGATAGTCCGATGACTGTCGATATCATTTATCATATTTCTGTGCTAACTTTGTTTTGCAGGGTTTTGTGTTTGGGACTAACACATTTTGCAGGAACAAAGGAGCACATTTAACTTCGGATGAACAGTGCCCGAGGCGCCTCCATGGAGCTTGGAGGCACCTCGGGTGCTAGCCGAAGCCAGCTGTCCAAAGGCGCTCGAGGCGCCTCGGAGGAAGCTGAAGGTGCCTTGGACCAGGCGTTGGAGGCGCCTTGGAGCAGCTTGGAGGCGCCTTCAATGGGATAAGGTGCATCCAGATCAGAGCTGATCCACGCGTGCGACTCGGTGGCCTGAAGCGCCTCGGACGGGCTTAGAGGCGCCTCCTGCACTGTATAAAAGGGGCCTTCGAGCAGCAGCTTAGAATAACGAATTCTAGAGATCTCTACTATAACGTGTTGCTCCAAAAGACACCCTAAAGTGCTGTTGCAAGTCCCCGACGACCCGAAGCTTCGAGACTTTGATTCTGTCATCGGTATAACTCTGTTATTGTTATTGCACTACTGTAATACCTTTGTAATTGAATTTGCGTGATATAGTTGTTGCCCACAGAAAGCTATCAACGATCACAGGCCTTGGAGTAGGAGTCGCCCTAGGCTCCGAACCAAGTAAATATCTTGGTGTCTTTTGTGTATTATTCTTCTTTCGCTGCTACTTCTCGATTGTTTTACGATTACGAAACGAGTGAAATCCACGAGCGCTATTCACCCCCCCCTCTAGCGCTTCTCGATCCAACAATAATTAGTTCATGTCCGCCCAGGACCAAAAACTAGTCAGGGTCTCAATTTAAGAATCCTAAATGGACCTAAATTGTACTAACGCCTACTGTCCCCTCAATTGAGATGCGTCCTCACTTAGTCACTCTCCGCCAGTGACTTACCTTTACTTACTAATTTGTCAGAAATCCAGTCAGCCCGTTGACCTGTCTGGACTTCATGTTAGCTATTTGGTCAGCCCGTTGACCTAGCTGGACTTCTCGCTAAATATCTAGTCAGCCTGTTGACGTATCTGGACTTCGTACCAGCTATCCGATCGACCTGTTGCCCTAGCTGTATTTCTTGCTAGATATCTGTTCAGCCCGTCGACCTATTTGAACTTCTCTTGCACACTTAATCAAGTGATTAGATCACAACAAAACTTAATTTAACTTGCTTGTTATTCATCAAAACGTGAGTTTGACCATTAGTGCAAACTACACCAACATGAGGATGTAATGACAAGAGTAAAGATTTCAGGTGGATTAATCAAAGTATTTCCCATAAAGATAGAATTACATCAAGTATCAACTCTAAGTCCCTATCTTTTTTACATTAATCATGGATGAACTTATTGGACACATCCAAGATACAGTATCGCAATGCATGTTTTTTGTAAATGATATTATTTTGGTAAATGAGGCACGTGAAAGAGTAAATACTAAACTCGAAGCTTGCTAGGAAATGCTAGAAGTGAAAGTTTTAGGTTTAATAGAGTGTAGATAGAATATATGAAATTTGTTTAGCAATATTATATATAATGAGATGATTATTAAGATAAGAGATGACGAGTTATCTGTAACTAAGAGTTTTAAATATTTAAGATTTTTTTTTTTGTAAAAAGATGAAGGGATTGAGAGAGACATCTTATATAAAATACAAGTGGGATAATTGAAATAGAGAAGGGTATCAAGTGTTCATTGCGATCAGAAAGTACTTCTAAGACTTAAAGAAAAGTTTTACAAAACGACAGATAAACTTGGTATGTTATATGAAGTTGAATGTTGGGCTATGATATGAGCACATGAGTAGAAGATGAGAGTTGTAAAGATGAGAATGTTAAGATAGATATGCGGACATACAAGGATGAACAGGATAAGAAATGAAAATATTAAAAAGAAAGTCAAAGTTATACCTATTGAGGGAAAAACTCTAAGAGACACGTTTAAGATAGTATGAATATGTACTAATAAATGATTAATAAATGCTCAAGTTAGACGATATGAAACTATAACATCAAACGAGAAAAAAGAAGAAGAAAACTTGATTATTTATAATAAAATAAGATAAAGTTTATATAAATATAAATGATAATATAATAGGGGATATAATATAATAGCATAGAAGGATTCATATAGTCGAACTTATATGGGATAAAACTAAATTGTTATTATTATTATTGTCGTTGTATCATTCGAAGAGGTTATCTATGTCATATACATGAAATACCATACTTAAATGTTGACAGAATCCAATTATACCAAGAACAAAGTCTGCTAGCTTCCAAGGAAAACGTATGTTCTAGTTTCTAAACAAATTGAAGGCGACAAGAGATCCGCGCGCATACACAATGACATGATTCGCATTAATGTTTCTCATGAACACATAACTCGATCCGTTTCCGAGTTACGATGTCTGGTTACTTGTTCATATAAGGGGTGGGCATCGAACTATACAAAATCAGTCCGATTTTATTATCAATCAGTTATATAGGTACATCGTTGTATGAAAATTAATAGGGATGACCAATAATATATTCTACCAGGTATACATAGAGAGGATCACACGGATCGGAAAGGAGTTTGACTTTTCCTTCACCCAGACCTATGACTAGCCGCTTATACGATGGGTTAGACGTTCTGATTGGTCTATACTCGGTTGGCTATTTAATGACCAAACATGCTATCTTCTTAGTTCAAAAGTAAAGCCTTAAACCCCTCAAGTTCTACCAGTTTGAAGGTCGGTCGCACAAGATGACCTAAGAGAACTGCAAATTGATTTGCTCGGCCGATGCGTAACTTCTAGGCGCCTTTCCTTTTCGCGCATCCCGAACGGGAGCGTCGTCCAAAGATGACCCCCTTTCTTAGTTCGCCTGAGCTATTTTTGAGGGGGTCTGGAATAAGGCGCGATGAAATGGGATGGGCACGGACGGCGCTTCCTGCGTGCCGGTCAGACCTCTATTCTACCCTCATATGAAAATTGGTTCCGGTCTATCTTCCAATCCCGCTCGCCCTCCTGCTACCGACGTCGCCAGCTATTGTACTAGCCGATCGACTAGTGTCTGCTGTTGTTACTACTCGAACATCTTCGCCGCTCGGGCTTGCACGAGCATGTCGAGCTCCTCTTTGGTGAGCGTCACGGTGGTGAGTCGTCCAGCGTCCTCCATCTTCTCAACTCGAATGCAGGTTAAGTTCCCACAGACGGCGCTAAATATGATCATGTACAAAAGTCGATGAGATGGAAAGCTGGGGATGTGGCGCTCCCGCTGACCGCCTGTTAATTCTGCTCTGACCTGCAACACAGATTACGTCAATGCCGAGTCAGGAAAGGGGTCCCTGGCGTTGGTCCTCCAACGCTCAAGTCAGTCACCGGTGATGAAGTAGAAGGTGGAGCAACAAGAATGAACAGTAGTGAGAACAGTGTCTATCACGTATTGCGTACCTCCGCCAATGATTGGACCCCTTTTATATAGAGCTCCTGTAGCGTGCGTGCACACTCTCCAAGGCGAGCACGCTTCCCCAAGTTTCCCCTAAAAAGACTTGTTAGTAAAGTGTTCCTGACACAGTATCTTAACGAGCCGAGCATATCTCTGAAGTGACAGTGGAACCTTCCGTCATATGATCTTCTGGTTGTCCATGCCTGATGTCAGCGGCACTAGCTCGCAAAAAGATATCGATGGATATCAAAGAGAGTATTCTGCTAGGTCGAGCGGGTTGGTCGCTCGGCCAGAATTTCGCTCCTCCTGTGTCTTGTCCGTTCAGCCGGAACTTCGCTACTCCTGTGCGTGTGTTTGCTCGGCCGTAACTCCGTTGTTCCTATGTCTCGTCCGCTCGGCCGCAATTCCCCTGTGCTTGTATCACGTCCGCTCGGCCAAAGTTTCGCTCTGCCAATGTCGAGTCCTACTGCCTGGCCGAGCAGGATAGCTGCTCGGCCTGACTTCTGCATATCGTCTCCTCCGTCCGACGTCCAATACTCCATTGAGCGTCGGTCAGTTGACACCTCCCCGTGTTGAAGGCGGGATCGGACCGGGACCTTCTCCCCTCGGTCGGGACATGCTCGCCCGACCGACCAATGCTATTTGTGCGTTGACCACCTTGACTTTGACCTCTACCGTGACCGCTATCCTCCGTGGGGTGTGGCCCCTCCTTATCACCGCATCATCCATATCAAACAAGAAAGAAGAAAAAAACTTAATTATTTACAATAAAATAAGATAAAGTAAATATAAATATAAATGATAATATAATACGGGATATAATATAATAGAAGAATTTATATAGTCAAACTCATTTAGTGGAATAAAATTAAATTATTATTATTATTGTTATGGTGGTATCCTTTGAACAGATTATCTATGTCGTATACATGAAATATCATGCTTGAATGTTGACAGAATCCAATTATACCGAGAACAAAGTCTGCTGGCTTCCAAGGAAAACGTATGCTCTAGTTTCTTCACAAAATGAAGGCGACAAGAGATCCGCGTGCATGCACAATGGCATGATTCGCATTAATGTTTCTCATGAACACGTAACTCGATCCATTATCGAGTTACGTACGTGTCCGGTTACTTGTTCAAATAAGGGGTGGGTATCGAACTATACAAAATCTGTCCGGTTTTATTATGGACCTATATAGGTATATCATTGTATGAAAATTAATAGGGATGATCAATAATATATTCGACCAGGTATATATAGAGAGGATCCCATGGAAAAGAATTTGACATTTTCCTCATTCGGACCTATCACTAGCCGCTTATATGATGGGTCAGACATTCTAATTGATCTATACTCTGTTCGCTATTTAATGACCGGACATACTATCTTCTTAGTTTAAGAGTAAAGCCTTAAACCCCTCAAGTTCTACCAGTTTGAAGGTCGGTCATCTTCTCCCAAACAGTTTGTAATCTGGTTGCACTGGGCCTAAGAGCCTTAGCACTGGGCGAATAATCAAGTCAAGTAGGGAACGCTCTCTCCCATTGACTTTGATCGTCATGTCACCTTTACTTTGATTGTCACGTCATCTTCTGAGTCTGCTCGTTACAACCCATTTCAAAGGGATTGAGAGAGGTATCTTATATAAAATACAAGTGAGACAATTGAAATGAAAAAGAGTGTCAAGTGTTCTTTGTGATTGTAAAGTACTTCTAAGACTTAAAGAAATGTTTTAGAAAACGATAGTTAAACCTACTATATTATATGAGGTTGAATGTTAAACTATAAAATGTGCACATGAGTAGAAGATGAGAGCTGTAGAGATGAGAATATTAAGGTAAATGTGCTAACATACAAGGATGGACAAGATAAGAAATGAAAATATTAAAGAGAAAGTCAGGGTCGTACCTATTGAGGGAAAATTCTGAAAGACACATTTAAGTAGCATGAATATGAACTTAGATGACTAATAAATACTTCAATTAGATAATGTAAAAAATGACACACATCTATATCAAATGAGGAAGAAGAAAAAAAATGAAATATTAATAATAAAATAAGATAAAATTTACATAAATATAAATGATAATATAATAAGGGATATAATTTAATGATATAGAATAATTTTATATAGTTAAATCTATTTAGTAGGATAAAACTAGGCTTGGAAGAGATTATCTATGTCATATGCATGAAATACCATACTTAAATGTTGACAGAATCCAATTATATCAAGAACAAAGTCTGCTAGCTTCCAAGGAAAAAGTATGTTCTAGTTTCTTAGCTTGACAAAATTAAGGCGACGAGAGACACGCGTGCATACGCATGAATGAATGATTCGCATTAATGTTTCTCATGAACACGTAACTCCATCGGTTGACGTAGGCAATGGTGTCATATATACAATAACCACCAGTAGTAAAGACAAACATTTGCCTCTTCTCATCTCTCCACTTTGCCCTTGTCTCCCTCAGAATATATAAAATCAGACCAACCTTTCTGCTCTTGTCATTATTTTGACTTTTTCCTAACATTGATAACTCAAAAACTGACTTTGTTTTCTTTTGTTGCCATTTTCTCTCCTTGTCGCGTCACTTCGTGGAAGTCGGAATCAAGTTTTCTGCTTTCTTTTATTTTTTTCTTTTTCAATTTTGTCATTACATATCTTGGTCATGCATTTCTTCCAGCCACGAGTAGTTGTTAGAGGGATCGATGCGGTGCCTCTGCTAATAAATTAATGTTTGCAGAACAGGGCAGGGCAGGGCAGAGCAAAAGATGGCATCTAAGCATAATCTTTTGTATGACCTCTCTTCCACACTCGTTCTTCTGGTTCTGTTCTGCTATTATCAGGCTGGCGTCTCAGGACTCAACACCATCAGGCATCTTCCAGGATTTGAGGGGCCTCTTCCTTTCTCTTTGGAAACAGGGTCACTCTCTTCTTCGCTATCTTAATTCCTATTATTTCTAATCTTTTTATTGTTTTTCTTAACTTCATGGCTAATCCAAGAATAGATATCTAGATATATTTGCTGAATTTCTTATCAAGATATATACATGTATTGTCGCCTAAGACGAATATAGTTGTTGAATCTTTGTTTAGAGCGAAGAGAAAATCCAATCTTCTTGGATCTTCCTAGTTCTCTTTTTATCTCCATAATCTCAATATGCTAAAAGTTGCATTCTCGTATTACCTTAGAGTAATCTTTTAATTAATTAATGCCTAGCACTTAAGGAATAATCCCATTAGAATCAAATTTAAAATTCAATATTTCTGCTAACTTAATTGGCTTGTAAAAACTTAATTATATATTAATTTTGTGATTAGTTTGTCTCTTCCTTGTTGGTTTTTCAATTTAGTCCTCCCTTATTTGATTAAATAAATTAACACCTTAGCTCATTATAAATTGACCTTGCTATTATGCAACAATGTGTTAGGGATTTGTAAAGTGTGTGCATTAGGGATATAAATGAGCCGAGTTGAGCTCGAGCTTGGGTCAGCTCGAGCTCGAGAAAATTAAAGGGGCTCGACTCGAGCTCGGCTCAAAAATGAATTTAAATGTAAAAACAAGTGTGCAATCTAGGTTTTGAACATTTAACCTTTAACAACCTAATAAAACACTCTAGCCACAAACACCTCCTCAACTTATTACTTAATTTTAAAGTAGTAATTATTTTAAATATTAAAATATTAAATTAGCCGAACTCAAATAGGCTCAACGAGCCTTTGAGGTAGTATTAAATGGGCTCAAGATCGGCTCGAATATTAATGAGCCGACTCGAGCTCGGTCAACTCTGAGCTCGAGTCAAGTTTTGACCGAGCTCGAGTCGAACTTTGACTGAGCTCGAGTCGAGCTTTGATCGAGTTGTTCACGAGCGACTTGACTCATTTACACTTTTAGTGTGCATGACTACAAAAGTACTTAAATTCTTCACTTCCCACATAAAGACCCCTCTCTTTATCAACTTGTATATGAAAGCCATGGCAAATTCCTAGTATGATACATCGAATACCTATTATTCTAAAAGATTGTAACAATTCACAAAACCTTTCACAATTACAGTTATCTTGCAATTTGATCCTCTTATCATTCATATTATGATGTGTTCTCAAACATGGAAAAATATATCTCCATTCATCAAATGTCATAGTTCATACCCCATCTCAATTCCTCTTTAAGCTTACATTGATTTCTCAAGTGATCTTCCAAGGATTTTTAAGGGCTTGTATACAAGGTTGAAGGCTTAAAGTTAAGATCTCGATATTCCCTATTAATTTAACTTTGGAGGAATGACTTACTTGTAAACATCTCAAGGTATAGAGTGTAAAATAGTTTGCCTCATTATCCCCTATGAAGAGAGTGGTTCTAGTGTAATCTTCAGAGTCACCAATTAGTAGTGAGGGTCTTTGAAGTATGTTAATTCTCTTTGTTAATATATTTTTTTTTCATATATTTATTACTATTTATATGAACAAACATGCACACCCTTTAATAACTAACGTTTTTGTTGTTGTTGTTGTTGATGTTGTTGTGTACGAGATAGCAATTAAGGGCTAGACTCAAACTAACCGATCTAATCCTAACAAGCGGTGATAGATCTAATGGTCTCATTGAAAGAACTAACCATATTAGAGCATGGTTGACATCCATGTCTCACCTCTAGATATGATGAGGTAAATTTTGATTTTTGAAAGATAAGAATAGAGTATTTCTTCAAAATGTATTTTGATGTATTTATGGTAATAAGGAAAGGCTTCAAAGGTTCAAGAGATAAGAAGGGAAAAATCTTCAAGAAGAAATAGAGGAGAAATGAAGATGTTGAGAGGTTTAAAGCGAATATGTTGCCTAATAGAATTTTGTGTAAGTCAAAGAGTGCTCAGATGCAAAGTATATGTGGAACAAGGTTGTCAACCTTCATGAATGTCTTTGACAAAGCAAAAGCTCAAAGTAGTGAATTAATTCAGGACAGAGTATAACAAGATGTTGAAGAGGTCCAACGTCGAGAATTTGAGGAGCCACAAGTTGAACTAAAAGAAGATGAAGATCATGAATTCATCATGGTTATAATGGTGAGTAGTAAAGATGAGAAACCATCTTGATCTAAATCCTTGTATAGTGAACCATCAATATCTTCAAGAGATGAATCCACACAAAGATCACATGAAGAAGAATCAAGCTTTACAATATTGAATAACAAGGATGATCATAAATAGGAATGCTCAAGATAGACATCATTTAGCCAAACATTATCCAATAGCAAAGCAAATAAAAAGAAAGATATCATGTGTTTTAGATACAATGACAAGAGTTACTATAAAAGTAACTATCCAAACATTAACAAGGAGAAAATCAAGATCAAGGAAAATTATTTTCTTTAGGTGTAAAAAGAGTGGGCATTGAAAGATTTGATGTCTTGAGATCATGAAAAAGATAAATTCCAAGACTAGACCCTCATAAAATTTATTGTTGGAACAACTAGTAGAGGGGAAGGGTGAATTTGGTTCGTGTTTGCAAATAAAGATCTATTCTATTGCTACAATCCCAACAAGGTCACATAGACAAAGTTAGTAGTGGATTCAAAGAGCACAAAGCCCTCAACTCCCCTTCTTGTGGCATCCATTGCTCTAGCAATCAACTGATCTGCTTATTGTTGGATTGTGCCATTAGTCTATTCATCTACATTAATCATTATTGGGTCCAATGGCTGCAACTTGTTGACATTGTCTTATTGTAGCATCAATCAATCAATAAATATCATTAGTCGATTAGTCTTGATCAACTCGGACTATTTCCTTTAGATCATGATCGGTTCTAGTGCTAATTGCTTCATTCAGGATCCATCACTAAATTAATCAACAAAGAGCTTCATTCATTCTTGTTTTTGAGTCGACTAACAAGTTGACACACCACCAATCGACTAGTTCACACTTTCTAGTTGATTAGTTTCTAAAGAAGTCATTTCCTATTGTTTCTTGAGTTGACTCAACCATTAGTTGATTGGTCAACATTTTTTATTGATTATGATTGATCTAATGACAAAGTCTACCTAGATTAAAAGCTACCCTCACCCAATACATTTGCCTTCAACTCTTATCTCACAATACAATAGTCACATGACTGTCTCCTATGGAGCTTCTCATCCCTTAGATGTTCGGAGCCCTCGGCTTCCTTTTTAAGTCATCCTTCTTACTCTGCTTACATAGTCCACCTCCAATAATCTCCTCAAATGTATCAAGTCCTCGGCTCCTTTTTTAAGTCATCATTCACTCTTTATTTATGTACTTTGCTAACCAAGCATAGTTGCACCTTGATACTACTAGTTCTCTAATCCCTCAGGTACCCCATTCTACCTTTCTCTTATATCCACATACTCGAGCCACTAGGTGACCATGACCTTGGTCATGGCAAGTCATCTCCATATGTGTATTTTCAGAGTCTTTCACATTCAAATACACATATCAAATTCAAACATAAGGCCTAACTTAAACCCTTTGATCAAATACCAAAATCCATTATTATCCACCAACCACTTGGGGGGCATTTGCACCAACATGTATGGGAAAAAAGTCAAAGAGTGAAGCTCAAGTCAATTAGGATCAAGAAAGGTCAACAATTTGGTAACTAATTCTAATCCTAACTCTATTTTTCATGTCTTAAAGGACAATCTTATGTTTCAATTAGAGGAGTCAAAAAAAAAAAAAACTAAAGCCTTAGAATTTAAAAATAGGAAATTTCAAGTCAACATTAACTCATCACATATGCAAGGTTGACATGAGATACCTATGGTTAGGGATGCTAAATTAAGTATCAAGCTTTGAGATCAAAACTTGATGATATGAGTGTTGAATCATGAAGAGATGCTAGAGGGGATGAATAGGCTCTCTCTTGCTTGATTTCTCATGTTTGCTCCAACACTATTAGTTTTGTATTTGTGCAATGGAAAGAAAAGAATAGCAATAAATAAAATAAAATGAATATAAAAATAATAATAATAAAAGTGATGTAATATGGTTCGATAGTTCCCCGGACTTCTATTCCATGACCAATGATCTATACCGTCGATATGAGAGACTAAAGAGGATGAATAACCCATTTCACTTTCGTTCACTTTTTGTAAATCATGTTCATCTACAAGGTAGTAATGCATAGAAGAAACATAAATAAAATAATACTAATGAATGATAATCACAAACCCTTTTTACATGATTTGAAACTCCTGGTTCCTACTCCACAACTTATAATCCTTTGTTGGGCCAACCTGATAGCATCACTTTCTCCTCTTTAAATTTCTTTTGGAGATGTAGAAACATCTTATAATATTTCTATTCTTATAGTAACACATAAACATAAAAGATACAAGTAAATACAATAAAAGTAATCCAGTAAATGAAAGATTACAAAAGAACTTGGTTACTTGATCACTTTAGTTACTTTAGAATGCTCTCTGAAAGCCTTAGAATATAGTAGCATTACCCTTTACACCTCTTAGAATAGATTTCACAAAGTCTTAGCTGAATGCTCAATGAAACCCTCCTTATGAGGTTTTTGTTCAAGACTTGAATATACTTATTAGTCAATTGTTTATTTTAGTTCAGTTAACTACTTATTAATCAATTGATTGATAAACTCTTTCTAGTCAACTGCTCCACTATAGATAATAAGAATCTTACCATTGTCTATGCTCTTATCTGAATCTTTCCTCTTCAATATTTTTTTTATTTTAATGTCAGTTTACTAAACTAGTCGACTACTTATATAATAATTAACTAAACCAGTTGACTGCAAAACATTCTATGCACATTTATTTTGGGTTGAGTCAATACCCAATCCTACTGTCAATGCAGCAATCAACTACAGCAATCGACTGCAAATTCTTTTATTCATTTTCAACTCATTCTGTCATTCTATGCTAAAAATACTATTCCCAGTTAACTAATATTGTTCCTAATTAATTCTATCCTAAAAATATTATTCTCAAATGACTGTTATTCTTTCCAGTCAATTAATACTATTTAAAGTTGATTATGTGTTAAAAATACTATTCTTAGTTAATCGATACTATTGCAATCAACTATCTAACCTAAACTAGATTTTTCCTAGCCAAAGTTTAGTTTTGAGTCTAACCACTAGTCGACTGATAACTCCATATCAAACAATTGATACTCCCATGTTAGCCTCTTTAAGATTGAAATTTCCTCATGCCTAGATACCTTATGTCTTTGGGACTTCCTCATATTCCTAATACAAGTCGACATTGACTTTCTAGGCTTCATTTTTTCTAGTATCAATTAACCTCAATCTACTAGGACTTTCATTGATTAGAGAACCCTCATCTTTGGGACTTTATCCATTTTATAGTATTGGCCTACTAGGACTTCACTTTTCCAAGTCTCAGGTCACCCTTGACATGCTAAGACTTTCACTATCTAGAATACAATTCTCTAGGACATTCAATCTTGCATAGCATTCAATTATCCTTAACCTATTAAGACTTTATTCCTTGCTAAGCATCTAACCCTCCATGACTTTCTTGGACTTTTATTATTGTCAAGTATTCAGTTACCCTTGATCCACTTAGACTTCTCATATATTATCTGACATTCAACCACCCTTGATCTATTAGGACTTCCCATCTTCTATCTGACATCTAGTCGCCCTTAACGCATCAAGCCTTTCCATCAACTATCTATAATCCATTCCTTTGTGACTTCCATACTAACATTGATTGGACTTTAACTATTAAGTGTCTAATGAACTATAACACATTTGAACTTTCAACCATCAATTGTGTTAGGATTGTATGTGCTAGAGGGAAGGTGAATAGTATTCGTTCTTCATTCTTAATTTGTTCTTTTATATTGAGTTAATACACAGAAAAATAATAAATTTAAACAAAAATAAGAATATATCCGATTTAACATAGTTCAGCAACACCCTAGGGTTCCTACTTCATAGCTATACCTCAAATGCAAGCCACTAGTTCTTTCTCCTTTCTGAACACCTTTCAAAGGTGAAGAAACCTCTTACAGATTAATTAAGCACACAAAATAATAAGAATAAAATAAAACTTATAAACACACAAACAAAGCATTACTAATTTCCTCTAGAAGTCCTGAATGTGACACCTATCTTGACACTTCCTAGATCACCCAAACAAAATCTTGAAAGCACAAAATGAGTTGTATAAGAGCAAAGATAATGTGATGATCTAAACCTCAAACCCCTGCCCTCCTTTTATATCCTTTTGTCGTCCATTGATGTGATACCTTTCTAGTCGCTTGGAATCCTTTTGATAGCTTAGAATCTTTTCAATCGCCTAGAGTATTGTTGACTCAGGTGCCAATTTAATCCTCATGAACTTTAGACCCTGCTGACTTGGTGACTTTCAATCACCTAGAAGCTCGATCAACTCTGATCCTCTGACTACCTCATTTGGATTGACTTAATCTATCTTTGGGTTGCCTATATACCACTTTCGGTCGTTCGAACCTTCGAGTAGTCGAACCACTTTTAGTTGCCCAGATCCTCTGAGTTCATGTCGTCAACTCCAGCTTTCTTCAACACAAAATTAGTCCACATTCAAATTTTATGCTTAGTATCAGTCTACCTGACCTACTGGGATTACCTGATACTTAGTATACCTAACTTACCAAGACTTCTCACTTGCTTAGAGTTTACTTTTTCAAGACTTCCCTCTTACATGAAATTCACTTCTTCAAGACTTCTCAATACCTACGGTTTACTCCCCTTGAATTTTTTCCTTTGGCAAGCATTTGGTCCCCTTGACTTGCTTGTACATTTTCCTTACCTAACATCCAGTTCTCTCAACTTACTAGAACTTCCCACTTACATAGGTCACCATTGACCTGCCAATACTTCTAACTTTTATTTAAGTCAACCTTAACTTGTTAAGATTACTATCAAATAATTTTCAAGCATCTGGTTAACCTTGTCTCTATTGGGACAACCTTGATAGGACTAATCAATCTTGAGGATCGATTGTACCAATAATTATTTCATTAAACATATTGATCAAGCAAACATCAAAACTCTAAAGGTCTATTGCACCAACAAATTATTTAATCAACCTTAACGTATTTGACATATCGTTCAACCTTCAAATATATTAATTAAACATTGAAATTCAATCCAAACTTAGTTAACCTTGATAAGAGCACGATTGCACCAATAATCAACCTTAAGCTTATCACTTCAAAAAGGTGGATACCTCCCCTTGTTCCAACATCCTTTTCTTAGTCTCTTTCTTTAATCTGAGGAAGTTCCTCTTCCTCTAAAGGAAATATATCTCCCCTTCCTAAGTCATCACATGCCATTAAGGTAGATATCCTCCTCGACGCATACTTCTTTTGCACTTGTTGGTATTTGATGTCTTTTGAAACTTCAAGAATTAAAGACCTTCCCCTTGGTTATTGCTACAATAATTTTCTATAATTCCTAAACATTTAGTAAATTTCTACCAAAATGTTGTGAGGTATAAAGTTTAACCTCGAACTTTAACCTTCCTCTCAATTCTTCTTTTTTTTTTCCTTTTATTAACCATCCCTTTTTCGTTTTACTAAGAATCTCTCTCTTTAAATGCTTATCCGAGCACACTAGAGGGTTAGGGATAGTTAGAAATATAGGGACAAAGGTAAACGACTGAAATAACCCAGTTTTAGTTAGGATCTCATGTGTCAGTCAACTAAATTGTAACTACTAATCGGCTGCCTAGTGACAAGTCAACTGAAGTTTTTGAATCAATTGGTTATTGTCTAAGAATTTCAATAGTTTGAATTTAAAATGCATAAGTAATTCTATATTTTTTGGAAAATTATGAAAATTTATACAAACATTATTTATGTTAGTGACCATAAGTGGAAAAAAAAATTTCTAGGAAAATTATTTTTAAAGAATGTTACAAAATTAAAAATCATTAAAAAGTTTAATATTTTACTATAACTTTGTAACGATACTATCAATGGTGACTTCTATTAGTAGATAGATTGCATAAAGGATTCCAAAAACTATTTTTAAAATAATTTAAAATATTTTTCAATTATACTCTTTGGGCTAAATATACATGATTTGTAAATTAGTTTTTCTCATGATTGGTCAACACTAAATCTATATGAAGTAATGATGCTTAGTTCATCTAGATGCACTACATCAACACATTAAACTTAGCTTATGATCCTAACATGATTTGATCCTATGGTCTTTGGGAGATGTAAAAGATTCTCCATATGCTAGATGATGATATATATCTATCTAGGCATTCTTAATTTGATCATGTTACCTAGGATGTCAAATAATATAATTCGTCATTAATTTCATGAAATTGTATTAATGCATGTGGCATGTAAATGGACATGACATGCAATGTATGTTTTAGTCTTCATGACAAAAATTTAAATAACATGCATGCTCTAGTGGCATGAAACCACAATCAAGTATAACAAGAGTTAAAAACATAATCATAATACATTGGATTCTTGCATGATAGTCTCATACACAATAAAAATAAGCCAAGGCATTATTTGTTTGAGGATGCACTTGTGTACCAAGAGATTAAACGCGGTTCGAAGATCTTGTGCCATATCGACGACCTATGACCCCTTTGGTTGAGACACCCCCGAATATTGCACTCGTGCCACCCCTTCACAAAAGGAACCTTAAGATGCTTACATGAAATGCAAATTAAGTTAAGAGAGAATACTAAGAACTGTAGCTAAAGCTGTTGGAGATCATTGAAAATGTGTACACAAGATTAAAGGGGTGTTTGAATATTTCCATACAACTCCATGAAACTTAAAGCTCTGATAGAGCTTATATAGAAAGGCCTCCAATACTCTATTTTGTTTATCTCCAATCAACTAAAATAACCCCTACTTGACTGATAAGGCAAATATAGCCATCGGATAGCTGACAACTATATTACAAATAAATAAAAAATTCCTTTTAGTTGTGTGCTCAAACCTCTGGACTATAAGTCTCATCTAGTTGTATGTTGCTTTAAACATAAATTGCACAAGTCACCAGCCGTTTATAGTTCTCCATTAAACTAGACTTACCTTTCAGTCAAAAGACTATTGTTAGTGGTCCCTCCTTCACTAGGCTTACCTCCTTGTAACCCTACGCAAAGCCTCAGAATTTATCTAAGTCTTAGACAACAACTTGGAACCATTAATCACCTTGTCAAAGGTTTAAACCAAGTCACTAGGTAGTCTACCCTTAATGTATCATAGTCGATGATGTTATCAAAAAGCACAAGAACTAAGATTACATTTCATTCATGAAATCTCTTACACTCTTATGTATCTATTGAATGCACCAATTTACTTACCTTAATTCATGCCATTTAATTCTCCTTGCCTTTGAATCCACCTCATTCCAGGCCACCCTAGATTCCACATCATATTAGGCTACTAGTCTATCGAATGAACAATATCCACGAACTTTCTCTTGCCATTTAATCCTCCTCGCATGAGCCATGAAATCCATGATCTCACAATCATATCAACAACTGCCTATGCTCCTCACTGAAGAATGTCCTCCAAGTTCATCCACAACTAAACCACTCATTCTAGGCTTCCGAGACATTAAGAAAAAACTAAATAGACAAACTTTGTAAGATCCATGTGCACTATATATACCAAGTTCTTGCATACTTAATACATTGCTATGATCAAAGTTATTTAATATTGCTACTTATAAGTATTAGTATCATTAACAACAATATAGTAGTACTATTATATGGACTTTTTTTTAAGGCATGAGGTGTTGCCACATTAGGTCATGGGATCGAAACTCGACGCGTCCGAGTATGCTTTCTACCATGCCTTGGCCATTGTACTAATAGTTAATAGCCACCCGTGATTTACCTCCTCCATGTTGGTCTAAGGATGGATTGATTAGAATATTGGGGGCGAACGAATCACTTTTTGTCACATTTAAAGCACCCTCGCTAACAAATTTTTCATCCCCATATTTAGGGTACTTATCAGTTATTTTCCTTGAAGCTTCTTTTGAGTTGGCATAGGTTAATTACATTCCCTTCTTAACTCCATATGTAACTAAGATTTTACACATATAACCGTATTAGTTTATGCTTCAACTTGCAAATAAAATTATTCTACAAAAGTTCATTAATAATGTGGCTTGAACTATAATATATAAGCTATATAGCTAGAGAAATAGAAATAGAGAATGTGTTTAGAGGTAGCTAACTCTCACTGGGATGCAAACTGAGTTATCATACATCAAAACAAACTACAAGGGAGGTTTGGTCCCTAGTTGATAGTTCAAGGTGGTTTGAGGCTCAACCTAGACCGATCAAAGCGTGAAAGATGTTCCTAGGTTGTTGTGGCTCTGCCCTATGTGACTCAATAAGTTTACACATTTCATGTCATTATTTTTGAGAAAATATTTTTTAAAGAATTGTAACTACCAGCTATTCATAATTTATTGTTGGTTGTTTGTCTTTTGTTCTTAGGTATGTGAACGTGGATGAGGCTAATGATGTGCAATTGTTCTACTACTTCATCCAATCTGAGAGAAATCCAAAAATTGATCCTCTAATAGTTTGGATAACAGGAGGTCCAGGATGTTCAGCTTTGTCTGGATTATTGTTTGAGATAGGTAATTAGTTACTACTACTTTCATTTACTCCTATTTATATAATGGATAACTTTTAAATTTAGCATTACTTTTTTTTGTTAAAATTAAGGATTTACTTTCTCCAACATGATCAATAATATCAAAGAGCAATTAAATCTATCCAAACTAATGTTCAGCAGTTTGAGTTAAATGGAATACAACTTGTCAATAACTCAACATAGAATTGCTGTAGTTCTTAATTGTTCCCTCCTCTATCATGGTTCAGAGAAGACCATGTTTGGTAAGTGTTCAAAAGCAACAACAACGAGTCACTCGCACATATGCTTCCAAATGCAAAATGACAATAAATAATGTTAAAACTATGCTTTAGAAGTAGTTCATAACTGTTTATTGCAGTTAGTGGAAGTTATAGTTATTTCCTTAGGAAGTTATTTCCTTAGTTCTTTTTATTTGTATCTAAAGCAGAAGATGTACTGTTCTGCTCACTTTTTTATTTTCGTTGACAACAAATGGTATCAGAGCCTTCTTCTTAAGGGACCTGTGTAACTTTAACACACCATGGAAGCAGAAGCAAGTTTCTCTACTATTTCTCCACCAGTGTTCGATGGAGATAATTACCAGATATGGGCAGTACGCATGGAGACATACTTGGATGCTTTGGATCTTTGGGAAGCACTCGACGTTGATTACGAAATTCCTGTACTTCCTGCAAATCCTACCATGGCTCAGATCAAAGTACATAAGGAGAAGAAGACGAAGAAGTCAAAGGCTAAAGCTTGTTTGTTTGCTGCAGTTTCAGCCACTATATTTTCTCGAATCATGTCTCTTCAAACGGCAAAGGAGATCTGGGATTATCTCAAGTCAGAATATGAAGGAGATGAAAGAATTCGTGGAATGCAGGTGTTGAATCTAATTCGTGATTTTGAGATGCAGAAAATGAAGAAAACAGAGACCATCAAGGAGTATGCTGACAGACTTCTTGGGATAGCAAATCGAGTTCGATTACTAGGTTCTTCATTGACAGACTCAAGAATTGTTGAGAAAATTCTTGTAACTCTGCCCGAAAGGTTTGAGGCTATCATCACTACCTTCGAAAATACGAAGGATCTGACCAGAATTACACTGGCAGAACTCTTGAATGCCTTACAAGCACAAGAACAGAGGCGTGCAATGAGGCGAGAGGGAGAAATTGAAGGAGCCTTACCAGCCAGGCATAATGATTTTGGCAATTTCAGAAAACAGAAAAACAAGAATCCTCAAGCAATAGGAGAAGGTTCATTAATGGGCAATAAGAACAAGGCAGGAGACAAGAAAGCTGGTGCAAAAGTGAATTATCCTCCATGTCATCATTGTGGCAAAAAAGGTCATCCACCTTTCAAATGTTGGAGAAGACCCGATGCAAAATGCAGAAAATGTAATCAAATGGGACATGAAGCTGTCATTTGCAAAAAGAAGAATCCACAGCAAGAAGAAGAGGCTAAAGTTGCTGATCAAGACGAAGTTGCTGATCAAGACGAGGATCAACTTTTTGTAGCAACTTGTTTTGCAAGCAATGTAGAAACTGAGAGTTGGCTAATTGACAGTGGTTGCACCAATCATATGACCAATGACAAGGAACTGTTCAAAGACTTGCACCCAACTAAAATCACCAAAGTAAGAATAGGAAATGGTGATTATATTTCAGTCAAAGGAAAGGGAACGGTTGCCATAACCAGTTGTTCAGGTACAAAACTCATCTCTGAGGTTCTTTTTGTTCCTGAAATTCATCAAAATTTGTTGAGTGTTGGTCAGTTGATTGAAAAGGGATTTAAAGTTGTTTTCGAAGACAATTTTTGCCTCATTAAAGATGCAGCCAATCAAGATATCTTTAAGATAAAGATGAAAGGCAAAAGCTTTGCTCTAAAACCATTAGAGGAGGAGCAAACTGCTTTCTCAATTCGTGAAAATGTCACTGAGATTTGGCACAAGAGACTCGGGCATTATCATCACCAAGGAATGCTGCAAATGAAATCCAAGATGATTCTAGAAGAGCTTCCAGAATTTGCTGATCAGATTTCATATTGTAGGGCATGTCAATTCGGCAAGCTCAATAGAAAACCATTCTCCAAGTCAACTGGCAGAACTTCAAGGAAGTTGCAATTGATTCACACAGATGTTTCAGGGCCTCAAAGAACACCTTCTTTAAAGGGTAGTCTCTATTACATTGCCTTTATTGATGACTTCACTAGAATGTGCTGGATTTTCTTCTTGAAATTCAAATCAGAAGTAGCTCAAGTTTTTTTGAAATTTAAGGCAAGAGTTGAGAATGAATGTGGCTGCAAAATTCAGACTATAAGATCTGATAATGGGAAAGAATATACTTCTACAGAATTTAACAAGTTTTGTGAAGATGCAGGCATAGAACATCAAATTACAGCTCCCTACACTCCTCAGCAAAATGGAGTTAGTGAAAGGAGAAATAGATATATCATGGAAATGTCAAGGTGTATGCTGCATGAGATGAATTTGCCAAAAAGTTTTTGGGCAGAAGCAGCAAACACAGCTGTGTTTCTTCAAAATAGACTTCCCACAAAAGCAGTGAAAGATCAAACACCATTTGAAGCTTGGTATGGTTATAAACCAACTCTGAAATTTCTTAGAATCTTTGGTTGTTTATGCTTTACTTATATTCCACAAAACAAGCGTGATAAGCTGGATAGAAAAGCTGCACCTGGTATTTTTATAGGATATAGTAATGTCAGTAAAGCCTATAAAGTTTTCCAGCCACAGACTGGAAATATTATAGTAAGCAGGGATGTTTACTTCATGGAGAATGAAGCATGGAACTGGGAGGATACAAAGAAGAAAAATCAGACTGTGACAGACTTGAAATTCAAGTTTTCTAATTTAAACATTGAAGATGAAGAAGGTTTGCAGGATGAAGCAGTAGATGATGTTCCTGTAAGAGGAACTAGGCTGCTCTCTGACATCTATGAAAGATGTAACATTGCCGTGTGTGAACCTGCAAACTATGAGGAAGCTAAAAATGATCAAAAGTGGATAGTTGCAATGAAGGAGGAGCTGTTCATGATTGAGAAGAACAAGACATGGATCCTAGTGGAAAGGCCTCAAGATAGAAAAGTAATTGGAGTCAAGTGGGTGTACAGAACCAAGCTCAATGCTGATGGTTCTGTCAACAGACACAAAGGAAGACTAGTGGTGAAAGGCTATGCTCAAACATTTGATGTGGATTACTCTGATACATTCGCACCAGTTGCTCGATTGGACACCATTAGATTGTTGCTTGCTGTTGCTGCTCACAAGAATTGGAGAGTATATCAGCTTGATGTAAAATCAGCCTTTTTAAATGGTGTTCTGCAAGAAGAAATCTATGTTGAGCAGCCTGAAGGTTTTAAAAGGAAAGGGAAGGAAGACAATGTGTTTCTTCTCAAGAAAGCTCTTTATGGTTTGAAGCAAGCTCCAAGAGCTTGGTATAGCAGGATTGATGATCATCTGCTAAGTTTAGGCTTTGAGAAAAGCTTATCTGAGGCCACTCTTTATGTCAAACATGAAAGCAGTAATCTTCTCATAGTTTCTCTCTATGTTGATGATCTTCTACTAACAAGAAATGATGCAAAGCTGGTTGAGGAGTTCAAACTTGAAATGATGAAAGTTTTTGAGATGACAGATCTTGGATTGATGACTTCCTTTCTTGGATTGGAAATTAAACAAGCTGAGCATGAAGTTTTTATCTGTCAGAAGAAGTATGCAAAGGAGATATTAAAGAAGTTTAAGCTTGAAGAATGCAAGGAAGTAAGCACTCCTATGAATCAAAAGGAGAAGCTATGCAAAGAAGATGGTGCTGAAAAGGTTGATGAAGGGTATTTCAGAAGCTTAATTGGTTGCTTAATGTATCTCACAGCAACAATGCCTGATATTTTAAATGCTGTAAGCATTTTGTCTCGGTTCATGCATTGTGCAAGTGAATTGCATCTCAAGGCTGCCAAAAGAGTAATTCGTTATGTCAAAGGGACAAGTGACTTTGGAGTCAAATTCAGAAGAAGCAAAGAATTCAAGCTTATTGGCTTTTCAGACAGTGATTGGGGAGGTTCCATTGATGATATGAGGAGCACTTCAGGCTACTGTTTTACTCTCGGATCTGGTGTTTTCTCTTGGAGTTCGAAGAAGCAAGAAACAGTGGCTCAATCTATTGCAGAAGCAGAGTTTGTTGCTGCAACAGCTTCTGTTAATCAAGCTTTGTGGCTAAGGAAGATTTTAATGGATCTCAAGTTTGATAAAAAAGGAAGCACTCAAATATTTGTTGATAATCAAGCTGCTATTGCCATTTCCCACAATCCTGTGTTTCATGGGAAAACTAAGCATTTCAATATAAAGCTGTTTTTTTTAAGAGAAGTGCAGAAAGAAGAATCGGTGATGTTAATTTATTGCAAATCTGAAGATCAGTTGGCAGATCTTTTCACAAAGCCTCTTCCTGTCAGCAAGTTTGAGTTTCTGAGACAAGAAATTGGTGTTTGCAGCTCCTAAAGCAAGGAGGAGTGTTAAAACTATGCTTTAGAAGTAGTTCATAACTGTTTATTGCAATTAGTGGAAGTTATAGCAGTTTATAGCAGTTAGTGGAAGTTATTTCCTTAGGAAGTTATTTCCTTAGTTCTTTTTATTTGTATCTAAAGCAGAAGATGTACTGTTCTGCTCACTTTTTTATTTTCGTTGACAACAAATAACATAACTTTGCATTTTGAGAACAAATGCCTATTGACTATCACTTGCTAGACTACCAACTCGCAAAGTAGACTCGACTCCACTTCCATCACATTGCATATGGAAAGAACCTAGAAATAAGCAATCATGATGATGATCTGATCATCCATGACCTTGGACTAATTGTATCTTAAAAAAAATACCACGCCATGGATCAATCTCCTTGATTGAGTAACTAAAGTAGAAACTCTAGAACTAGAAAAGAATAACAAACAATGTATATATTCAACTTTTCTTTATTCAAATGATTATAGCTTGGGAAGGAAAACTTAATGGTCATCCTCTTCATTAATTTATGTATATTCACTTATGTATGAGAAAATAAATTATAATATTATCACCTAGGATTCTTATATCAATTTGAATATCTTTATTTTTCTAATTTCTTTCAATTTCTATGAAGACTTTGTGATGGTTTTTTCATGTTGATAATACTTCTCCAACTCCTTTTTGGCATCTCCTTGTCAATCTTATCATCTTAAGAACTTGAACTTTCATTTTATAGCATCTTTATCACTGCTAAGCCAATCTCCAAAACTAATCTTAGTAAACTAATCAAGCATATTCTTCCGTTGAAACTAGGTTCACTTACTCAGGATTGAAAAATCTAGCTCAACTAAATTCAATAACCATAAACTAAAGTAGAAAAGAGAACACCTTGAGTTATGTCCCTCTAAATGAATTGCTCACTACTTGGAGCTTCTTGTGCACCCACTGCTCGTTGTCAATTCATGTGGTTGATACATCATTCACTCCTTAGAAGAATTAGGTCTTGATTTAACACAAATAAGAGGAGAGGTATGATCCCATTCAATATTTGCAAGATAGTAATATTTTATCGTAAAAAAAAATGAAGGAACACCTAACTCAAAAGAATCTTGTCCCATGAGAAGTAAAATTGATCGTGAGAAGTAAAATTGATTGTGTCTACATAGTTATACTAGAAAGAATCTAATAAGTAGAATTTCAAAAACTAGTAATTTTGTCATGGTTTTGTAATTGTTTTTAAGTGAATGATTGTAATGTACTTTGGTGTTTTATGCCAATGAAGCCTCATATCATAACCTTTACCCATATTTAATCTCCTAAACACATACATCCTAGTGCAATTATTCCAACCCATGGATTTATGTAATTCAAATAGCCTAGCTATTTTCAAGCAAGTTGAAAAATGAAGGTTGTGTTGATGCACGATCTCTAGATTGACTTTATTGTTCTCATTTTTTTTTTTTTTTGATTTGTATAACTTGCATTTATTTGATTGGAATGCACAATGAACTAAGATAGAAGAGTGTAAACTTCTAGTTGAAGAGGTAACAAAGAATGGAAAGAGACAATCAAAATACTAATATAAAAGAAGGATCCAAGAGACAGACAATCACAAAGTCTGATCCAAAGCCATATCCAATTGTTGGCTTCACAGTCACTCACTTTCATGACCAAGGAGATCATTATAGAAGTGGTTTTCTCCTTAATCCTCCTTGCTTCACAACCAAGGAGATCATCATCGATGTAGTTTTCTCCTCAATCCCCGTATGTTCTTGAGTAAAATTATGTTAGCTACCCTCAATCCAAGTTGGACTTGAATTTTGTTAGTCTAACAAAATGGTCTTTGGTCTTGGCATCCTCATGTCGAGCTTCACAATAAAACCTTGTTGAGCAAAAGGTCTGAAAAGGTGGCCAAGGTTTGCATGGCTTAGACTGATCAACTAATCCCTCGTACCTCAAAACAAAGAAGGAAAACTTGTGTGATAAATTCTATTTGAATTTGGATCAATCAGCACTATTGTCATTTCACTTTGAACTTCTATAAACATATACTTGTATAATAAAATACATTAATAGGTTTACTTCATTAATATTGTAGCACAAGTCCCAAAGTTCGTAACTTTACTGTGATGAGGTTTATTATGAAGTCAAGACACTTTTTGTCTCTTTCATGGATAAACGCAATAGATATTATGATTTTCTAATCTTTTAAATTAGCTCAAACTTTAGTTGAAATAAAGGCAAGACTAAATTGGGTTAAGAAGAGCTCGATTGATCAACTAGATTTTTGGTTAGGCTTATCATGGTCTGAGTAATAGGAACTAGATTTGCCACACAATAATTACATAAACTATAGTGAATTATTGAAGTGGGTCTCCATGGCTCCTAGCTCCATTCTATATACCTTAATGGTGAGGGGTAGTCCAATAATGGATTATCATGTGGTCCAGCATGATGATTTGCTTTGTCAAGCCAAGTGAGTTGGTCAGTAGACTCTAGTCAAGGGTTTGGAAAGTTAAGTGAATCCATTCATGAGAGTCGAATGAGTTGATTAATTCAATCTTCGTGAGTTGGGTGAGCTTGAGGAGTCAAATGGTTTGGGTGTGATAAACAATCATAGCGTGCCAACCAATATATCAATCATACATCTCTCCCTCTTCATATATGTACAATTTTACATCTTTTATTTTAATCCCTCGAAATAAATAAACCTTCTAGTCTTGTGTCTAGCGCTTTCTTAGAAACAATGTCATTATGTTATGGCTAAGACACAATAGATATTGAAGTACACTACCTTTTATCTAGTTCAGAACTCAGATGTAGAAGTGGTCTAGAATTGAAATTGGGTAAAGTAGAGCTTGCTCGATATGGGTTAGGATTAACACAACCAAACTTTGGGGTGTAAGTCCAAGATGGTGCCTAGTTGTTGATAAGGAATTACTCAAACATAGTGAATTATTATTGAATGTAAATGTCCAATTCTTTGTGGCTTTTGATCACCTTTTATAAGCCTCAAAGTGACTATCTATTCAATAACAGAGTATCATCTATATATAGTGCCTAAATGGATTCATATTGTTTGCAATAGTTTTTAATTGTTGACTAAGTTATTCAGACATATGCTGACTTCAAGCTATTGTAGCCTCAAGTACTTGAATCAATCCTTGTTGTTCACACTGAATTTTCATCATATACAATATACATGTAAAGCTCATCCATGAATTCCTGAAATGAATTAGTAGATTTACCCACATCATTCTCTCTCGGTTGGTTAAAGCGAAATACATGCATCGCCTTAAATGGATGACAGAAGTCGAAGCTTAGCCACAGTTTGTGTAAAAAAAAATCTACACAATAGTACATATTTCAACCTTATTTAAGCTTATAAACACTGATAAGTATGCTATGGGTGAGTTCTCTTCTTATATTTTGATAATTTGAATCTAATTAGAGTTCAAGATCTTCTACAAGTGTTCAAACTAGTAAATATTGAATTTAACAATTTGGTATTTGCTTTAAGGTCCCCTACAATTTGATGTACCTGGCTACACTGAAGGCCTTCTCCCCTCTTTGCTGTACAGGCAATCCTCCTGGACACAAGTAATTTTTTTACCATCATTTTTTCATTTCTTGTTCGATTAATATAATCTCTTTTCATCAAACTTTAACTACTCTAGTCTTCGATGATTCAGGCGGCAAACATCATCTTTCTTGATTCACCAGTTGGCACTGGATTCTCCTACTCAAGTACCCCACAAGGTCAAGTAACTAGTGATACCATATCCTCCAATGATGTCTGCACATTTATGAAGAAGGTTTGAACTTTTCCAATCCCTCAAATTAAATCATTTCGTTTTCATTGAAGGATAAGGATAAATGAACAACTAAAATTTTGTGCAGTGGTATGCTGACCACCCTTCATTCATCTCCAATCCCCTCTACATTGGTGGGGACTCCTACTCTGGCCTTGTAGTGCCGGTTATTGCTCAATACATAGCTGAAGGTTTGGTTTAGCTCTCTTTTTATCTTATAATAGACAGTCCTACTTGCAAATGAAATGATTGAAGAGTATTTGTTCCTGTCCAGGAAGAGCACAAGATGGTTTGCAGTTCAATCTCAAGGTATCAGTTTCATATTTCTAATTTTTATATAATTAGCAGAATCACTAACCAAACTGATTGATAGGGCTACCTAGTTGGTAATCCCTCCACAGATTTTGCCTATGATGGGAATGCAATAATCCCTTATGCCCATGGAATGGGTCTGATTTCTGATGAGCTTTATGAGGTAATCAAATGATCTTCATCTTTCCCACACATTAATCTTCCAAATCTTTATTTAGTTTTCTTTTAATAGGCAACTAAGAAGAGCTGCAAAGGGGAGTATCAGACTCCCATCAATGCAGAGTGCGACAGAAATTTACAAGCTGTGAATCAGGTCAGGAAACACCTTTTACTTTTACTTTGTTTTTATGCTTATTATGTTGTCTAAAACTCCTTGAATTAGTTTTCAAATTTAATCGTAGGGATTGTTGGGGGTCAACAATGTTCACATCCTGGAACCTCTGTGCTTCTTTGCAAGCCCAAAGCCAGGTGAAGCCTCCACAAGTAGAAGGGAGCTGCCTGAAGAAAATGTTAAGGTCCCATTGCTTAAGGCAGATCTTCCTTTGACATGCAGGGTAAGGGTAAACTCGTTCCTAGTTTTTATTCTGTAGGAATATTAACTTTTATAATTTTTGACAAATTTATGAGTTACTATACACTGATTCTTTCTTTCTGTTAGAGCTCTGCATACCTACTCTCCTACATGTGGACAAACAATGACACTGTGAGACAAGTTCTTGGCATTCACAAAGTATGCCTGAGATTGAGACCAGAAGATATAATTTTTTTTTTCATGATATGTTAAGATCTTATGATACTTGGCATTTTAACTAGGTGATACTGAATATTTGCAGGGAACAAAGCCATACTGGATAAGGTGCAACTACGGTATTAACTGCACAAATGATGTTCCAAGTTCTTTACAGTATCATCTCTCCTTAACTAGCAATGGCTATAGAGCTCTGGTATACAGGTGAACTACTTTTGCTGGTAATTAAATAAATTAAACCGATCTTTTCTTTTCTTCACATTTTATTATTTACTCATTTGCAGTGGAGACCATGACATGACTGTGCCATATTTGGGAACACAAGCATGGATAAGATCCCTCAACTTCTCCATTGTGGATGATTGGAGGTCATGGTGGGTGGATAGCCAAATTGCCGGGTGAGATTACTTTTTTGTTCTTGAATATTTCAGATTGCTTTCACTTCCATGGCTATAATCTAATTTCTCAACATGTCATTTTCATCGTAGCTTCACAAGGCGATATTCGAATAATCTCACTTTTGTGACCATCAAAGTGAGTTTATTTTATTTCATTCACAAAAGTTTACAAATGAGAATTTCTTAATATGACTTAATTAGTTTTATCTTCGGTTTATTTTGTTGAAATTATATATGTAGGGTGGTGGACATACAGCTCCAGAATATCTACCAAGAGAATGTCTAGTGATGGTCGATAGGTGGCTTTCAGAAGCTCCTTTGTGAGGTTATTATGGCATACTTCTTCATACAATTAACCTAACCTATTATAGTGATTATTGGAGGGAATATATTTGGAAGAAGTGATACCATATCCTTCACACTACATATACAAAGAAAGAGTTGCAAAACTTGTGCTGAAATTGTCAAATTTAGGCAGTGCAATAATATTATTATAGGGTATATGGAGGTATAGATGTAGAAGTCACTGCCAAGGATGCACTTTTATATAAAGTAATCTATGTAATTTTATTTTGAAAATGGACATAAATCATTAGTCCAAAATTACGCATGTTCTTTTTTTTTCATTTTGTTTTTTAAAACAAGTAAAGGATGAAGTCCTACTATGTTGTGGTGGTGGGGGTGGGTTGGTTTGTTGATTGCATCAAGAACATCTTCAAGAACAATAGAGACAACCAAAAGCACCCAGTCCAGCGATAGTGACACAATTCAGATGATCAGTGTTAGTAATGTGCCATACAAATTGATTATACAAGTGTTAGTGAATTGGATATAGACCACACTTGAGAGAATCGATAGGGCGGCTATTGAAGGTGCAAGATCATGTTATCAGTGTTGAAGAGATTCTACATACTTTCAAACACCTTTGGGGGCAACAATGGTTACATGCAACTAAAAATAAACATGGCAATGACCTATGAGAAATTGAGTTTGGGGTTCATACAGGAGACTATGGAGCTAGTCAATCAGCTAGAGTTTATTGTTTTTCTCATTATGTATTGGATCTCTACCGCCATGTTTCAAATCCTTTTGAATTGAGAAGCAACAACCAATTTAGAAGTCCTTGAGATATATGACAAATATGTCCTCTTTGTTAGGACGGCAAGAATTTTGCTTTCTTTGAAGATCACCCAAGATCTCCTTTAAGCGTTGTCGTAAAAATCTGTAAGACCGTAAATACACTAGAGAGAGAGAGAGGGGGGGGGGGTGAAAAGCGATTTCCAAAAATCAAGAGCGAATTACGCAGCAAAAAAATAAAAGAAAAAGACTAGAAGGAAAAAAACAATCACACACGAACACAAGTAATTTTTATTTGGTTTGGAGTCTTCGACAACTCCTACTCCAAGGGTCGCACTCGTCGAGTACTTTCGTTAGGTAATCCACTAATAACTCGAATGATTACAAAAGTTAAGTATAAGAACTAAAAACAATGTTACCGACAACAGAGAAAATAAAAAGATCTTGATCATCGGTTGTTGGAGGAGTTTTATAGCGTCGTAGGAGCTTTTTCGAAGCAATGAAAGTCATAGAAGATGTTGTTCTGAAGCTGTTGGTCGAAGGCCCTTATATAGGCCCATTCCAATTGCAAACGTCTAAATGACATCACACATAAAGATCAATATAGTCTACCAGGCATCAACACCATACTTAAAAAGGTCAGTAATAGTTGTATTTTCTCTAAGTTCGATTTGAAAAGTGGCTTTCATCAGGTTGCTATGCATCCTGATTCTATTGAATGGACTGCATTTTGGGTTCTCGACGACCTATATGAATGGTTGGTTATGCCATTTGGTCTCAAAAATGCACCTGCAATTTTCCAAAGGAAAATGGACTTATGTTTTAAGGGAACGGAAGATTTTATTGCAGTATATATAGATGACATTTTGGTATTCTCTCCGGATGAGAAAAGCCATGAGCAGCACCTCCAAAAGATTTTAAGTATATGCCAGAAGAATGGGTTAATTCTGAGTCCCACAAAAATGAAAATTGCGGTACCTGAAATTGAATTTTTGGGAGATATTATTGGAAACGGTAGAATCAAGCTTCAGCCCCATGTGATTACAAAAATCGCTGATTTTAATGATAATGAGCTGAAAACAACCAAGGGAATGAGATCTTGGCTAGGGCTATTAAACTATGCAAGAAATTATATCCTGAACCTAGGAAAAATACTTGGGCCCTTATATGCTAAAACATCCCCTAATGAAGAAAATAGGTTAAACCGGCAGGATTGGGATCTAATTCATCAGATCAAGACCAGAGTAAAATAGCTGTCTGATCTTGAGCTACCCCCACCCGAGTGTTATATAATTTTAGAAGTAGACGGATGCATAGACGGATGGGGAGGCATTTGCAAATGGAAGAAAAGAAAGTTTGATCCCATTTCTTCAAAAAAAAATTGTGCTTATTCCAGCGGCAAATTTAATCCACCCAAATCAACAATTGATGCAGAGATCTATGCAGTCATGAATACCATGGAAGCCTTAAAAATCTATTTCTTGGATAAAACTGAGCTTCTTATCAGAACAGATTGTCAAGCAATTATTAGTTTTTTCGGAAAGATGACAAATCATAAACCTTCTAGAGTACAATGGATCTCTTTTACGGATTATATTACTGGGGTCGGACCAACAATACAATTCGAGCATATAGACGGGAAAAATAATCAGGTAGCTGACTCTTTATCTCGTTTAATTTCTGTGTTAATATTTTCAGAATGACCGGAACAGCATTTGGGCCAACTAGCCTTATTGGCACCAGCCATCAAAGAAGTCAGGAGCCCGCAACATCCTCATGCTCAGGAGCTATTGAACAAGATGGCGGCTCACTTGGCTACCAGGATTCATAAATTCTACTACTTAGCTTGGAGGTTTAGAGTTCGAATCCTGGGGGAGGCAAAAATCCACTGGCCAGGGGTGGAAAGACCTAGTGAGTAACGACACGACCAAGGATCGTCGATCGACGACATTAGAGGTCACCAAATGGGCCGACGACATAAGGGGCCACCAGTGGGCCGCCGCAAGAGCCGCCTAAGAGGCCAAAGGGCCGGGTCGTTACACCACGCCTTCGAAATTTTCCAAATAGTCATGCCCACTGAATTTAGTATAAAACCTTGGTCTAACTAGTTAGGATCGATAAGGGGTAGCTTCAGTTAGTTTCACTAAGCCAAATGCACCAAGGCGAAGCTATATCTTCCTAGACATGCATAGGAAGAGCTTCCCTAACCTACTATCATCCAAAACTTCTCCATTACTCTTTATTAAGTTAAACTTTTATCCCTATTTAACTTAGTCCTAATTATCCAGTTGGGATTATTATTATTTTAGAGGTACCAACTAATTAGGAGCCTCCTCGTGAATCATGGACTTTCCTTTTAAGTTTTTGTTTAGGTTTATGTGGATTTAGTTTGGTTCTACTTACTTGGTTAGACAAGATTTAGAAATCCTTTCTTTAATTTCTTAAGTTTAATTTAAGTAAGTTTTAGTTAAAGTTTAATTAATTGTAGTTTAGGTTGAACTTACGTTTTTAATTTTGAATTAATTAAATTAATTAAATTATCCTTCTTTAAAGGAGTATTCTTAATATTTAAATTTCCTTTCAATTTTAATTTTATTAAGTTAATTGAATTATCTTTCTTTAAGAGATTATTTTTAATGCTTAAGCTTATAGTAATTTTAAATTTTGAATTGGTTAAATTATTTGAATTATATTTCTTTAAAGGTTTATTAATTTAATCAAACAATTTGACTAATTCAAAATTGTTATCTTTAATGTTTAACTTTTTATTAATTGTTATCTTTAATTTAGAATTTGTTAAATTTGGTTTTGATCCACTTAGAGTTTCCATCTACTAACTCCCTCATTGGACTTTTATCATTGGCAGTACCAATTGAATTTTCACATCTACAAACACCTATTGGACTTTTTAGATTACGAAGTGTCCATTCGACCTCAATCCACTTAGTCATCTTCTATAGTCAAATATTCAGTCAACCTTACTCTACTTGACATAACCAATAAAATATTACTCAAAAATCAAACTGCAACTCTTAGTCAATTTAACCATGAGCTGATCATACCAACAATCTCCTTTTTATATTTGACAATATATTTATGTTAAGGTTATCCATCAATTCAAAATTATCTTCTATGTTAAACCTAAGTAAAGATTTCCAAACTTAAGGAAACGTCCCCTAAGCTATCATAAACCAATAGTATATATATTCTTGAAAGAAAAGCTCTCAAATTAAATTCTGAAATTAATTAAAATAATCCAAGAGTTTAGAAAATCCTTAGTAGATATCGATGACTTGTCATAAACTTTCAAAATTTTTTCTTCTAACTAGGGATGTAATTGAGCCGAGCCGAGCTCTTAAATGTTTGAGTTTGGCTCATTTATAATCGAGTCGAGCTCAAGCTTTATTTAATGAATATATTCATGGCTCACGAGTTTATTCGAGTTTTTATTGAGCATAAACGAACTTAATAAATATAAATTATAAATTTAAACATTCATTAAAAACTAAGTTATATATTTAGAGAAAATTATAATATTCTTATTAAAATTTACAATTTTATTTTAATAAATAAATTTAATATGTTTGTCTATATTTTTCATAGCCAGAGTGTAAAATCTAAAAATTTAATATCAAAACTATTATTTTTTCGTTTAAACGTTGATTCATGAGCTTACTAACGAACATGTTCATGAGCTAACGAGCTGAGTATTGTGAAGCTTGAACTTAGTTTATTTTTCTTAACAAGCCTCATTAAACGAGCTCAAACGAGTTTTTATCGAATCAAACTTTGAATAGCTCATGAGCGGCGGCTTGGTTCATTTACACCCCTACTTCTAACAAAAATAAAAAGGCAACTAAATAATGCGGAAACGTGAACTATAAGGGTCTTGGGGTTATGCTATCGTGGCCCTTGAGCCTACTCACTGGTCAAGACCTCCTCTCTCATTTGTCTCATCTCTAGCAACAATCAGATCTACGAGTCTAAAAACTCAGCATGTTCAAACCTTGATATGCATTAATTACTCACTATAACCATGTGTACTAAAGAGAAACATATTTTAGTTAACCTTACCCTTAGCTTCATGCACCGCATAAATATAAACATAACTATTTGTAGATAATTGAATACACATAACTACTAGCCAAGCATAAACATAAACATAACTACTCGCAGAGAATAAACATAACTACTAGCAGAGCATAGACATAATCATAACTACTTGTAGAGAATAAACATAACTATTAGCAGAGCATAAACACAATCAATACTACTTGCAAAGATTAAACATAAACATAGTTTTTCATTGGGTTTAGTTTCATGTTATTGGTACCATAACCTAACTATTTGATCAAACTTTCACCATAGCGCTAGGTTGGTAGAAATCCGAACCTCAGAATGAAAACCCCTACCCATACATAATTTTGGGTAAGATCCCCGGGCATAGATCTCAGGTTCATAACTCAACCCATAATGAAATTTGATAAGTTCTCCAGTCATAGGTCCCTGGTTCATAACTCAACCCCTAATAAAATTGGTACACTCCCCGGGCGTAGGTCCCCAGTTCATAACTCCACCCATAATGAAATTGGTAAATTCCCCAAGCGTAGGTCCCCGATTCATAACTCCACCCATAATGAAATTGGTAAGCTCCTCGGACATAGGCCCCCGGTTCATAACTCCACTCATACATGAACATAGATTTGCCACCAATAGCTTACGGTTAAATTAATTATTTACTTAAACTCATTCATACACACATGTAATATTATCGTAAACAAAACACAACGTGCATAATTATACATTCTGAATCCTATATAGCTGGTTTTCGATTTCATAAACACACATGGCATATTATTATGAAATTCATAACCTACATACTCATAATTCTGAATGTCTTTAATGAGCCCAAACTGAAATCAAACATAAAGAAACATAGTAGTTATCTTTTAATAACACTAAGATCCATAGGTGGACAAAAATCAAAATCTAAAATAGAGGAACGTAGTAGCTATCTTCTAATAACAATAAGGTGCATAGGTGGACAAATCACACATGTTATTAACATCTAAAATCTAAAATAGAGAAACATAGTAGTTATCTTCTAATAATATTAAGGTGCATAGGTGGACACATAACACATGTTACTAAAACCTAAAATCTAAAATAGAGAAACACAGTAGCTATCTCCTAATAACATTAAGGTGCCTAGGTGGACAAATCACATATGTTACTAAAATCAAAAATTTGAAATCTAAAATAGAAAAAATATAGTAGCTATCTTCTAATAACATTAAGGTGCATAAGTGGACAAAAATCAAAATCTAAAATAGAGGAACATAGTAGCTATCTTCTAATAACAATAAGGTGCATCAGTGGATAAATCACACATGTTACTAAAATTTTAAATAGAGAAACATAGTAGCTATCTTCTAATAACATTAAGGTGCATAGGTGGTCAAATAACATATGTTAATAAAACCTAAATTCCAAAATCTAAAATAGAGAAAACATAATATCTATCTTCCAATAACATTAAGGTTCATAGGTGAACAAAAACTGAAATCTAAAATAGAGGAACATAGTAGCTATCTTCTAATAACAATAAGGTGCATTGGTGGATAAATCACACATGTTATTAAAATCTAAAATAAAGAAACATAGTAATTATCTTCTCATAACATTAAGGTACATACGTGGTCAAATCACACATGTTACTTAAACCTAAAATATAAAATCTAAAATAGAGAAAACATAGTAGCTATCTTCTAATAACATTAAGGTGCATAGGTGGACAAATCACACATGTTGCTAAAATCTAAAATCCGAAATCTAAAATAGAGAAAAATATATAGTACGTATCTTCTAATAACTTTAAGTTGCATAGGTGGACAAATCACATATGTTGTTAAAATCTAAAATAGATAAACATAGTAGCTATCTTCTAATAACATTAAGCTGCATAGATGGACAAATCACACATGTTACTACAATGCAAACAAAACTCAAATTAGAATACCACAAATTGTCAAGAAATTCTTATGGATCATGACTAACATGAAAAAAATTACCTAAATTATTTTTCTCACATAAACATCAGTTTCACAGATTATATGAACTAATTAATACATCAAAAGGGTATATGACATGCCTTCGCTTCTAAATGCTTGTAGGATTCACTATTGACGCAATGGGCAAGGGTATGATCGGAGCACGACCTCCCCCTTCGACTCCCTGCCACTGAAGCTCCCTCTTCCTCTCCTCCCTTTAGGGCTAGGACTGGTGGGACTTAGGGCTAGGGTGACAGAAATTTAAGGTGGGGTTAAGGCTTAGGGCCGGCGATATGTAGGTGAGGAAACCCTAGTTTTTACCCTTCCAATCGTCTATCCGAAATCACATCCATAGGGTATAATTATTTAGGTTGTGCCAAGTTTAGATCCAACACTTGAATAATTCAACAATAACTATTAAATTATATAAATTTTTATACATGTTTTGGATTTGTATAAAATTTTATACATATTCGGAACTTACCAACACTTGAATGATTCAATAATAATCATTAAATCATATAAATTTTTATACATGTTATGGATGTATATATATAATTTTATACATATTCTAAATTTATATCCCTTGTGTCATATAAATTTTTATACCTATTCAGATTTATGAAATTGTCAAAATTTTAAATCATGGCTTAATCTTTAAACTAGAGGTTACCTTACTTAGTATGTACATAAATTTCTAATTCTCCCTCATCTAAATCCACAAAACTATTTACAACTCCTAATGATACATGTAAAACAATTTAGTTAAATTTTTAGATGAGGAGTTCCAAAAATACATAATTATTAGATCTAACTAATAAGATCTATAAATTCAATAAACAAGGAAACTTAAAATGTTAATTTCCCTCTCTAGTTTTCAAAAATGCACAAGATTTTTTTTTTTTAAAAAAAAAATCTTCCTAAATGTAGGTATCATGAAATTTAAATCACATAATCCATAATTATTACTAATGAACCTATATTATTTAAATTAAATATTTTACCTGACTCTAATCATGTATAGAGTTAGTGTGGATGGGTTTCAGACACTACACTTAAACACTTCACTTCTTCTCCTTTGGCACATATAAAAAAGGTTCTCAAAAAACCTTCGTGATCTAAAATCCAATTCTCGTGCCAAAGTCTAGGTTAAGGTTCCCTAATCTTTCACTCTTCCCATTTTGGCAATTCATCCAAAACTCAATCTTGAGCTATTCCTAATATATGTATTTCACTTTCCCCCTTTGATTCAAAAACATTTCGCCTTCATCTAATCAAGGAACATACATACCTACCCTTTGTTATAAGTTATTTTACAATTTTTCTTAGTCTAGGGAAGTCCCTCTCCCCCTTTAAGAAAATGTTTTCCAATGTTGGGTAATTTAAGCACCTTTCAGATGGACCTCCCCTTTAAAATATGCTTCTCTTCTACTAAATTAAAGGCTTTCCCTTTAGTTATTGCATTAACAAATGTGTTTCAAGAGGTTAAAATTTTCAAACTTGAACGTTAACCTCCACCTCAAACTAAGGACTCTCAATTTTAAAACTAATTCCCTTAGTTTGCACCAACAAAAAGATTGCACTACAATGAGCTTAAACCCTCATAATGTGGTCGTAACCACTATTTCAAATTCTTATTCTAGATTCTTATTCTAGATTTTAAATGAAAATCCTTAACTCCAGCTAAACAAATAGTGTTTAGATTATACTCACTCGTCGATTCAAAAATACTTTAGCAATCTACAGATATCTCTAAAAGTTCTAAATTACATTTTGATTGTTAATTTTAGAAATGCATTAAAAAATTGTTAAACTCAAAAAGTATGAAATTTTGCAAACACACTTGTTTTAATTCCTATTTTCAAGGGAAAATATTTTTGGCATGAAAAACCTTGTTGATTTTTAAAATTAACTAAAATCTAAAATGCATAAAGTTATGCAATGATGTATCAAGTTTAAACCACTTTGATCCCTAAAGTTTGAAAATGGTAATGCTAGATTTTCAAAAGATTAAATTATTTTCAAAACATAAAATTTTCCACTATGATCTATGGACAAAATATTTAATACTTGAATTATTTTCTTTCTCCATAATTGCTCAACACTTAATTTACATACGTTTATCCATGACACTTAGTCCATCCAAATACACTACTTCAAATATTTAAACTTAATTCATCATCCTAATATCTCATTTATTTTTATGTGTCTCAATGTAAAAAACTTAAACCATGACTCTTGTCGGATGTAATTAAGGCATATCCTATAACTAGGCTATCCTACATTTCTATCTAGATAATCCCAATTAACTTTCTAACCTTGTATGCCAATTGATGACTTTCATCCTTAATTATATGAAATAAAGATACATGAAACTTGTATACAAGTGATGTAATAAATGCATGCATATATTGTTCCATGACATATAATAAAAACATAAAAGCCTATAGCCAGTATGACATGAAATAATAAATATACATAATAATGCATGTCATGCAAAGCATTATGTAAGAGCTAAAACATAGAAACATGTGCATAATCAATCCTAGATATACACTATTTCTAATAATGTGATCTCAAATACAAAATTTGATACATGCATGGGCTCTAACTCCCTGGAATGTGTCAAAATTTTAAATTCCACTTTATGAAAACTCTAACTTAGAGTCTTTCTTCATGTATTTTAGACAAACTTAGAACCATCTAACCATCTTAATGAGATGGGACGAAGTATCAACTTATCCATCTTCATCTAGTTGAATGCAGTCTTAAAGAGGATATTGACTAAACTCCTAAGTCATTGAACACTCAGGACATACGATCATGGCAATGACTAGGGCATTGTTATGGGGGATAACCATCCCCTCAAGATCCTAAGACACATGTGATGATGGGCATCTCAATCAACTTCTTCCTCTCTTTAATACTAAGGTTTTCCATTTCTTCACCAGTGAGCTTTCTGCAATTGGTTGGAATCTTCATCTGTTAGTACCCCACCTAAGACCATGTTAATTGTTCATTGAGTAAGAGGTTCTCCCTCAATCTGCCACCTAAGTACTGTTAGTATTTTAATTTTCTTCTAACGGCATGAATTTTAGAAAAAGAACTCGAACAACAAAAATACAAGACATATGAGTATGAATCTAATTACATCAAAAATATGGTACAATAGCATAAAGCATAAACCAAATATGATAAAGAACCTGTTTGAAAAGTCATGTCCTTGTCTTTAGCGTCATCCAAGAATCCCTGAGAGAAAAAAAGAAGCTGAAGCAAGAAGATGATCTTCTAAAGGAATTAGGGGGTGACGGTGCTGTTAAACTTTTTTGTCGATGGGGAACAAGAAGTTAGGTCAAGATCCCTAAACTCATAGGGACCAACCCTATATATAGTGGACATCCATTATTAACCCATAGATGATAATGAATGTGAATAATGAGTTCTATACATATAAGGTCTAGATTCAATAACCTGATACCCAATAACCTTAACTTAGATCACTTAGTGGGTTTCGGTATTCCAAATCTTAAATAATATGTGAGCCAACCTTAAGAGATATTAAATCCAACAATCTCCCACTTGGAATATATGTGATTATAGATAACACGTGAATATAACTTTAATTGATATCATACTTAATGGGTATAGAATACCTCTATAAATAATCTAGTCAATTAACTTCATTAATATAAGACTAAATGTAAAATACAACAACAAATAATACTAAAATAATAAAGTTTAATAAGCAAGTATTTTTAATAGAATTTTTATGAATTTTTAGAAATTTTCTGAAAATTTTTCGAAACTTATATGGTGTAGATTAAGGGGATGAATGTCACGCCCCAAAGGAGTCCCTGCCAGACAAAAATCCGGCAGCATCTCCCCTGTACTGGTGACAATATGAAGCAATAGATACAAACACACACAACATAACAACATATTCATAAGCCTACACGGCTAGAACATATATATAATAGAAACCATATAACCACACAGTTAATATACGCAGTCTACCAGGCTGGACATAAATGAATAAAACAACCACAAGATCATGAAAGCAAAACACCACGAATCAAACTCCAAACACAGACCAATTATACAATACTAAAATCACTGTATACTAAAAATACAAGTAAAGCGGAAATAAAACCGATATAACGCAGGACCCAGGACTGGCAGCCGACATCTCTCCAAGCATCCATGAATCATCTACTGCTACCTGGCGAAAGAAAGACCAATTTGCGAGGTGGTGAGTATTGGAACTCAACGGGTAAAGGTAAGATAGTGCATGAACAAAATAAACAAATGGAGAATGCCAAAAGGAATATAGTCTCATAAGGGGAGTAGCAGATACTAAAATAAAACCATAATAAATACTCATACCTGAAACCATATCCTAGGCTAGAAATAGAAGGTCAGAAGTAGTACTAATCTGCTGCACTACTGCCCACGGCTACAGAGGTAATAGGCAAGGTATATACAAATTTTCAATGAATAAACCAACGTTTAAACATCTACAATGAGAGTACATCTCAATGTAAGTAAGCATATCAGCATATGTGAACAACAGCAGTAAGTCAACAATAACAGCATATGTAAACAACAGCAGCCAAAGCAAGTATAATAACAGCGTATGCACGGATGGTCACCCCGCCCACCCCTCTGCACCACGACCCCTGTATGGTCGAGAGGCCGGACCGATGACAACTGTATCACTCAAAGGCCGCCACTACTATCGAGTGATCGAGTGGACAAGTGCCGAGTAGCTATCTAGCTACAAAGCGAAGGGGGTCCCTGCTGCTCACCACTCCAGCAACTACTACCCATAAGTGGTCGAGTGCGGCATGACAGGACAAGCGACATCTCCTCCAGCTACCACTACCCATGAGTGGCCGAGTGTGCGGCACGGCCCGACGACTCACTCCCCCACAAGGGAGGCGTGGTCGCCTGCATGCATGCAATGACATGATGCGTAAAATGCAGCAGTCATCATACCAATATAAGCAGAATTTAGATATGCTACAATGAAGTCAGCATGGTCAATACAATACATAAATCAACAGCAGTCAAAACATACAACCGTGGTGACTAGTATCTGCTACTTATCATGGACCACAACAAGGGACTGTATAGATATGGAAACGAATATCTCAAAGGTTTTGTGTGGAAGTATCAAGCACAGGAAAAATTACGAGTGGAGTTAAGGTAAAGCAGTCCTTATTAAAAATAGCTCATGTACTAAGTTCAAGAAACTAAAGAATCAAGATAAGAAGTACCCACCTTAAATGTGTAGTTTGAACCAAATCACGTCCCGTCACGTCAATCGTCTAAATCAACGTCCTATAATTGGGTATTGTACAATTAATCTAATCACACAAGCAACAACAAACTAGACTCAAACCCAACTTAGGTTTCAAAAAAAAAATGTTGTAGACATCCACCTAACCACACTAAATCCTATCCCTTCGGAGCTGTCCAGAATTTCACAGCCAACACCAGTAGTAAAACAAAATGAAAAATATTTTAAAACACTTCAATTATGTCTAGAAATAAAATAGCCAACACATGAGGAAACAACACCAGGATCACTCATTTAAAACAATGCAACTTCTATCCAGAAACAACTTAGCCCACACCAGAACTGAAACACAACGGAAAACATCTTAACACACTTCACTCCTGCCCGAGAATCCAAACAACTTACCAAAATCTAATCCAAAATTCTGAAATTTACCTGGAAGCAAAGCAACGACAAAATTGAATCAACTCATCCAAAAAATCTGTTCCAAGTAATTGAAGTCTCTACACAGAAACAAAGCCACATCGAAAACCAATCACATTCCTCCTAAACCTAGAGTAGAAAATCGGACACAAAGACTCATTGAAGAAATAAGGACATCATTCGGAAGCATTCTACACGCCAACTCCTATCCCTTATTCCTGAAATCCATTCCACAAGCATCAAAGTTGTTATAAGAACACAAAGCCATCACCGAAAACAAAACGCAATCACCCAAACCTAGATCAATCTCTCGCGATAAAATAGAAAATCAAGCAACTTTCGGGGAAAACTAGGAACAACATCTGAATCCCTATGCTAGACTACCAAAAGGAACGCTCACCCACACCTACCAGAGGGGAAACTACCTGCGAGATCAGCTAGGGCACAACTCGGAGAGGAGAGAATCGATGGCTGGGACTTCGGTTGAGGGTGAGATCGCCAGATGTGGTGCCTGCGTGAAGAAGAGAAGGAGATCACTGGCTGCCGTGGTGCTCGTGTGCGAGGAAGAGAGGCCGGCGGCAGCATGCGGGAACTCGCGAGGGGGAGAGGACTCGAGGACAAAGGGAGTTTGGCGGGGATTTGGGAGGAAGAAAACTTAGGAATTTATTTTAACACTTCGGTTAATTCGGCCTTAATGAAATTTATTAACTACTACTTAAGGGGTATTCCAATTGAGCTTTATCTACTTAGCTGATCCACCCCTCTTAACCTCGTCATATGAGCTCCAATTAATTTCAGAAAAATTTCTAAAATTTCCTAAAAATTCCATTGAGGTTATTCGTCCAATAACCCTTATTATTTATTTATCGGATTTTACATTCTCCCCCACTAATAAAAATTTGGTCCCCAAATTTCCTCAAAAATACTCGAGATATGACTGAATAAAAACTACTCGTATCTATCCAAAGATTTATAATACATGTATAAAGTAAAATAATACCTCGGAAGACCGATCCATCGGCCCGCTGCGTCTCCTCCTGTGTAACAACATATCCCACCCCGTCACTCGATGGGGGTATACCTGGAATAGTTTGAGGTGGATTCGAAGGTGCGATAACCGGCTGCTGATGCTAGTACTGAAACTGAGGTTGGGGCTGAAATGTCGGGTAAGGCAGAAATGGAAGGGAAAGGTCGTGCTGCACAGGATATGCCTTATGAGGAGACTCTGCGGCAGAGTACTGCATGGTCACTGGTATCACTGGATCCTCTTGACTCTGGATATGATATACCTGCCCTTGGGAGCTTGGCGGTCACTGTTGATGTGAGTCACTCTGAGTTCTCTGAGATCCTCTCTGTTGCCATGGCTAAGTGGGTCGATCTCCCTGAGATGTAACTTTAGTAGTCTCCAATTGAGTCTTTAGAGTACAATCCCGACTCTCATGACTTGGAAGCTTACAATAGAAGCATATAGAGTGATCCAAGGGACAATTGGGTTTGAGATGACTTTTCGAGCTACACTGAAAACACCTAGTTTCACTAATGTCACTCTTCTGGTCTCGCGGGAGGGGGACAAGAAGACCCATCCGTTATTCGCCTTGATTTCTGAGGCCGAGAAGGCCCTCTGGAAGTAACTTGCAAGTCTTGACTTTTATTTCCTCCCTTCTGCGACAACTACTTATCATTACTCTTCTCCTGAGTCACTTGTTGCTGAGTCATCTCGACGAGTAATGCCCGATTCAATACCTCACAATACGAACTGCCTGGAAATACTGACATCCTAATCCTTATATATGCCGCAAGGCCCTGACTAAACTGCTGCATCCGAACATAATCCTGAACCACCAAATGAGGATAAAATTCAGCCAGTCTACTGAATTCTATGTTGTACTCCATTACTGAACGGTCACCCTGCTTGAGGTTCAGAAATTCCTGACGTCGAGCTAGACAAAATGTAGCAGGAAAATATTGCCTCTTGAAAGCATCTCGAAACATCGACCAGGTGATGTACTGCTCCCCAAAAATTATTTTCTGCATGTCCCACCAAGTAACAGTCTGATCCCTGAGGTGATATGCCGCCAATTCCACTTTCTCCTCATCCGTACAATTCATGTATCCGAATGTGCTCTCCAAATTCTTCAACCAACTACGAGCAACCCAAGAATCCGCACCTCCCTGGAATAGAGTAAATCTGTCCTTTACAGACCTCGCGAACAATGGTATATGAGCTCGATCCATCACCCACTCGGTAGTGGTAGGTGTCGGTACCACAGGTGGTATCGTAGAAGGAATCCTCTGAGGCTGAAATCCCTGATCCACCACCGGTGGAGCCATAGAAGGAATCCCCTAGGGCTGACATCCCTGATCTCTATTGGGAGTTTGATGGGTCTGCCCTCGGCTAATAGTCTCAACATCAGTAGGGTCCTTGGAAGAATCCGCCTCCTGAGCAACCAGTTCTGGTCCCTCTATCTCGTTAGGTCATTTCCGTGGTCGCCCCGGACTAGGAGATAATTTAAGATGATCATTTCTCTCACAATTAATAATAATAACTGTCACAGGGGTAAATTTTCACCTTTGAAAACTCCTGCGTGGCAGTCAAGTTCTGCACTTGATTCAGCCTCCGAGTTGCACCACCAATGTGCTAGAGAATGCACAAGCCACGCACAAAGAAGACAAGCCAACGTACAGGAAAACTCCCAACCTTTTGTATTCACAAACAAAGGATTACAAGTGACTCTCTTGGCAGAATGCTCATACAATCTCTCTTGTGCCTTGCCTTTGCCACCCGCTTGCCTATTTATAATGCATAGGCAGGGTAGGTTTGGCAGTTTACAAGCAGTTGCATGGCAGTTGAGCTGGCTCAACAGCCATGCCACATGTCCCAAACCGCCAGCCACCTCGTTGCTGCCTTGGCGCCATGTCAAAGCCAGCCTGCACCCCTGTGCTGTCCATGGTTCTGCTTCATGGGCTTGGGCCGAAGTAGCTCCTTTTGCTGCATCTTCCCGTATGCTGCATTGCATGCACCCGCTGCATGCCATGGCTCACGATTTCTCCGAGCCATGCTTAGCCAAATGTTCTGATTTCGCGCGTCCGCTTCTTCGCATCTGTTTGCCACCGTCAAGTCGACCTCCCGCTCGACTTGTTCTCGAACAGTGCCCGCACACTACCACTTGTACACCCGCTGCTTGGCATGTCTTGCGCACATGCCCACTATGCTGGATCCAAGGAGCAACGAGCCAATCCTTGCGTCCAGCCATGCCATCGAGTCTAAGGGGCTAACAACTACCAATAACATATGATTATACTTATGAAACTTACATCTTATAACTTGGAGGTGTTCCGTCACTGCCTGGTCCCAAAACTCAAAAGTCACATCGAGGAACCAAATCACGAAATACAAAACACGAAAAGAGGCCTCGTAAACTTGTGGCTCTGATACCATACTTGGTATCAAATTCACTCGAAAATCCAGAATGCGAAAAACAGACATCGTAAACCTGTCGCTCTGATACCACTAAATTGTCACGCCTCAGAGGAGTCCCTGCCAGACAAAAATCTGGCAGTATCTCCCCTGTACCTGTGACAATATGAAGCAATAGATACAAACACATACAACATAATAACATATTCATCAGCATACACGGATGGAACATATATATAATAGAAACTCCATAACCACGCAGTTAATATACGCAGTCTACCAGGCTGGACATAAATGAATAAAACAACCACAAGATCATGAAAGCAAAACACCACGAATCAAACTCCAAACATAGGCCAATTCATACAATACTAAAATCATTGTATACTAAAAATACAAGTAAAGCAGAAATAAAACTGATATTACGCAGGACCTAGGACTGGCAGCCGACATCTCTCCAAGCATCCATGAATCATCTACTGCTACCTGGCGAAAGAAAGACCAATTTGCGAGGTGGTGAGTATTGGAATTCAGCAAGTAAAGGTAAGATAGTGCATGAACAAAATAAACAAATGGAGAATGCCAAAAGGAATACAGTCTTATAAGGAGAGTAGTAGATACTAAAATAAAATCATAATAAATACTCATACCTGAAACCATATCCTAGGCTAGTAATAAAAGGTCAGAAGTAGTAATAATCTGCTACAATACTGCTCACGGCTACAGAGGTAATAGGCAAGGTATATACAAATTTCCAATGAATAAACCAATGTCTAAACATCTACAATGAGAGTACATCTCAACTAAGTAAGCATATCAGCATATGTGAACAACAGCAGTAAGTCAACAATAACAGCATATGTAAATAGCAGCAGTCAAAGCAAGTATAATAACAACATATGCACGGATGGTCACCTCGTCCACCCCTCTGCACCACGACCCCTGTATGGTCGAGAGGTCGGATTAATGACAATTGTACCACTCAAAGGCCGCCACTACTATCAAGTGACCGAGTAGACAGGTGCTGAGTAGTTATCTAGCTACAAAGTGAAGGGGGTCCCTGCTGCTCGCCACTCCAGCTACTACTACCCATAAGTGGTCGAGTGCGACACAACAGGACAAGCGACATCTCCTTCAGCTACCATTACCCATGAGTGGCCGGGTGTGCGACGCGGCCCGACGACTCACTCCCCCACAAGGGAGGCGTGGTCGCCTGCATGCATGCAATGACATGATGCATAAAATGTAGCAGTCATCATACCAATATAAGCAGAATTTAGATAAGCTACAATGAAGTGGTCAATACAGTACATAAATTAATAGCAGTCAAAACATACAACCATGGTAACTAGTATCTGGTACTTATCATGGACCACAACAAGGGACTGTATAGATATGAAAACGAATATCTCAAAGGTTTTGTGTGGAAGTATCAAGCAAAGGAAAAATTATGAGTAGAGTCAAGGTAAAGCAGCCCTTATTAAAAATAACTCATGCACTAAGTTCAAGAAACTAAAGAATCAAGATAAGAAGTACCCGCCTTAAATGTGTAGTTCGAACCAAATCATGCCTCGTCACATCAATCATCTAAATCAATGTCCTGCAATTGGGTACTGTACAATTAAGCTAATCACACAAGCAACAACAAACTAAACTCAAACCCAACTTAGGTTTTAAAAAAAAATGTTGTAGACATCCACCTAACCACACTAAATCCTATCCCTTCGGAGCTATCCAGAATTTCACAGCCAACACTAGTAGTAAAACAAAATGAAAAACATTAAAACACTTCAATTCTGTCTAGAAATAAAACAACCAACACATGAGGAAACAACACTAGGATCACTCATTTAAAACAATGCAACTTCTGTCCAGAAACGGTTGGTTGGTCCTAGGAAGATCATACCGACTCCACTGTACAAAAGTTTTGTACAAGTGTCAAACCTTTCCTAAACAACCTATTGTGTTCTTTAGAAATTAAATTAGGAATCGCAAACGGAACTTAACATTATTGATTCCAAATTTAACTTATATGTTCTTAATGGTTTAGATTTGGATCGCAAACGATGCTTAAAATTATTGATCCAAATCCACCTATGTTATAAATTCAATTAAATATTAATTTCCAAAATTGACTTCCAGGTTAAACATGGAGAGGCACTAGGCCTTCTTGGATATGGGAGCAACCACCACTTCCTAGACAAAGCCTTTTAAGGAAAGCTAATATTTAATTTCCTTATATAACTCTAAGTTTAATCAAAAAGAACAATCGAATCACAAATTTGAAAAATAAAAAAAACACAACTTCGAAACAAATCCGAAACTCTAGAATCATATGCCTCTTGTGTTTGGAATTCTAACAAAGAAGAACTAGTATGATGCGGAAAATAATTACTAGTTATACCTCTTCTTTGTATGCTAATAACCTCAAGATCTTCTGCCATATTCCTCGCCTCCTCTTGAATATCGTGTGGGCGACGATCCTCTAAGATGAACACCACCCAAAGCTCCTCCTCCTTCTCTAGTATTCGGCCACCACCACCACCACCAAGGTGTTGGAATGTATACTAATAGCCTAGATTTTTGTAAACATTTACTTAGAAATAAGAATCACATTGGTCAAATATCTACATGATTAGTGTAGTTGTTCGATTAATTTATATTGTAGATAACATGGTGTGTGGTGTCACACACAGAAGATCATGTTATCAGTTCTTTATAAATTATAAACAATTGCTCATGACAAAATGGAAAGGAACAAATCATTGGAATAGTCGTAGTGTAATTAGATATTAGTTTATCTTGACTAATAAATTACACTAGTACACTCTAAGTGTATTGAGTAGGACCATTTAAGGTAAGTTCTTTTTATACTGACTTAATGAAAGAATAAGACCTTAGTTATTATGGAAGTGTGTGCTCTTAATCCTAATATAATAACAAGCACATATATTTAGTATTTATTTCTTTGACTTATCAAAGGGTGAGATTTAGCTCGATAAATCAAAAGGCCCGATAAGTTGGGAAATGATATTACTTATAGTGTGTGTTGTTGATTATAGAAGGAAATTGTGTCCTAGTAATCTAGGTTAATAATGCCCCCAAGAGGAGGTCATAAGGATTGTCATGTTCAGGTGGACTTACTCCGACATGACAATAAGGTTGAGTGGTACTATTATTGGACTAAGACATTAATTAAAATAAGTTGTCAGTAACTCAATTAATTAGTGGATATCCAACATCTTAAACACAGGGAGACTAACACACTCATAATAAGAAGGAACTCAAAATATAATTTGGGATTGGTGCGGTAGTTCAGTAATAATTCTTTAGTGGAATGAATTATTATTGATGAAATTAAGTTGGGTGTTCGGGGCGAACACGGGAAGCTTAATTTCATCGGAAGACCAAAACCAATTCCTCCTCTCAGTCCCTATCATAGCCTCTTATTTATAAAGTATTATACCCACCTTTATACTCATCCTAAGGTGGTCGGCCAAGCCTTGCTTGGAGCCCAAGCAAAGGGTCGGCCAAGTTAATCCTTGGATGAACCAAGTGGTGGTCGGCCCTAGCTTAAGTCCAAGCTTAGGTGGCCGGCCACAATAAAATTAAAAGGATTTTATTTTTAAAAATTTTTCTTATGTGGATTCCATGGTTTTAAAAGAGAGTTTAAAATTTAAATATTTCCTTTTATAGCTTTCTACAAAATATTAAGAAAAGATTTGATATCTATCCTTATTTGTAGATTGAAAGGAAGATTTTAATTTTGATAAAACTTTCCTTTTTTGTAACCATGTTCATGATTTAAAAAGAGAGTTTAAAATTAAATATTTCCTTTTATAAGTTTCTACAAAAGATTAAGAAAAGATTTCATATCTTTCCTTATTTGTAGATTGTAAGGAGATTTTAATTTTAAAGATAACTTTCCTTTTTGGAAATTATCCACATGTTTTAATAGAGAAATTTTAATTTATATATTTCCTTTTATAACCAACCATGAAGGGATAAATTATTAGAGAAATTTTTATTTTAAAATTTCCGGAAACAAATTAGAAAGTTTTAATTCTTGTTAAAACTTTCCTTGATTGGAATTGTGAGGTGGCCGACCATATGATTTAAGAAAAGGAATTTGATTTTAATTAATTAAATTTTCCTTTTCATGGCAAAGAAATTAAGGAAGGTTTTATTTTAATTTTCCTAACTTACCAAGACCAAGGATTATAAAAGAAAGGATAGGGGTGCCTTCATGGCTAACAACTTTATTCTATTTTTCCTCCCTCTCTTCCTTGGTGGTGTGGCCGACCCTTCTAAGTTTTCCCTTCTCCTTTTTCTTTCTTCTCCTTGGCCGAAACTCTTCATCTTTTGGAACTTGGAAGATGGCCGGATATTGCTTGGAGAAGAAGGAAAGAAAGGAGGCTTTGTTTCTAGCATCCCTTGGAGCTTGGTGGTGATAGCCGAACCTCACATCTCTTGGAGTTTTTTGTGGTGGTCGAAACTAGCTTGGAAAAGAAGGAGCTTGGGTGGTTCTCATCTAGGTAGATCGTCGCCCACACGATGCCCGAGATAAGAAGAGGAATACGGTAGAAGATCAAGAGGTCGTTGCATACAAAGAAAGGTATAACTAGTAATTATTTTCCGCTTCATACTAGTTTTTCTTTATATGAATTCCAAACACAAGAGACATATGATTCTAGAGTTTCGAATTTGTGATTCGAGTTCGTGTTTTTTTTTTTTTTTTGAATTTGTGATTTGATTGTTCTTTTCGGTTAAACCTAATGTTATTTTAGGAAATTAAATATTGAATATCTATTAAAGGCTTTGTCGAGGCAGTGGTGGAAGATCCCATGCCCAAGAAGGCCTAGTGTCTCGCCATGTTTGACCTAGGAGCCGATTTTAGAAATAAATATTTAATCAACTTTATAACATAGGTGGATTTGGATCAATAGTGTTAAGTTCCACTTGCAATCCAAATCTAAACCATTAAGAACAGATAAGTTAAATTTAGAATCAATAATGTTAAGTTCCGTTTGCAATTCCTAATTTAATTTCTAAAGAACACAATAGGTTGTTTCGGAAAGGTTCGACACTTGTACAAAATTTTTGTACAGTGGAATCGGTACGATCTTCCTAGGACCAACCAAAAATTGGTATCAGAGCTAGGGTTTGCCTCTGTGTGTTTGGTTTTCAGTTTAATTATGCACATGTCATACATAATTTAGGTAGGATAATAGTAGGATGTGCTAACTCTGCGGTTGCAGGCTCCAACTATTATGGCTTTTAGATGTTGTGTGTGATTGGACCCTTGGATATATCATGGGTATTTTATTGTGTGTGCATGATTGTATTTAACTAATACAGCAGGAGCTGTATTAGCCCTAGGATTTTACATTTATCTTCAATCTAGACTTGATGTACATTTCCTTGTGGAATATAGGATCGATGTATGCAAAATTTTATTTTTTCTATCGCAGATCATATCCTTGCAAGTCGTGGTGCTATTGAAGGACCAGAGGCATAGCGGAAAAGGAAGCTTGATGGACCCGACGGCATGAACCCTAGGGCTGGCAGCACGCGAAGGATAGTGATGGAAAAGGCCATAATAGTTGAAAAATTAATTTCCATATTTATTGCTTTTATTTACTGTGATGTGTATGTGCATATGATGTGTGCTTGCATAGTTAAAATTCCTCACCTTAAATAACTAAGTGGGAGAGGGATTTTTAAATAAATTCCACGGTCTCCATTACTGGTTTGTAAGTGATGCAACAAGCTTGCGTGTTGGCTCTGAGTGCCTCCCTCCACAACGGATGAGTTTGTTGTGGATCACTAGATCAAACTTCCTTTATAGATGGTTATAGGAAATTATTTAGGAGCATGTGATCTTCTCCAACTGAAGGGGCATAATCCTATTTAATGGACTAAGTATCAAGTAATAGTATACACTTAGACGCATTCAATAGTATCCTCCCCAAAGGAGTCACTTCCATTGTTTTGCGGGACCAAAGGAATACCAACTATTAATTTGTCATAAAGCTAGGTAAACCCCCCTCTTACAAATGTCTGAATTTGTATATGCCCACACTAATGTGGCATACAAAATTCATGGTGTTTGAGTTAATTTTATTTGTCATAAAGTTAGGTTGACAAAATAAAATGGGTAAAACCTCCTCCTACAAATAATTGAATTTGTATACGTCCACACTAACGTGGCATACAAAATTCATGGTGTTTGTGGTTGACAAGATAATTAATGGGTAAGACCCTCCTTTTACAAATGTTTGATTTTGTATACGTCCACACTAACGTGGCATACAAAATTCACGGTGTTAAAGGTGTTGGTGAATTTAAATGATATTGTTTTGAGGAATCAATATTATTTTAAATTCAAAGTTTTGACAAAATATTTGATCAAAGATAGACCAACTATTAATTTTGTTTGTCATAAAGTTAGATTGACAAGATAATAAAATTAATGGATAAATCACAAGGATTTTAAGGTGTTGGTCTTGACCAAATATTTTTGTGATTCTTAGGATTTCAAATGTTTGTCAATCCCCTAACTGTTATACTATAGAATAGACTTAGTTGTCCCAATTATAATGATTGGAAATAAGACTTGGACATTAAGATGGATTGTCCTCTTAGAACTGAGAACAATATAGGTGTATTTTATTCATTAGTTGTTGAAACATGTTTAGTGGTGTTATCTACCAGTACCTGGTGTGTAGATACGAGGAGCCACTGATCATGTCTGCAATTCATTGCAGGGTTCCAGGAAACTCGACAACTACATGAAAGGGAAAACACTCTCTACATGTGCACTACTGTAAAAGTAGCAGTTGTTGCAGTGGGAGATGTTTATCCTCTGATAGGAATAAAATATGGGTTTTGAGAAATTCTCTTTACGTACCAAGTTTAGAAAGAATTTGATTTCAGTTTCTAAACTATCAAAGAACTTGATATTCTATCTCTTTTGATAACAAAGTTGTTATCAAGAAAAGAGGAAAGTTATCTGTTTTGGTACGTTGGTTGGCAATTTATAAATCCAATAACTCTCACGATGCAAATGGAAATTAATAACACATTTTCTAACTTTAATAAGAGAAAGCAACCTTCGGAGATGAACTAATCATATTTTGGCATCTAAGACTAGGTCATATTGACTTGAGTAGGATTCAAAGGATAATAGCCGATGAACTTTTGGGTTCGTTGGTGGTGGAAAACTTTCCAACCTGCGAGTCTTACTTGGAAGGAAAAATGACCAAGAGGCCTTTTAAGTCTAAGGGGTATAAAGCCAAAGAAGTGTTGGAATTGGTTCATTTTGATTTGTGTGGATCTATGACTATCCAGGAAAGAGGTGATTTCGAATATTTCATCTCTTTTATAGACGACTATTTGAGATACGGGTATATTTACTTGATGTGCCGCAAGTCTAAGTACTTTGATAAGTTCAAAGAGTACAAGACTGATGTGGAGAAACATCAAAGTAAAAGTATCAAGACACTACGGTGAGATCGTAGTGGCGAGTACCTCTTAGGAGAGTTTAGGAGTTACTTATCAGAAGAAGGGATTCAATCCCAACTAACTAGACCTGGTACACCCCAACAGAATGGTGTAGTAGAAAGAAGGTATAGGATTCTTATGGAAATGATTAGATCGATGATGAGTTACCAAAATCGTTTTGAGGATATCCTCTGGAAACATAAGTGAATATAGTACCTTCTAAGTCAAAACTCTCTACTCACATAGAATTGTAGAATAGACGTAAGCCTAATTTGAAGCATATTCGAATTCTGGGTAGTCCAACACATGTGCTGAAGGGAGACACTGATAAGATGGACAGGAGTTCACTTGTTTGTGGGTTATCCTAGAGAAACAAAAGAAGGTTTATAGTCCTAAAAATCAAAAGGTCATGGTTAACACCAATGCCCGATTTTTAGAAGAAGACTATGTAATGAACCACAAGCTCATAAGTAAATTTGTTCTTAAGGAAATAATAAAGGACATGTCTAATCTAGTACCAACTGTACAAGATAAGATATCACAAGAAACTGCAACACGTACCACATATGATACACAATTGCAGAAAGTGCCTCGTCGTAGTGGGAGGGTTGTTAGGCAACCTGAAAGATTCATGTTTTGGGAGAGTCTTTGGACTTGATCCCTAGTGAACATGAACCTGATCCTCGGACATATGATGAAGCACTCGAAGATAAAGATGCAGCATCTTAGAAAAAAACAATGAATACTGAATATTAGAATATATGTATTCTAATAAAGTCTGGGAGCTTGTAGAATCACCAAATGGTGTAAAAGCCATTAGGTCCACAATAGAAAAAGAAGGACAGACGGGAAGGTGAAAACTTTCAAAGTAAAGCTTGTTGAAAAAGGGTATCAATTATAAGAAAACCTTTTCACCGGTAGCCATGCTTAAAGTCTATCCAGATTCTTTTATCTATTACTGCTCATATGGATTATGAGATTTGGCAAATGGATGCCAAGATAGTTTTCCTTAATGGAAGTCTTGAAGAAAACATCCATATAACGCAACCAGAGGAGTTTATTGCAAAGGGCTAAGAGCATCTAGTATGTAAGCTCAATCGGTCTATGGACTGAAGCAAAAGTTTTAAGATCTTAGAACATCCGGTTTAATGAAGTAATCCAAATCTATGGATTTATTCAGTGTTCTGATGGATTTTTGTGTATACAAGAAGTGTGATGGAAACGTGGTGGTATTTCTTGTACTATACGTAGATGACATTTTTGATAGTTGGAATGTCACGCCCCGGAGGAGTCCCTGTCCGAAGAAATTTCGGCAGCATCTCCCCTGTACGGCGGACAATCTGAAACTTTCTACATATCCATATACCTCAGCCGCATGCGGCTAGAATAACAACGATAATAAAATACAACACACAGGCATTCCACGCAGTTTAATAAGAAATAAACAAATCAATAATACCATGACTCGAAAACAACCCTACTCCACTACACTCATAAAACTCAAATCCGATTTTTCCTACTCCACTACACTCATAAAACACAAATCTGATGAACTCACTTCTTCTGCCGTCCATGCAGGCATGTAGTAGAACAAAACCAAATCATACCAAAATCCGTTTACGATAAGAATCCATACAAGATTCATAAATAAAACCAATACAAGACTAAGACATAGTCTGATAGAGATAAAAAAAATAACAACTCGAGATCAGCAGAGGACTAGCACTACGTGCAATGAGGACTAGCGACTGGAACTGCTCCGGACAGCCTCAACCTGAAAATATCAACGGAGGAGGGTGTGAGTCCAACACTCAGCAGGTACAACTGATATGCATAATAAAGTAAATAACAGACAACACTAATCATGCGTACAGTCTCCTGAATACAAGAAGAATAAATGCAACTGAAACAAAACAGGAGAAAACTATACTAACCAGGACCAAGGTATACAGGTAACAGGGTTGTCAAACCGAGGGTGTCATAATCCTGTATGCATGTCAATCATATGCATCCATATAAATGCAGCAAGTAAATGCAGCAAACACAAACAATAAATACATCATGCATATGATGCCAATGACATGGTCACCCCTGACGCCAGTCAGCCATCTCACACACAATGGTGAGTCCGAGTGGGTAGAGCTGTGACAACCATGCACTCTGACATCACTGCCCCTGATGAGTGACCGAGTGGACGGGATGCTGTCGGAGTACACACATACTCCTACCCCGAAATAATAAATGGGGGAGCGCAATGCTCTCATTTCCCGGTACACGATGACGGGGAGGAATCTCTGCCGGCTACCACGCTGAGTCACACTACCCATGAGTGGACCAACGGAGCCAAACAAAGTCCAACTGCCTACCGGCTACAACGCTGCTACACTAAATCAACGGAGCCAAACAGAGCGGAACTGTCTGCCGACTACCACGCTGAGTCACCAGACCAACGGAGCCAAACAGCAGAACTGCCACACACATGTCTGATATACCACTAACCCATGAGTGGTGGTATGTACAGATACATGTAACTGGTGATGTGCTCAACAATAATGGAGCAGACAATCGCACAGCATGCAATCATGCAAGATGATGCATGACACTAAACATGGCAATATCACGAATAGCATAGCATGCTCCATACATAAATATAAAATGTGTACCACAAGACAATGTATCAAATGGAAGGTACACAAACAGATAGGGTATCAAATAAACCCTAGGTCCTGAACATAATGTATCATATGGTTGGGTCACTACCTAAAGCATGTATGATCAGGTAAATAATAACATGCAATGCATAATAAGTAAACAAGCAAACATGTAACAGATCATGTAGTGACCAACCAAAACAAATGGATAACACAATCATTGCTATATGTTAAACACATTATTATGCATATCAAAAGACATAAGTCAAAGTACCCGCCTCCAATCAAAATGGTCCAATCCGACAATCGAGATACTCGTCTCGAATCAAAGTCCTGTAACAGCCACATTTAATTTAGCTACATATATATCACATAGCTAAAGAAATTCCTTATTTACCAAAACCCTAATTCGTTTCACTATACAATTTGATTTAGGTCTAAACCTAAATCAACTTGAACTCTTCCAAATACGAACCTAATACCAAAACAAATATATACACCTTACCTCTACTCGCAACCGATGTTGATCCACAACTAGGGATAGTGCTGCCGGAATGAATGACTGCTGTTGGAGACCAAAGAATTGCTGCCCAAACAAACACATATTAGGCTAATACACTTCCTCAATATCTCAAGATTGCCAGATAAATCAAATTGAAGCCTAACATTTCATACCCAAAACCCAAACTTCTGTTGATGCTCAACTGACCAGAAAACTCCAAAATCAATCGGCGGTGGAACAACACCTCAAGTAGGTGGCTGAAGCTTCATCAACAATGGCAGCAGAGTTCTTGATGGTCGGGCTAGGTTAAGCGACGGCGGCACTATGCAGTGGTGCTTGACGTCTTTGGCGGTAGTGGGGATAGGGCTCAGACCTCACAACGACGGCTAAGGCTCAGGCGACTGGTACCGGACTTAGTGGTCGGCGCTCGGCTATGCCGTCGGCTTCAAGCTAGAGCACAGCGCACAGAAGAGGGGCCGGCGATCGGCTGGCGTCGCTGGGCTAGCCTCGTGCGGAAAGAAGGCTCGGTTGGCGGTGTGCAGCTCGGGAGAGAAGAGGAAAAGGAGAAATCGGCGTCAGGGCTCGCTAGGGCACAAAGGAGGTCGCTCGGCTGTGGAGAGGGAGAAGAGAAACACCGGCTTCTCTTGGTTCCCGGCCTTATGCACGCGAGGGAGAGGAGGAAAACTATCGTGGGCGGTTAGGGTTCGAGAAGGCTTCGGCGGGGGAAAGGAAGAGAGACGCGGGGGTTTTCGGCGAGGAAGAGAAGAATAAAGAAAAAAGAAAAAGAAAAAAGAAATATAAAAATAGACATTTCCTCGCTTAAATGGGCAGCCTAAACAAGCCTTTTCTCGGGCCCCATTTTTTTATCCTCGTTAACTCGTCCGTACGAGCTCCGAAAAATTCCCGAAAAATTTCCAAAAATTTCGGAAAATTCCCTTATTAATATTCGCCTATTTTCAGTATTTTACATGGAAACAATATCAAAGTGTTGTCGGAAGCAAGGGAATAGTTGTCCAAGCAATTCGATATGAAGAACTTGGGAGAATGTGTACATATTCTAGGGATCAAGGGATCACAAGAAAAGAATATTGTGTTTATCCCGAGCTTCATACAATCCTAGCTCGTTTTAGCATGCAAGACTCCAAGAAAGGTTTTCTACCTTTTAGACATGGAGTAACTTTATCTAAAAGAGATGTCTCCGAAAACATCAAAGTAGATAGAGGACATGAATGTAGTTCCTTATGCTATCGGAAGCTTAATGTATGCTATGGACAAGACCAAATATCTGCTTTGCCGTGGGTATGGTTAGCAGATATCAAAAGTAACCCTGGACTGGGACACTGGACTGCTGTAAAGCATATATTAAAGTACCTAAGAAGGACTAGAAATTATATGCTTGTTTACCAAGCAGATGGTTTGATCCCTGTGGGTTACACGGATTCTGACTTCCAATCAAATAGGGAAAATAGTAAGTCAACCTCGGGGTTTTATGTTTACTTTAGGAAGTAAAGCCATAACTATAGAGGAGTGTTAAGCATAGGTGCTTTGTCAGACTCCACTATAGAAGCTGAGTATGTGGCAGCCTTTGAGGCAGCCATAGAAGTTATATGGCTTAGAAATTTCATGATGGATTTAGACATGATTTCTGGTTTACCAAAAAATTTATTACAATTTATTGTAATAATAGTGGTCCAGTAGCAAACTCGAAGAAACCATAAGACCATAAGGCAAGTAAACACAATAGAGCGCAAGTACCACCCAATACGAGACATCGTATAACGAGGAGAAGTTGTTGCCGCCTAGATTGCATCAGGTGATAACCTAGGAGATCCTTTCACTAAGGCCCTTAAGGCAAGAGCTTTTGATGAGCATGTAGAAGGGTTGGGAATCAGATGTATGGTAGGGTATATGGCAGCATAGTCTTTTAGTATAAGTGGAAGATTATTGGAATGTATAATAAAAGCCTAGCTTTTTGTAAACATTTACTTAGAAATAATGATCACATTGGTCAAATATCTACATGATTAGTGTAGTTGTTCGATTAATTTATATTGTAGATAACATGGTGTGTGGTGTCATAAACAGAAGATCATGTTATCAGTTCTTTATAAATTATAAACAATTGCTCACGACAAGATGGAAAAGAACAAACCATTGGAATAGTCGTAGTGTAATTAGATATTAGTTTATCTTGACTAATAAATTACACTAGTACACTCTAAGTGTATTGAGTAGGACCATTTAAGGTAAGTTCTTTTTATACTGACTTAATAAATGAACAAGACCTTAGTTATTATGGAAGTGTGTGCTCTTAATCCTAATATAATAACAAGCACATATATTTAGTATTTATTTCTTTGACTTATCAAAGGGTGAGATTTAGCTCGATAAATCAAAAGGCCCGATAAGTTGGGAAATGATATTACTTATAGTGTGTGTTGTTGATTATAGAAGGAAACTATGTTCTAGTAATCTAGGTTGATAATGTCCCTAAGAGGAGCTCATAAGGATTGTCATGTTAAACCCTGCAGGTGGACTTAGTCCGACATGACGATAAGGTTGAGTGGTACTACTCTTGGATTAAGACATTAATTAAAATGAGTTGTTAGTAACTCAATTAATTAGTGGACATCCGACATCTTAAACACAGGGAGACTAACACACTCATAATAAGAAGGAACCCAAAATATAATTTGCGATTGGTGCGGTAGTTCAGTAATAATTCTTTAGTGGAATGAATTATTATTGATGAAATTAAGTTGTGTGTTCGGGGCGAACACGGGAAGATTAATTTTATTGGAAGACCAAAACCAATTCCTCCTCTCGGTCTCTATCGTAACCTCTTATTTATAAAGTATTATACCCACCTTTATACCCATCCTAAGGTGGTCGGCCAACCCTTGCTTGGACCCTCCTAGCTTGAGTCCAAGCTTAGGTGGCCGACCACAATAAAACTAAAAGGATTTTATTTTTTAAAATTTTTCTTATGTGGATTCGTTTTAAAAGAGAGTTTAAAATTTAAATATTTCCTTTTATAGCTTTCTACAAAAGATTTGATATATTTCCTTATTTGTAGATTGAAAGGAATATTTTAATTTTGATAAAACGTTCCTTTTTTGTAACCATGTTCATGATTTAAAAAGAGAGTTTAAAATTAAATATTTCCTTTTATAAGTTTCTACAAAAGATTAAGAAAAGATTTGATATCTTTCCTTATTTGTAGATTGTAAGGAAATTTTAATTTTAAAGATAACTTTCCTTTTTGGCAATTATCCACATGTTTTAATAGAGAAATTTTAATTTATATATTTCCTTTTATAACCAACCATGAAGGGATAAATTATTAGAGAAATTTTTATTTTAAAATTTTCGAAAACAAATTAGAAAGTTTTAATTCTTGTTAAAACTTTCCTTGATTGGAATTGTGAGGTTGCCGGCCATATGATTTAAGAAAAGGAATTTTATTTTAATTAATTAAATTTTCCTTTTCAAGGCAAAGAAATTAAGGAAGGTTTTATTTAAATTTTCCTAATTTGCCAAGGCCAAGGATTATAAAAGAGAGGGTAGGGGTGCCTTTATGGCTAACAACTCTGTTCTATTTTTCCTCCCTCTCTTCCTTGGTGGTGTGGCCGACCCTTCTAAGTTTTCCCTTCTCCTTTTTCTTTCTTCTCCTTGGCCGAAACTCTTCATCTTTTGGAGCTTAGAAGGTGGCCGTATATTCCTTGGAGAAGAAGGAAAGAAAAGAGGCTTTGTTTCTAGCATCCCTTGGAGCTTGGTGGTGATGGCCGAACCTCACATCTCTTGGAGTTTTTTGTGGTGGCCAAAACTAGCTTGGAAAAGAAGGAGTTTGGGCGGTTCTCGTCTCGGTAGATCGTCGCCCACACGACGTCCGAGATAAGAAGAGGAATACGGTAGAAGATCAAGAGGTCGTTTCATACAAAGAAAGGTATAACTAGTAATTATTTTCCGCATCATACTAGTTTTTCTTTGTATGAATTCCAAACACAAGAGGCATATGATTCTAGAGTTTCGAATTTGTGATTCAAGTTCATGTTTTTTTTTTGTTTTTCGAATTTGTGATTCGATTGTTCTTTTCGATTAAACCTAATGTTATTCTAGAAAATTAAATATTGAACTTCTATTAAAGGCTTTGTCGAGGCAGTGGTGGATGATCACATACCCAAGAAGGCCTAGTGCCTCACCATGTTTAACCTGGGAGCCGATTTTAGAAATAAATATTTTATCAACTTTATAACATAGGTGGATTTGGATCAATAGTGTTAAGTTCTACTTGCGATCCAAATCTAACCCATTAAGAACAGATAAGTTAAATTTGAAATCAATAATGTTAAGTTCCGTTTGCGATTCGTAATTTAATTTCTAAAGAACACAATAGGTTGTTTTAGAAAGGTTTGACACTTGTACAAAATTTTTGTACAGTGAAATCCGTACGATCTTCCTAGGACCAACCAACAAAAGGAACAAAAGAGAGCAAGGGGAAAAGAAATAAGAGAGGGGCCAACCATAATGAAGAGCTCCAACAAGAGAATAAGAATTGATGTATCATGAGGTCTCTTCTCCCCTTCTTTTATATTACTTGCCCAAGGCAAATATGGAAAGATTTTTTACAGAAATTAAAATTTTCCTCTTGTTTTTCCTTTTCCCCTTTTATTTTTCCTTTTTCCTCCTTTTTGATTGATTCAATCAATCATTGATTGATTGGTCGGCCCCTTGCTTGGGCACCAAGCAAGGGTGATCGGCCCCTTAAAAGAGGAAAAAAACTTTGTAAAAATTTTATAAGCAAAGAAGGAAAGCTCTTATAAAATTTTACAAGCTCTCTTTTAATTTCCTAATGTGGATGTTAAAAAAAAGGAAAATTTTAAAAATTAAAACCAAGTTTTAAAATTTAAAACTTCTCTTCTAAAATTTTCTTTTTTAACATGGTTACAAAAATAGAAAGTTTCAAATTTAAAACTTCCTTCTTTTTTTCTAAAACCATGAGGATGGTTAAAAAAAGAAAGTTTTAAAACTTTTAAACTTTCTTTTAAATCATGTGGCCTAATTCAAATAAGGAAAGTTTTATATTTTAAAATCTCTCTTTTAAAAACTTGTAGATATCTATAAAGAGAAGATTTTAAAAATTCAAAACACCCCTCCTAGTTTGAATTTTATTGGCACACCCCTTCATGCTTGGGCACCAAGCAAAAGGGCCGACCCCTTTGAGAAGTAAGTGGCCGACCCCTATGGCTTGGTCACCAAGCCATGGGCCGCCTCCTCTTGGATACCAAGATGGGCTTTATATGGATGGACTTGAGGCTTTAATGAAGCTTCGACAGGGACCTAGAGGAGAAATTGGTTTTGGCCTCCCGATGAGCTCAACTATCTCGTGTTCGCCCCGAACATACAACTCAAGTTCATCAATAATAACTCATTCCACTAGAGAGTCATTATTGCACTACCGCACCAATCCCAAATTATATTATGAGCTCCTTCTTATCATGAGTGTGTTAGTCTCCCTGTGTTTAAGATATCGAATGTCCATTAATTTAATTGAGTTACTGACAACTCACTTTAATTAATGTCTTAGTCCAAGAGTAGTACCACTCAACTTTATCGTCATGTCGGACTAAGTCCACCTGCAGGGTTTAATATGACAATTCTTATGAGCTCCTCTTGGGGGCATTCTCAACCTAGATTACTAGGAGACAGTTTTCTTCTATAATCAACAACACACACTATAAGTAATATCATTTTCCAACTTATCGGGCCTATTGATTTATCGAGCTAAATCTCACCCTTTGATAAGTTAAAGAAATAAATATTAAATATATGTGCTTATTATTATATTAGGATTAAGAGCACACACTTCCATAATAACTAAGGTTTTATTTTTTTATTAAGTCAGTATAAAAAGAACTTACCTTAAATGGTCCTACTCAATACACTTAGAGTGTACTAATGTAATTTATTAGTCAAGATAAACTAATACTTAATTACACTACGATTATTCCAACAGTTTGTTTCTTTCCATCTTAGTCGTGAGCAGCTGTTTATAATTTATAAAGAACTGATAACATGATCTTCTATGTGTGACACCACATACCATGTTATCTACAATATAAATTAATTGAACAACTACACTTAACAAATAAATGTAGACATTTGACCAATGTGATTCTTTTAATTCAAAAATAAATGTTTACAAAAGCTAGGATTTTAGTATACACTCTAACAATCTCCCACTTATACTAAAAGACTAAGCTGCCATATCTACTACCATACATCTGATTCTCATCCCCTCCACATGTCGATCAAAAGTTTTCGCTGGAAGGGCCTTAGTGAATGGATCTGCCAGATTATCTGCTGATGCAATCTTGGCGACGACAACTTCTCCTCGCTTGACGATGTCTCGTATTAGGTGGTACTTGCGCTCTATATGTTTACTCGCCTTATGGGCTCGTGGTTACTTCGAGTTTGCAACTGCACCGCTATTATCACAATAAATTGTGATGATTTTGGACAAACCAGGAATCACATCTAAGTCCATTAGGAAGTTTCTGAGCCATACAGCTTCTTTGGCTGCCTCAGAGGCTGCCACATACTCAGCTTCCATGGTTGAGTCTGATACGCATTTCTGCTTAACACTCCTCCATGCAATAGCTCCACCTCCTAAAGTAAACACATAGCCTGATGTAGACTTACTGTTATCCCTATCTGATTGGAAGTCTGAATCCGTGTAATCCACAGGGAGCAAATCGTCTGCTTGGTAAACTAGCATATAATCTCTAGTCCTTCTCGGGTACTTCAATATATGCTTTACAGTAGTCCAATGTCCTTGTCCAGGGTTTCTCTAATATCTGCTAACCATGCCCACGATAAAACAGATATCAGATCTCGTACACAGCATTGCATACATTAGGCTTCCCACAGCCGAAGCATAAGGAACTGCCTTCGTGTCCTCTATCTCCTTTGATGTCTTCGGAGACATCTCTTTAGATAAAGCTACTCCATGCCTAAAAGGTAAGAAACCTTTCTTGGAATCCTGCATGCTAAAACGAGCAAGGATTGTATCTATATATGCGGCTTGGGATAGGCACAACATCCTTTTATTGCGATCCCTTATGACTTTGATCCCAAGAATGTGTGCACATTCTCCTAAGTCCTTCATATCAAATTGTTTGGACAACCATACCCTTACGTTTGATAACACTTTGATATTGTTGCCAATTAACAAAATTTCATCTACATATAGTACAAGAAATACCACCACATTTCCGTTACACTTCTTGTATACACAAGACTCATCCGGACACTGAATAAATCCATATGACTGGATTACTTCGTTAAACCAGATGTTCCAAGATCTTGAAGCTTGCTTCAGTGTATAAATGGACCGATTCAACTTGCACACTAGATGCTTTTTGCCCTTTTCAATAAACCCCTCTGGTTGCTTCATATGGATGTTTTCTTCAAGACTTCCGTTGAGGAACGCTGTCTTGACATCCATTTACCAAATCTCATAATTCATATGAGCAGCAATGGATAAAAGTATCCGGATAGACTTTAGCATAGCTACTGGCGAAAAAGTCTCCTCATAATCGATTCTCTCTTTCTGAGTATACCCTTTCGCAACAAGCCTTGCTTTTAAGGTTTCTACCTTCCCGTCTGTCCCTCTTTTCCTTTTGTAGATCCACTTGCATCCAACGACTTTTACATCATCTTGTGGTTCTACAAGCTCCCAGACCTTATTAAAATACATAGACTCTATTTTAGAATTCATTGCCTTTTGCCAAGATACTGCATCTTTATCTTGGAGTGCTTCGTCATATGTACGGGGATCAGGTTCATGTTTACCCGGGATCAAGTCTGAAGACTCTCCCAAAAACATGAATCTCTCTGGTTGCCTCACAACCCTCCCACTACGATGAGGCACTGTCTGCGGTTATGTATCATGTGTGACACGTGTTGCAGTCTCTTATGGTACTTCATCTTGTACTGTTGGTACTGAAGTAGATGTGTCCTCTCTTATTTCTCCTAGAGCAATTTTACTTTTGGGCTTGTGATCCATTATATAGTCTTCTTCTAAAAATTGGGCATTGGTGCTAACAATGACCTTCTGGTCTTTAGGACTATAAAATAAACCACCTTTCGTTCCTCTAGGATAACCCACAAACACGTGAACTTCTGTACGAGATTCTAACTTATCAGCATCTGCTTTCAGCACATGTGCTGGAATACCCCAAATCCAAATATGTCTTAGACTGGACTTTCACCCATTCCATAATTATGTGGGAGTAGAGGGTACTGATTTAGAAGGTCCTAAGTTCAGAATGTGCGCTGTTGTTTCCAGAGCGTATCCCTAAAACGAATTTGGTAATTTTGAATAACTCATCATCGATCTAAACATCTCCATAAGAGTCATATTCCTTCGTTCTGCCACGCCATTCTCTTGGGGTGTACCAGGTGTGGACAACTGGGATTGAATCCCGACCTCTGACAAGTAATTCCTAAACTCTCCTAAGAGGTATTCGCCACCACGATCAGACCGTAGTGTTTTGATACTTTTACCAAGACGTTTCTTTACATCAGCCTTGTACTCTTTGAACTTATCAAAGCACTCAGACTTGCGGCGCATTAAGTAAATGTATCCGTATCTCGAATAATTATCTATAAAAGAGACAAAGTATTCGAAACCACCTCTTGCCTGGATAGACATAGGACCACACAAATCAAAATGAATCAGTTTTAACACATCATTGGCTCTATACCCCTTGGCCTTAAAAGGTCTCTTGGTCATTTTACCTTCCAAGCAAGATTCACAGGTTGGAAAATTTTCCATCTGCTCAAGCTCAAGCTGCTACTTCCCTATGCTTCAATTCCACATGCAAGCTACAACGCCTAGAAGCTCTAGCAATCTTCATCTTCCATCTTTATAGTCGATATAATTTTTATATTGCTTGCATTTTATAAAGAGATAGTAGAGTTTGTAGGATCGAAAAGTGCTATAGGGGGTGAATAGCGCGCGTGGCTTTTTCACTCGTTTCGACAGTTCGAGTAAAAACTGTCACGCCCCGGAGAAGTCCCTGTCCGAAGAAATTTCGGCAGCACCTCCCCTATATAGGTGACAATCTGAAACATTTCTATAGGCATAATATACATCAGCCACATACGGTTGGAACATATATACACAACAACGCAGTTAATAATCTCAGCCTACATGGCTGGACAAATATAACAACAACCACGCAGTTATATATATTTCTATGAGCCCATTCGGCTGTAATCAAAACCAACACAGCGGAAAAACATAAAGACAAGCCAATACAAAACAAACAAAACACTGCTAGCCGGCTAGGCTTACACCACACATCAACACAACACTCCGGAAACAAAATCGGAACACAAAGCCAAATAGACACATATCATATACCAAGATAAAATAAACAAAAAGGCGGAGACATGTCTTCTGATGTGACGTGGGGACCAGCAGGCAGGATGCTCCAATCGACTCCACAAATAACTTGGTACCTGAAAAAGATAGTGTCCACAGGGGTGAGTTTAACAACTCAGCGAATACCAATAGACATGCCTAGTAAGATATATCTAACAGCAATAAACATGGAATACAGCTTCCTAATCATATATAGGAAAAATACAAAACTGAAAGGTAACTCAGGAAGCTGTACTCACCAGGAACTCCTATCCAGAACAAAAGAGTCGTCAAACCGAGAATGTCACAAATCCTGTATGCATGTCAAACATATGCATCCAACCAAATGCAGCAAATAAATGCAGCAAGCACAAGCAATAAATGCATCAATGCGTATGATGCCAATGACATGGTCACCCCTGACGCTAATCAGCCATCTCACACACAATGGTGAGATCGAGTGGGTAGGGATGTGACAACCGTGCACTCTGACGTCACTACTCCTGATGAGTGACCGATTGGACGGGATGTTGTCGGAGTACATACATACTCCTACCCCAAATCATAAATGGGGGAGCGCAATACTCTCATCTCCCGGTACACCATGACGGGGAGGGATCCCTGACGTGCTACCACGCTGCGTCACACTACCCATGAGCGGACCAACGGAGCACCGAACAGAGAAAAACTGACGTGCTACCATGCTTCGTCACGCTACTCATGAGCGGACCAACGGAGCACCGAACAATGATGAAACTGGCGATATGCTCTACAATAATGGAGCAGCCTATCACGCAGCATGCAATCATGCGAATGGTGCATGCCATTAAGCATGATAATATCCTGAACCAAATCCATATATATATAAAAATGTGTACTCTAGTACTAGTAAGTCAAATCCACAAATCTAGGGTATACATGTCCTCTATGGTATAACAACCTAGGTCCTGAACATATCCACCTCCATAAAATATGTACCAACAATATACATGGATCAAAGCAAAAAGGGGTCTAGGTACACAGATCAGATATGATATAAAAATATAGGTACACATGCCAAATAATAAAAATCCAGAATCTAGTCCTAAACTCAGTAAAGCATGGTATGTCACTTACTCTAGGAACTAAGGTACTCATGGCAATAAACACAAAGTATAAACATGGATACATAACAAGCGACAAAATAGAACATGCTATGGGTATCAAACTGTGACATACCAAAGACAAACATGATCATCCCTTGTAGCTATAAAATACTATGCATATCCAATTAACAATATCATAAAAGATAAGTCAAGAGGTACCCGCCTCCGATAAGAGGATCGTATCAGAAATAGATCCCTCGTCGAGACACCGTCTCGAATCAACCTCCTGTAGTCACATGTTACAACTAATTATATCATTAAATCAAAATGACTAAATCCTAAACTTATTAGGAATAAATCAAAGTGAATCAACCTAATAGATCCACATCCCATTCACAATTCACCACATATCCCTAATCAATCGACACATGAATAATCATCTAACACAATCAAATACACTATGATCTACAACTAAGCAAATGCTTAATCCATAGACCACATCATCTCAATACGTATCAAGATTCCCACTCCTTACCTAAATTCACAGCCGCTGTAGCTACAGGAACAAGGGGATGCTGGACCAAGAACACCATGGCAAGCCCTACGAAAATTCTTCCCCACTGTCGGATTAAGATGAGGAGATCACGGATCAGATTAGGGATTCAACCATAACATAGAATAAAACTCTATTAACTTAATACCAACCAAACTTACGTCCAAGATCATCGACAGCCGGTGATACGGAAGGAAACAGTGACTGCTAGAGTACGACTTCTCTTGCGGCGATGATGGATCGGAGCCGAGGGAATAGAATTAGGGCACAACGTGCTGGAGGCTAGGGCAGAGATACTGTGAGGTGGACTCAAACCTTCGATTGCTTGCAATCGGTCGTGACGACTGTTGCATCGGGAGAGGGGCGTCGGCGCAAGGGCAGAGAAGAAAGGTCGGCACTAGGTCAGATCTGGTGGTCGGCGCTCGAAGAAGAGGAGCGGTCGACCCTAGGGCTCGGATGTCGGCCGGATCGGGGGGGGGGGGGGCGTAGAGGAGAAGAGACGAAAGGGTGGCTCTCGTCGCCGACGGCCTGGCTTTGGGCGGAGGAGAGGGAAGAAGAGGAGAAGAACCGCCGAGCGGTTAGGGCAAACGATTGGTGGGAGAGGAGAAGGAAGGGCGCGGAGGGGGAAAAAGGCTTGAGTTCGGCCGGGATCGGGGAGAAACGGCGAAGAGAAATAAAAGAAAAGAGAAAAGAAAACAAAAATAAAACATTTCCTCGCTTAAATGGGGCAGGCTAAACAGGCTTTCCCGGGCCCCCTTTTTATCCCCGTAAACTCGTCCATACGGTCTCCGAAAAATTTCAGAAAAATTTCTAAAAATTCTAGAAAATTCCCTTATTATTATTCGCCATTTTTTCGATATTTTATATTCTCCCCTACTAATAAAAATTTGGTCCCCAAATTTCGTTATCTACCATCAGCAAATACTAACAACAGGTAGAGAGTACAAAATGCTGAACGGTAAATTAAATCACATACCTCAAGTGAAAAAAAATGGGTATCGAGCTCGGATAGTATCCTCGAGCTCCCAAGTAGCCTCCTCGTCCGTATGATGCTGCCATCCGACTTTAACCAGCCGGATAGTCTTGTTCCGTAACTGACGCTCTTTCCGGTCTAAAATCCGTACCAAAATCTCCTCATAAGTGACGTCAGGCTGAACTGGAACTGAGATATCTGTCAGCACATGCGTCGGGTCAGGTACGTATCTCCTCAGCTTAGATACGTGGAATACATCGTGAACGCCTGTCAGGGATGGTGGTAGTACCAGACGATAAGCTACCGCTCCAATCCTCTCCAAGATATGGAAAGGTCCAATGTATCGCGGACCTAACTTACCGCTGAGGCCAAATCTCTTCACCCCTTTCGTGGTGAGTCTCATAGAAAACATGGTCACCATTAGAGAACTCCAGGGGTCTGCATCTCCGATCTGCATAACTCTTCTGGCAGTCCTGCGCCTCTGACATCCTCCGTCTGATAGTACGGACCAACTCTGCCTCCTGCTGAGCTCTATGATGTCCCAACAGCTGGCCTCCCCAACCTCATCCCGGAGGGTGGGTGTCCGACAAGGCCTACCATACAACGCTTCAAACGATGCCATCTGGATAGCCGAATGAAAGCTGTTGTTGTAAGCGAACCCTACCAATAGCAAGTGGTCCTCCCAACTACTTCCAAAATCCAATACACATGACCTCAGCAAGTCCACTAGAGTCTGAATGGTCCGCTTTGACTGTCCATCTGTCTGAGGATGGAAAGTTGTACTGAAACAGAGTTGTGTGCCCAAGGCCTGCTGCAGACTCTGTCAGAATTGAGACGTGAACCGAGGGTCTCTATCCGAAATAATAGTCAAAGGGACACCATGTAATCTGATGATCTCCCGACAATACAGATCTACCAATCGATCCAGGTAATCAGTCTTCCGGATTGCTAAGAAGTGCGCCGATTTGGTTAATCGATCAACAATTACCCAAATCGCAGCATGGCCTCATCGTATCATAGGCAAACCCACCACAAAGTCCATAGTAATGTGTTCCCATTTCCACTAAGGAATAGGAATCCGTCGAAGTAATCTGGCAGATCTCTGAGTCTCAGCCTTTACCTACTGACAGATAAGACAACTCACTACAAATTCCACGATGTCTTTCTTCATGTCATTCCACCAATAGGAACGCCTCGAATCCCGACACATGCGGGTTCCAATTGGGTGGATCGCAAATCGAGAGCGATGAGCCTCTTGAAGTAGCTCCGACAAAATCGGGTGAGACTGAGGTACGCATAATCTGGCTCGGAAGTATATAATACCCACATCAACGCGGTTGAACTCTGTCTGCTACCCGGAAGCTATCTGGCTGCCTATAAACTGCAAATGCTGATCACTAGCCTGAGCCTCTCAGATCCTCGTCCTGATCGACGACTGAGCAACCATGGTAACAAGAATATCCTGCTCTGTCTGTCCCCTCCCCTCAAGGCCTAACTCAGAAAATCCCTTAATCAAGTTCATAACCATAACTCGGTGGCACGCTAAAGTCCTTCTAGACTTCTAGCTGAGTGCATCGGCAACCACATTAATTTTCCCCGGGTGTTAGCTAATGGTACAATCAAAATCCTTCAGGAACTCCATCCATCTCCTCTATCGGAGATTAAACTTCCTTCTAAGTGAACAGATATTTGAGACTCTTATGGTCAATAAGAATCTCAAATGTAATGTCATACAACTAATGCCGCCAAATCTTCAAGGCAAAAATAATGGCGGTCAACGACAAGTCATGTACTGGGTAGTTCTCCTCATGCTCCTTCAACTGCCGAAAAGTAGGAGACTACCCTGCCGTGCTGCAGCAAAACAACGCACAAATCCTGTAGAGATGCGTCAGTATAGAGCACGAATCCGTCCTCTCCAAAAGGTAAAACCAAAATCGGAGCAGACACTAGTCTCCGCTTCAGCTCCTCGAAGCTGGTCTCGTAGTCCTCAAACCACATGAACTTCACGCCTTTCCTGGTCAGGCATGTCAGTGGCATAGCTATGCGAGAGAAACCCTCGACGAAAGGTCTGTAATATCCTACTAGTCCCAAGGACTGCGGATCTCTTGCACTGATTTCGACTGCTCCAAACGGTAACAACCTCTATCTCCTGTGGAACCACGGTATACTCCTACTGGTGACCGTGTGTCCCAAACATCTCCCATGAGACAATCCAAATACGCACTATTGATCTTCACATATAGATGTTCTCGTCGAAACATCTCTAGAGCTATGTGAAGATGGTGTACGTGACTCACCTCGGATCTGAAATAGATCACAACATTGTCAACAAAGACAATGGAAACCGATCCAACATCCTAGGAATACCAAATCATTGAGTCCATGATAACATCTAGGGCACTATTAGCCTAAATGATAAAACTAAAAATTTATAATGTCCGTAAATCATACATCCTCAACCATAAGATCCCCGACAACAAGTCAGGAAATCTGATCACCAACGATATAAATCACCAAAGAATAGATCCTCTAGTGTGAGAGCAACGCTCCATCACAGAAAATACCACATATGTGGGAGCAACGCTCAACCAAAAGAAATCCTCCATATGTGGGAGCAATGCTCCACCACAAATAATCCGAAATATGTATCTATAATATATATATAGGAGCAATACTCCACTACAAGCAATCCACAATATGTGGGAGCAACGCTCCACCACAACAATACATAAGTGCCCAAGGCACCTAACTATCCAGCTAGAGACTGCACGAGATCTCTCTACCACAGATCACTGTGAGTAGCCTAGGGTATAAATAACCTAGTAAGCAAATCAAATCCATAGTCAACTCTATCATCATCCTAGTGGGTCGGTCACCCACTAATAGGAGAATTAGTTAACAAGGTAATACAACCAATAGCATAATGTAGACACTCAACATTCTACATTTAACATAGGTAGAATCATCATGATGCTACCAACCATACACCTAGCACACGTGCACACACAACATATGTATGATCGACATAATCCTCCAATTAGTACACACCAAACATACTCCAACATAGGTATAAATCATCGTGATATCTCCAACAATGCATACCGAACCCGTGTGCATATATCAACATAGGTATAATCGACAATACATCTCAAACAACACTCACATGACATATATACACCTATGCCAAGAGTATAATCAGCGTAATACTTCCAACAAATCATAATCGACATGAGTGTACACACAGAACAAATATAATGAACAAGATACCTCAAATATTACACTGAACACATCTGCACATATCACAACTCAGATTAAATCGATAAGATACCTCTAATAAAATACTCAAACACATGTTCACATTTCACAACATAGATTTAATCGATAAAATACCTCCAATAAACTAATCTGACCACTTGGGTATAATCTACTAGAAACCCACAACCATCATAACTGGAAAAATATACACTCACTACATGTAATTTGACCGTCCATCAAAACACTCCTACAACACATAACAATCATATGTACACGCAACAAAGATAGGAATAATCAGCATATTTAACCCAATCAACCTGGCATTCTGAAACTGCAGGGTCACCTTTTAAGTTATCCAACTAGGTACATATAGTCAAAAATTAACATACCCATGGAATAGGATACATCGATCCTCTATAGACTGACCCAATTCGACAATGATATACGGCCAATTAAGTCTTTTCCACGTCAGTACAAAACCCAAAGATTCAAACCTCTAAAATTAGAGTATGACAATCCTTTACTGATCGGACCAATAAAGCTAAATCGGTCATCTACTAACTAATTAAGAATACCTTAATCCTCCACAAGCTACTAAGGTATATCAATCTACGGCTACCCAAGTCGACAAGCGTAAATCAATCTTCCACTGACCAATCTAACAACAGTAAATCAGTTATCTACTGATATAATTAATTAAGATAAAATGGTATACTACTGGCTCGGTCAACATGAAGATATAGATACTATCCACTACCCAGCTAATACTAGCAGAAGCTGGTATGTGCCTCAATCTGCTAATCAACTAGTAGTAACAGAAGCTAAACTACTGGTGATATGATATGAAAAATTACTGGAGACTATAATCCTTGATCTCTATTAAGGTCTACCATAATCAGTGGTTTACCTAACACATAAAATGTATGCTATATCAACTAGACAGGTACTAATAAAGAATACTAATACATGTCATAAACTGTAATAGTGAACAGGGCATATACTAACAAAAAGGTAGGATAACAGTATACCAGCATACCTCCTATAGCTTGGAGATGTCCTGCTGCTGCCAGGTCCCAAAACCCGAAAAGTCACATCGAGAAAACTAAAACATGAAATCCAAAACACGGGATATAAAACTCATAAACCGTGCTCTGATACCAAATAAATTGGTATCAGATAAATCTTGAAAATCCAGAACCCATAGCAAGTATCGTATACCTGCTCTGATACCACTAAATTGTCACGCCCCGGGGGAGTCCCTGTCCGAAGAAATTTCGGCAGTACCTCCCCGGTATAGGTGACAATCTGAAACATTTCTACAGGCATAATATACATCAGCCACATACGGCTGGAACATATATACACAACCACGTAGTTAATAATCTCAGCCTACATGGCTGGATAAATATAACAACAACCACGCAGTTATATATATTTCTATCAGCCCACTCGGCTGTAATCAAAACCAACATAGCGGAAAAACATAAAGACAAGCCAATACAAAATAAAACAAAACACTGCTAGCCGGCTAGGCTTACACCACACAACAACACAACACTCCGAAAACAAAATCGGAACACAAAGCCAAATACACACATATCATATACCAAGATAAAATAAACAAAAAGGCGGAGACATGTCTTCTGATGTGACGTGGGGACCAGCAAGTAGGATGCTCCAAGCGACTCCACAAACAACCTAGTACCTGAAAAAGATAGTGTCCACGGGGGTGACTTTAACAACTCAGCGAATACCAATAGACATGCCTAGTAAGATATATCTAACAGTAATAAACATAGAATACAGCTTCCTAATCATATATAGGAAAAATACAAAACTGAAAGGTAACTGAGGAAGTTGTACTCACCAGGAGCTCCTATCCAGAACAAAAGGGTCGTAAAACCGAGAATGTCACAAATCCTGTATGCATGTCAAACATATGCATCCAACCAAATGCAGCAAATAAATGCAGCAAGCACAAGCAATAAATGCATCAATGCGTATGATGCCAATGACATGGTCACCCCTGACGCCAGTCAGCCATCTCACACACAATGGTGAGATTGAGTGGGTAGGGCTGTGACAACCGTGCACTCTGATGTCACTACTCCTGATGAGTGACCGAGTGGACGGGATGCTGTCGGAGTACACACATACTCCTACCCCAAATCATAAATGGGGGAGCGCAATACTCTCATCTCCCGGTACACCAAGACGGGGAGGGATCCCTGACGTGCTACCACGCTGCGTGACACTACCCATGAGCGGACCAACGGAGCACCGAACAGAGCAAAACTGACGTGCTACCACGCTGCGTCACGCTACCCATGAGCGGACCAACAGAGCACCAAATAGTGATGAAACTGACGATATGCTCTACAATAATGGAGCAGCCTATCACGCAGCATGCAATCATGCGAATGGTGCATGACACTAAGCATGACAATATCCTGAACCAAATCCATATATATATAAAAATGTGTACCCTAGTACTAGTAAGTCAAATACACAGATCTAGGGTATACATGTCCTCTATGGTATAACAACCTAGGTCCTGAACATATCCACCTCCATAAAATATGTACCAACAATATACATGGATCAAAGCAAAAAAGGGGTCTAGGTACATAGATCAGATATGATATAAAAAGATAGGTACACATGCCAGATAATAAAAATCCAGAATCTAGTCCTAAACTCAGTAAAGCATGGTATGTCACTTACTCTACGAACTAAGGTACTCATGGCAATAAACACGAAGTATAAACATGGATACATAACAAGCGACAAAACAGAACATGCTATGGGTATCAAACCGTGACATACCAAAGACAAACATGATCATTGCTTGTAGCTATAAAATACTATGCATATCCAATTGACAATATCATAAAAGATAAGTCAAGAGGTACCCGCCTCCGATAAGAGGATCGTATCCAAAATAAATCCCTCGTCGAGACACCATCTCGAATCAACCTCCTGTAGTCACATGTAACAACTAATTATATCATTAAATCAAAATGACTAAATCCTAAACTTATTAGGAATAAATCAAAGTGAATCAACCTAATAGATCCACATCCCATTCACAATTCACCACATATCCCTAATCAACCGACACATGAATAATCATCTAACACAATCAAATACACTATGATCTACAACTAAGCAAATGCTTAATCCATAGACCACATCATCTCAATACGTATCAAGATTCCCACTCCTTACCTAAATTCACAGCCGCTGTAGCTACAGGAACAAGGGGATGCTGGACCAAGAACACCATGGCAAGCCCTACGGAAATTCTTCCCCACTGTCGGATTAAGATGAGGAGATCACGGATCAGATTAGGGATTCAACCATAACATAGAATCAAACTCTATTAACTTAATACCAACCAAACTTACGTCCAAGATCATCGACAGCCGGTGATAAGGAAGGAAACAGTGACTGCTAGAGTACGACTTCTCTTGCGACGACGATGGATCGGAGCCGAGGGAATAGAATTAGGGCACAACGTGCTGGAGGCTAGGGCAGAGACACTGTGAGGTGGACTCAAACCTCCGATGGCTTGCAATCGGCCGTGACGACTGTTGCATCGGGAGTGGGGCATCAGCGCAAGGGCAGAGAAGAAAGGTCGGCACTAGGTCAGATCTGGTGGTCGGCGCTCGAAGAAGAGGAGTGGCCGACCCTAGGGCTCGGATGTCAGCGGATTGGGGGGGTCGGTGTCGGCGCGCAGAGGAGAAGAGACGAAAGGGTGGCTCTCGTCGCCGACGGCCTGGCTTCGGGCGGAGGAGAGGGAAGAAGAGGAGAAGAACCGTCGAGCGATTAGGGTAAAGGATTGGTGGGAGAGGAGAAGGAAGGGCGCGGAGGGGGAAAAAGGCTCGGGTTCGGCCAGGATCGGGGAGAAACAGCGAAGAGAAATAAAAGAAAAGAGAAAATAAAACAAAAATAAAACATTTCCTCGCTTAAATGGGGCAGCCTAAACAGGCTTTCCCGGGCCCCGTTTTTATCCCCGTAAACTCGTCCATACGGTCTCCGAAAAATTTCTAAAAATTCTAGAAAATTTCCTTATTATTATTCACCATTTTTTCAGTATTTTACAAAAACGCAGCGAAAATAAGAAATAAAGTGGAAGCAAAACAAGCGCTAACACTTTTCTTTTACTTGGTTCAGAGTCTATGGTGACTTCTACTCCAAGGCCCACACTTATTGAGTGTTTACTTTGGGCAATTCACTATCAATCCAAAAATTACAAGTACAATAATTAAAGTATAATAATTGAAAGTATACCGACAACTACGAATAAGGAATTTCGGACTTCTGGTTGTCGAATTTGTGTTACAGCTTCGTCAGATCATCTTTTGAGCAGCACGCAGTAGAAAGATTGTAAAGAAAAAGTGTATTTCAGCACCTACTCGAGGCTGGCTTAAATAGCCTACTGAAGGCGCCTTCAGCCTCCATGGAAGGCGCCTCCAGTGGGGATTTTTATCCCTTCCGCATCAGAGACGATAGCTTCCGAAGCCTGCACTGTTTATCCATCCGAAGGTGCCTTCAAGTTTGATGGAAGGTGCCTTCCATCTAGCATCCAAGGCGCCTTCTACCCTACTTCTTGCGCAACTGCAGCCAGGATATCCGAGGCACCTCCAACAGGCCCGGAGGCGCCTCAGACACTGTTCATCCGAGCTTTTTAAGTCCTTCTTTCTCCCTGTAAAATATTTTAGTCCAAATACCAAATATACCCTACAAAACAGAGTTAGGATAATAAAATATGAATAAATATAAGTGATTAACAATCTCCAGACTATCAGGTTCTCACTTTGAGTTTCACTGAAACTCGACACCTACTGTTCCCTCTTCGGAGAACGCGTCTTCACCTACTCCTCTTAGGAGAATTTACATGTTGCCAAACTGGTCCTCTAGACCGACTGGACTTTGCTCATCGTCTGAGTCTTCAGGACTTTTTCGCTAGACGTCCAATCCCTACCCGTCCAGTCTTCCACCTGGTTCGCGACCATCAGGATTTTCACCTAGAGCCCCTGACTTTAGGGTTTTGCCCAAAGTACTCGACTCTCCAAGACTTTTTGCCTAGCATTATCACTCCCTAGGATTTTCCACCTGTCTAACTACAACTAGGACTTTTGCCTAAAAATACTTAGGACTTTCCTATAAGCTCATTCAGACTTATTAGACAACAAGTAACCTTAACTTTGAATCCTTTGTCATTATCAAACCATAGGTTCGATCGTCAAATGCCTCCTACATCAACAAGCTCTCCCTTTTTTATTATGACAACACAACTCAAAGTTAAGATAAATATATAACAATAAGTATGAAAGAAAATGCAATATTAAAGACATGCAGAATATTGAACAAGTTACGAACAATTTAATTTGATTTGTTAGCTCCCCCTTAAGTTTCTTATAATTTGCTCTTAGCTCCCCCTTAATTCTCTCTTTTTCTTAACTTTAGCTTCTCTCTGCCTTTGATATATATCAAAAACACTTTCGAGAGAGTTGAAAATACTTTTAAACATACTATGATTTTGAAAGTTTTGAAAAATACTAAGTTTTGAAGAATAAAACACTTAGTCGATATTAAGCTTTATAACACTTAGCTTAAAAAAAGATTTTGATAAAAACTTAGTTAAGTACTTAGCTTGAAAAAGATGGAGAAACTTTTCAAAGAAGAGAGAAATAATTTTGAAATTAAAAAACTTTAACTTTTCAAAAAGGAGTTTTCACTTTGAAAATTAAAAAACTTTAACTTTTCAAACAAAAGAGAAATAATTTTGAAATTTAAAAACTTTAACTTTTCAAAGAAAAGAGTTTAACTTTAAAAAAAATTAACTTTTCAAAGAAAATAGTTTAATTTAAAAAAATTTTAACTTTTCAAAGAAAAGAGTTTAACTTTAAAAAAAATTTAACTTTTCAAAGAAAATAGTTTAATTTAAAAAAATTTTAACTTTTCAAAGAAAAGAGTTTAACTTTAAAAAAAATTTAACTTTTTAAAGAAAAGAGTTTTAAAAAAACTTTAACTTTTTTTTTGTAAAAATTTAGATTTTCACTCCCCCTAGATTAATGCCAAAAAAAAATTTTAGTGTCCTAGAGTCCAAGAATGAGTGTTTAAAGTAAAAAAAAAGAAATTCAATATAAACATCTTCCTTTCCTAACAAAATGTCTAACCTTTAGCTACTATTTGTTTTACAATGAGGTAATAGCTTTCACTTGGTTAGTCAAATTAAGTAGGTGTTCCAGTTAGTTGGACTAAGCATGTACAACTTAACTTGATTAATTTGATTTTGGTATTTATTGCCCAGACTTATGTCAATGCACAGACATAAGCATTCTGAAGTTCAGACAGTAACCTATGTATCTCACACCATTTTAAGTGTTTTTCATACACAAGCAAGGTAATCCTAGTGTGCTTGTGAGATGCTCTGACTGAAACCTGGGGGTACATGTTTTCTAAGGGGAAAGTCCTAAACTATTTCCAAAGTTTGAAAATACTAGTAAATTTATGAATTTTCGAATTTCCCTCCATGATCACTTCTAATTCTTTTAATTTTGGTATCTTTTTCATTTTTTATTAATTTACAAAATTATTAATGATTTCAAAAGTTTCATCTTTAGATTTTAGAAATTTTACCTAATTAAATCTTGGATAATCATCAATTATTACCAAGCAGTATTAGTTTCTTCTTAGTGATTTAGCTCCGTATGAATCAAATAGGTCTAAATGTAGGAGCTCAAGTATTGAGTTGGTTCGATTTAAGTTTGTTGGTTTGTGGGTTGACTTAGTTTGTTTACCTTGTAGACAAATATTACAAATTTAATTTTCTAAGTTTTTAAATTTGGTAAACCTCTAACTAAGCCATTTTGACTCATTTTTTAAATGAGTCTGATATGAGTGTGATCCAGTCTTCTGTGCCATAACTTGATTTCCTCTTGTTGTGCCAGTAGACACTTTAGTGAGGAGGTTGGTAAGTCAATTGTGTAAACATTATTTTTCCTAATTCCCTTAAGTGTAATTTCTGGGTATTCAATAGTTCTAATTACACACTCAGAATTGGAAAAGGTAACTAAATAACCAGAGTCATATAGTTGACTTATGCTAAGTAAGTTAAAGTTAAATTTATCAATTCTAATAGGACATTTTGAATAATAAAATCGAAACTCAGTTCGATATTACCTGTTTTAATTATCTTAAGTTTTCCGTCGTTGTCGAATGCAACTGACCATAAGTTCTTAAGTTCTTAAGTTTTAGTTTAGTGAACTTCAATCTATCTCCAGTCATATGTCTAGAGCATCCACTATCAAACATCTATTGGTCTAAATCATTATGTTCCTACACATAAAGTATTTGATTTGGATCCAATTTTGACAGATTAAAAGATAGTTTGATTGAATTCAGCTCCTTAATTTTTTATCTCACTCGGTCTAGATTGTCAATCATGTTATACCTATGGGTGATTGTGAGATGGTTGATTTTTGTTTATCTTAAGTTGATTTGATTTGAGCTTGGTTTAAATTAAATTTAATTAAGTTTGAGTTTAACTGAATTTTAGTTAAGTTTAAATTAGTTTAGATGTAAATTTAAGTTCATGTTAGTTTAATTTTAATTTAATTTTAAGTTATTTTAATTTAAATTTAATTTAAAGTTAGTTTTAATTTTAATTTTAAGTTAGTTCAGTTTTAATTTAATTTTAAGTTAGTTTAATTTTAAGTAAGATTTATTAAGTAAGTTTAAATTAAGTTTAAATTAAGTTTAATTAAGTTGTCAACTAATTTAAACTTAGATTCATCTCACCCTTTTTCTAGGTTATCAATCAGGAAACCTTATTTGTTTTGTGATATAGTTAATTTTATCTTTACTTTAGATTAAAATCTAAGGATTTATTCACATTTGAGTTAGACTAAGGTTTAATAGTTAGTTAATTAAATATTCATTTCAATAATTGACTTCCAAGCTGTGGCGAGGTACTAGGCCTTCTTGGGTATGGGATCATCCATCACTTCTAGACAAAACCTTTTAAAGAAATTAAATATTTAATTTTTATTCTGAAAACCTAGGTTTAACTTCTCAAGTATGAATCAAGCCTAAGTGTTTACCTATCCTAATCTAAGTATGAATAATAGAAAGCAAAAAACATACATCAAGTAAGTTTATCTAATGAATATGGTCTTTCTATTGGCTCCCCCTGGATCATAGCCTCGATAAGGTCTATCAAGGTAATGGATTTGATCCTTGGGGATCCAATATTGGCCAAGTCCAACTTGATTAATCAAGTTAGACTTGGGGACCCATGGTTGGACTATTCTCCTATTTGTTCGATTTACAAGTGATAAATAGGATTTAAATTTATGCTTAGCCTTGTATACAAGTCCAGATCGATTGTATACATCTCTTTATTTTCCAAGAATCATATCAAGATTCTTGGAACTCAAAGTGAATCGTTCCAATGTATCCTTCAGTTCCTTAACTTGACTTTTCAAATTAAAATTTTCTTCCTCAAGTTTTTGGACTTGAGTTGAAGTTCCAGTCTGAACTGATTCTATCAAGGAGCTTGGGATAGTCGCCTCCTTGAGGGCTTTGACCTCCTCTTGGAGCGACTTGACCCAGAAGTTGGACTTGGCTAACTTTCTTGACAGGTAAGAAATCAAGTTATGCGATCTAATTAAAGAGATACTTACATTGGTTTGGGGACCTTCTGAACCGGATACGGATCTGTGGCTTCACTCGAACTCAACTTCTGATTCTATCTCAGACTCGAATTCGATGACTTGCTCTCGGGCCGGAAGTGCAAGAAAACTTGTTTGTTCGACATCTTCATTGAAGTCTTTTGATGATGATTCATCCCATGTTGCTTGTAGTGTCTTCTTTCTTTGTTGCTTCTTCACTTCCTTCTAATTTGGACAATTCACCTTGATGTATCCCTTCTTGTTGCAGCCATAGCAGGTGACTTCAAACTTCGTTTTGGAGCTTGGACTTGGTTGCATCGTCTTTGAATGAATCACCTTTTTGATTTCGCATTTTGTGAAGCCCTTTTTTTTCTTGTACAATTTTCATACAAGGTCGACGAGTTCGGTAGTGATCTCATCATCATCCTCTGAGTCTGACTCATCTTCAGGTTCAGGTTCGGTTCAGCGTTTAACTTTTGGTTCCTTTATTATGTTTGTACCTGCAACAAGAGCAATACTTTTCTCGACCAAAGGTGTATTCGTCTGTTCATGTAATTCAAATTCAGAAAATAATTCGTCTAACTTAATTAAGGAAAGCTCCTTGGAAACTTTGTAAACATCTACCATGGATGCCCACAACGTGTTCCTCGAAAATACATTGAGTACATACCTGATGACATCGTGATTCTCCACCTTTTGTTCGATTGCATGGAGGTCGTTGAGAAGATCTTAGATGCGTGCGTGCAGTTGACTCACTGATTCACCATCCTGCATTTTTATGTTATATAATTTATTTAAAATAAGATCTCTTTTACTTACCTTAGTATCAAAGGTCCCTTCGTGCAGCTCAATTAGTTTTTCCCACAAGTCTTTGGCACTTGAGAAAGAGCCTACTCGGTTTAGCTCCTCTTTTGTTAATCCACATTGGAGAGTGCATGTTGCTTTAGCGTCGACCTCAATCTTCTTCATCAGATTTGTGTCCCAGTTCTCATATAATACTGGTTTTCTAGTGCCGTCAAGAGGGAGCACGAGGTCAGTTTAGATGATTATCTACATCTTGACTTGTGACTTGAGGTGGTACTCCATTCGGCTTTTCCGGTAGCCGAAATCTTCGTCGAAGAAGAGGGGAGGGTGTGCAGTGTTATACCCTTCTTGGTGGGTCATTTAGGAAAAGTCTCTTGCAAAGATAAAAATGATAAAACTTGTTCCAAGACTTAGTCTTGGATTAGTAATGCTGGAGAAGATAAAATAAAAGTGTTTCATGAATTTTGAGAAAAAATAATAATAAAATAATATTAAAAAATATTGTGACAAATTTTGTTAAATGCGATGTTTTGCTAATTCTAACTAATGGTGAAAATTTAAGAATAGATTTTTCAAAAAAAATGAAAGATGTAAGAATTTATTTTTACCAAAAATGAACGAAAAAACTACAAAAAAAATGCTCCAACAATAGTTGTACCGATTCAGAGCAGCCCCACTCTGATATCAATTGTAGGATCGAGAAGTGCTAGAGGGGATGAATAGCACTCATGGCTTTTTCACTCGTTTCGACAGTTCGAGTAAAAACGCAATGGAAATAAGAAATAAAGCAAACAAAACAAGCGCTAACACTTTTCTTTTACTTGGTTCGGAGCCTATGGCGACTCCTAATCCAAGGCTCACACTCGTTGAGTGTTTACTTTGGGCAATTCACTATCAATCTAGAAATTACAAGTACAATAATTAAAGTACAATAATTGAAAGTATACTGACAACTATGAATAAGGAATTTCGGGCTTCCGATTGTCAGAGTTGTGTTATAGCTTCGTCAGATTATCTTTTGAGCAACGCACAGTAGAAAGATTGCGAAGAACAAGTGTATTTCAGCACCTGCTTGAGATTGGCTTAAATAGCCTGCTGAAGGCACCTTCCAATGTAACGACCGCCTGACTGAAACCCTAACTTAGGGCACGGACGTTACTTTTATATATATATATATATATATATATATATATATATATATATATATATATATATATATATATATATACACACACACACACCTTCTAAGGATATATATATATATATATATACACACACACACACACACACACCTTCTAAGGACATTGTTATTTGCACTTCGCTCGATTCAGAAATCTAGTCTGAATTTGTTTCAACTGTTAAGCCATGGTTTGGAGCGAAGCCGAGCTGAGAGGAACTCTATAGTTGCTAAGGGGGTCTGGGCCGTGTGACCCTAACCAACCCTGTGGGCCTACCTGTGAAGGGGCATACTATGGTTGTGTGGCGATGACCAGCCGTGTGGCCTTACCAGACCCAAGTTTGGGTGCGGCCATGTGTGCCACACGGCCGTTTAAGGCCTCCCCTACTGGAGCAGGGCACGATCGTGTGGCTTCCACACGACCGTGTCACCTAGGCAGTGAGGAAGAGGGGCACGGCCGTGTGGCTCACACGGCCGTGTCACCTCGGCTGCGACGAAGGGGTGCACGGCCGTGTGAAACCACACGGCCGTGTCATCTTACCCGAGAAGAAGAGGTGCACGGCCGTGTGCTTCACACGGCCGTGTCACCTTGACCGAGACCAAGAGGAGTGCACGGTCGTGTGAAACCACACGGCCGTGTCACCTTGGTTGAGAGCCAGAGGTGCACGGCCGTGTGGGTCACACGGCTGTGTCACCTTGGCCGTAAGGGAGAGGGTTGGGGCCGTGTGACTCCACACGACCGTGTCACGGCCGTGCGGGGGTCACACACGGCTACACGAGAGTAGTGTTTCTCCCCTTTGTACTCCTCCTTAGCTTCCCATTCTAACTCACTACCTTAGGAGGAGTCTTTGACACACTAATTACTAACAAACTGTCAATTTCATTATACACAATTCTTAATAGTATTTTTATACTAAGAGGAATAAGAAAATAGGTCCATCAGTACCAAAATCTAACATATTCCATGCACTAGTAAGTTCCAAGATCACTTTCCACTGTTCCGTCACAGACACCAGCAAACATTGCTCCTGCTGCCCCTTCTTACTCGAACTTTCCTTTATCTTTATCTGTAGTATACGAAAAAGTAATCTATAAGAAAACGCTTAGTAAGTACCATCTACTCACAAAGCAATGCATTAAAAAGGGAAAACATGCTTTACAAAACTGCTTGAAGGAGCACAAAACATGCACTCAATAATTACTCATGCTAAAACCTGTAATTTGGAAAAATGTACATGGCATGTATTTTTAAATAGACTCATCATGCAAACCTCAACATTTCTAAATAGGATTATCATTAGACGTCAACCTAAAACCATGCTTGTATTGAAAACAAGTAATGAAAACCATAAACCTTGTCATACAATAGAATTCATCAAAACTGCACCTTATAGTTTCTAATTCCCAAAACTTTAACAATGCTTTCACTTAAATAAACAATGAACTTAGGAAAACTTCATATTACGTACTAGTGAAAATAATAATCAACTTGCTTTGGGTCCGGCATTGTACCACTTTGCGCACATCCTTAATAAGATCCGAGGTAGCTAATCCTGAACCTATTAAGGTACTACTAGGCGATCTAGGGGCCTAGGGGTGATTTAGGAGCCCACCCATGGACCTTGTGTCCAATACATGTCATCTTAAAGTAAAATACTTTCTTTTTAATACTTCTTTCTTATACTTGCATTAACTTGTCATTTCAATAAACACCTTGTGTGCACTTAATCCCTGACACTTATAAGGAAGCACCTTGGGGCACTTGATTATGCTTCCTAGTTCCAAAACTTAATGGGAAGCAAATCAAATACTCTAAACTTTAGAGAGCATCTTACAATCATAACATCTATCTCCTTTAACATACATAAAATATATCATGGCATGAATCTTCTTTTAACTTTTATAGATACATACTACAACATGCATCGACGAAGCAACTTATACCGCAGGTGAGAAGTACTTACCTCCTTTTGCTATTTCCTTACTCTTACACCATAAGGGTTAGGGAGAACGACCTCTTTTGTATGCCTCACCCTCCGAATAGACCTTCCCATGTGTACCACTTCCTTGGGAGAATCCTCCTCTTGAAAATCTTGAAAACGTGGAACCCTAGGGTTCTTGGCCGAAAATTGCAAAGGGAAGGAGAGGAAATTCGGCTAGGGAGGAAAGGAAGAGGAAGATGAAAAGTTAAGTTTTCATCTCTTCCTTTCCCTTTATACCAAGTGGAAGTTGAAGTATCTCTTCACCCAAAATCTTCTTATAATCAATTGCTTCCTATTTCAAATGTGATGCCTTACCACCACCTAATGGCTACTTAAACTAATTTCAAGTAAGAGGTCTAGGGTTCAATCCTAGCCCAGGCCATTTATGATTGTATTTTTATTTCTTTTTCTCTTCTTCTACTTTTTTTTTGCTTTATTTAAATAGAGAAAATTTATGGGCGTTACATCCAAGAACAATAATTAAAGTACAATAATTAAAAGTATACCGACAACTATGAATAAGGAATTTCGGGCTTCCGGTTGTCAGAGTTGTGTTACAGATTCGTCAGATCATCTTTTGAGCAGCGCACAGAAGAAAGATTGCGAAGAACAAGTGTATTTCGGCACCTGCTCTAGACTGGCTTAAATAGCCTACTGAAGGCACCTCCAGTAAGGATTTTTATCCCTTCCGCGTCGGAGACGATAGCTTCCGAAGCCTGCGTTGTTTATTCATTCAAAGGCTCCTTCAAGCTCCATGGAAGGCGCCTTGCATCCAACATCCAAGGCTCCTTCAAGCTCTTTTAAGGTGTCTTCTGCCCTACTTCTTGCGCAGTTACAGATAAGATGCCCGAGGCGCCTCCAACAGCCCTGGAGGCATCTCGGATACTGTTCATCCAAGCTTTTTAAGTCCTTTTTTCTCCTTGCAAGATATGTTAGTTCAAAATACCAAACATATCCTGCAAAATAGAGTTAGGATAATAAAATATGAATAAATATAAGTGATTAACAATCTCCGGACTGTCCTCGTAACACCCCAACCCGGGCGGGCCCCACTCGGACCAAACCGGGAACGCCACCAGAATTGCCCATCGGGTTGACGACTTGCTCCACAGACCACCGGAGGTCCTTTCAGCGTACTTTGTCCTCACTCACACGCACCTTGGAAAACTTCCCAAGAGGTCACCCATCCTCAAATTTCTCTAAGCCAAGCACGCTTAACTTTGGAGTTCTTAAGTTTGGGCTTCCGAAAAGAAAGGTACACCTTGGTGATATGGATAGTATCATCTAACCTTTTAAGTCATACTTAACCAGAATCTCAAAACCGGGGTATTACAATCACCCCCACTTAAAGACACAACGTCCTTGTTGTGTAACCACGAATCACACCACAAACAAATCCCAGAACCTCCCTCGCTAGGTGGTGCCGTGGGTGCTCCTGCCACAGGCACACTCACGGTCGTAAGGTTGCTCTGATACCATCTGTAACGCCCCAGCCCGGGCGGGCTCCACTCGGACCGAACCGGGAACGCCACCAGAATTGTCCATCAGGTTGACGACTAGCTACACAGACCACCAGAGGTCCTTTCAGCATGCTTTGTCCTCACTCGCACGCACGCACCCATCCTCAGATTTCTCCAAGCCAAGCACGCTTAACTTTGGAGTTCTTTAGTTTGGACTTCCAAAAAGAAAGGTGCACCTTGGTGATATAGATAGTACCATCTAACCTTTTAAGTCATACTTAACCAGAATCTCAGAACCGAGGTATTACAGTCCCATTCTGACTTTAAGTTTCACTGAAACTCTAGGTCAAACTGACGCCTACTATTCCCTTTTCCGGGAATGCGTCCTCACCTACTCCTTTTAGGAGAGTTTACTTGTTGCCAAACCGGTCCTCCAGACCGACTGGACTTTTGCTCAGCGCCCGAGTCTTCAAGACTTTTCCGCTGGATGTCCGATCCCCGACCCGTCTAGTCTTCCACCTAGTTTGCGACCACTAGAATTTTCACCTAGAGTGTCCGACTCTAAGGTTTTGCCCAAAGTGTTCGACCCGTCAAGACTTTCCGCCTAGGGTTAATTAAAAAGTTTAGAATGGAAAATATGCTAAGGAATTAATTAAAAAATTTGGAATGGAAAATTCCAAAAATATAAATACTCCAATGGCAACTAATATTAAAATTGACTCTGATTCAGAAGGAAAATCAGTAGACTTAAAATATTATAGAAGTGCAATAGAAAGCCTATTATACATAACTGTAAGTTGACATGATATTTTATTTGCAGTATATAGGTATGTATGCTAGATACCAATCTTGTGTAAAAGAATCACATTTAACTAATGTAAAAAAGAATACTTAGATATATTAAGGGAACCCTAGGTGTCGGACTTTGGTACCCTAGGACTAACACATTTAACTTAATTAGGTACTCTGACTCAAACTATACTGGGTGCAAACTAGATAGAAAAAGTACAAGTGGAAGCTCTCAATTTCTAGGTCAGTGCCTAGTAAGATGATCAAGTAAAAAGTAACACTATGTTGCCTTATCCACTACTGAAGCATAGTGCATAACCATGGGAGAATATGCATCTTAATTACTATGGATGATGCACACTTTAAAAGATTACCAATTAGAATATAAAAATATAAAAATTTTAATGATAACATAAGCTCCATCAATTTAATTAAAAATTCAATCCACCACTCAAGGACTAAACACATATAAGTCAAACATCACTTTGGAAGGGATCACGTAGCTAAATGTGACATTGTACTTGACTATGGTGAGTCCAAATCAAACCTAGCTGATATTTTCACAAAACCCTTACCTGAACTCGAGTTCAGTACACTTAGAATACAATTAGATATATGCTTAGTAGAATAGATTCTAAAACTTTCAAAATCATTCCTTTTATAGTATTGAATTTTCAAAAGTCCCAATTTTAATAGTATTTTTCAAAAGACTAGTGGACTTACCCTAGGTATTTACCCCCTATAAAGCATGTACCCATAGGTTTCAGCTAGAGCATCTCACAAGCACACTGGGAATACCTTGCTTGTGTATGAAAAATACTTAGAATGGAGTGAAATGCATAGGGTACTGCCTGGACTTCAGAATGCTTATGTCTGTGCATCAACATAAGTCTGGGTAATAAATACTAAGTTAAATTGATCAAGTTAAGTAATCCATTTTAGTCAAACTAATTGGAATACTTTCTTAACTTGACTAACCAAGTGAAAGCTCTACCTTATGGTACACAGCTAGTAGCTAAAAGTTAGACACTTGTTTAAGGAAAGTAGATATTTGTTTTGAAGATTTTTTTTAACTCTCATGATTAGAATCTAGGACCCTAAAACTTAAGACACTTAATTATAATTTTTAGGGCATTAATCAAGGGAAGTGAAAGGAGTTAAGGCACTAAATTTTGTTTGGACTAAACATTCCTAAAGTTTTTTCAAAATCTAAAATATCCTTTTAAGTTTTTTTGGAAGTTAAGTTTTTAAGGTTTAACTATTTTTTGAAAAGAAAGTTTAACTATTTTTGAAAAGTAACTTTAAATATTTTATTTGAAAAAGAAAGTTTAAATATTTCTATCTAGAAAAATAAGTTTTTTAAAAAGTATTTTTAACTAAGTTTTTATGTACTTAACTAAATTTTTTTCTTTCTTTTCAAAAAGCTAAGTACTTAACTAAGTTTTTTTTTTAAATCTTTTCAAAAAGATAAGTACTAAAATAAGTTTTGATAAAGCTACGTATTTAATAAAGTATTTTTAAGTATTTTCAAAGAAATTATTTTCTTAGCTACGTATTTTTACAAGGGATTCTTTTAAAAGCTAAGTCATTTTCAAAACTTAAATTTAGCTAAAAACTAAGTCACTCTCAAAACTTAAAAATTTGATAATTTTTTCTTAATTAAAGTCTAGTTTCAAAACTAAGAAGTTAGCCTTTTTTTTTTTTTTTTTTGATAAGTCATGTAAGTGCTACCTTTCAAGGGGAGCTTAAGGGGAAAAAGTTAAAAACTAGTCTTTCAGGTTTAAAGATTTTTTTCCCTCTCTCTAACTTAGAACGCTTATTGATATATCTCAAAGGGGGAGAGAAAAGTTAAAGTTAAGAGTTAAACATAAAACATAATTGTTAAGAGTTAAACATGAAATATAATTTTTTTTATAGAAGGGGTTGCATAAGGGGGAGTATGTTTTTTATGTCAAATTATTTTACTTATGCTCATGCTTAAGTTCCTTTAATTATTTCACCTATGCTCATGCTTAAGTTCTTTACATTATTGTTATGGTTTACTTAACTTTGAACCATGTTGTCATAATAAAAAAATGGGAGATTGTTGGTGCAGGGAGTGCCAAACAATCAAACCTAAGTTTTGATTATGGCAAAGGGTTCAAAGTTAAAGTTACTTGTCTAACAAGTATGAATGAGCTTGCAAGAAAGTCCAAAGTGTTCTTAGGTAAAAGTCATAGTGGATTCTAGGCAGCTGGAAAACCCTAGGGGGAGGTTATCCTTGGTGGTAGAATGTCCTAACTATGGTTAGGTAAGGTGAAGTCTTAGCAGGTCGAGCACTTTGGACGAAATCCTATAGTCGAGGACTCTAGGTGAAATCCTAGTGGTCGCGGATCAGGTGAAAGTCTGGACGGGTCATTGAGCGGACATTCAACATGAAGACCTAAAGTCTCAGACCCTGAGCAAAAGTCCAGACGGTCTGGAGGACCAATCTGGCAAAAGGTAAACTCTCCTGAGAGAAGTAGGTGAGAACGCATTCCCCGAAGAGGGAACAGTAGGCGTCGGTTTGACCTAGAGTTTTAACAAAACTCAAAGTCAGAATTGGACAGTCAGAGGCTGTCAAATTCATATTATATATTGTTTATTGCTTAGACTAACTTTATTTTGTAAAAAATAAGGTGGTTGGAAAAAGTTGGTTTGGGCGCCCGGAGGGGGTCCGGGCGCCTGAAGTTGGTCCGGGTGCCAGGAGCTGGTTCGGGTGCCTGGGATACCCTGTAGAGGAGTTTTCGCTCGGGTGAGGAGCTTAGGCAAGTGCCTTTGCGCTCCGAGCGCTCAGAGCTGGTCCGAGCGCCCGGAAGGCCAAAGTTCATCTCTTCGCCATGTTGGAGCATGCTGATTGGATGGCCCTATGTCACGATCTAGGCACCCGAAATAGCATATAAAAGCATCATTTGACTAGAGGCTAAAATACAATATTCTTAACGACTTTTGCTCTTACGCGCTGCTCAGAAAATACCTTCTCGACGCTCAAACGCTGCTCCAACGACCTAAAATAAGAATCTTCATATTTGTAGTTGTCGGTATTCTTTACTTTAGAGTTGTTTTGATCTTATAATTTCATATTTGTACTTATTCGGAATTGATAATGAATTGCCCAACGAAAGTGATCGACAATTGTGGGCCTTGGAGTAGGAGTCATCACAGGGTCCGAACCAAGTAAAACCAATAGTGTTAGTATTGTTCTTTTATCTTCCACTGCATTTTACTCGACTACTTTTAAACGAATGTGATAGCCACGAGCGCTATTCATCCCCTCCCCCCTCTAGCGCAATGATCCTAGATATCTAACATACAACTAATTTTCCTTTGGGTCAATTGCTTTTAGCATAGATATACGTCTACCGATATAAAATATACTAAATCTACCAAAAGTGTCTTCCTTTGGGTCAACACAATAGTTCGATGTAGTAGCATGTGTGTAGATAAACCCTAGGAACTTTTATCGAATAGATAATCACTTAATCAACCTTAACAATATGAAAATTAAGCTTATGAATTGATTGATACTATATGACAATCTATTAGTTTAACCTGATCGATTACCCTAATAGATTCGAAAGCCTACTGTATGTGATTTCAGGATCATCAATCGATTGATGATGAGTGTCAATTGATGGGTGCAAACCAATCGATTTGGCTAATCAATCACAAAACCTTCTATGTTTGATATTTAACTCATTAATCTATTAAGACTTCATGACAATCAATTGGATCTCACCAATTGATTACCTTAATTGAGAAAACAAAAAACCTTCTTTTTTAAAGCAAAAATGAAATGAGTTGGACACACCCTTGAAGAAGATCACATAGAAGGGAATGGTTAATCGATTAGAAATCATTTCTAATCGATTAATAATTGATCCTTTAAAACTATTAATTGATTATAAAAAATTTCAATCGATTGATATCATGAATCGATTAGGTTGATTGATTCCAATCTATTTTATCTCTACTTAAGGCTTTCAATCGATTGGTAGCCTAAATCAATTGACTAGATCGATCAGAAATTGATCCTTTATTTAACCTAGACATGCTAATTGATTGGTGAAATTCACCAATCTATTGGTGTCAACTGAATTGATTGGACAATCGATTCGACTCGATTCTATTTGTAATTTTAATCTTGATAATCAATTGGTCAACCAGGCCAATCGATTGAGTCATCACGATTTAACCTAAAATTAGGTTTAACAAGGCGGTTCTTCCTGAAGACAGCAACGGTTTATCACTGTTCTTTGTGAAATACATGAACGACATAGAAGATTGAGCCTTTCCTAAGTTTTCTATGCAAAAGATTTTCGACAATCAAATATTAGCAAATCCTAATATTATCTAGCATGTAAACAAAGATCGATAAAAAAACAAGCACTATTGTCATGAAATCGAAGAAACTGAGTCTTGGCTCTGATACCAATTATTAGTACTTTAGTTTTTTCCTTACCGTATGAATTCTAGGAACAAAATAAGAACTAGAGCAGAGAAAACACAAGACATATGAACATGGATCAGGTTACATCGAAAACATGGCACAATAACATAAAGCATAAACCAAATTCGACAAGGAACCTATTTGAAGAGTCATGTTCTTGTCTTTAGTATCGTCCAAGAATTCCTTAGGAAGAAGAAGAAGCGGAAGCAAGAAGATGTTAGGTCAAGATCTCTAAACACTTTGGGACTAACCCTATATATAATGAATATCCATTATCATCTCATAGATGATAATGGATGTGAATAATGGGTCATGCACTTATGAGGTCCACATCTAATAATCTGATATCCAATAACCTTAAGTTATCATTTAACATATTTCAGTATTGTAAATCTTAAATTACATGCGAGTCCACCTTAAGAAATATTAAATTCAAAACTTCTTAGACCTATCGTGAAAGTGGGTCTTATCATTAGTAGGTGTGTACGCTCCTCGAGACATTAAATTGAAATATCTCGGATGCTACAGGGTCCAAGCTTTGTCACGGGAGATGTCCCCAATGACTAAAAGAGATCTCACTTGGGGATGATAAGTACCCTTGGTGTGATTGACCTCCAAGATTAAGTTCTGACATTTCTAGGAGGTATGCACGTATTCCTACAGCTTCTCCTTGTCGACATCGTCTCTTTCTCCATAGGCCTCATTTGCACCACCATCGCTGCCTTTACAAAATCACCATAACTTGGGTAACCGGATCCTCTGCCCTAGTTGTGGTTGCTAGCAGCAGAGGAGGGGAGAAGTAGAGGAGTAAGAGAGAAGTAGAAGAGGAGATGGCGATGACAGAATCGACTCCTAGATGAGAAAGTTTGCTAGGTTCTTCAGGCAGAGTACTCCGGCAACGAATCCAAGGAGAAGGCAAAGGGGATTTTGACATGGTCCACTTCTCGCTTGCTTCCATCCGATTTCGAGAGGATGAAAAATAGAGATCAAAACAAATAGATTTGAAATACATCTATCCTTTATTTTATTTTACATGTAAACAATGGAAAGTATCTCGTTTTTTATGTTATCTGCCTTTTTCTCATATGCACTTAGGAGTAAACACAGCATTAATATATTTCTTAGCCCTTCTAAACTTGTTATAGTCAATGAAGGATTTCTTTACTAGGAATCAGAAGATGTCCTCGTGAAGGCCCTAGGAGAAGGTGTTAATTAATACCTTCGATGTAGTGGCTAAGACCTCCAAGGCTTGCCTAGTGAAATGCTAAATGTATGATTTAGGTTGAAAAGATGAGTGGTGACTTATGGTATCTTTTGTCGCTAGGAAAGTGATGTAGAAAGGTCAAGCTAAAGTCTTCAATGGAATGTAAGGTCTCCGGCTTTAAACTATTGAACCATTATTAATGGCCTAGTATAGAATGCTATCAGGATGAATTTTCATATGTACTTCTCTTATTTATTTAAATGGTCGATGAAAAATTTCCGTGAGATTAAATCTGTCATCGTAGATTCAACATTACCTAACCTGATTAATCATTAATGAGCCAATCTACTACGGGTGATGAGAAACTTGACACTTCACCCTTACCTAGACATTAGTCCCTTCTTGTATTTACCATCTCAATGTCTCAACTCACTACTCCCATAGACAATATAGACGATGCTAAAATGATGCGTCTAGAAACTATTGCTGAGATAAACAACTGAATTAGACAATGACACTTCAAGGTTGGATGATATGGAGGCCAAGAGATGGAGGTTGTGGGATGCTAGCAAGGAGATACCTACCTACACTCACTAGAGAAAATGTTAGAGATCATCAGAGAAGTGATCCTCCGATGATTAAGAAAAAAATCAAAAAGAGAAAGGAGAAAAATGCAATAGTAGTAGGGTTTTAGATTACCTCTTGAAGATATCAATACTTGCTATTTACAGGTGATGAGGTGAGACGGCGTTTTCCATGGATATCAGCAGTCTTCCTAGGAAATATTATCATGATTTCAAAGCCCTCATGAATGCAACGTATTTTAATAAGGGATCCAAAAGCAAACCTTTAATATGGAAGAAGTGTATATATATATTTTTTGGTGGGTACATCTTGCTAACTAGTGCTAGATTTAAAACATATGTGATGTTATTATTTTAGAAAAATTATGAAGATTGTGCTGGATTTGTCTATTTACAAAAACTGAAAGTGAATTCCTAAAAATTGAATGTTATACAAATCTAATAAAGTCAGTTTAAAACTAACTTTAATACTAGAAAATTTTTCACTAAAAAACATTTAAAATTAAGAGTGAAAAACGAGATCACAAAAGAAAGATTGGAGAGTGATTATTTTCCCGGGAAATTAGACTGCGAAGCTTCCTGCCTTGTCCTCTATGCCTACTCCACGGATCCAGTTCCTTCCTTCCCGCGCAGCCGCGCTCCTTCCTTTATTCTCTTCTTCTTCTTCTTTTCCTCCTTTGTATAAATCTCTTCCCGTAACAGCAGGCAAAATCAAAACTTTCAGCTCTCCTCAGGAAGACACAATGGTGGACGCAGAGTACCTCCAGGAGATCGAGAAGGCGCGAAGGGACCTCCGTGCTCTCATCTCAAACAAGAACTGCGCTCCCATCATTCTCCGTCTCGCGTAACTTTGCAGTGTTTTCAATGGTGAGCTTGAAGTCTTTTTGTCCACAATATGATTTCTCAGTATTCTTAGTTTCGCAGATGGCATGATGCTGGCACATACGATGCCAAAACAAAATCAGGCGGCCCTAATGGCTCGATAAGGTTGGAGGAGGAGTATTCTCATCGAGCAAATGCTGGACTCAAGATAGCAATTGATCTTTTAGGTAGACACACCCATCACTTTATTGAAATTTCTGCAGTAGGCCTGTTTAGTTTCATAACAATGCGAAATTGCAAGTTACTGGACATCTTATGTCGTTGGTTACAGAACCAGTAAAGGAGAAACATCCAAACGTTTCATATGCAGACCTCTACCAGGTTACTTACTTTCCTGCCTCAGTTCCACTCGGTTCAATTTTTCTGTTTCCATATGCAGACCTCTACCAAGCCACATTAAAGTTGACTATCATTCAATTTACATATGTTTCATATGAACTAACTCTGGTTTCAACTAGTATTGCCGATTTCTATTTTAGTAGTTCCATTTCGGTAGGATCAAAATAACTGGAATGAAAACACTGGCAGCTTGCAGGAGTAGTTGCGGTGGAGGTAACCGGCGGACCAACTATTCAGTTTAAGCCAGGGAGAAAAGTATAATCAAGTGTTTCAGTTGAAGCGGCTACTATTTGTAGGGCTCATTGTCTTATTCTTTTGTGTTTTCTTTTCTAGGATTCATCTGTTTGTCCTGAGGAAGGACGTCTTCCAGATGCCAATCAAGGTGATCCGCCATCGTCATCTTTACAGAAGGCTCATAAGCTGTTTCAGAAATTGATAAAATTTTGAGACCTCGAACTGAAACAGAAGGAAGAGAGATTTCACCAAGTTAACAAAAATACTCCTTTTGCTAACGGTTTGAAAATTTTAGGTGTTTCGCATTTGCGGGAAGTCTTTTACCGAATGGGTTTGACAGACAAGGATATTGTCGCACTGTCTGGTGGCCACACCCTGGTAAACTAGCAGCATTCTTGCAGATGGCTATCTAATTAACTAACTACATGTAATGAATACTGAAACTCATTCATTGCTAAAGGGAAGAGGGCATCAAGAGAGATCAGGACATGAAGGCCCATGGACAAAGGATCCTCTCAAGTTTGATAACTCCTACTATGTGTATGACTTATCTGACTAATTATCAAGAAACTGTATTACCTGAGTACAATTTTTCTTTTCTTTTTAGTTCATTCAACTAAAACTACTTTTACTTGGATTTTGCCTCTACAGAGAATTGCTGGAAGGGGAAACAGAGGGACTCTTGAAACTTCATACTGATCTTGCTCTGTTAGAAGATCCTGTTTTCAGAGGCTATGTTGAGTTTTATGCAGAGGTAATATTTATTAATCATTGTTTCATTTCTGTTATTTGAAATTTCTTTAAAACGTGAGTAAATTTTGGGTGTCCGTAGGACGAGGATGCTTTCTTCAAAGATTATGCAGAATCACATAAGAAACTTTCAGAGCTGGGCTTTACTACCAGAGGAAGGACAAGCTGTATAATACTGCAAGGTGCAGTCGGTATTGCGCTAGCAGCTCTATTCCTCATTCCAGTACATATTTATGATCTTAATGCGAAAATGAAGGATTTCTTTTGCTGATTGGTTATGCAATTCGGTATGTAATCTATTAAATGTGTGCTCGATGGAATGTAAATCGTATTATGAATCCCAATAAAATTCGAATTTGATGTCCTGTTTTGAGAAGTTTGACTTGACTTGAGATGTTTAAGGGCTAAGGGATAGGAGGCCAGATATAAAAGGAAGAAAAAAAAATAGAAACTTCTTAGCTCCCTTTCACCTTTATAACCTTTCCTGCATAAATTCAATGTTTCTGTAATAGAACTTCGATCATAATAAAGGTGAATAGTTATCACTAAACTGAGACCTCCAACTTGAAAAGAAGAATAATACTAAAAAGAATTAGCAAAAACAAGAGTTTCTTTAACTCTACATGAAAAAGAAATTACAGATTGATTGGCTGCACCTGATGGAACTAGTGTGTGTGTATATATATTGATTTTGAGACATAAATGGTAGAATACATATGTATCTTTAATATATATTGATAGATGAACTTTTGGACAAGACTTAAGAGACATGATCTGTCACGCTGAAGACTGCTTTACAACATAATAGAAAAAGGCATCTTGCTTGGAACAATTCCACAGTACAAATTCATACAGAGAATAACCAATCTCATTGTAGAACAATATAAGTAGATAAATAAGCATATTTAATCATACTAATAAACTTTATACTCTCTGAAACAATAATTTATATAAATAGATAAATGCAGTAGGTGATAGGGTAATAAATACAAATTAGAATAACCTTTGAACAATGAAACACATAACATAATGAAAGTCAAAGAATAAAAGAAATTGAAAATTTAGTAGAAGTGTAAAATGTTAGATGCTTCTAATTGGTTGGGTTCAACCATGTTTGACCAAGGGTGTAAATCTAGGGTCCGGATTGCACTGAACCAAAAGTGGCTTGTGTGTGAGCATAACTTGCGCACATCGAATGTCAAACCGGACGGAGCAAAATTTGCTCAAGCGAATTAACCAACGTTCTTCCATTCAAATCATTCTTTTGTTTGCTTCTCAAGCGAATTAATCGGACGGATGCATTAATGTGTCGATTAATGGTGAATCCGTAATTTCCGATTTGAAACGATCGACAATTGATGATCAACGGTGAGTCAGGCGGGGAAATAAAGTAAATGACCCTTAATCGGTCATTTACTACTACGAAGGGCCAGAGCTTGTATACAAGGAGTTCATGACTATGCAGAACAAGTGTACAAGAGCAAACGAACAAACAAAGAAACTTCATCCACCTTTATTCCCCCTCGCTTCCTTTCTTTCTACCGTGTAAAAATAAAGTGTTAGAATTGGGATACATCAATAATGAACTAAAGGATGCATCTACAACAGGATCTAGCTACCATCAATTTCTAAAGCAATATTGAAACTAAAACAATGGCTAACGAAGAGCTAACCTGAATCCATCACAAGGTTATTGCTTCTTACTTGCCACCAGAGATCCTGCAAGAGTGGAATAATCTTTTACAGCAGTGGGCGACAGCAATCCCTACTCCTTCTCAATGGGAAAGAGAGGAGGTCAATGAATAAGCTCAAGAACATGCCCTAATTCATGAGCATCGTCCCTTATATACCAAGTTTATCCTATAGGGACTATCCACTTAAAGCTCATTCATCATTAGCAGCCCATTAATATTAATGAACCAAGTTATTAGATCTATACATTGAATCAACATCCATTTAATCCAAACCTCCTTTATATGTAATTAAGCATTAGATCACTTAATTAGAGTTTGGTTTCCTTAATAGCAATTAGTTGTGTGTGTATTAATCAAGTGTAAGCCCATCTTATAGAGATTAAGTCCACCCATGTGGACTTAATTGGATTTAGTCCACCCATGTGAACTTAATCCTACAATCTCCCACTTAGGTTATACTTAATTCCTTATACATCACACAACCCCTTAGTTGAACTCAACATGTCAAACTTTATGGGTTAAAAACTCCTTTAAACAATCTGGTCCATTAAATCAATTAGTATATGACTAAAGAAGGCATAGCTACTATAACTGTAACAAGATCCAACAGTAATCACAGTACTAATATCATCAACGACATAGATCAAATATGGATGTATAATATAAGAATGGCACAAAATGTGATATATATGTGCACATTCTTAAAGTCTTCTTTATGACCCAAATTAGGTCCAAATTATATTCACCAAAACCTTATGCTAAACTGCAGTGGTAAATTATGATTCAACTTTATGACTCCAAATGAAGTCCACATCATATTTACATCAATCAAATGTAAAACCATAACAGTAAATATGATATCCATATGTTAGAAAAAGTCAAAATCATGCACACTTATAGAAAATCTACAATATATACAATGAGCTAAAATATGTTTTCATGAATATAGAGCATCACATAAAATACAAATTCCTACATAATGGATACTTCATCAAAAGAAAGAACCCTCATGTTCAGCACATGCTGATGAAACACCTTGTGTGACAAGCCCTTGGTGAGTAGATCTGCTAACATGGGATCTATCCTTATATGCTCTATCATTATTTAACCATTCAGAACTCTTTCTTTAATAGTTAAAAATTTTATGTTGATGTGTTTAGACTTCGATGAACTCCGATTATTCTTAGAATACAATTCTGCAGTTTTATTAACACAATTAATCCTCAATGGCCTGTCAATGCCCCCAATGATTTGTAAACCTATGATAAGGTTTCGCGTCCATATCCCGTGGTTAGATGCTTCATAGCAAGCTATAAACTCTATCTCTATAGTTGAAGTGGCTATAAGCGTCTGTTTAACCTGAGGTGTACTTTCTGCTATCTAATCATCAAGCAAAATCGGAGTCTAAATATCCAATGATCTCCAAATGACCTGATCTTCGATATGTGAGCATGTAATCTTTCGTTCTTTGTAAATACCGTATAACCCTCTTTACAGCTTTCTAATGCTCTGGTCCAAAGTTACTCAAATATCTTCTCAACATTACTACAATGTATGCAAGATCCGCGCGCATACATATTTGAGCATACATCAAATTCCCTACTGTAGATGCATAGGGGAATTGATGCATTTCCTTAATCTCAAGTTCATGATGTAGACATTGTTGCAAGCTAAGTCTATCACTCTTTGCCACCAGAGTGTCGCTAGGAGCACAATTCTGCATATCATACCGAATAAGCACATTTTCTATATAGGCCTTTTGTGATAGTCCAAGTGTGTACCGTGAACGATCACGTATAATCTGTATGTCTAGGACAAAAGATGACTCACCAAGATCCTTTATTTCCAATTTACCGAATAGAAATGACTTGGTTTCTAATAGTAGACTTTTGTCATTGCTTGCAAGCAATATATCATCCGTGGGTCCGGCACTAGGGGAGCCTCTAAGGTAGCGGATCTACCTATTTTGCAAGCAATATATCATCCATATAGAGAACAAGAATGATAAACTTGCTCCCACTAAACTTGATATACAAACATTTATCAACTAAATTCTTCTTAAAATCATATGAAGAAACCACTTGATCAAATTTTCGATACCATTGACGAGATGTTTGCTTTAAACCATAAATGAACTTCCTTAGTTTACCTACTAGGTGCTTTGAATCTCTCGATTGAAAGTTCTTCGATTGCACCATGTATATAGTTTTCTCAATGTTCCTATTGAGAAAAGTAGACTTAACATCCATTTAATGTAGCTCTAGGTCATAATGAGCTATAAGTGTCATGATTACCCTAAGAGAATCTTTCGTTGAAATCGATGAAAAAATCTCCTTGTAATCAATGTCCTCCTTTTGAGTAAATCCTTTGGCGACTAAGCATGTCTTATACTTTTTGACATTACCATGTGAATCGAGTTTTGTTTTAAATATACATTTACAACCAACAGATTTCACACCTTCAGGCAATTCGACAAGTTTCCAAACATTGTTGTCCATCATAGACTTCATCTCTTCCTTCATGGCATTGATCCATCTTTCCGGATGAGGGTATTTTTTTTATTTCTTGGAATAATGTAGGATCATCTTCCAACCCAATGTCAAACTAATGCTCTTAGAGATATTGTAACGACCCGACCCCTCGGCCCCTTGGGCGGCCACACTGGCGGCCCATTGGCGGCCCCTTGGCGGTCCCTTGGGCGGCCCCACTGGCGGACCAACTAGCGACCTCTTATGTCGTCGACCGACGACCCTCGGGCGTGTGTCGTTACTCACAAGGTCTTCCCACCCCTGACCAATGGATTTTTACCTTCCCCAGGATTCGAACTCTAGACCTCCAGGATAAGAACTAGACTTTTTCAATCCTGGTAGCCAAGTGGGTGGCGCTCACTTGGCTACTAGGATTCATAAACTCTAGTACTTATCCTGGAGGTCTAAAGTTCAAATCCTAGGGAAGGCAAAAATCCACTGGCCAGGGGTGGGAAGACCTTGTGAGTAACGACACACGCCCAAGGGTCGTCGGTTGACGACATAAGGGGTTGCTAGTTGGGCCGCCAGTGGGGTCTCCCAAGAGACCGCCAAGGGGCCGCCAGTGTGGCCGCCCAAGGGGCCGAGGGGTCGGGTCGTTACAATAAAAAAGGCGCCTTTTATTGTAACGACTCGACCCCTCGGCCCCTTGGGCGGCCCAACTAGCGGCCCATTGGCGGTCCCTTGGGCGGCCCAACAGGCGACCCCTTATGTCGTCGACCGACGACCATCAGGCGTGTACCGTTAATCACAAGGTCTTTCCACCCCTGGCCAGTGGATTTTTGCCTTCCCCAGGATTCGAACTCTAGACCTCCAGGATAAGTACTAGAGTTTATGAATCCTGGTAGCCAAGTGAGCGGCAAATAAATTATCACGTCCCAGGTAGTCCCTGCCCGAATAAAATTTCGACAGCATCTCTCCTGTATGGGTGACAATCTGAAACTTTATACATTGCCCTCAGGGCCACATATACCTCGGCCAACACGGCCGGAACAATAACAATAATAAAAATGCAACAACCAAGCATCCATGCAGTTTAATAGTAAACAAACTAAAGCAGTGATAAGAAAACTCAAAAACAACCCTACTCAACTACACCCATAAAGCTCAAAACACGACGAACCAGAATCCACTCACCTCTTCTGCCATCCAGGCAGACATGTAGTAAAACAAATTCAAATAAAATTCATCGACAACATCTATAAAGTAAACTAATACAAGTCCAGATAGTGCAATAAGAGAATAAGAACCAAAGTCTGAAAACAACACATCCTTGGAAGAGTGCAGGGGACTAGCGACTGGAACTCTCCGGATAGCCTCAACCTGAAATGTAATAATAACCATGGGATGAGTCAACTCCTCAGTGGGTAATATTGATATAAAGTCAAAGTACCCGCCTCCAATAGAAAGGTCAAACCGGTCCAAATCCGACGTCGAGATGCTCGTCTCGCGTCAAGGTCCTGTGTCACCAATATACATACATTTTTATTTAGCTACAACTCAAATGCATAGCTAAATAAAATCCTTAAGGCTAAATTAGGGTAAAACCCTAATCAATCTAACCATCTAGTAATCCAATTTATCCCTAATTCAATACATGTACCTAGGTTAACGTTAGTTATTAACCTATCTATCAATCATCGACAACATGATCAAAACCCTATACCTTACCTCAATTCACAGCTGTTGTTGATCCACATCTAGGGATAGTGCCGCCGAAAGGAGTAGCCGCTGCTGGAGACCAGGACTCTACAACCAGAGACCACCATCCTCAATTAGCATAACCATTCCACCCAACACAGTGCTCCTATTGGCAGGACACGAAAAAAAGCACAAAATCGAAAACCAAACCCTAAACCCTCACCTTCAATCCCACTGTCAGATTACTGCCGCTCGTTGTCATCTTCTCCAACTTCTTGTTTTCGGTGATCTAGGGCACCGTGTCAACAGGGGAGGCGGCGCACAGTGTAGAGGACAAGAAGAGGGGGGCCAGAGGAGAAGGTTAGGGCACAGCTCTGGATTTGGGGGGAGGGGTGGCCGCGATGTTGTTCAGTGTTGGAGGAATCGGTGCCGGCAGTGGAAGGAATTCGGCTAGGGCACGCGAGTTCGGCGGCGTTGGGTCGGCACTACTCCATGCGGCATCGGTTGTGACGATGACAGCGGCGCTATGGCTCGGATGCCGGCGGATCGAGGGTGGACGTCACGTCGGCCAAATGAGAAGAATCGGGGCTCTTGTCACCGGCGGCAGAGGTGTGAGGGCATGCGCGCGAGGTCGAGCGGCCTGGCTTCAGGTGGAGGAGATAGTGAGTTCGGGAGAAGGGCACGGTGAGGAAAGGGGAGGAGGGAGTCGGGCACGGCTTAAATCGCAAGGAGAAGGAGAAGGGAAACCGTCCGACGTCGGTTAGGGAAAATGGGCGTCGGGCGCGCGGGAGAGAAAGAAACGGAGAAAAGAAAATGAGAAAGGAAAATAAATAAAGAAAATCAACTTTTCCTCACTTAAATGGGTAGCCTAAATAGGCTTTCCCGAAGCCTATTTTTATCCCCGTAAACTCGTCCATACGAGCTCCGAAAAATTCTCGAAAAATTCTTTAAAATTCCAAAAAAATCCCTTATCATTATTCGCCCATTTTCGGTATTTTACATTCTCCCCCACTAATAAAAATTTGGTCCCCAAATTTCGTTATCTACCATCAGCAAGTACTAACAACAAATAGAAAGTATAAATGCTGAATAGAAAATAACTCACACACCTCAAGTGAAAAGATGGGGGTATCGAGCTTGGATAGTATCCTCGAGCTCCTAGGTAGCCTCCTCGTCCGAATGATACTGCCATCCTACTTTAACCAGCCGGATAGTCTTGTTCCACAACTGACGCTCTTTCCGGTCCAGAATCCATACCGGAACCTCCTCATAAGTGAAGTCAGGCAGAACGGGAACTAAGATATCTGTCAGCACATGTGTCGGGTCGGGTACATATCTCCTCAGCATAGATACGTGAAATACATCGTAAACGCCTGCCAAGGACGGTGGTAGTGTCAGACGATAAGCTACTGCTGCAATCCTCTCCAGGATCTGGAAAGGTCCAATGTACCGCGGAGCTAGCTTACCTCTGAGGTCAAATCTCTTCACCCCTTTCGTGGGTGAAACTCACAGAAATACATGGTCGCCAGTAGAGAACTCCAGGGTCTGCTTCTCCGATCAGCATAACTCTTCTGGCAGTCCTGTGCCTCTGACATCCTCCGTCTGATAGTACGGACCAAGTCCGTCTCATGCTGAGCTCTATGAGGTCCCAACAACTGGGCCTCCCCAACCTCATCCCAGAGGGTGGGTGTCCGATAAGGCCTGCTATACAACGCTTTAAACTGTGTGATAGCCGAATGAAAGCTGTTGTTGTAGGTGAACTCTACCAATGGCAAATGGTCCTCCCAACTGTCTCTGAAATTCAATACACATGACCTCAGCAAGTCCTATAGAGTCTGAATGGTCCACTCTGACTATCCATCTGTCTGCGGATGGAAAGCTGTACTGAAATGGAGCTGAGTGCCCAAGGCCTGCCGTAGACTCTGCTAGAAACGAGACGTGAACCGGGGGTCTCTATCCAAAATAATAGTCAAAGGAAAACCATGTAATCTGATGATCTCCCGACAATACAGATCTGCCAATCGATCTAGGGAATCAGTCTTCCGAATCGCTAAGAAGTGCGCGGATTTGGTTAATCGATCAACGATTACCCATATCGTATCATGGCCTCATCGTGTCCTAGGCAAACCCACCACAAAGTCCATGGTAATATGTTCACATTTTCACTCATGAATAGGAATCCGCTGAAGTAAGCCGGCAGGTCTCTGGTGCTCGGCCTTCACCTGCTGACAGATAAGACATCTAGCTACAAATTCCGCGATGTCTTTCTCATACCGTTCCACCAGTAGGAACACCTCAAATCTTGATACATACGGGTCCCACCTCGATGGATCGTAAATCGAGAGCGATGAGCCTCCTGAAGTAGCTCCTGTAAGACCGGGTGAGACTGAGGTACGCATAATCTGCCTCGGAAGTATATAATACCCTCCTCATCTCGTGTGAACTCGGTCTATTGCCCGGAAGCTATCTGACTGCCAATAAACTGCAAATGCTGATCACCGGCCTGGGCCTCTTGGATACTGTCCTGATCGACGACTGAGCAACCATGGTAACCAGAATACCCTGCTCTGTCTGTCCCTACTCCTGAAGGCCCAACTCAGAGAAACCCTAAACCAAGTCTGTAACTGAAACTCGGTGGCAAGCCAAAGTCCCTCTGGACTTCCTGCTGAGTGCATCGGCAACTACATTAGCTTTCCTTGGGTGGTAGCTAATAGTACAATCATAATCCTTCAGGAACTCCATCCATCTCCTCTGTCGGAGATTAAGCTCCTTCTAGATGAAAATATATTTGAGACTCTTATGATCAGTGAGAATCTCAAATGTAATGTCGTACAGATGATGTCGCCAAATCTTCAGAGCAAAGATGATGGTGGTTAGCTCCAAATCATGTACTGGGTAGTTCTTCTCATGCTCCTTCAACTGACAAGAAACATAGGAGACTGTTGGATCGAAAGCGCTAGAGGGGGGTGAATAGCGCTCGCGGCTATTTCACATTTTTCGAAAATCATTCGAGTAATTTAAACGCGACGGAAAGGAAAAGTAAAGTACATACAAAGACACAGGTGGTTTACTTCGTTCGGAGCCTATCTCGACTCCTACTCGAAGTCCCGTGGTCCTTGACCGCTTTCGGTGGGCAACAACTATATAGCGCAAATCTTTACAAGTGAATAAGTACAAGTATTAAACACAAAAGATTATACCGACAAATACAAAGATGAATGAATTGGTTGTCGTTTGTCGGAGTAGCAGAGTCTAGTTGAAGCTTTCGGAGCAGCGTACAAGATCACACGTTCTTCTGTTCGAATTGATGTACTGAGCTGCACCTCGAGGCCTCCTTTTATAACTCTACAAAGTCTGATCCAGATCCCCCAATCTCGGGATCAGCTTTGACCCGAAGCGGATCGGTCGACCGATCCTCACGTTCGGTCGACCGATCAGATGATCTCCACCGCATCTGATCCGTTGATCCGTCGCTCCACTTCGATCTGGTCAAGCTCTATCCCCTGGGTTCGGTCGACCGATCGCAATATCCGATCGACAGATCAGTCTCCTCTGACCCGCTCACCTCGGCCTGATCCAGTCGACACTTATCCCAAGTTCGGTCGACCGATCCCAAGGTCCGGTCAACCGATCCCTGGTCGAGCCCGGTCTAACTCCTGGAAACTTGATCAGCCAGCTTGGGGGTTAGGTAGACCGATCCCAAAGTTCGGTCGACCGATCCCAAGGTTCGGTCGACCGATCCCAAGGTTCGGTCGACCGATCCCGGTCAGTTCTAACCCTGCACAAAAGTATTAGTTTCCTGCAAGACAGAGTTAGAACACAAAGGATAATATACAGAAATAAATTTGATAGTCACCGAACTGTCCAGGTCTGACTTCGGGTTTCCGACCGGAAACCCTAAGTCGACCCGACACCTACTGTTCCCTCTACGGGGAACGCGTCCTCACCTACTCCACTCAGGAGATTTACCTATTGCCAGTGCAATCCTCCAGATCGACTGGACTTTTTCTCGGTGCTCGATGCTTCCGGACTTTCTGCTGGACGTCCGCTTCCCGGCTGGTCCAGTCTTTCACCTGGTTCGCGACACTAGGACTTTCCACCTAGGGTTACCCCCCCTAGGACTTTTGCCTGAAGCACTTGACCCACCAAGACTTTCTGCATAAGGTTACCACCCTCTATGACCTAGGGTTATCACCCCTAGGGTTTTTACCTTGCCTGACCACAGTTAGGACTTACCTGAAACACTCAATCAAGTACGTTAGATTACAACACACCTTAACTTTGAATCCTTTGTCATTATCAAAACTCAGGTTCGATCGTCGGATGCTTCCCGCGCCAACAGAGACTACCCTGCCGTGCTGCATCAAAACAGCGCCCACATCCTGAAGAGACGTGTCGGTGTAGAGTACAAATCCGTCCTCTCCGGAGGGTAAAACCAAAACTAGAGCCAACACTAATCTCTGCTTCAGTTCCTGGAAGCTAGTCTCGTAGTCCTTGGTCCAAGTGAACTTCATGCCTTTCCTGGTCAGGCATGTCAGTGGCATAGCGATACGCGAGAAACCCTCGACGAACCGTCTGTAATATCCTGCTAGTCCCTGAAAACTGCGGATCTCCTGAACTGATTTTGGCTGCTCCCAACTGGTGACAGCCTTGATCTTCTGAGGGTCTACTGAAATACCTCTGCTAGAGACCACATGTCGCAGAAAATTGACTGAGGATAGCCAGAAAGCACACTTGCTGAACTTCGCGTACAGCTGATGTCGTCGAAGAGTCTCCAAGACTATGCGAAGATACGGTGCATGTTCCTCCTCGGAACGCGAGTAAACCAATATGTCATCGATGAAAATGATAACAATTTGATCAAGATACTCAAAGAAGACGTGATTCATCAAATCCATAAACACCGCTGGAGCATTGGTAAGCCCAAATGGCATTACCAAAAACTCATAATAGTCGTATCTAGTATGGAATGTTGTCTTCTGAATATCAGATTCTCTGACTCTCATCTGATGATATTCGGATCGCAGATCAATCTTAGAATACACTGATGTACCTCTGAGCTGATCCAACAAATCCTCAATCCACGATAAAGGGTACTTATTTCTGACGGTCACTACATTCAGCTATCTATAGTCAATGCACAACCTCAGTGTACCATCCTTTTTCTTGACAAATAATACCGGAGAACCCCATCAAGAAGCACTAGGGCGCATAAATCCCCTGTCTAAAAGCTCTTGGAGTTGAACCTTCAGTTCGTTCAACTCTTTTGGTGTTATACGATAAGGAGCTTTTGATGTCGGCGCGGTCCCCGGAATCAACTCAATAGAAAACTCCACTTGCCTTCTGGGAGGCAAATCTGGTAGCTCCTCTGGAAATACATCCGGATAATCTCAGACTATTGGAACATCGGAGAGTTGAGAACTACTGTCATCTTCCGTATGAATCAAGAATAGTAGAAAACCCTGACAGCCATGTGACAACAGCTTCTGAACCTGAATCGCTAAAATGATCGATATGCTGTCATCTCTGATGCCAGTGAAATCCCACGAGGGTTGGTTCGGAGGCCGGAATGTGTCCACCCTCGTCTGGCAATCAACAGTGGCATGATATGCTGACAAACAGTCCATGCGAAGAAAAATATCAAAGTCGACCATTTCCAATACTAAAAGATCTACCGTAAGTATCATGCTACCAAAATCTAATGGGCAACCTCTGACCTCCTGGGTGACTTCCAAGGTATCACCAGACAGTAGAGAGACGGTCAGTCGCTGTGGTCTGAAAGTGGGTAATCTACCAATCTCCCACATAAAGGTACAGGATATAAATGAATGCGAGCTACCAGTATCTATCAGCATATCAACAAATAAGGCATAAATACAAATCGTACCACGGAAAAATAGATCTATCGGCTCACTGCGCATCCTCTCTGGTCACCGCATGAATTCATCCCGTCTCTGGCGGAGGAGGAGGTAGTAACGCTGCCAGCGGCTGCTGCGTCTGGGTAGGAGCCTGCCACTGAGGCAGTGCTGGATACTGTGCCAAAGAAGTCTGAGAGGGCGGCGACTGATACTGTACCTGTGGCTGGGACTGGTACTGAACCAGAGGCTGAGGCTGCAAATACTGGACTAGGGGTAGAGGCTGCAACTAATACTGCGGTACCATGCCAGAACTCTGGGGTACCTGTAAGGCACTGGGGTGCTCCTGTCCATGCATGTCATACGCAGCTGGTGCAGGGGAAGCTATCCCCTGCTGACGATGTGAGGATTGGAATCTCCGCCCTCCTCGTCGAGTCCCTGTCTAACTGAACTGTCCTCCATGACTAGACACTCCGGCAGCAATATGCTGAGCCTTCAGCGGACAATATCGACTCTGGTGCCCAGGCAGTTTGTAATAATAGCAAACTGACTATCCCATAGTACAGGCTGAGGTGATGTGGTCTCTGGACCCACATCTGGTGCAGCGAATGTCGCTAGCGGATTGTTTCCGATTCTGCTGAGAAGACCGGAAACGTCCTGATGTAAATCACCTTGACCTGGCCGACTGCGACCACTCTGCTGTTGTGTAGCCTGTGGCTGCTAGATCTGTCCAGATGTCTGACCCGGGTACTTTCTTTTCTTGTCCGGATACGCTCTCTGGTGAGCTGACTCTATCATCAGGGCTCTGTCCAATGTCTCTATGTAAGATGCGTTCCCAAAACCGGCAAGCTTTACTTGCAGATGCCCATATAGTCCCTGAATAAACTGCTGCATACGGGAACTGTCCTCAACAACCAGTTCTGGACAAAATCTGGCCAACCGATTAAACTCGGCATTGTACTCTGTCACCGATCGGTTGTTCTGTCGCAGACTCAGAATATCCTGATGGTGAGTCATCTGATAGGCCCGTGGAAAGTAACGGCTCTTAAAAGCCTGTCTAAATCTGGCCCAGGTGATGTTCTGCTCGCCAATGATGGAACGATGCATAACCCACCAGGTGTCGGCCTCATCCCGTAAATGAAAAGCAGCCAGCTCTGCTTTCTCCCACTCGGAGCAAGCCATGTAGAAGAATGTCCGCTCCATAGTCTCTAACCAGGACTGGGCCACACTCGAATTAGTCTCTCCTCGGAAGAGTGTGAATCGACTCTTCATCGACTCTACCAATGCTGGGATCCGAGCTCGTGCCACGATAATATCTGGGAAGTGGGTAGGGACGGCTGCTGGAACTGGCAGAAACACTGGAGCTGGCGCTACAGGGGGTACCGCTAAATAGATCGGGGGAGGTACTCCCGGTGCTGCTGCATAAACTGGGGCATATGTCGCCGGTGGCACTACAGGGTCAGCATAGGTGGCCGCGACTGGAGGTATGGTGGGTGGTACCGAATGTGGAGCAACCGGTACCGCTAGTGCAGGTGTTGCTGGGTACACTATAGGCACTGGGGGCACTGGCGCTGCTGGTGCCGGGTATACGATAGGTCCAGGTGGTGGTGGTGCCGGGTACACCGCAGACTCTGCTGGAGCAGGCGTCGGGTATGTCAGTGGTACCCCTGGTGGTACCGCAAATACGGTAGGGGTGGGTACAACCAGTGCAGCTAAGATAGGTACCTCTAAAGGAGTCATCGGGGTCTGAGAGCCCGACACACCTCGCAATAACCTGAGTCTGTCCCTCACTGACAAGCTCAACCCCAGTAGGCATCTCTGGCAAGTCCAGAGATCCCAAGGTCCTCGTACGTGGCCGTCCAGCATAACGTCTCGCAGCTATTCGTGTAGATCTCCTAATATCTGTTAAGTTATATCACAGATATTACTACAAGTATAACAATTATAAAATAAATATCATACCTATTTGTCGTCTGGAGATGTTCCGTCGCTGTCCAGTCTCCATTTTACCTCAAAATTCTGAATGAAAAAATCGATGGAAACTCGTACAAATCCGAACATAAATACCCAAGTTTACTAGTAAACTTGGGCTAACCCAAAAATTCAGAATACCAAAAACAAGTATCGTAACCTGCTCTGATACCAAATAAATTGGTATCAGATTAATCTCCAAAATCCGTAACACGAAAAACAAACAAACAAGTATCGCCAACTTGGCTCTGATACCAAATAAATTGTCACGCCCCAAGTAGTCCCTGCCCGAATAAAATTTCGACAGCATCTCTCCTGTATGGGTGACAATCTGAAACTTTATACATTGCCCTCAGGGCCACATATACCTCGGCCAACACGGCCGGAACAATAACAATAATAAAAATGCAACAACCAAGCATCCATGCAGTTTAATAGTAAACAAACTAAAGCAGTGATAAGAAAACACAAAAACAACCCTACTCAACTACACCCATAAAGCTCAAAACACGACGAACCAGAATCCACTCACCTCTTCTGCCATCCAGGCAGACATGTAGTAAAACAAATTCAAATAAAACTCATCGACAACATCCATAAAGTAAACTAATACAAGTCCAGATAGTGCAATAAGAGAATAAGGACCAAAGTCCGAAAACAACACATCCTTAGAAGAGTGCAGGGGACTAGCGACTGGAACTCTCCGGATAGCCTCAACCTGAAATGTAATAATAACCATGGGATGAGTCAACTCCTCAGTGGATAATATTGACATAAAGTCAAAGTACCCGCCTCCAATAGAAAGGTCAAACCGGTCCAAATCCGACGTCGAGATGCTCGTCTCGTGTCAAGGTCCTGTGTCACCAATATACATACATTTTTATTTAGCTACAACTCAAATGCATAGCTAAATAAAATCCTTAAGGCTAAATTTGGGTAAAACCCTAATCAATCTAACCATCTAGTAATCCAATTTATCCCTTATTCAATACATGTACCTAGGTTAACGTTAGTTATTAACCTATCTATCAATCATCGACAACATGATCAAAACCCTATACCTTACCTCAATTCACAGCTGTTGTTGATCCACATCTAGGGATAGTGCCGCCGAAAGGAGTAGCCGCTGCTGGAGACCAGGACTCTACAACCAGAGACCACCATCCTCAATTAGCATAACCATTCCACCCAACACAGTGCTCCTCATGACAGGACACGAAAAAAAGCACAAAATCGAAAACCAAACCCTAAACCCTCACCTTCAATCCCACTGTCAGATTACTGCCGCTTGTTGTCGTCTTCTCCAGCTTCCGGTTTCCGGTGATCTAGGGCACCGTGTCAACAGGGGAGGCGGCGCACAGTGTAGAGGACAAGAAGAGGGGCGACAGAGGAGAAGGTTAGGGCACGAGTCTGGATTTGGGGGGAGGGGGCCACGATGTTGTTCAGTGTTGGAGGAATCGGTGCCGGCAGTGGAAGGAATTCGGCTAGGGCACGCGAGTTCGGCGGCGTTGGGTCGGCACTACTCCGTGCAGCATCGGTTGTGGAGACGACAGCTGCGCTAGGGCTCGGATGCCGGCGGATCGAGGGTGGACGTCGCGTCGGCCAAATGAGAGGAATCGGGGCTCTCGTCACCGACGGCAGAGGGGTGAGGGCGTGCGCGCGAGGTCGGGCGGCCTGGCTTCGGGCGGAGGAGACAGTGAGTTCGAGAGAAGGGCTCGGTGAGGAAAGGGGAGGAGGGAGTCGGGCACGGCTTAAATCGTAAGGAGAAGGAGAAGGGAAACCGCCCAACGTCGGTTAGGGCAAATGGGTGTCGGGCGCGCGAGAGAGAAAGAAACAGAGAAAAGAAAATGAGAAAGGAAAATAAATAAAGAAAATCAACTTTTCCTCGCTTAAATGGGTAGCCTAAACAGGCTTTCCCGGAGCCTATTTTTATCCCTGTAAACTCGTCCATACGAGCTCCGAAATATTCCCAAAAAATTCCTAAAAATTTTGAAAAATTCCCTTATCATTATTCACCCATTTTTGATATTTTACAGATATACATAATCACGAGATGTCATGGATCTCCTTTGTCTAATGGATCTCCTTAGTAGCACTTGATCTTAAGGTGGTTGGGAGTCATTCTTAACCATAGGAGGGAATATCTCAATTTGAGATGGCTACCTTCCAATTAAATTGAAGGTGACATGGTAATATCATGGTTAACTACCCCTTTCAGTTATACAACTTCAACTGTATATGGAATGGTAATCATTTCATTATTAACTATACAAGTAGTTACCATATTAGGATCACCAATATTCTCCTCAAATAATATTTCACTAACTTTATCACTCCCACTATCCTCAATAAATTTGACATTTTCCATCTAGAAAAAGGATTTACTCAAGGGGTTGAAAAACTTGAAACCTCTTGAGTTTTCAGAGTATCCTACCAAATAGCAGCTAACAGTTCTTGAGTCTAATTTTCTTTTGTTAGGCCTGTAGGGTCTAGCTTCAATTGGACAACCCCAAACATGTAGATGCCTAAGACTAGGCGCTCTACATATCCACAACTCATATGGGGTTTTTGTTACCACCTTACTAGGAACTATATTGAGTAGGTAAACCGCAGTCTTAAGTGTCTCACCCCACGAGGACTCCGGTAGAGAAGAAAATGCAATCACATTCATCTAAGGTATCCTAGTCATGGTGTATTGCACTACAAATCTAGGATACCACACTCAGTCAAGTAATTCACAAATAGCCTAGAATATTGTTCACCTGATCCATCAGATCTATCATAGTATTCACCATCATAGTTCGATCTTACGACCTTAATCTTCTTACCAAGTTGATTTTCAACTTCAGCTTTAAAGGTTTTGAACATGTCCAGGGATTCCAACTTCTCATGAATAAGGTACAAGTATCTGTATCAGGAATAGTCATCTATAAAGCTTATAAGGTATACTTGATCGTTCCAAGAAGCCTTAGAGAACAGTCCACATATATCCATATGTATAATCTCTAACACACCATTACTCTATCTTAAACTCTTATTACTTTCATTAGTCATGTTTTCCTTGATACACTCAATGCAGATTATAAAATCTGACATATTGAGGAAATCAAGAATTCCTAATGACATTAACCTCTCTAGGTGTTGTTTAGAGATGTGCCCTAAATGCCTATACCATAACATGGATAAATTCTTATTTGTCACACCACGCTTCACACCTATACTATGCATCACAATGTTATCAGCATAGGTTATAGTGTCTAATTTGTATAGTTTATCAATCAAGATACTCGTACCACACTAGATAGAATTTCAAAAATACTAAACTTTTCATTTCCAAATGAACAAGTGTATCTGGATTTGTCTAAATATGAAATAGAAATTAAGTTTCGCCTAAAAAGGACACTACAGGTGTATTTTTCAAATTCAAAAGTATATTATTCCTCAAACAAACTCTAAAGACACATATTTCCTCTACTTTGTCTTCTTGTCAGTACCCGTATAGATGAATCTTTCAGCATCAATTAGCATTCGGCTCTTGAGATAACCTTGTATAGTTACACTTATATGAGTAGTTACACCAGTATCTATCCACCAAGTATTATTAGGCTAACATGGCGCAGCCGTACCTAAAAGACATGGTCATGTCACGTCCTATGTTTAAAACAGTTAGGGTCTTTTCCCAATCATTTGTAATGGTTGGGAGGGCTCTAAAAAGCCCAAGAAGGCCCCTAACTGAGGGCGAGGGTTCTCCCCTTTCTAAGGAACCCTAGGGGATCCATCTTTTTGTCCGTCTCGATGATCCATCTACCATCCAAGCAAGGAATTCATCCGAAGAGGCCATTATCGCATTGAAAAGCTTCTTCTCTTCTCAATTCTAATTTTGAGTTGTAGATTTTCTCATTTCATGTCTCTTGGTTGTAGTTCTCTCACTATGGAGTAGATCTTCAAATTCTAGGAGTAAAGAGTAGCTATGATGTGAATGTTGATGTGTGAACTATGTCTTTGTTCCTTTCCCTATTCTATGATATGTTTACTTCTTGTTCTTTCTTGATTGTGTGTCTATTGAATGAAAGAGAATGTGGAGGACTAGTCACCATGTAGAGAAGATGCTCTAAATTGTATGACAGTGAAGCCTCATGTGACAGGGGATAACCCTTTAAGCGGACTTTCTAAAGTCATCACCTTGAAAGGGGGCTAATTCGCTGTAAGGTATTAACTAACTAGAGTTTAATGAGTTTGCACCAATTTGATGTTAGGAAGTACAGTAAGTAATCTAGATTGTATAATTGTGGGGCCTTGTGTGACATGAGTAACCCTTTAAGTGAAATTTCTAATGTTACCACTTTGTTTAATAGCGTTGAATTCGTAATAGGCACTCCAGTATAATCCTCATGGATTTGTTTCAGTTATTTGGTTAAAATCCCTATAAGTAAGTAAACATAGAGGTAAGGAGGTGAATAATACTTAGAGCATCAACTAGATGTTGGTGCAATTAACCTCTAAGGTTTTGATGTTTAACAATGTACCTTAGTCTAGTTAGTTTGACCAGGGGTTGATTCAAAAAGGATCAGATGTTTGACAAGTAAAAGATAAGCAACTTGAGGAGTGACTCAGTGAGGATTCATCCCATTTGAGAGGAAAGTAGGTGCCGGTAATTTAGGTTCATTTTAGAAACATAAATTGAGACCTTGACTAGATCCTAGTCTCGGGGAGACAGGATCTAACTCATAAATCTATATAAACTGTTCATATATATAGTTTTCTAACTCTGCATTGTAGAGATAAATATAGACCTTCGAATTTTGCACACGTGGTAACTAACAGAGCATGATTTGAAGTTCAGAGTCAAAAGTTATAGCCTCTAGAAGGTTGTTGTGCCAAACCAACAGTTGGAGGGCACCTTCAAGCAGTGGAAGGCGCCCTGAGCTTGGTGGAAGGCTCCTTGAAGTTCTTTAAAGGCACCTTCCAGAGGATGAAACTTGTAGTTTGTAAATTTTATCACCATCGAAGATAAGGGAATAAAATTTACTTGTAGAGGCGCATTGGAGGAGGTTGAAGGTGCCTTCCATAGCCTATATAAGCCCTGTTTGTGCATGATTCAAGACACAACTGATATACAAGCTTCTACCCATGCGATTGAGGTTCCGACTGCTCTGGCTTCCTGTTGTTGCTCTGCTATGATACTACTGAGCCTGACTACTACTGAGATGTCGTCCAACACCGAGCCTGATCTGATCATCTTCAAGGGTGTTGGTAACGAAATTTTAATAACATAATTGTTGCATAAAGAAAAGTGTAGCGTGTTACACTCTTTCTTATTTTTTCATTGTACTCGATCCTCTCTTTTGGCAGTTCCGGAAAAGGTATTTAGTGGATTACCCATCGATAGGTCCACGGGACCTGGGTCTTGGAGTAGGAGTCGCCGAACGCTCTGAACCAAATAAAATCAACCGTGTTTTCTTACATAATTTTTGCTATGCGTATTTTACTTTATTTTTAAAATGAAAAAGAACTAGTTTTCAAAAATCACGTGATTCACACCCCCCCTCTTCTCACTTGCGACCCGATCCAACAAGTAGTATCAGAGTAGATTCTGCTCTGAATTTGTGTAACCACCAATCAAGCCAAGGGGAATTGATTTATTTTCGAATTTCAGTTTTTCACATTCTATTTGAATCGATAAAAATTTATCTCTTCAAATAACTCTTTTTTTGTTCAATTTTTACTCGAAGTTGGTGCAACACCACTCGAGTCGTCGATATTTCTTTTTTACTTCAAACTCTACTAATCCAAGACCTAGTCTTGGGACATCCTTCTAATTTTTTTGCGAGATATTTGAAATGGAGCACAAAGAGATGCTCGAGCGAAATGTCAACAAACCACCTCCATATGAGATGTACATGAGGCATGAATTCAATCTGTGGAGGATGTAGATGGAAAGTTTCATCCTTATGAACGACTTTGATGGTGGCATGGCATTGAGACGATCAACCCAAAACATAGAAGCCAACAAGGTAATAAATTCAATTGTAAAATTATTACCTAATGAAATCATATGCAGAATTAGAAAACACCGAGATATCTATGAGTTCTAGACTTGTATGACCAAGCTTCACGAGGAGCCGATGGAGCTAAAGGATCAATTCAAAAAAAATCCAGACTCGAGTTAAATCCAATGGAGAAACCTACTGAATTAGGGGATACGCTCAAGGTTAGTAATATTTACCAAAGTACCCCTGTTAATAGTAGTTTAAAAAATATGCATGTTAATTTAGATATTTCTGAAAATGTACATGAAAATAGTGTATTTGACAATACTTCTAAAAATACTCCTGGGATATTATCTGATAAAATAAATCTAATTAATTTAAAAAATTTAGAAAATCTAAAAATAATTAATAAAAATTTAATTAATCCTAAAAATTCAAATGATGACCAAATCAATATAGATAAAACAACATACTTCTTAACACAACATTTAATAATATAGATAAAACCAACTTGAATAACTCTACCCCCTAAGAAAAATTCAACTAATAATACTAAAAATATAACCTTACACAAAAATAATTCAAACAAATTAACAAATTCAAAAAAGTTAAATATTAATCTTAAAAATTTAAATTTAAACTTAAACAAATTTTAAAATTCAAATGATAATAATGACCAAGTCAACATTGATCTAGATAAAATTAATAAATTTCTTAATAAATATTTAATAATCTAAATAATGTTAACTTCTATCCAAAATCAAGACTAGTTAATTAATAAACATTTAAATCTGGAATATAACTCAATTAATTTAACAAATTAAAAATTAAAAATTAAAAATTAAAAATTAAAAATTAAAAAAACCTTAAATAATCTTTTAAACAAAGATAACTTAACCAATTTAAAAAATTCAAAATTAAAAATCAATAAAAAGTTAAATATTAAAGATAATCTTTTAAAGAAAGATAATTTAACCAACTTAATTAATTCAAAATTAAAAACTTAAATTAAAAATTAAAATTAAAACTTAAAAATTAAAAATTAAATAAAAATTAAAACATTAATTAAACTTTAATACAAACTTAATTAAGCTTAATTAAATTTAATCAAACCAAGAATATATAATTCAGAGGAGGCACCAAACTAGCTGGCACATTCAAAATAATAGTTTACCTGACTAGGTAATTAAGACTACTTTAATTAGGGATGAAAGTTTAACTTGACCAACGATGGTGGTGAAGTTTTGGATGATAGTAAGTTAGGGAACTCTGTTTATGCATGTCTAGAAAAATATGGCTTCAACCTATTGCATTTGGCTTAGTTGAACTAACTAAACCTATCTCTTATGAATCCTAACTAGTTAGACCAAAGTTTTATACTAAGATCAGTGGATAGGACTATTTTGAAAACCTCGAAAGCGTGGTTCCTCTAATGATATCTGGGTGACTCACCACGGCTTAAAAGTTTATCTGAAGAATGTCTATTTGTTGAACCCAAGGCTAAACTTGAATTTAACATAAAGTTAAACACAACCCTAAAATCCAATCTAACTCATCTCACAAAATTATAGGATACTCTGATTGAAAACATAGATCGGGTGAAATGACTAACGAATAAAATAAATTAAAATCAATTAAATTAAAATAAATAAAATTTAAAATAAATTAAAATTAAATTAAAATTAATTAATTAATTAAATTAATTTAAAATAATTTTAAATTAAATTAAAATTAAAAATTAACTTTAAATTTAACCTAAAACTAATTTAAAATTAAAACCAAATTAAAATTGTTGGTGCGGGAAGCATCCGACAGTCGAACTTGTGTTTTGATTATGTCAAAGGGTCCAAAGTTAAGTTGTTTTGTTATCTAACAAGTTTAATGAGATTGCAGGAAAGTCCTAAGTGTACTTAAGCAAAAGTCCTAGCTGCGGTTAGGCAGGTGAAAACCCCTAAGGGTGGTAACCCTAGCTCCTAGGGGGTGGTAACCCTAGGTGAGGAAAAGTCCTAGCTACGGTTAGGCAAAGGGAAAACTCTAGGAGATGGTAACCCTAGGTCCTATGGGGTGGTAACCCTAAGCGAAAAGTCTTGGTGGGTCGAGAGCTTCGAGCAAAATCCTAAGCGGTGGTAACCCTAGGTTGAAATCCTGGTGTCACGAATCGGGTGGAAGACTGGACGGGCCATGGAGCGAACGTCCAACATGAAGACTGTAAGCTTTGGACGCTGAGCAAAAGTTCAGTTGGTCTGGAGGATCAACTGGCAACAGGTAAACTCTCCTGAGTGGAGTACGCGAGGACCCGTTCCCCAGTAAGGAACAGTAGGCGTCGGTTTGACCTAGGGTTTCCGATCAGGAATCCGAAGTCAGAACCGGACAATCTGATGACTGTCAAATACTTTATTTTACATATTTATATTGTGCTAACTTTATTTTGAGGGTATGTTGGTTTGTTGGACTAACGTATTTTGCATGAAGCGAATTGGACATCCTTGCATCAGATTAACAGTACCCGAGGCGCCCTCCATGGAGCTTGGAGGCGCCTCGAGTCGCATACAGAGACAGCCTCGCAGCAAGGCACGAGGGCGCCCTCATGGAGCTTGAGGGCGCCCTGGACCTAGCGCGAGGGCACCCTCCATATGCTTGGAGGCGCCCTCATGTGGATAGGCAACTACTTGGTCGTAGCTCATCCACGCTACGAATTTGGCGTTGATGAGGACGCCCTCCAGGGTGTTGGAAGCGCCCTCTACGGGCCTTATAAGGCAATCTCGAGCAGTAGCTTGGGACAACAACGAAAACGCGATCCATCTTCCGTGCACTGCTCAAAGAACCATCTGATAAAGTTGTAGCAAGACATCGATGACCTGAAGCTTCGAATTTCCTATTCTTAAGTTGTTGGTATATTTTCTTACTGTACTTAATTGTTGTACTCTAAACTGTAACTTTTGCGAACTTATAATGATTGCCCAAAGTAAACGTTCAACGAACGTGGCCCTTGGAGTAGGAGTCACCTCAGCCTCCGAACCAAGTAAAAAACTTAGTGTTTGCGTGTTTGCAATTATCTTATATATTTCCGCTGCGTTTTACTCTTAATCTTCTGAAACAAAAGTGAAAGTCATGAGCGCTATTCACCCCTCCCCCCCCCCCCCTCTAACGTTTTCGATCCAACAAAAAATTATTTAATTACTAATTTAATAATTCATTTAATAATATGAATTTTAATCATTCTTATCAATTAATCAAACCAATGCTAGTATAAATTAATCAACCGAATAAAGTTAATTACTTTCAATAATTAATTCAATATTTACTATTAATCTAAAAATAATTGTAACTTATTTGTTAATTTAAATTAAGAGTAAATTATAGTTAATGCTAATTAATAAGTTAATCAGAAATTCAACTATTAACTCATTTCATTTACTCTAAAATTAATTTAACTAAATCAGTTAATATGAAACAATATTAGACCTTAGTTGAATACAACTCAAGATTAATCTAAAATTCTATTTTTAAATTCAGAATAACTAAATAATACATGATGATTCAAGACGTTAATTAATCAAATTTAATTCATGATTAATTTTGGATTATTTAAGTTAGAATTAAAAAAAAAAAGGAAAAAAAAATCAAATTATGTCTACCTTAGATAATACATATTAAGCGTCTCTCTAAATATGTAATATTACAATTTTTGAAAATCTAGAATGGTTGAGATGCTAGGACAAGAAAATTGAGTCATGATTACAACTAGTATACACTCTTTAAAATGATTGTTGACCAACACTTAGTGTCTTGATCCTTTAAAGTCAACCATAAACTTATAGACCCTCAGACATATAGATGGTTAATAAGGGTTTTCTAAAGAAGTGTCAGATTAAGAGGAGACATATTTGAAAGACAAATTTAATCACATACTTTTAAAAAATATTTTGATAAAGGATCATAATTTAATCACCAACAAATTTATCATCAAAATTTTATTAAAATTATTTCAACATAATATGTTTAAATCCTTGTAAAAATTCCTTTTAAAAAAAAATACTTTGAAAAATCTTTAACAAAAATAATTGAAAAATAAATTTTTTAAAAAATTTTGAAATTATTTTGAAATACTTTTGTAAATAAATTCGGAAGATAGCTTATGTATTCTTTTAATTTGGATCCAACCTCCTAGACACATAGGAATTAAGATAAAAAATAATTTTTAAAATTCTTTCAAAAATTAGTTTTACAAATCTTTGAAACTCTGCTTAAAAAAAATTAAAATTACTTTGAAAATCTTTTAAGAAATACTCTTTTACAAAACTCTTAGCTCTTAACATTATTTAGAATATTGCTTTGAAAATACCTTGAAAAATATTTTACAAAATTCTTATAAAGTTTTATGTTTGAAAATTGTGTGCAACATGTCTTTGAAAAATACTAGAAGAATTTTTTTCAAAAATATTTTGAAAATTGAATGTCAAAAGTTTCTTAAAAAGTTGTCTTGCAAACCAACCTTAAAAATTAGTCTACAGCACCACCTTAAAAAATTATTTGAAACTCCCTTTTAACAACTACTCTGGAAAATTACATCTTAATTATGTTTTTGAAACACTTACTTATGTCTTTCAAATATTATTGTTGGTGCAAAACCTAATGGAGAGTACCTTCAGGTTATGTCTTTTTGATGTGTGTCAAAAGGGGAGAGTGATCTTAAGTTAGAAAAGTTAAGATCGTAAGTTAAAAAAGTTAAGATCTTAAGTTAGAAAAGTTAAAAATATTTCTATCTCCCAAACTTTGAGAATTAACCCTTAAAGACCCAAGCCTAACTTAAGAAAATTGTCAAACATCAAAAAGGAAGAGATTGTTGGTGCAATTGACCTCTAGGATTTTGATGTTTGATAATATACCTTAGTCTAGTCAGTTTGATTAAGGGTTGATTCAAAAAGGACAAGATGTTTGGCAGGTAAGTAAAAGGTAAGCCACTGGAGGAGTGACTCAGTAAGGATGCGTCCCATTTAAGAGGATAGTAGGCGTCGGTCTAATTTAGGTCTATTTCAAAAACCTAAATTGACTAGATCCTGCTCCCGGGGAGACAGGATCTAACTCATAAATCTATATAAACTATTCATATATGTATTTTTCTAAACCTATTTTATAGAGATAAATGTAGACCATTGAATTCTGCATGTGTGGCAACTGACAAAGCATGATTCTGAGTTCGGAGTCAAAAGTTATAACCTCCGAAAGATTGTTGTGTTAAACCAGCAGTTGGAGGTGCCTTCAAGCAGTGGAAGGCACCTTGAAGTGCTTTGAAGGCACCTTCCAAAGGATAAAACTTGCAGTTCACAAATTTTATCACGATCAAAGATTGGGGATAAAATTTACTTGTGGAGGCACCTTGGAGGAGGTTAAAGGCGCCTTCCACAACCTATATAAGCCCTGTTTGTGCATGATTCAAGACACAACTAATATACAAGCTTCTACACATCCGATTGAGGTTCTGACTGATCCGACTTCCTACTACTGCTCTGCTAAGACGCTGCTACGCCTGACTACTGCTGAGAAGTTGTCCAACACCGAGCCTGATCTGATCATCTTCAAGGGTGTTGGTAACGAAATTTTAATATTGTGCTTAATTGTTGCATAAAGAAAAGTGTAGCGTGTTATACTCTTTCTTATTCTTTCAATGTACTCGATCCCCTCTTCTGGTAGTTTTGGAAGAAGTATTTAGTGGATTACCCATCAATAGGTCCATGGGGGCTAGGTCTTGGAGTAGGAGTCGCCGAAGGCTATGAATCAAGTAAAACCGACCATGTTTTCTTGTGTTTTTTTTCTTACTTAATTTTCGTTGTGCGTATTTTACTTTGTTTTTAAAATGAAAAAGAACTAGTTTCAAAAATCACATGATTCCCCCCCCCCCCCCCCCCCCCTCTCACGTGCACCCGATCCAACACTAGCATCATAGCGAAACCGAAATCCTAGAACCATTCCCTGAATCCAATTTCTCCCTTGATGACTTCCTTCTCTTGGACCTTCTCTGCCCTAAATCCTCGCTTAACTTATTTTCTTACTCTCTCTTTCTCTCTCAAGTTCTCTCAATCTCTTAAGCACTCAACCAGTTTCAACTTTTTAGATAACTAGGGTTGCAATATCAACTAATGCTTAATTAAAAGTCCCTATGGATCAATATTTTTATTACTTGAAGATAAATCATGCATCTTGTGATTCATGATATCACTCATATAGATGTATCTTTCACTATCAAGTAGTAGTCGACTCCTGAGATAATCTTGTATAGTGACACTTATGTGAATAGTAGCTGATCCTGTCCGAACGATGAATCAACGGACGCTGGGCACGTGGTGCTCTCCAAACTGCTGATGTAGATCTTCGACCGGTCGTACGCACCTCCGGCGAACCTGCAAGGAAGTCGGGCCGGGAAGGGGTTCCCGACGACGACCCTCCGACGCTCAAGTCAGGCAAGTGGTCAACAAAGAAGTGGCTCCAAATATCGTAGAATGCGTACCTCCAATGAAGTGTGAGACCCTTTATATAGAGCTGCGAAGAGGCTCACACACACATACCGAGGCGCATACGTGTCCTCAGCCCATACCTCAGCATGGGCTTGTTAGACAAGCTTACCTGACACCATACTGCTACAGTCCGAGCACGTCTATGATGGGACAACGGAACCCTCTGTCATAAGATCCTGCGTATGGCCTGCTCGTTGGACATACCCGCTGTCAGAAGATGTTTCCTTGTCCTTTTCTCCTTACCCCATGCCGAGTGTCCGATCGGTCAGCAGTCCCATTACGTCCGGTCGGTCATATGTGCGGGTCCATTTAGGAAATTCCTGGTAGTGTGCTCTGTGAAGACTGTTCGCAGTATTGTTACTTTATTCCTTCGGCCGAGCGGGCTACCCGCTCGGGCGTACGATCCTGTTCAACATGAGCGCCGGAACCCCAACTCCCGCCGAGGTGCCTTTGACTTCAGTTAGACACCGGTAGCCGGTCGGTCCAACCTTTTCCGGTCGGTCAGTCGGTCCACCCTTCTCCGATAGTCCTTTTAACCTTTTGACCTCCACGTGGCGTTGACTTCTTGGAACAGGGGTCCCCTATTCTTACCGCCGGATCACTTGCCTCCCCTTCAAGTCTAGTCGAAGGAGGCGATTAGTCTGACTGACTGGACCATCAGTTGAGCCGAGCAGCATTACCATCCGCTCGGAAACAAGGGGCAGCCAAAACGCCAGTCAACGCCAACATTACTCAATATCTCTTCGAAGTTTCCGCCAATCTCCCTCATTAAGGTCGAGCACACGCTCATTAAATGCGTTCCAGTAGCTGAATGCCACGTGGCGGTGTTGGCGTCATTGTACGGCGGCGACGTGGTGTTCTGATGGGATCGAGGCGGTTCTGATGGGATCGAGGCGGTTCGAAATGAACGGCGCGATGCGTGCTCCGATTCTTGCGACCTGGATCCGACGGTGGAGGTCGCCCGGGCTCCACCCTATAAAAACTTCTCTTCCCTTCGCCTCAGTACCGCTGTCGCGTGCTCACCGCTTCTTCTCGCGTTCCAGCTTCCCGGCGATCTCGCACTTCTGCTTTCGGCGATCTCCGGTGCTTTTCCCTCGATCCTCCTCTTCGTTGTAAGGTTCTCCTTCTTTCTCTCTTTGGTTCTGGCATTTTCTTTGCATTTCTTTCCCAAGTTTTCGTCCTCGGGCTACTGTTTCGTTGCCATCTTCTTCCTTTTATCCTTTCATTTTCTTTTGATTTCGTCCGTTCGGACAATGGCCCATTCCTCTCCACCTGAAGACCAAACCCTCGGCCCATGGTACGCTACCATGGAGTCGCGCTTCGATCGGCGCGACGCCGATGTTCTGATTAATAGTTTTGACATCCCCTCCAACCTTGAAATCATCATACCCACGATTTCGCTCGGCCACACAAATTGCCGCGCGAAGCTTTTTGTGTTTTCCGCAACCAGTTTACAGCCGGTCTGCGATTTCCGATCCATCCTTTCTTTGTGGAAGTTTGCAACTTTTTCGGCATTCCGCTCGGAAGCCTAGTCCCCAATACCTTCCGCCTCCTATGCGGCGTGGTCATCCTATTCAAGATTCATAACATTCCCCTCCGACTGGAGGTCTTCTATTATTTCTATTACCCTAAGCAGTCCGAGCCGGGCACTTACATGTTCCAGGTTCGGTCCGGCTTAGTTTTCTTCAATAAACTTCCTTCTTCCAATAAGCATTGGAAAGAATTTTATTTCTATATTCGCCTTCCCGAGCGGGCTCCCTTTCGAACCCAATGGCAGATCGGTCATCCTCTCTCCCCAGAACTCAAAAGGTTCAAGACCCGACCGGATTATCTCCACGCCGCCAACATGCTTGTCGGTCTGCGGTTTGATATCAACAAATTTCTTCCAGAAGGTGTAATGTACATATTCGGGCTGAGTCCGATCAGAACACCCCTCCCGAGCGGCTTCGGTAAGAATTTCACTTGTACATTTGCCTTGCTTGCTAACTGATTTTTTCTTTTTTCCTTTGCAGCGAATATTGTCATGGAGTCAGTGATGGCTGGTATTCTGAAGAGGAAGGCGGTGGCACTTGAAGTCGCGGCGGCCAAAGAGATAGAAGCGCTCGGCATCCAGCCGGTCGGATCTAATGAGGGGGAGAGCGGGACCCATGCTGGGGAGTCGGCCGCTCAGGCTTCCCTTCCAGAGCAAGCGGCTGGCGCAACTGCTAGTCGGGAGCCTTCCACTCAGGAGGAGGGCTCGGCGCAAGAGGAAGAGCGCGCCCTTCGACAAAAAAGACGCCGGGCGGAAACGCCACTCCGCTCGGCTACTTCTGCGATCCATCCATCCGAACGGGTCGCCGCCGCTTCTCGAGGCAAAGCTCCAGAGATCGAGGCGATTTCGTCCGATTGGACTCCCTCCCAACTTGACGTGCCGGCGGACCCTCTTGAGGCCGTTCCAGTCAACATCCTTCCGCCCGCTCCTCGCCAAGTTCATCGTTCTACAATTTTGTCCCAGTTTTCTGCGCCGGCTTCCGCTCCTTCTCCGGCTTCCGCCCAGACGACCCCCGGTCGGCGCCGCACCATCCGAGTCTCACTTCACCTCCCGACCGAAGAATTGCTTCCTGAGGTCGATCGACCCACCGCGCCCGAGCACATGATCACAATGAAAGGGCCCTTAGCTGAAATGTGGGCCGACGCTCGGGCGCGTGTGGCGATGATTCCACTCAGCAACTTGGCCAATAGCCACATGCAACAGGCCACTGGGGTAAGTGCCTTTTCTCAAGTCCTTTACACATTCTTTCCGATCGGCTACTAACAACTTTTCCTTTGTCAGAGATGGGTGGAGGAGATTACGGTCTCCAATCGGCTTGTCATGGTGGATGAGGAGCTCAAACGACTACGGAGTTCGGGTGGCGCTCCTTCCCAAGGCCCTTCATATGCCGATCTTCAGAAGGAGCTTAAAAAGGCCCAAGATTTGTTGGAGGCCGAGCGGAAGAAGACAGCCGATTAGGCCCACACTTTGGCCGAGCTCGAGCGTGTGAATAAATCTCTAGATTGTAAGATAAACCTGGCGATCGAGCGGAAGAACACGGCTATCTCCGACCTGGAGAAGAAGAATGTAGAGGCTCGGGGGCTGGAGCAAAAAGTGAAGGAACTGATGGAGCAGATCGATAGAGAGAAGGCGAGTCGCTCGGCCGATGCAACCAAGCATAAGGACGAACTGCAAACTCTGCAGGAGTCCCTCAACACCTCCCAAGCGGCTTTCAAAGAATATCAAGACACTGAGTCTGGCCGAGTCGCAGCCCTGTGGCTAAACTACATCCGTTCGGCTGAATTTTCAGAGAAAGTCTACGAACGGATGTACACCGCCTTCGAACTTGCTATGACCGCCACAACGACATATTTGAAGTCTAAGGGTCTTCTTTCTGACTCCACCCTCATCCCGCCCGCAGATCAAGTGGCGCTCCTCGACAACATCCCGAAGGACCTTTACGATTACCTAGAGTAGGGAGTTTATTTGTAATTCAGTCGCTCGGCCAAAATCTATCCTTTTTGTAATTAGGCCGTTCGGCCTTAATTTCTTCAATGCTATCCTTTCTTGCTTTTTCTTGTTAATCAATACATGTGCTAGCCGCTCGGATTACCAACTACCGTTCGTATTCCCTTAATTTTCCTTGTCATTCGCCTTTCCTCCCACCTTTCTCGTGTTCGAAAGGGATTTTTACGAAGCCTTTTGGATAGCTAGTCCGCTCGGCTGGCTATATCCTGTTTTGCAAACGGGATTTCTGCGGAGATTCATGAAGTGCCTTTGATTAGTTGACCGATCGGCCAAATTACCTTGCAAACGGGATTTTTAACGTCGGAGCTCGACGGTTTTCCGCTCGGATGATTTATAGTTGCTGGCTCGACTCTCGATTTTTAACGTCAGAGCTCAACGGTCTTCCGCTCGGATGATTTATAGTCGCCGGCTCGACTCTCGATTTTTAACGTCGGAGCTCGACGGTCATCTGCTCGGATGATTTATAGTCGCCGGCTCAACTCTCGATTTTTAACATCGGAGCTCGACGGACTTCCGCTCGGATGATTTATAGTCGCTGGCTCAACTCTCGATTTTTAACGTCGGAGCTCGACGGCCTTCCGCTCGGATGATTTATAGTCGCCGGCTCGACTCTTGATTTTTAACGTCGGAGCTCGACAGCCTTCCGCTCGGATGATTTATAGTCGCCAGCTCGACTCTCGATTTTTAACATCGGAGCTCGACGGTCTTCCGCTCGGATGATTTATAGTCGCCGGCTCGACTCTCGATTTTTAACGTCGGAGCTCGACGGTCTTCCGCTCGGAGGGTTTATAGTCGCCTCTCGACTCGATTTTAACGGTCGAGCTCGGCGGTCTTCCGCCGGAGGGTTTATAGTCGCCGCTCGACTCTAGATTTTAACGTCGAGCTCGGCGGTCTTCCACTCGGAGGGTTTATAGTCGGCTCGACTCTAGATTTTTAACATCGAGCTCGGCGGTCTTCCGCTCGGAGGGTTTATAGTCGCCGACTCGACGGTTTTTAACGCCGGAGCTCGACGGTCTTCCGCCGAGGGTTTATAGTCGCCGGCTCGACTCGATTTTAACGTCGGAGCTCGGCGGTCTTCCGCCGGAGGGTTTATAGTCGCCGGCTCGACTCGATATTTAACGCCGGAGCTCGGCGGTCTTCCGCCGAGGGTTTATAGTCGCCGGCTCGACTCGATATTTAACGCCGGAGCTCGACGGTCTTCCGCCGGAGGGTCGCCGGCTCGACTCTCGATTTTTAACGTCGGAGCTCGACGGTCTTCCGCTCGGAGAGTTTATAGTCGTCGGCTCGACTCTCGATTTTTAACGTCGGAGCTCGACGGTCTTCCGCTCGGAGGGTTTAGAGTCGCCGGCTCGACTCTTGATTTTTAACGTCGGAGCTCGACGGTCTTCCGCTCGGAGGGTTTATAGTCGCCGGCTCGACTCTCGATTTTTAACGTCGGAGCTTGACGGTCTTTAAGGCTAATTTAACAATGTCGTTTGGCGGACATATTTGCCATCTCATATCATTTTGCTTCCTGCATTACAAGGATATAGGCGACCAAAACATATATAAAATTACATCAGCGCACCTCTCACCCAGCTCGGTACGGCTGGAGATGATTCGCGCTCCATGGTCGATCCAGCCGCCTTCCGTCTTCATCTTCAAATAATAAGCACCCGAGCGGAGCTTCTCAATGACTTTGAAGGGGCCCTCCCAAGGAGCCTCCAGCTTGCCAATGTCGTCGATCGACTTTACTTTTTTCCAGACAAGGTCGCCCACTTGGAATGCTCTAGGGATTACGCGCCGGTTGTAGTTTTGCTTCATCCGTTGTCGGTACGCCATCAGCCGAACGGCCGCCTTGTCTCGGTCTTCATCGATCATGTCCAGCTCCATGTTCCTCCGCTCGGCGTTATCATCATCATAATTCTAGATCCGGACGGACTCGACGCCGACTTCAATTGGGATAATTGCTTCGCCGCCGTACACCAAATGAAATGGCGTGATGCCCGTTCCTTCCTTTGGGGTCGTGCGGATGGCCCATAAGACGCCCGGCAGCTCGTCCACCCAGCTCCCTCCCATGTGATCAAGCCGAGCCCGAAGAATGCGAAGAATCTCCTGATTGGTTACTTCCGCTTGGCCGTTGCTCTGGGGATACGCCACGGAAGTAAAGTGTTGCTCGATGCCATAATTTTCGCACCATTCTTCGAGCTGCTTCCCTACGAACTGTCGTCCGTTATCAGATACGAGCCGGCGAGGGATGCCGAACCGACAGATTATATGCTGCCAGATAAACTTCTTGACCATCTGCTCGGTGATCTTGGCTAGTGGCTCGGCCTCCACCCATTTGGAAAAATAATCGACCGCCACTAGTAGAAACTTCCGCTGTCCGGTCGCCATAGGAAACGGACTCATAATATCCATTTCCCACTGGTCGAATGGACAAGACACGGTAGCTGCTTTCATTTCCTCCGCCGGTCGGTGGGAGAAGTTGTGATACTTCTAGCAGGAAAGGCACGTCGCGACGGTCCGAGCGGCGCTGCTTGCAGGGTTGGCCAAAAGTATTCGGCCAGCAGGATCTTCTTAGCCAACGATCGTCCGCCCGGATGCCCTCCGCACGATCCTTGATGTACTTCTTGGAGGATGTACGCCGCGTCTTCCGAGCTCACGCATTTCAAAAGCGGGCGGGAGAAAGCCTTCTTGTAGAGTTGGTCTCCAATGAGTGTGAACCGACCAGCTCTCCTTCTTAATAGTTGGGCAGCCTCCCGATCGGATGGTGTAGCCCCCGATCGAAGAAACTCTATGATGGCCGTCCTCCAATCGCTCGAAAACGCGAGGCCTTCCATCCGGTCGATGTGTGCCACCAAAGATACTTGTTCAATTGGCTGCTGGATGACGACCGACGTTATTGAACTTGCGAGTTTGGCTAACTCATCCGCTGCCTGGTTTTCCGCTCGTGGTAACTTCTGGATAATGACTTCTCTGAAGTTGGCCTTGAGCCTTTCGAAGGCTTCAGCGTAAAGTTTGAGCCGAGCGTTGTTAATCTCAAATGTGCCAGAGGGCTGTTGAGCGGCCAACTGAGAATCTGAATGCAGCGTCACCCGTCCGGCCCCCACATGCCGGGCGGCCTGTAAGCCGGCTATAAGGGTCTCATACTCCACTTCGTTGTTTGTAACTCTGTAATCTAGCCGGACGGATAAATGCATCTTTTCTTCTTGAGGAGAGAGTAATAGTACGCCAATTCCGCTCCCGAGCCGAGTGGACGATCCGTCCATAAATAATTTCCACATAGCTTCGGGCTCTGGCCTTTGCACTTCGGTGATAAAATCTGCCAAGGACTGCGCCTTTATCGCCGAGCGGGGTTGATACTGAATATCAAATTTGCTCAACTCCGTTGTCCATTTGATGAGTCGTCCGGACGCTTCTGGGTTCAGCAGCACTCTTCCCAAAGGGCTATTCATCCGGACGATGATAGTATGCGCCAAGAAATAGGGGTGAAGTCTCCGAGCGGCGAGGACCAAGGAAAAAGCTAATTTCTCGAGCCCAGTGTAGCGAGATTCAGCGTCTTTTAAAATATGGCTTAAGAAATACACGGGTTCATCTCCGCTCACCCTTACTAATGTCGAGCCCACTGCTTGCTCGGTCGAAGATAAGTATATACAGAGCGGCTCACCCACAGCTGGCTTGGCTAGCACAGGCAGCGAGTTCAGGTAAGTCTTCAGCTCTTCGAACGCTCGATCGCATTCTTCATCCCAATGGAACTTGGTAGCCTTGCGCAATATTTTGAAAAATGGGAGACTCCGATCGGCTGTCTTTGAGATGAATCTGGACAATGCTGTTATCCGACCGGTCAAGCGCTGTACTTCCCTCAGATTTCTTGGAGGCGGCATATCTTGTAATGCTTTCACCTTGCTGGGATTTGCCTCGATGCCACGCTCGGTCACTATGTAGCCCAAGAAACGCCCGCCTTTTGCTCCGAACAGACACTTCTGAGGGTTCAGCTTAACTCCATACCTCCTCAGCGTTCGGAAAGTCTCCTCCATGTCTTTAAAGAGATCTGCCGATCGGACGGATTTGATGAGAATATCGTCCACGTACACTTCCAAATTTCGTCCGATCTGCTCCTTGAACACTTTGTTCATCAGTCTCTGATAGGTTGCCCCCGCATTCTTTAGTCCGAACGGCATCACATTGTAGCAGTAAGTGTCGTCGGCTGTAACGAAGCTGACCTTCTCTTGATCTTCTCGGGCGAGCGGCACTTGATGGTAGCCCTGATAAGCGTCGAGCATGCATATCAATTCGCAGCCGGCTGTGGAGTCCACTAGTTGATCGATCCAGGGCAGAGGATAAAAATCCTTCGGGCACGCTTTGTTGAGATCCCAGAAATCGATGCACACTCTCCACTTGTTGCCCGGCTTGGAGACTAGTACAACGTTCGCCAGCCAGCTAGGGAACTGGACCTCGCGTATGTGGCCAGCCTCCAGGAGCCTCTCGACCTCCGCTCGGATGATGACATTTTGTTTGGCGCTGAAGTCCCTCTTCCTTTGCTTCACCGGCCGAGCGTCCGGTCAGACATGGAGCTCGTGTTGCGCTATACTCGGTGAAATTCCGGGCAGCTCATGCGTCGACCAGACGAAAACATCACAGTTTCTCTCGAGGCATTTGATCACTTCCTCTTTCTGGCTTGCCTCCAGATCGGCCGTAATGAATGTGGTGGCCTCCGATCGGATCGGGTGAATCTGCACTTCCTCTTTTTCTTCATAAACCAAAGAGGGAGGTTTTTTCGGTTATAGCGTTCACCTCGATCAGTGGCATTTTCCTGGCAGCATTAGATTCAGCTCGGACCATCTCGACGTAGCATCGCCGAGCAGCCAGCTGGTCTCCTCGTACTTCTCCCACTTTATCTTCCACCGGGAACTTGATTTTCTGGTGGAAGGTGGAGACGGCCGCTCGGAACTCGCTGAGCACCGGTCGCCCCAAGATCACGTTGTACGCTGAGGGAGAATCGACAATGATGAAGTTTGTAGTGTGTGTCCTTTTGAGCGGCTCCTCTCCCAGCAAGATAGCCAGTCGGACCTGTCCGACCGGCAGAACTTCATTGCCCGTAAACCCATAGAGGGGGGTTGTCATGGGCAGTAGCTCAGCTCGATAAATTTGTAGTTGGTCGAAGGCCTTTTTGAATATAATATTGACCGAGCTTCCTGTATCAATGAAAACGAGGTGAATAGTGTAGTTGACTATTACCGCTTTGATGAGGAGAGTGTCGTCATGCGGCACTTCGACTCCCTCTAAGTCCCTGGGCCCGAAGCTGATTTCGGGGCCGCTCGCCCGGTGTTGGCTACATCCGACCGCATGGATTTGGAGCTGTCTGACGCTCGCCTTTCTTGCTCTGTTGGAGTCGCCTCCGGTCGGCCCGCTAGCAATAATGTTGATTTCTCCTTGGGAAGTGTTACTTCTGTTTTCTTCTTCCCGAGCAGACGGCCTAGGCTACTCCCTTGGCCTCCGGGGGCTATCCTCACACCTCGGATTATGGTGCCGCTCAGGAGTCTATCTCTACCGCCTGTCGGATATCCTCCGATCGGCTTCACGAGGACGTTGTCGCCTGTCGGATGATGGCAATCGACGGTGGCCACCCCGAGGCACGGGGTGGGCAATCAAGGGAAGGCTTCGACAGTCTCTTGTATTATGTGTGTATGTCCGGTGAAATGAGCAAAACATTGGGGTCCATACCTTCTTTTTAGGTTTGGGCCGCTCAGCAGACACTTCTTGAATGGCGTGGGATCTTGCATGTTGCTGTGGGCGGGATGCTTCAGCTCGCGGTCCTCTGGGTGGCTGATGGGCAGTGTGCGGCTTCCGCTCGGCAGTGGGCGCCCGCTCGGTTGGAGCTTCCTTCTTTCGGGCCGCTTGGGCTTCCTCCACATTGATGTATTCATTGGCCCTGTGTAGCATATGATCGTAGTCTCGGGACGGCTTCCGAATGAGCGAGCGGAAGAAGTCCCCGTCCACGAGGCCTTGCGTAAATGCGTTCATCATTGTCTCGGAGGTGGCCGTTGGAATGTCCATGGCCACCCGGTTGAATCGATGGATATAAGCTCTGAGCGACTCTCTGGGCTCTTGCTTGATGGCGAATAGGCTGACGCTAGTCTTTTGGTAGCGCCGACTGCTTGCAAAATGGTGGAGGAAGGCCGTGCGGAAGTCTTTGAAACTTGTGATGGATCCGTCCGGCAGCCTCCGAAACCACCGTTGAGCCGATCCCGAGAGTGTGGTAAGGAAAACCCAACACTTCACTCCATCTGTGTATTGATAAAGGGTAGCTGTGTTGTCGAACTTACCCAAATGATCGTCCGGGTCGGTGGTTCCGTTGTATTCACCAATCGCCGAGGGCACATAGTGCTTTGGCAGAGGGTCCCGCAGGATGGCCTCTGAGAATTGACGGTTGACCCGCTCGGGAGAGGTGTCCGCTCGAGGGGCCTTGCCTTTTCTGTTGTCCCGTATTGGCACTTCATCTGACGAAGATCCTCGGTCACGATTCACTGCTGCGGCTTCAGGAGGCGTGCGGAATAAGGCCCGATGAAATGGAACCGTGGCCTGAGGTGCTTCCGCTCGGCCCCCGGATGCGGATGTTGCTTGCTGCTCAATTCGCTCGGCTTGTGACTTTTGTCTCTGTTCCACAAGCTTAGCTGCTCTTGTCTCGATCAAAGCGTTAAGCTCCTTTGTGGAGAGCATCACCGAGTGCGGTATGTTGGACCGTTGGGCCGGCTAGGAGGGGTTGTTGGATATCCTGCTAACACAAAAGGAAAACAAACCCTCCTCGAACTCTTTAGGCTAACACTTGCATAATTAAGTTAAGCAGATAAATTAAAAGCATAAAGAAAAGCGAGGCACAAAAGATTTACTTGGTTACAACCGATGTGGTTGTTAATCCAAGGAAGATTAAGCTCAATAAAACTCCTTCTGACGGAGAAGCCTCGTACAGCGTTGAAGTGCAGAAAACAGAAGCTTAGACTAAAAGAGAGTGTGCAAGCACTGGATTTACAATCAGTGAGTTCTATTTAAGCTTCTGGACCAAGGCTATATTTATAGTCTTGGTCCGGGCGCCTGGAAGGGTTCCGGGCGCCCTCGGGTGGATAAATTTTATCCCCCAACGGTCGGATCGAGTCAAAACTCAATCCTGTTGAAAAGTCCATTCTGGGCGCCCCGGACAGCTCCGGGCGCCCCGGACAGCTCCGGGCGCCCCGGAGCCAAAAGTCAACCCAGTTGACTTTTGGTTCGTGCTCTCTTCTCTGGTTGACTTTTCGTCCGGGTCTTTCGCTCCGGCTCCGCTTGCTTGGGTGATCTCGACATCCGGAATAGGGCTCACCCAACCCATCTTCCGGTCTTCTCGGCGTGCTTCCTCCCGGCTTCTCGTCCCTCCGCGCGTGTCCTTCTCGTCCACCAGCGTACTCATCCCAGACTTAGTCCCTCGGTCGCACCCGTGCCGACCTTCGCGCTAGCTGCGTCTCTTGCTCCCGAGCAATCTTCCGCTCCGGCTTTCGTACCTCGGACCCACCGCACCTTCCTTCTCGTCCACCGGTGTACTCTTCCGCAGCACCTCGTCCCTCGGACGCACTGCGTGCCGTCCTTCTCGCTAGCTGCGTCTTCGGCTCGAGTACCTGTGCTCCTAAGCTCCTGCACACTTAGACACAAGGTTAGAAACAACGGGACCTAACTTAACTTGTTGATCACACCAAAACAACCTTGGGGTTCCAACAATCTTCCCCTTTTTGGTGTGATCAACCCAAGTTAAGCTAGGGTCAACAATAGATATGAAATTAAATAGTTTATTGCAATAACATGCAACATGATAGAAAAATTAAATTTCAAACATTCCAAATTTTAATTTTCAATTTTTTCTACCCCCTAGACTTATAATTTCTTATACTTTCCCTTCTTCCCCTTTGATCACAATAAAAATGGGGCTTACAAGAAATCTAAGGGTTTGACACTTAGAAAGGTTATTGAAATCTATTTCAATAATTTTCCGAGAAAACATATTTCTAAGTCAAGGACAAATTTATAAGTCATTCGACATCAAGATTAAGAAGTTTCTAAACAGAAAGCTTTATGCAAGAAAATTTCAGAGAATTAATAACATAAAGAGAAATTTTCTATGCATTTATTTATTTATATAATTTATGCTTTAATCAGAAGGTTTAAATTTCCATTTTAATTTATCAGAAATTCTTAAGTCACACTTTTTCAGATTTAAAGCAAAAAATATTAAACATGCAACAATTTGTATCATGTTAATTTCTATTATTTTTTGAATTTCAAGTTCACAAAAATATTCAAATAGCATAAATTCTAACTTGATAAAATTCTTCAATAATATTAAAAAATCTTTTGGCAATGTGCAAAATTCGTTTGAAAGAATATTTTGTAATTTGCCAGAATATTTTAACAATAAGAATTTGCAGGAATCTATTAATAATAGGTTTCTTAATCCGAAAATATTTTTCGATGAATCAATTTCTAATTCATAAAACTTTTCCAATAAAGTAATTTGTACTTCCAAATTTTTTGGACCAGAAAAAGTTTTCGATAATATTTCTAAGTTGCATAATTCTTTCGAAAAACTTCTTTGTGATTCACAAAAGTTTTTTAGCAAAGTTTCCAACTTGCAAAATTCTTTTGTTAAGATATTTTGAAATTCGAAGAACTCTTTCGATAATATTTCAAACTTGCAGGATAAGTTTGACAATTGATTTTCTAATATAAGAAACTCTTTCGATGATTCGTAAAAATTTTCAGGCAATTCTTCGATTAAATCATTCAATTGATCAGAGGTTCGCGTCCATACCTGACTTACCTTGTCAGTAATTGATTCTCCCCCTATCGAGTTGCTTTCTTTTGAAGATTCTCCCCCTTCATCGATCTCGGGATGTACTTCGGCTGTTGTAGTACTTACCTTGATTTCGGACTCTTCTGTCGGTGGCTCGGTGTCTATTGAGGTGTCAGCTTCTGAAGGTTCTTCGTAGAGCTGCAAGAACTTTTCCCAAAGTTCTTTTGCGCTTTCATAATCTGCGACCTTTTTGAAATCTTCATTTGGTATTACATTCAGAAGATAATATTTTGCTCGCCCATTTGCCATAGACTCCTCACGTTGCTTTTCGTTCCAGAGGCGTAGATCGAGTCTTTCTCCGTTCGTGTTCTTTGGTTCTTCATAACCAAATTTCATTATTAAAGAAATACCAGAATCTGAGTTAAGGTATACCTCCATGTTTTGTTTCCAGATGGAAAACTCCCCCTCGAATGCAGGTGGGTAGTCGCTAGCTCCGGCCATCGTTTTTGTTGCGTCAGACGGCGGTTAGTCCTTCTGAGGCGTACTCGGCTCTGATACCACTTGTTGGACCGTTGGGCCGGCTAGGAGGGGGTTGTTGGATATCCTGCTAACACAAAAGGAAAACAAACCCTCCTCGAACTCTTTAGGCTAACACTTGCATAATTAAGTTAAGCAGATAAATTAAAAGCATAAAGAAAAGCGAGGCACAAAAGATTTACTTGGTTACAACCGATGTGGTTGTTAATCCAAGGAAGATTAAGCTCAATAAAACTCCTTCTGGCGGAGAAGCCTCATACAGCGTTGAAGTGCAGAAAACAGAAGCTTAGACTAAAAGAGAGTGTGCAAGCACTGGATTTACAAACAGTGAGTTCTATTTAAGCTTCTGGACCAAGGCTATATTTATAGTCTTGGTCCGGGCGCCTGAAAGGGTTCCGGGCGCCCTGGGGGGATAAATTTTATCCCCCAACGGTCGGATCGAGTCAAAACTCGATCCTGTTGAAAAGTCCATTCCGGGCGCCCCGGATGGTTCCGGGCGCCCCGGACAGCTCCGGGCGCCCCGGATAGTTCCGGGCGCCCCGGAGCCAAAAGTCAACCCAGTTGAGTTTTGGTTCGTGCTCTCTTCTCTGGTTTAGCTCGCCTCTGGTCCGGGTCTTTCTGCTCCGGCTCCGCTTGCTTGGGTGATCTCTAACATCCGGAATAGGGCTCACCCGAACCCATCTTCCGGTCTTCTCGAGCGTGCTTCCCTCCGGCTTCTCGTCCCTCGGAATTACCGCGTGTCCCTTCTCGTCCACTAGCGTACTCATCCGCAGACTTCGTCCCTCGGTCGCACCCCGTGCCGACCTTCGCACTAGCTGCGTCTCTTGCTCCCGAGCAATCTTCCGCTCCGGCTTTCGTACCTCGGACCCACCGCGCGCACTTCCTTCTCGTCCGCCGGTGTACTCTTCCGCAGCACCTCGTCCCTCGGACGCACAGCGTGCCGTCCTTCTCGCTAGCTGCGTCTTCCGCTCGAGTACCTGTGCTCCTAAGCTCCTGCACACTTAGACACAAGGTTAGAAACAACGCAGGACCTAACTTAACTTGTTGATCACACCAAAACAACCTTGGGGTTCCAACACGGTCGTCCAGCCTCGTCCATTGTTTCCGATCGGATGCAGGAGTGTTCCCATAGACGGCGCCAAATTAATCCAGTCCGAACGATGAATCAACGGACGCTGGGCACGTGGTGCTCTCCAAACTGCTGATGTAGATCTTCGACCGATCGTACGGACCTCCGGCGAACCTGCAAGGAAGTCGGGCCGGGAAGGGGTTCCCGGCGACGACCCTCCAACGCTCAAGTCAGGCAAGTGGTTAACAAAGAAGTGGCTCCAAATATCGTAGAATGCGTACCTCCAATGAAGTGTGAGGCCCTTTATATAGAGCTGCGAAGAGGCTCACACACACATACCGAGGCGCGTACGTGTCCTCAACCCATTCCTCAGCATGGGCTTGTCAGACAAGCTTACCTGACACCATACCGCTACAGTCCGAGCACGTCTCTGATGGGACAACGGAACCCTCTGTCATAAGATCCTGCATGTGGCCTGCTCGTTGGACATACCCGCTATCAGAAGATGTTTCCTTGTCCTTTTCTCCTTATCCCATGCCAAGTGTCCGACCGGTCAGCAGTCCCATTACGTCCGGCCTGTCATATGTGCGGGTCCACTTAGGAAATTTTCGGTAGTGTGCTTTGTGAAGACTGTTCGCAGTATTGTTACTTTATTCCTTCGGTTGAGCGGGCTACCCGCTCGGTCGTACGATCCTGTTCAACATGAGCGTCGGAACCCCAACTCCCGTCGGGGTGCCTTTGACTTCAGTTAGATACCGGTAGCCGGTCGGTCCAACCTTTTCCGGTCGGCCGGTCGGTCCACCCTTCTCCGATAGTCCTTTTAACCTTTTAACCTCCACGTGGCGTTGACTTCTTGGAACGGGGGTGCCCTGTTCTTACCGCCGAATCAGTAACATTAATATTTATCCACGAAGTATTGTTAAGCACAGTAGACAAATTAACTTCTGAACTAACAAGATTGAAAAATATACCTTTCTTAATACATCAGTTAGTGTACTTGAGGCAATTCTTCTTCATATGCCCTTTCTATTGCAGAAAAAATAAATGGATTTCTAATTTTGTTTCATTGGCACTTTATGCTCTAAAACCCCAAACACTACCATTTGTTTATTTTTACCCTTATTATAGGTCTCTTTTGATTTCTTAAAATTATTACCAATTAACAATTATTGATGATGACAATTACTTATTGCACTGGAGATGGAAGAGAGAACAATTGAAGCTCACGTTATTGACAAGAACATAAAAAGATTATAACAAGTAATACATTTAATATGTATTTATAATTATGTATAAGCATTAGATGAGATATCAAATACAACATCAGACTCAGTCCTTAAACTAGAATGTAATTTGTTAACGATACTTTCAAGTTATAGCTCATGATAACCTTTGTTGGCTATATAATATGTCTTCTTTTAAGTCAACATATTATGCGCATAACTAATAAAATTATCCTTTATATGAGCTATCTATGTCTAAGTCTATGGCTTACAAATGTTAATCTATCATATAATATACCTTATTTTGGACCGACATTTTGTATGTATGATTAACGGACTTATTTTTTATATGTAAGCCACTCTTAAACATATATCTGGCCTAAAAATATTCCTTTTAGCCAATTATTTTTAGCATATATATACATGTACCCACACAAAATATACTAAACTTACCTAATAGTTTTCACTTCGGTGATAATATTAGTTCAATTTAGTAACATATGTGTAGATAGATTTATAAAAAAAAAATCTAGACATATTGATCACTTAGCCATAGTTGACTATTTCTTAATAGTAGTCGATTATTATGATGAACAATCAAGTGACCAATTGAACATAAAACTCTTTATACTCGATTTTGCATACAATAGTCAACTAGTGCTAACACAATCGACTATCGATAACAGTCCAGTGCCTTAGTTGAGTGCCCCATTCGAGCTGTAAACTTTCTATTTGCAAACTCTAATTTAACAATCGACTTATTCTTATAGCAATCAACTAATAAGAGATCAGTCAAGTGTCGCAGTCGAGTTATAAAACTCTCTATTCGTAAATATTAGTCGAGTCTTGTAGTCAAGCTGCAAACTCTCTGTTTGTGAATTTAGGCATAACAATCGATTATTACTTATGACAATCGACTAATGTGAAATCAATCAAGTGCCTCAATTGATTGTAAAGATTATGTTCACAATTTTAGGCATAGTAGTCGATTGTCTTGTTAAAGCAATCAATTGATAGTGACTTAACATGATATTTCTAAATCAAACATAATGATTCCACCACAAACAAAGGCGATTGTTGCTGTTCTTCATGGAAAAACTCAAGGAAAATAAAAAGATGTCTAAATTTATGTTTTTCTTCCTTATTTTTTTTTATGAACACTCATCATTTTGCAATAATAGATCATATCTATCACAAAACTGACAAAATTTAACGAAAACCATCAACCTAATGCTATAAAATTAATAAAATAGCATTCAGTCTGATATCAATTGTTGAAATCACAAATCTATAACATAGTATTCTAATTCGTATGATTAAAAAATAGATTTATATATTCAAGATCTAGTTTCATCAATTTTTTTAACAAAATAAACATAAAAGAACGACGACAAAAATTAAATAGAACCTAATTATAGTGTTTCGCCATCATCTTAGAGTCGTCTGTGAAATCCAGAGATCATGTGAAGATGCAATGGATGGATTTTTCGTAAGGTGCTAGCGTGACAACGTCGTATTCTCCTCGCTAATGGGAGGCATGAAGATTTGTCAGAATATCTAATTCTACAGGGGTTATACCCTATATATAGTGGTAGACTAATTTCTATTATCAACCCATCGTTAATAAAAGAACGGATTAATGAATTCTAAACATATAAACTAACATCTAATAACTCAAATCCATGAATACGTTAATTAGATCAGTTTATCAAGTTTGATCAAATATAGCACAATCAAGTGTGTTATTAAATTAACATGTAAGCCCACTAATTAAGAAATTAAATTCAACACATTTGTCTTACTTGACACCTACATTAGAAAACTCACAAAGACGGGATCATTTTACCCCCAAACATATAATGTATTTCATAAGAATCATGGAAGCAAGGTAAAATAGCAGCTAAGTTTTTTTACCCACCTCCTAACCATGTATTTTCTCTTTTAAGTGTGCAAAAAAAAAAGTGGGGGAGTAGGAAGGAAGCCCCTGGGTTCAGTTCTATGGAAAAGGTGTTACGGAGTGAACTCTGAGCACCACAATTCAATCTTCTACTGATATTTAAATATTGCTCCTGGTTCTTCGACTCAAGAGGCCCTGGGTAAAATCATAAAATGAGATCCCAAATAAATTTCTAATAATATATAATTTATCTACAATGACTTCTTCTAGCATTTCTATTTGTAAAATCTTCTATAATATTATCAGTTTCAAGATTTTCCAAGATGTCTTTCTCAATACATAAAATTGTCAATCCATTTAATCTTTCTTGAGACAGTGACGATCTCATATATGTTTTTAATCATTTTAATTTTGAAAAACTCCTTTCAACCAATGCTACTGCAACATGTATATCAACAAAATTTTATAAGCATTTGCAACATTTGGATAACAATCTACACTTTGAACAAATTCAAAAATATCAATTGGAGATATTATCATATTTGGTAAAATCATTTGTAATATTTTAATTCAGTAAATAAATCATCTAACTCAACATCTGATGAGTTGTCATGAGTTACAGTAGATTTTAAATTGACAATATTTTCTCAATTCATTACCATTCAAAGTTCTTAATGTTTTTGAATCAAATAAAAAACCAAATATATTTTCAAAGGTTTTCATTTGCTCGAATCTACATTTTAAAGAAGCAATTGTCATGTTCACAATAATAATAAAATAATCAATTCTAAAAGACTCTTCTAGTGATAGTGAAACTTCATCATCTTCTCTTTCATTAAATTATCTTTTCCTAAAAATACGGCGCTTTGTTGTAAATATTGGCTCTATATTCATATCTAATGCAAGACTCTTAGCAATAGTCAAACTTGTAGCAAAATCATCATTCCTATACTTTTCAAAAAATGAGATTATACCTTCTAATTATTTCATGGCAGAGTCAATACACATAGATTTTGATTGTAATTTCTTACTCGCCATGTTTATAGCAAATAAGATATCATATCAAATGATCATACCAAGTAAAAATTCAAATTTTTCGATTGAATTAGATAAACTTTTAGTTTCACTTATTGACTTTGCATCATCACAAATATTATTTAATTCAAGTAAAGCTGCTCTCACTTCCACAATTTAAAATCTAATAACTTGAACACTTTTAATATGACTTTCCCAATGAGTATTCAACAAAGATTTGATGGTTAATCCCTTCACATTATTAAGTAAAAATTTTCATCTCTTAGGAGAACTTGAAAATAATGTATATATGCGTTGTACTACTCCAAAAAAAGAAACAACTTTAACATAAGAATGTGTCATATCACTAAGAGTTAGATTAAGACTATGACAAGCACATGATATATACAACGCTCTTGGATTTATTTCAAGTACCCCCTTTTGAACTCCTTGGTATTTTCCTTTCATATTAGAACCATTATCATAATCTTGACTTCTAATATTTTCAATACTAAGATCAAGTGGTTTTAATACATTTTGTAATTCATTAAAAAGTCCTAAACCAGATGTATCATATACTTTTAGAAACTCTAAAAAGTACTCCTCTATTTTCACTTTATTACTTGACATATTAACACATCGTACTATATAAGTCATTTGTTCTTGATGACTTATATCTAGGGTACAATCAAGAATTATTGAAAAATATTTTTCTTTCTTAATTTTATTAATGATAACTCTTTTAACATTATTAGCTAAAATAGAAATCAACTCATTCTGAATTTTATGACCTAGGTAATGATAATGAATTTCATTACTTTGAATATGTCTAATATGATCTTGCATCACATAATTAAATTCAGCAATCATTTCAATCAACCCTAAAAAATTTTCATTATTGTCTTGATAAAGTTTTTCATTAGATCCTTGAAAAGTCAAACAACGTTTAGAAAGACATTTTACAGTTGCTAATATTCTTATTATAACTTGTCTCCAACACTCTTTTTCTTCGGAAATTTCTCGTTGTAGGTATTTATCAATTGTTAGATTTTTATCTAATCGCATTTTTAATTCATTTCAAGTGTTCATGTTAGTTATATGTTCAATAGTATTTTCATGTTCTTTAAGTCGTTCACTAAAATGTTTCCAATCTCTAAATCCATCCTTTTCTAATGAACTTCTATTGTTTTTAGATTTAAACAACTTGTAACAAAAGCAATAAACTTTATCCACATATTTACTGTAAACCAACCACTTTCGGTCTCTTATTTCTCTATTACTAAAATGTCTAGAATAATGAGCACAAGAAAAATGCCTAGAAGTGTCGTCCAAAGGATATACAATATTCATTTCTCTTATAAGCCTTTTTTCAACTAAAATATCTCGTGCATTGTTATCAAGATTATCCCAATTTCTTGGATCATATATATCAAGTGAAAAAATAAATTATTTATCAATGTCAATATTCTCATTATCTACCCTATTTAAAACATTTTCATGCTCACTCAAATTTTCCCTTTCTTCATTTACATCGTGAATCTCATTACACTCATCTACATCATTCACAGTCATAGTTGAATTTTGTGCATTTTCATTGGAACTTTTAATAAAAAATTTATTAATAGCACCTCTTTGTGATTCAGTCGTTCTAGTTTTGTTTTTCCTTTTCTCACATCTAGAAAGATGTTGTTTAGGCAACATATTATAATGTACAAAATCACAACAATTACAAAAAAAAAATAGATAATTCAAATTATTTCACTAGTAAAGGAATAATAGCACCTGGAATATGATAGTTTTCAATATTAATGGAAATGTCCTAGGTCGTTAAGTTAAGAACCTCGTCAGACAACACTTGTTAAAAGAAAATTAAATCATTATCAAATTAAAAATAATTAGTAAAATTATGATACTTAAAGAAACAACAATACTAATTATAATAACACAAGTTCAAGCGCATAAGTTCAAGCAGAAGTAGTGACTAGTGACTCATCAAAACAAGATTAGATTGTCTAATCCTTGCAAAGTCTAGCTCATGCTTATATTATATTTATATACAACAAAATCATGGCTAATATAACAAGCTATATCCAAACAAATGCAATTGGTTGAAGCACAATAGATACTTCCTAAATTCTGATTATTTTTTTTTCCTTTTTTCTTTTGCACCATATCTATGATGAATAGAACAATTTGTGTGACTAAAAAATTATCTTGTAACCCTAAAATTATTATCATTGAATCTACATAGAAACTACAAGTCTCTAATAGCAGCTATTGCAGAAGGAAGTGGACAGAAGATGAATTTGAGGTGCTCACTCGGTTTTAAATCAAAGACATCAACAAGAGAGATTAATAATTGGTCATAGGCCAAGGAGAAATAGCATGCACACCCTATAGAAATTTTTAATTTGATTAGCAAGTACCAATTTATTAAGAAATAGCAATTCTTCAAGTGAGTAATAAAAAACAACACCTTAGCTTAGCTAGCAAGAAATCATTGAGGCTCACACTGTCACACACCAGTCACCAAAGACCAAACACCACTAAACGAACAAAATTCTCCTAACAAAAAAATCAAATCTAACAAAAATTTGAGAGCAATTTTTCACAACGACAATAGACAACCAAAGCTCATAATTCACAATGAAAATTTTAATTCAATGGGTTGTATTTATCATCTCTGTTCTTGGAAATTCCACAGAATACAAATAACAGTAAAAAATCTTGAGAAGGGACAGAGATGCGAAAGAAGAAGAAGAGATGCGATAGAAATAGTCGTTGAAGACTTAGATGAGCTGTGAGCGAAAGAAGAAGAGATGCGACAGGGACAGAGAATTTCAAATAGAAAAGGAGCAGAAAACATATCTTTGAGTCCTTCTCTTTCTCGTAGGTGCAAGTGCAGGCGACGCCTCGGGGGCAACGAGTTTTTCATCGCGCAGGTGCAAGCGACAGAAATAGAAACTTTTGCCTTAAATTTGTTTTTCGTTCCTCCACTAAAAACATAATACTTAAAAAAAATTTGAGCCCCCCACCTCCCACAAAATCTAGGCCCAAGGTCATGGATTGCCCTCCTCCAGGGCCGAGCCTACTCTTGTAATCTATATAAAATTACTAAAGTGACACAAATATAGTGTTAATAAATTTTGGTATACTTCAAATTGTAAAAAATGATGATCCAATCATTACCCTTGAAACCCTTGATCCATCTCGAGGATATTGGCAAGGAATGCGTTTGATGCTAATTGCTTATGAACTGAGCCTCTACTTATGATTCAAGAAGACTAATAATTACCTCCCTTTCAAATACTTTGGGACTGATGAGGAGAGACGCTTGGATGATCATATCACCTTTTACCATAAGAAGCCTACTTAATAAGAATCTTTGCATGTATTTAAGATCTAGAAGTGTCAGCAGCAAAGAGAGATTCGTGGCCATAGCAAACTAGACCAGTCTGGTCTGAATCAGTTCATCCACAACGTGCCCTGCCAAATTCTGCCGCCTTATAATACTAAAAATAAAAGAACAAAAAAATAGAAGTCTTAACCCAAAAAATAAAACCAAAAATAGAACAGAAACCCAAATCCAAAATACAATCCAGAATCAAAACACAAAAAACTAGAAACTGGAAAAAAATCTAAACCACTACAAAATCAAAACCAATAAGCAGAACCTAGAAATAAAAAACTGAACCTAGAACCCAGCAAGCAGATAGACAAATAAAAAAGACAAATAGACTAAATAAACAAACAAATAAATAAATAAACTACTGTTTTCAAATTGAGAATAATAAAACTTTTATTTATCAACTTATTTAATAAGTTTTTACTATATTTTACAAAGCTTAAAGAACTTTTTAGAAAGAATAAATAGTGATATCAATGTATACAAGGACTTAACGGTATTTCATGTTTGTCAAAAAAATAAGTGGTCATTGTATTGATGTGTTGATAAAATAAGGGATGTCATCGTGAATTTTTTTTCCTTCGATAAATCATTCGGTCAAGTTGTTGTAGATAAACTATCCAATTCAGGTACGACTGCTCACTTTTAAGTTGCTTCTAATTTTCGTGGGCAAAAATTAAGAAGCCCCTAACTACTTAAGTTTTTAAAAGAATGAATCATACTTTTACCATTAAATTATACCCATTACATATACATTCTTTATCGAACAAAGGAGAGAGACACAATTAAGATAGGATCCAAATTATAGTGTTGATGCATATTTAATCTAATTTGCTCAGGACTTAAAAGGGTAAAAGGCATCTTTGTTTTAAATATCCTTAAAAGTATCCCACTTTGATTTTTTTATCAAAAGATATTTCATTCCATATAAAATGACAACTATCTGTTAATATTGCTCTCATCATCATCCTACATCGGTTGAACACATCAGTTTTACAATATGAAAAATAACCTTTCGAAATCTTAAAAAGACAATATTTTTAAAACATAAGACTGAGTCATTAGAAATTACACCAAATAACAAATATAGATATCTAAATAAATTTCCATTTGATATATTATGTATCATATAGTTCAACCCAAATAAAAAATTATATCCTCTCAAAACTTACCTAGCATTCAACTTACCTCCGAATTAGAATTTAGATGGAAAATTATAAGAAAGACAATAATAAAATAGTATAGTGAAAGATAATTCAGTAATAATTATTATACATGGAGTAGGATATCCCTGTGACAAAAAAAAATTCAAAGATTAAGTTAATCTGCCTAATTTTAGGAATAAAATTTTAAGAAAATTGGTTGGTTCAATCTTCCAAACATTCTACTTCCTCGTTTTTTTTTTCAAATATATACCATTGTATACATTTTCCTTCTCTCATATCTTCCTATTCTTTTGTCTCCCCATTCTATCCAGGTAAACAGGGATAAGCTGTCAATGCATCTGTAATTCGAACATGTTATTTTGTCAAATCCAATTCAACAATATACATTATATTTGCAGTAAACTTTTGCGAAATAATGCGAACATAAGATATTGAATCACATGTGCAAATTAACAGTGTACAATAATACTTTGCTTAGATTGTCTTCCTAATAAGTACATTCAAATCACACAATAATAGTTAAACAAAGATGATAAAAAATCTATGCTTTTGTCCGAAATGCTATGCATAGTTTTGATTTACAGCCCGCAACCTAAATATATATATATATATACACTGACATCAGAAATACAAGACATTTCAATTTGTCATCTGCATCCAAGGAAATGAACAAACTCTTCAAAGCATTCTAAATAACACTGGACAAAGTTATCACATCTCTAGACTTCAAATATAGTTGTTAGTACCTTGTTTGAAGGTTGCAGACAATAAGCAAGAGCTGAGCCTGAGAGAAACCTTCGTGACAGGCTGAATCTCAAAGATCAGGCTGACAGTATTATTTCAGGAAGAAAAAAGCTTCAGCTGGAGTCATCTGAACTAGAACCAGAAGTTTCAGTCCCACCATTATGTGTTCCAGCTCCTTGATTTTCGTCCTCACTAAGTAATTCATTGCCCTCGTTTGAATGTGAGAAAGCAGAAGTGTAACAAACCGAAATAGCAGCTCTGCTGCCCCTCTTCCTACTCTCTTCTGTACTTGTGCCACGTAGCTCAAGCCGCCTACGCTTCCGTGCATTGCGCTTGCCTTTTGGGACATCCTCTCGGTGTGATTCAACCCCATTATCTTCTTCTTTTGAAGCTCTGCTACTTGCCTTCTCACTTTCAGATTCAATTGTTGGTGCATCAGAATCAAACTCAGCCTTTCTCCTCTTGCTTGAGTTGGTCTGAAGCAGTTTAGAGTTGTAGTCAAACTTCAATTCTTGAAAGAGATGCATCATAAACACATTAAGAAAGCACAAGCAACAAGAAACATATGTTGCTATTGTCCATGCCCAACTGGAGAGATTCTTGACAAATGAGTTAATAAATCCAAAAAAAAAGTATAGCAGAACATAAATGAAATGACGTATGCTACTATTTCCTGCATGCAGCTTGCAAATGCATGATTCTCTAGCATGAGTTGTTGCAAGTAAAACCTTTAAACTGATACTTGGAAATACTAAAAACAAGGTTCACCATGGTGAAGCTTAAAAATATGACAGAGGATAAGATACTGATGGATAATATGCTGACACCATAGTAAGTGTAATATAATATCACACGGCCATCCCCGTGTGATGTTTGAATGTATGAATTTCTAGACTTTATGAAGTGTGATGTAAATGCAATTAATGTCAATTTGGCGGTGCTCCCACAAAGAATCAGCAGCAAATTCTCCATAATGGTCAGGGAGATCAAGTGCTTGCTGTCTTCTGCATCAGTAGGATCATGCGGCTCACAAATGGTGCATATGTTTAGAAGTTATAGTTACTACAACAACAACTAAGCCTCATCCCATAGACTAAGTGGGATCAGATATATAGATCCGTTTACACCATTGAGATCTATCTCCTACCATATCATCATCTATATTTAAATAAATTTTATTGTTGTTAACCAAGTCTTTTTTTGCTCTTCCTCTTCCTCATTTGATGTGTGTGTTGTCATAATTTCACGTCGCCTAACTGGAACATTTATTAGTCGTACATGCTCGTACTATCTTAAACGTATCTCTCAGAGTTTTCTCTCAATAAATGCAACTCCGACTTTCTCTCTAAAGCTCTCATTTCTTATTTTGTCCATCCTCATATGTCCACACATTCACCTTAACATTCTCATCCCTGCAACTCTTATCTTCTGCTCGAGCATCATAGCGCAACATAACTTCATATAATATAGCAGATCTAACTACGATTTTGTAAAACTTCCTTTAAATTTTAAAGTCGCGCACTCTTATCCATTTCAATCATCCTGCTTATATTTTATGTAAGACATCTCTCTCAATTGTTCAATCGTTTTGCGAAAATGATTCTAAATATTTAAAGTTCTCAATTTCAAGAAACAAGTCATAATTACTAAGATAAAGAAATTTTCTTTTTAGGTAGATCGTGTGTGCTGTCTTCTGCATATCATTAAGATCAAGAGAATCACAACCACTGAATATGTTCAGAAGTGACAGTAAAGTTAAGCTTTCTTTTAAAGAAAATAAATAGAAGAGCATAATTGACAAATTAGTCAAATGTCAGAATATTAAATTCAATGAAAATTAAAAAAGAACACACCAAGGTATTGTAGTTCAATTTACCTTGGGTCCTTGTTCAATCAAATGGGACCATTCACTCCTGTTCCGTAGACAGTCATGAACAGCATGTAAATAAGTAGGATAAGCATATCGCTCTCCGTTAGGTTTTCTAAGTTCATGCCAATGCTGCAGAACAAAACATAGAACCCAAGTAGTAAAAATAAGTACAATGCACATATATGTCATGGTGATAAGAGTTGTAAAAAACATACAGGACGAACAGCACTGCACAGCTCTTCATATGTTATGTGCTTAGTTTTGCTCATTATATCATCTATCAATCCTGCAAATTGTTACATAACATTAATTATCTATAAGAAAACATAATACAAATTCTGTTCATAAAATTTGAGAATTTACCAGGCAAAGTGCAAGAAATAATACTACTATCATCTCTGGGAATATCCCCAACTGAGTTGCATGCTGCTGGAGCATTCTGTTCACTAACCTCTGGTGAGGAAAAAGGATAATCATTTCTTTCACCTTCCGTAGGGCCTAGAGGATCAGTTTTGACTGTCATGTCAGGGGATCTAATATGTGAGTCTTTTTTCTTGTCTGTTGATGAATGCTGACGTTTGTGGTAAGAAAGTGATGGCTTCCTAGTTTTCTTCCTGCTTTCATCATGTAACTCAGAATTGCAGTTAATATCTCTAAATCCCACTTCTTTGTTTTTCCTTCTAAATACCTAAAAAGAATCAAATCCACATTAGATGAATCCCAAAGCAGCCTGCGGCAGAAAGTACACTAGAAGAAGCACTCTTACTGAGATTTGATCCTTTCCCCCAGAAACAGGACGTCTGGAGAAAACAGTCATTCCATTGTTGGTGATTGATTGCATGCCTGAAGCTTGCCGCACACGTGGAATCCTTGGAACTCTTGGAGAACTGTTTAATTCTTGATGCAATAGCAGTGCAAGCTAAGAAGAAAAAAAAACCTGAATAAATAGTCTTAACAAAGATGAGATTCTATTTCAATGCAGCACTTACATTACCTCTTCATCGCTTAATGTTGAGGTAGCATTAGAGGACACAGATGCATGCATAAACGTCGAGGTATTTGAAACTTTTGCTGAAGTGTATGGACCTGTTTGATGGCTCTTTTCTGTTCTCTGAGATGGGTTTGAAGAAACGGGCTTACTTTGACCAGAAGCAAGTTGAGAATGCCTTGAACCAACCACATTGTCAGACCGTAGATTTCCCATTGCAGTGTGTTTGGAATTGACTTTTGAAGCACGGAAAGGTGACTCTTCTTTTGAATCAGATACAATGTGCTCAGAGGAAGAGCTATAAGAGGTTTTACTACATTGTGGCAGATTAGATCCAGAAAAAATACAAACCTTTGACTGACCCTTTGTTGGATTTTCAGAAACCTCTTCCATATCTTTAACTGGAATTGGTGCATTTTCTTCCTTGGGAGCGATACATGAGTTCACCTTTACTCGTGTTTGTTTAGTTGTTTGACTAACCTTACCAGCAGAGGATTTAGAAATCGAGGTGGATAAGTTAACACCTGAAATAGTTAACTTGGGGATAAGAGGTGATGATGGAGTTAAAGAATCCTTTATGACGCTGACTGCTGAATTCAGCTCAACAGAAACCAATTTGCTCAAAGATTGGGATTGTGAGTTTCCGGATTCGCTGCTACATTTTGAACCATGCCCTATCTCCATGGAATTTTTATGTTCCAATGAATCCTCCAACCGTCTTTTCTTAGGTTCACATGTTCTAGGAAGTAATCCTTCTTTCAATTCTTTAAGCTCTCTTCTACCATCCTGAGACTTATGTCCAAAAGATGCAAAAGTGGATTTATTTTCTAGGTTCTGAATGTTTCCAGACAACGGGTTTGCTAATTGTGATGGTAGGTCAGCCAAATCATGCAAATCTCCAGCAGTATTACCAACAGGAACATTTAAATTCACTCTTGATAGCTCATCAGCCCCATCAGCTTTCCCTTCATTTAACTCCAATTTTGCAATTGGTGCAACGGCAGCTTTTGTGCCTAACAGTAGTGGTTCGTCCAAAATTTCTTTATAGCCAGTTGCAATATCAATATTGGCTGGCTTTGCAGTTCTTATGTCTATTATAACATGGGAAGAAGCTTTAGAAAACTGGTCGTCTAGATTATTCTCATCCTTGGGTTGTTTGAAGCAATAAACAGAACTGCCACCAACCTAAGTAAATTCCCTCAAATATTTAAACTAGCAGCAAAATATAAGGATAATTAAAAATGAGAAAGAGGATAATCGAAGAAACAATGACAATTTGAGAATATAGATAGAAGAAAGAAGAAAAAATCATTCATCTAATGAACTGCCTGGCTATCTATTACACCTCTGCATTATCCTTTTGATAGAAGAGAAACAATGGTAATATCCAAACCACCAGTTCTAAAACTCATCATTATAAACTAGGCACAACCCTTAGGCCTATCAAGTAACAATTATATTTGAGACTATTGAACACTAGCCTAGCACAGCAACAACCTAGGACTAGAAATTGAACTTGTTATCATCAAACAAAAACATACATTTCCAATGCATGGAGGAAAATGATGGGACAAAGAGAAGAAAGAGAGAAATGTTTCTATGGGAAGTAAACAAAGACACGATTTTAGCCAAAATGAAAATCCTACACAGCTGTCACTGAAAATACTTTTTACTAACAAAAGTATGAGTAATAATAATATATGCAAATGGGCACTGTTATATTATTTAGTGAGATACTATAGAATAAATTGTCAATTAATGACAAACTAATTTATCATAGTCTCATATCATCTAACTAGGGCATTTATTGGTAGTCTAAGTATATGTTTAATCTTAAACAAAGTCTCTCAAAGTTTTCCTTCAATCGGTGCAACCCGACTTTCTCTGTAATATTCTCATTTCTTAAACTATCCATTTTGTATGTCTGCACATCCACCTTAACATCCTCATCTTTGCAACTCTCATCTTTTGCTCGTATGTTTACTTTATAACCCAACATTCAACTTCATATAACATAGCAGATCTAACCATCATTTTATAAATTTTTCCTTTAAATTTTAGAAGTATCTGACGATCACAAAGAACATTTGATGTTTTCTTTCATTCCAATCATGTTGCTTGTATTCTATATAAAACATTTCTATCAACCCCTACATCTTTTTACAAAAATAATCTTAAATACTTAAAAGTTTCAATAACTCGTCATCTCCTTTATAATAATTGTCTTACTAGTCTACCATTACTAAATTTAAATTTCATATATTCTAGTTTTAGACTATTAATTATATCTTTGGATTAGTTTTACTTTGTATAACATAATTTATGATTCACAATTTAATTATAAATAATTATTTAATTGCAGTTATAATTTGCTAGTGATTTACTTGTATTATAATTATTTGTAGGATCTATCATGGCAACTAGAGGGGCGAAAACTTAAATTTTGAAAACTCAAGTGTAAAAGAGTGGCCTTCACCTAATTGTTAACTATTTTGCACCCACAAACTTAACCAACTTCATTAGCAAATACAGCATTACTCTAATTTAACCCCCTTGCTAAATTTGTTATCTAGTCAACCTTATCTATTTGAGCTTTTCAACCTACTGCACCTGCAATACCTATGAATTATTCTGTATAGACCTACACAGTTGACAAATTTCATCATCAAACACAACATTACCATAACTCAAACCCTTTATCAAAGTTATCAAAACCACTTGGTCGACTTCATTTGAAGAATAATTGAACCAACATTATTTACTTATAATTATAATTAATTATTTGCTTTTAATTTCCTTGTAATTATAACTGCTAATAATTATTATTTACTTATCACTTATAAACACTAACAATAAATAGCTAAATTGTTGTTTATAAAATTTTATAATTATTTACTTATCACTTATAAATTAAAGCAATAATTAATTAAATTGTTAGTGTACTAAATTAGTTATAGCTTAAACTTTATTTACTTATATAACATATAATTATATTTCAATTATAGAAATAATAGATAATTATTATAATTTTATATCTTTTTTTGTGATAATAAATTTATAACTTAGGTTATGTGTGTAAAAATTCTATTTTGTCTCGAGTCTCGACATTGAAACTCATATGTTATATCTAGCTCAACAATGATGGCATCTAGAATGCGACAAATTGCAATTAAAACCACGGGCGCCCACATTAGAGTCCTCCTCCAGGCTCACATGGTGGATCTCTTCGTGAGTCGACAAGATCGATTTTTTACTACCAAAACCTTTGTAAAACTTCATGGTACTTTTGGAACCTTGCTGCAGTTGGTAAACCTCACGTGCTACACAGTGTCGAGTTCCAATCATAACATAAACATTAAATTTCAGGCGAAACGGCTCAAGATTTGAGACCATGATATAGTCTTGTAGCCTTCTAAATCTTGTCCATGTTATCATTGATAGATAGAAATATAGAATTGCTGGTCTTCATTGTTCGTTGAATTTGATCTCCTAATCAACATGGAATGAAAATCTCTCACACTATCATAAAATCATAACCATTAAGTTTAAATGGTGACAAGGAATGTCACTTAACAACTTATTCGATGTTAGGGAGGATTCTCATTAGCATCAGTCCTGTATGGAGGCCAGGAGATCTCTTACTATTTCTCAAAATGGCTTTCAGAAAATACATTTCTAAATCCACTACTAATAAAAAATAGCAAGAATGTATATTCCAAATGTAACCAAAATTGAGAGGCATAAAACTTTGACAACTAGTATTAAAATGTCAAATCTTTAAGTGTGTAACTGTATTTATTATATCACTAGGTCCTCTCCCTTAAATGACTCAAGGGACTTTAGCTGCCTCAGTATCTTAATATGCAAAGGGTGGACTACAAGGCTGCCCAAGAGTGATCCGTCCCATCAATGTGCAATTGTGATACTGAAGGACAAACAGTTCTTGCATTGTTGTCACGAATGTGAATAAAGAAGTTGGCAGTGATTGAAAGATTAGGTAAGCAATTTGGAATGTAAGAGCACTTTAGAAAAAAAGATTAGGAGAAATATATATATATATATATATATATATATACACGCGCACGCGCGCGTGCGTTGGGAGTATGCAAAATAAAGTTGAATGAGGACTAGACATTATGTTAGATCAGACAACGATTGTAAGAATAAGGATGTCAAATTTAAGATGGAGACAATTATTATCCTAAGTTGATTCTAACAAATGAGCTACTAAATGTCAAAGTACTAGGGCTGAATGATGAAAGAAAAGGGAATTTTGGGAGAAGATGAAATAATTCATGATATACCTACGACTAAAAATCTTAAATGAACACATAGAGAGTCTATGCCTCTATGGAGAATATAAAGATGTGCATGAAGAATTTGAATATAAGGAATGAAAAGAAGAGGATGTACAGTTTTAGATATTCCTGTATCTGATATCTTAGAACTGTAATCACTTATTTTAAGATGAAAGATGAACTTTTAATAACCTTCAAGAATACCAATAGTGAGAGTCAAATAATCTTTCCTTAGCAAAAAGATGGATAAAACTATAGAAAAAACATTGTAATTTAACATTTAGTGAACATTTAACTGCTCAATACTAACTAATAAATATAAATATTAGAAAATGTAAAAGGAAAAAAAACAAGTTTTAGAAGAAGGATATGGCCTCCAAAAGATGAGATGAAGAAAGGAAATTTAAATAAAGAGTTTAAGAATACTGATGTTTTGTGAAACTTCATTTAAAAAAATATGGCAAAATCAAATCTTGAAGTATCAAATGGTAAATGTGAAACATACAAAGAGAATTGGTGGTGGTGCGAGGAGGTACAAAAGGCTAATAATTTAAGAAGGCATGTTTAAATATTGGCTAGAGGTCATGGGTTCGAGTCTCAGAAATAGTATATTGCAAAGCAGAATAAGGCTGCATACTTCCCTAGAATCCCGCATTGGCGAGAGCTTCGTACACCAGATTGCCCTTTTATATTTAAATATTGGCTAAACTTTAGAAATGAAGAAAATACGAATTGAATAGTTATAAAATATCTAAACTTAACTTGAGACAAAAGTTAATAGCATAGAAAAATTTATCATATGGCAATTTGTGTGATAATCTTTGAACAAAGAATGAGAAGAAAGATATTTTTGAATTGACAAAGCTATGGAAAGGAAATTTACATAAACACATAAAAGATGAAAAACAGTGATTCTTCTTGATCATAAAACAATTAATGGAATCTGCAAAAAAAAACATTTTCAGTATTGAATGAAGACTCTATGAAAAAATTAGTTTTAGAGTAAAAATTTTGTTACCTTCAAAAAACATGAATTTGTTTGGTTAAATTAGATCAAAGAAGTTAAGAAACTTCAACAAATGAAAGGTTAAGGTTGGATTATACTCTTATCAAATTCTGAATCCGTACAAGAGACGGAGATAAAATTTGCTTAAATATTTATCAAAAAATTGAAAATTGAAAATTGAAAATTGAAAAGATACCCAAAAAAAGAATAAAATTTGTTTAACATTAATCTACAAAAAAAAGTGAGTAGTACTATAAAACATTGGGAAAAGATTATTAAGAGAAAGATAAGAGTCAAATATTTTTTAGAATCAAATTAATTTCATGTCTCAAGCAATAGCCATAGGCCATATTTTAATAGGGACTAATTAAAATTATAAAGAAAAGAAGGAACTGCATATGATTTATTGACTTAGGAAAACAAAATATTTGGTTGAATTCCAAGACAGTTTTGAGAGAAGAAATCAATATCCAATAATTCTATTAATGTCACTAATTACATGGAAAATAACTTAGTGGCTAAAGATAAAGTTACTCAAAGCGAGACAAATGGCTTTGAAGTGGTAATTCCTAAATGTTAGTCTCAATGATCATATTCAAGATAACATCTTTGGAGTATGTTATTGCATATGACATTATGTTGATTAATCAGAGTCGAAATAAATTAAACTCAAAGCTTGAGTTGTGGAGAAAATCATTAGAAAATGAATATTTAAAAAAGAACTAAAACTGAATGTATGAAATTCTGGTAAGGGTTCTCCACAAAATAGAACCATTTTCATTTAAAAAATATGAAGTTCTGGTGAGTGGGAGATCCTAAATGTTAGTTTCATTAATCATATTCAAGATAACATCTCTACAGGATCTTATTTGCAAATGATATTGTGTTGATTAATGAGAGTGGACATAAATGAAACTCAAAAGCTAGAGTTGTGGAGAAAATCATTAGAAAATGAATATTTAAAAAAACTAAAACTGAATATATGAAATTCAGGTAAGGGTTCTCCATAAATTAGATCTATTATTCTTTAAAAAAATATAGACGAAGATATCATTAATAGAATAACAAATGGATGGTAGGAGAAAAAAAGACTTGTGTGCTACCATTAGGATGAAAGGAAAATTAGACAATAGTATGACTAAAGATTATAATTGAAGTATTGAGTTATCACTAAATAATACATACAAAGAAAAAAAATTAATGTAGCAAAGATGCAAATACTAAGATGAATATGGACAAGGGTATGATAGAAATTATATTGTCCATCAATAATCCCATGTAGCTCCAATAAATGATAAAATGAGAAAAAACTTCCTTGAGATAGAATGAACATATTCACTGATCTTAAAATATATATATATGTAAGTAGAAAAAAAATAAATAGATTAGGGTGAAAGGCATAACAAGTAAAAGAAGATGAAAGAAAATTTTAGTTAATGTAATAAGAAATGGTTTAGGTAAAAGAAGATGAAAAAAAATTTAGTTGTTATAATAAGCAATGGTTTAATTGATTTGTTTAATATTACTAGTATTATAACTTTGCATCATATTCAATGGAGAGACAATATTCACGTAGTTGACACCGAATAATTGGGAGAAACAAAATTTAATGATCACAGCACATGCCAAAGTTAACATCTCTAGTAGGCCCATATGAATTAATCTAAGATCACTTGTATCAACATTCAATATGCTCAAATTACTAACCATCAAGACATTCGTGAAGGTGCTAAGTACCTAACATAGATTTAAGTTCTCTATAAGAATTGCCTCTAGAATGTAACTTTTGACAGAATCCAAAGATGCGCACGGCAAGTTGTAATCCCCATGGCTAAAAGAAGATCAGACTTTTCAATGTCCATAATTCATGCAAGTGATACTAACTCTAAGAAAAGCTATGCTCCAATTAATATCACATAGTATATGCATGTTAGCGACTAGGAGAGTATTATTCATCATTTTTCCCACTCAGCAATAAAAATCACTTCCTAAAGGCAATTACTTGCCTTTTCTATCCATTCTGTTTGAAGAGCTTCAATGAAACCTATAAACATTAATGCAATCTATAAAAGAATCAATTTTTATTTGAACCACTCATTTTCAAATGGCATCCACAAAATTCACCACCAAATTTTTTTTATAATGTGATTGAAAATCTAGCAATACTAAATTATCCAGGAACTCCCTTTCCTCAACAAGCCTATGTATCGGTAACAAGAACTCATATCCTCAATCGATTTATAATAACTTAAAATTCTTGTCAGATTAATCCCGAATAAAACCACTTTATGGTTTATAATTTTTCTCCAATGTGATACTCGATATGGACCAGTCATAAGAGGCATGTGTAATATCTATCGCTACAAATATTGTGTTAATTACAAACCTAAATTAAGTGATGATTAGTTAAATAAGATAGCATTCCTCTCATTTGATTGTCCCATTAAGTGATGATTAGTTAAATAAGATAGCATTATTTCCTCTCATTTGATTGTCCCATTATAGTCCCATTTGTAAAAGATAGTATTGTGCTTGTGATTCATGTTTTTCATTCTAACTTGCAACTCTAGCATAGCATGTTTTTCTAATATATAATCTAACATTCAACACATTGCATTTTTCTACATAAAGTAGTCAAATACTAAAAAATCTCTTATTTTTAATCACTTAACAATTTATTCATTGTACTTTTAAACTTCCAATTTTTTATTTTAAATGTTCAATATTAACTCTCCATAAACATATCTTCTCAATTGGTGGTTCAATTTATGAAGTTAAGAGAGACTCTTAGACAATGCATATGGGGATAGACTTGATTATTTTCTTATGATGCTCCTTTAAAGTTTCATTTCTTAATGATATTTGCTTGCCTTGTCACGATACCACATCCAGTCTATATATAAAGTTTTAAGTACTTAGTATAACTCTCTTTTAAAAGTTTCCATATAACACAAAGAGTAAAAGAAAACATTAAAATTAGTTGGTTTTGCTGATTTAAGCTAAGGCCAAGACTTTTATGGTTTACTACCAAATGGCACACTATGTATTGTCCATTCTCTTAGGTCCCTAGCTAATTTTCAGTTGTTTTTTTTCATCTTTCAAGATTCCTTTGAGAAACATACATTATCTCATTTTGCATTCAATATTTTACTAACAGTGATTTATATAGGTACTGCAAACTTATATGCAAGATTATTATTTTCTTATGAGAGGGCATGTAGTTGAAGAAAACTAGTATTAGAATGAAAAATATTTATAACTTCCAACAAAATAATTTCAAATGAATATAAGCGGTATGGGTACCTCATCAACACACAATGTTGTGATGTTAGTTACAGCACATCGAGAGGTGAGATTAAATTTTGAAGAATTTTCCCACTCGTCAAGTTTCTCAGCCTTCACCTGTGTTCCCATCATGGTCCCTTCACTCATCTTCTGGTCAGATGATATCTCTGTATTACTGTTATTTTGTAGGTGCTTAGGCTTGTCAATATAATCCAATATTTTGGGCTCGCCAGAAAAATTGGGTCCCAAGGGTATATCTACATTTTTATCCTCACTTTTTGGATCTGGATTGCTTGCTTCTTTGAGTTGGAGATCCTTGTCCTTGAAGAAGTCAAATGCTTTTGTACCAGCAAACTGAACAGAACCTAACGATACAATAGCATAAGCAAGAAAGGGAAGCATCAAGAAAAGCATTAGCATCAAACTAACGTAGGCCAGCTGCAACAAAAGGGAAAGAACAAATACGCTACCAACCTTGCCTCTTATTTTCCCCAACGACTTTGTCAGCAATACTTGTTGATTTCTTTTTCCCGCTCCAGTCCTTTGCTTCTCTAGGTTCCTCCCTCCTCTTCTTGGCAAGATTAGCTTGCCCAAATGTCCTAACCCTGCTCCTATCCTTATTTCTGGAGATAAGAGAGCGGCTGCCTGTGGGGATTTTTCTGTCTTCGCGTTTCATAGCGGAACCAAATTTCTTCGCCGGGACGTAAGGAATAATTTCCTTGGATAGGGAGAACAGTACATCAGCTCCTCTGTTGGCTGGATTCTCAACCTCCTCACCGTCCTTCTTGCTTGTCTCCTCTTTTTTCACCTCTTCCTCATCCTCACCCCAGCCAGGGAACTCCATGTGCCGGAAATTGAACTTCTTGGGCACGTAGCCGGTGCACTTCCAAAGCTGAGACGTGAAGACCGTCGAATGACCCCCGAACAAACCAGGCTCGCCTCCAGGAACTCCGTGCACATGGACGCGATCCTCGAGGGGAATCTGTCCCCAAAAGCGTCGCCGGCTAGGGGTGGCTCCAGAAACGTGAGACTGTTGCGGGAGCGGAGGTGGGGGCGGAGGAGGGTAGGCGTCCGTCTTGGTGGGGAGCTCGACAAGGAGACGAGCGACCTCGGTCTCCTCCTCCTCGTTGGCGGCTGCCAAATTACGAGCGGAGCGGAGCCTACGGGCGGCCTTGCAATTGTGGCAGGCAAAGGAGGCTTCCCCGCCGACGTAACGGGAGCAACGCGTATGCACCCAGACGCCGCACTCGTCGCAGCTTACCATCTCCTCTCCGTCATCGAACGTGACACCGCACGAGCAGTCGACGGTCCAGGAACCGTCTCCCCAGTCGACCGAGGGTTCCGCCTGGGGCAGCCGCTGGGACCGCCCTTTCATGGCGAGGGAACGCGTGCTCGGGTCCGGATCGAAGGATTGCCTCAGAAGAAGAAAGCCAGGAACATCGAATCAAGGAGATCTGGCGAAAGACAACAGTAAGACACCTTCCTACTTTGTCACTATGGAAGAGCACGACGGCGGCAGGAAGATTGCGCCACCGCTTATCGACACGGCACGGACCCTTCTCTCCTCCTCTCTATCGCATCCAAGATGGAGAGAGAAAAAAAGGAAAGAGAAAAAAAAACAAGGGAAAAAGGGCAGCATGGGGAAGAGAAAGAACGACAGAAACGGACCCGGAGGGGAGCTGTTCGGCGCGATTTGATGAAAGGGTTTGGAGTCCGGAAGCGATTGTTGGGTCCGACAACCCTATCCGATCAGGAGCCGGCCATTACCTTTCCATTGACTTTCACTTAGAAGGTAGGAAAAATCATTGTGAAATATAAACATGATTTTAAAATGTCTAATAAATTATATTATATAATTAGTCAAAAAAAACAAAACCTGTGTAAAAAAAATAGAGCTCTATTCTAAATTATTTTAATTAAAACTAATTTAACAACTGTTGTGTATTATAATAAGTTTAATTAAAATTATTCTTTTGATTAATTAAAATAATTTTCACTGAGAATAATTTTGATAGATATTGGAATAATTTTCACTGATATTAGAATAATTTTGGTTAATATTAAAGAGATGTTAATAAGTTAAAATAATTTTAACAAATATTAAAAGAGTTTTGATTGATATTAGAATCCATATATCTAAGCCTTGACTCAATATGGAGATAAATGATCTACGTCCTAATTTATTCATCAAGTAAATTTAGAAATGTGAGTAGCTCCTCATCCAGCGATCAACATTTAAATTTTTCATCCCACTAAAAAAATAACATATAATATGTGATAGTTAGAATTTGAACGGTAATATTGTGTTAAACATTCACTATAACAAAATTAGGATTACATAATACTTAAAAGATAATAATGTTTTAAAAAAAATATTATATTTTTATAATATTTTTTAGTGAAAAATATTGTCTATTAATTTTTTTATCAAAGACCATATTTTTTAAAAAGTATTATTTATTAATTTTTTTTGTCACAGACAATACTTTTCAAAAAAAATATTGTCTATTAGTTTTTGGGTCAAAAGACAAACTCATCTTTACTAAAAACCCTCCTCCGCACCTTCAAAACTCATCTTTGCTGATCCTGTCCGAGCGCTGAGTCGATGAACGCTGGGGACGTGGCACTCTCCGCTGTCTTCGACTGGTGATGTGGATCTCTGGCGGACCTGCAAACAAGCCGAAACGGGAGGGGTTTCCCGACGACAACCCTCCGACGCTCAAGTCAGGCAGTGAAGAAGAAAAGTAAAGTAACGATACTGTGGCTACAGTGATCAAGATTGCATACCTCCGTCAAAGTCTGGGGGTTCTTATATAGGGCTCCGGGGAGACACGGACACACTTCTCGATGCGTGCACACTTCCCCAAACATACCTTAATAGGTCATGTTAGAAAAGCATGCTTGACGTCATTCCGCAATCGTCCGAGCATATCCCGGATGTGACGGTGGAAGCTTCCACCGTATGATACTCTGTCCACTCCGGCCGTTGACCATGCTGTTTGTCGGCGGCAAGTGTCTCGAGGACGAAGTTACTAGTTGTACTTTTTGTCTTCTAGCGCTCTTACTTGTTCCCGGGTCGAGCGGACCCGTCGCTCGGCGCTCATGGCCTCCGGGAGGCTCTGCTCATGTGCTCGGATGGAATTGCGCCTTATTGTCCTGCGACTCGACTGAGCGGCCTGTTCGCCCGGCCCATAGACCTTTTTACCTTGAGCATCGGAAACCCAACCCCTGGTCGGGTTGTCTTCCGTCCGGTCCGGGAGACCCTTGGCCGGATGTCCGGTCGGCCCCTCCCTCCGCTCGGCACGACCTCTCGCCGCTCGACACAACTTTGGGATTGCCCCTCTTGACCATTAACTTCCACGTGTCGTTGACCTCCCGCCAACGAGTGATCCCTCGTCCTTACCACCGGATCACATGCCTCTCCCTCAAGTCTAGTTGAAGGAGACGTTGAGTCCGACTGACTGAACTATGAGTTTGGCCAAGCGACAGTCGATCCGCCACTCCCGAAAGTATACCTCCGCTCGGTCCCTATGGGGTCGAATAGAGCCGGTCAGTAAATTGCCGAGGCTGCCCCCATTGGCCTGTGATGATGTCCTCAGGATCTTCTCGGAATGTGTGTAAATCTCCGGCATTATGGTTGAGCACGCTGGTTCTGCCTTGTTATGGAGCTCATTAAATGTCTTCCTCTTACCGAGCGCCACGTGGCACTGTTGACGTCATCGTACGACCGCCGCCTTACACCTAATGCGACGTCCGTCGATTTGAAATGGACGGCGCGATGTGGGCCTAGGTCCCTGTGACCTGAATCCGACGGTCTAGGACGATCGGGCATAACCCTATAAAGCCTTCGCCCTTTTCCTTCGCCGCACCTTCGCTTTCTTGTTTGCAACGCTCTCACTGCGCTCCTCTCTTCAGTGACCTCGTCCATCGGCTCTCCGGCGAACCTTCGTCTTCTTCCTTCGACCACCTTTTCTGTAAGGTTCTTCTGCTTTTCTCTCTTTGGTTTCCCTGTTGTCGCTCTCGGCCGCGTTCTTGTCTTTCGGTTACGGTTTTGCTCATCTTCTCGCTCGCACCCTTGCTTTTCCTTTCGACTTCTGCCTCCTCCTTTGTTCCAGTGATGGCAAGTTCTTCTCAGCCCGCGGACACCGCTCTCGGCCCATGGTATACCATCATGGAGTCGCGGTTCGATCGGCATGATGCCGAAATCATGATTAACGCTTTCGATATCCCCTCTGATTTCGAACTGATTTTACCCTCACCTTCCGTTCGGCCGCACAAACCGCCACGCATCGCGTTTTGTTTCTTCTGCGATCAATTTATAGCCGGTCTGCGGTTCCCTCTCCACCCCTTCATCGTCGAAATTTATAACTTCTTTGGAATTCCGCTCGCCCAATTGGTTCCCAACACCTTTCGCCTTCTGTGTGGAGTTGTGACTTTATTTAAGATACACAACATTCCCCTCCGCCTAGAAGTCTTTTATTATTTTTACTATCCCAAGCAGTCCGAGCTGGGCACTTATTTGTTTCAAGCTCGGCCCGGCCTAGTCTTTTTTGATTAACTGCCCTCTTCCAACAAACATTGGAAAGAGAACTACTTTTTTCTTCGTATCCCTGATTCGCTTCCTTTCCGAACCAAATGGCAGGTCGGACCGCCCACCTCTCCCGAGCTAAAGAAATATAAAACCCGACCGGACTACCTCCAAGCAGCGAATATGCTAGCCGGTCTGAAGCTCGACATCAACAAGCTCCTACCTGAAGGAGTGATGTACATATTCGGTTTGAGTCCGAGTCGGACCCCCCTCCCGAGCAGCTTTGGTAAGAACTTCACTTGTACATTTGCCTTGAGTTCTAACTGATTTCCTTCATCTTTCCTTGCAGCGAACATCGTAATGGAGTCTGTACTGTTCGGGATTTTGAAGAAGAAAGCGGCCGCGCTCGAGGCAGCAGCGGCCAAGGAAATGGAGCAGTTGGGTATTGCTCCGGTCGGCTCTCATAAGGGTGAAAGCGAGACAAATGCAGGGGAGTCGGCCGCTCAGGCTTCGCCCGTGGATGAGGCTGGCGGTGTAACTCCTAGCAAGGAAACGACTGTTCGGGAGGAAGACTCCGAACCGGAGGATGAGCTCCCTCTTGACAGGAAAAGACGGCGTGTTGAGAAGCCTCTACGCTCGGCAACTTCTGCAGTGCAAGCGTCAGAGCGGACGGGCACCGCATCTCAACGCGGCAAAGCGCCATCAGTCGAGGTGCTCTCCTTCGACCGGACCCCCTCTCAACTGGATACGCCCGCGGCCCCCATCGAAGTGGTACCGGTCAGCTCTCTTCCTCCTATACCCTACTGAGTTTGTCGCTCGGGCATTTCATCCACAATGTCCAGCCCCGCCTCTGATTCCTCTGCGTCCGCTCATACGACTCCGAGCCGACGGCGCACTATTAGGGCCACCCTGCACCTCCCCACTGAGGCGTTTATGGCCAAATCCGATTGGCCGACAGCTCCCGAACATATGATCACCATCAAGGGGCCGCTCGCTAAGATGTGGGCGGACGCCGGGGCCCGTGTAGCCATGATACCGCTCGACATGCTGGCTGACAGTCATATGCAGCAATCTACAGGGGTAAGCTTCATTTCTGCCTTTTTATGTAGCCTTCCCAGTCGGCCTTTTAACATGCCTTTGTATATCAGAGATGGGTGGAAGAAATTTTTGTTGCCAACCGCTTAGAAATGGTAGAGGAGGAGCTGAAAAGACTGAAGAGTCCGGGCGGCCTGTCTTCTTCTCGAGGTCCCTCTTATGCTGAGCTGCAGAAGGAGCTCGCAAAAACCAAGGACTTGATAGAGGTCGAGAGGAAGAAGACGGCCGACCAGGCATACATGTTGGGCCAGCTTGACAAGCAGGTCAAAACCTATGACCGCAAGATTGAGCTCGCCACCACTCGGAAGAATACCGCCATATCCGATTTAGAAGCGAAGAACGTGGAGGCCCGCGCCCTGGAACAACGGGTAAAGGAGTTGGCGGATCTCCTAGACCGTGAGAAAAAAGGTCGCTCGGTCGAGGTGACCAAACTCAAAGACGATTTGAAGGTCGTGCAAGAGGCTCTCGACGCTTCCCGTGCTGCCCTTACGGAGTATCAAGGGGCCGAGCCGAGCCGCCTTGCTGCGATGAGGCAGTCTTACATCCGCTCGGTCGACTTCGTCCAGAAGGTGTGCGATCGGCTCGTCCTGGCATTCGAGTTGGCTATCACTGCTACTGCGGACCACCTGAAGGCACAAGGTCATTTGCCGGAGTCTTTCATCATTCCCGTTCGGGAACATGCAGCTCTTCTCTCCACCATCCCGAAGAGCGTTTTTGACTATCTTGAATGAAGTGTCTTTGGCATTTTTGTAATTCTCCCGATCGGCTAGCCTTAATTTTAATGAATAGTATCTGTAAGTTTGCCCCCGGTCGGCGAACTTTTAAATGTTTCTTTGGAATGCCGACTTTTGTTCTGGTAGCCTTTCGTTGTATTCCTTGTAACATTGCCGACCGGTCGCTCTACTTTTTTTTCCGCATGTAATTTATTAACTCCCTTGATTGGTCAAACGACCTTCATTCCGTATGGAACTCCCATTAGTTCCTTGTTACAAGTGTCTTTCCTGACTGCGCCGCTCGGTCTAACGATCTTCATTCCACATGGAACTTCCGTTAGTTTTTCGTTGATCGGCGCTGGTAAGCACACGCCATTATTTTCTCCCTGTCCTTAGGATCAAGGCTTGCTGATCATTGGCCCTAGATGCTGGGCCTTAGTCTATCTGCGCGACACTGTTCTATTCGGGGGGTTTATAGTCGCCAATCCGATTCTAAATTATAACGTCGTCGCTCGACGGTCTCCAAGCCAGGGGGTTTGTAGTCGCCGGTCCGACTCTAGAGTTTAACGTCGCCGCTCGACGGTCTCCAAGCCGGGGGGTTTATAGTCGGCGGTCTGACTCTAGAGTTTAACGTCGCCGCTCGACTGTCTTCAAGCCGGGGGGTTTATAGTCGCCAATCCGACTCTAGAGTTTAACTTCGCCGCTCGACGGTCTTCGAGCCGGGGGATTTATAGTCGCCGGTTCGACTCTAGAGTTTAACGTCGCCGCTCTCCAAGCCGGGGGGTTTATAGTCACCGGTCCGACTCTAGAGTTTAACGTCGCCGCTCGACGGTCTTCGAGCCGGGGGGTTTATAGTCGCCTGTCCGACTCTAGAGTTTAACGTCGCCGCTCAACGGTCTCCAAGCCGGGGGGTTTATAGTCGCCGGTCCGACTCTAGAGTTTAACGTCGCCGCTCGACGGTCTTCGAGCCGGGTGGCTTATAGTCGCCGGTCCGACTCTAGAGTTTAACGTCGTTGCTCGACGGTCTTCGAGCCGGGGGGTTTATAGTCGCCAATCCGACTCTAGAGTTTAACGTCACCGCTCGACGGTTTTCAAGCCGGGGGGTTTATAGTTGCCGGCCCGACTCTAGAGTTTAATGTCGCCACTCGACGGTCTTCGAGTCGGGGGGTTTACAGTCGCCGGTTTGACTCTAGATTTTAACGTCGCCGCTCGACGGCCTTCAAGCCGGGGGGTTTATAGTCGTCGGTTCGACTCTAGAGTTTAACGTCGCCGTTCGACGGTCTTCGAGCCGGGGGATTTACAGTCGCCGGTCCGACTCTAGAGTTTAACGTCGCCACTCGACGGTCTTCAAGCCGGGGGGTTTATAGTCGTCGGTTCGACTCTAGAGTTTAACGTCGCCGCTTGACGGTCTTCGAGCTGGGGGGTTTATAGTCGCCGGGCCGACTCTAGAGTTTAACGTCGCTGCTCGACGGTCTTCCACAATGAGCTTTCAGCTCAGATAATATACGCCCGCCCGATAGGCACGGGGTCTTCGACATCGAGTCGGTGGCTCGGATAATATGCTCCCGGCCGATTGACACGGGGCCTTCGGCATCGAGCTTGTGGCTCGGATAATATGCTCCCGGTCGAACGGTACGGGGTCTTCGACATCGAGCCTGTGGCTCGGATCGACATCGAGCCCGTGGCTCGAATATGATGGAAACCCGGTCGATCGGCACAGGAGTCCTTGCTGGACAAACTATGATAAATTCTATGACCGAAAAAGAATATAACTAAAAAACTGACCTGCCGACCAGCAGAAAATCTGACTCAATTTCTCGACTACCGAATACTCGTGGAGTGAGGAGGATACAATATATTCGTCGAAACACATCAAAGTCATGAGTAGGGCGAAACTTTCAGGGTCGTCCGTCTTCACGTTCCAGACCAGGTGCGTTCCCATCGGCCCTTTGTTCTGGCCCCATATTAAGAGCTGCTCCGGCCGGTCGTCTGGTGCCGCCCGACCGCCTGATGTTGACGTTGCCTGTTGCGCTAACCGATCAGCTCGAGCCTTTTGTTGCTGCTCGACTATCTTGGTCGCCCGCGCTTGGATGAGCGCGTCTAATTCTTCGGGAGAGAGCGTCACCATGAGTTGGCGTCCAGCTTCTTCCATCGTCTCTGCTTGAATTCAGGTGCGTTCCCATAGACGGCGCCAATTTGATCATGTCCGAGCGCTGAGTCGATGGACGCTGGGGACGTGGCGCTCTCCGCTGTCTTCGGCTGGTGATGTGGATCTCTGGCGGACCTGCAAACAAGATGAGCCGGGAGAGGTTTATCGGCGACGACCCTCCGACGCTCAAGTCAGGCAGAGAAGAAGAAAAGCAAAGTAACGCTACTGTGGCTACAGTGATCAAGATTGCATACCTCCGTCGAAGTCTAGGGGTCCTTATATAGGACCCCGGGGAGACGCGGGCACGTTTCTCGATGCGTGCACGCTTCCCCAAACATACCTCAATAGGTTGTGTCAGAAAAGCATGTCTGACGTCATTCCGCAATCGTCCGAGCATATCCTGGATGTGACGGTGGAAGCTTCCACCGTACGATACTTTGTCCACTCCGGCCGCCGACCATGCTGTTTATCGGCGGCAGGTGTCTCGATGACGAAGTTACTAGTTGTCCTTTTTGTCTTCTAGGGCTCTTACTTGTTCCCGGGCCGAGCGGACCCGTCGCTCGGCGCTCATGGCCTCTGGGAGGCCCTGCTCATGTGCTCGGATGGAATTACGCCTTATTGTCCTGCGACTCGGCTAGCACCCTGCATTTGTCTCTCTCTCACCCTCGTGAGAGCCGACCGGAGCAATACCCAACTGCTCCATTTCCTTGTCCGCTGCCGCCTCGAGCGCGGCCGCTTTCTTCTTCAAAATCTCGAACAACACAGACTCCATTACGATGTTCGCTGCAAGGAAAGAAGAAGGAAATCAGTTAGAACTCAAGGCAAATGTACAAGTGAAGTTCTTACCAAAGCTGCTCGGGAGGGGGGTCCGGCTCGGACACAAACCGAATATGTACATCACTCCTTCAGGTAGGAGCTTGTTGATGTCGAGCTTTAGACCGGCTAGCATATTCGCTGCTTGGAGGTAGTCTGGTCGGGTTTTATATTTCTTCAGCTCAGGAGAGGTGGGCGGTCCGACCTGCCATTTGGTTCGGAAAGGAAGCCGACCGGGGATACGAAGAAAAAAGTAGTTCTCTTTCCAATGTTTGTTGGAAGAGGGCAGTTTATCAAAAAAGACTAGGCCAGGCCGAGCTTGAAACAAATAAGTGTCCAACTCGGACTGCTTGGGATAGTAAAAATAATAGAAGACTTCCGGGCGGAGGGGAATGTTGTGTATCTTAAATAAGACCATAACTCTGCACAGGAGGCGAAAGGTGTTGGGAACCAATTGGGCGAGCGGAATGCCAAAGAAGTTACAAATTTCGACGATGAAGGGGTGGAGAGGGAACCGCAGACCAGCTGTAAATTGGTTGCGAAAGAAACAAATAGCATCGCGCGACGGTTTGTGCGGCCGAACGGAAGGTGAGGGTAAAATCAGTTCGAAATCAGAGGGGATATTGAAAGCGTTAATCAGGCTCTTGGCATCGCGCCGATCGAACCGCGACTCCATGGTGGTATACCATGGGCCGAGAGCGGGGGTCCGCGGGCTGAAAAGAACTTGCCATCGCCGGAACAAAGGAGGAGGCAGAAGTCGAAAGGAAAAGCAAGGGTGCGAGCGAGAAGATGAGAAAAACCGTAACGGAAAGACAAGAACGCAGCCGAGAGCGACAACAGGGAAACCAAAGAGAGAAAAGCAGAAGAACCTTACAGAAAAGGTGGCCGAAGGAAGAAGACGAAGGTTCGTCGGAGAGCCGATGGACGAGGTCACCGAAGAGAGGAACGCAGTGAGTGCGTTGCAAACAAGAAAGCGAAGGTGCGGCGAAGGAAAAGGGCGAAGGCTTTATAGGGTTATGCCCGATCGTCCTAGACCGTCGGATTCAGGTCACAGGGACCTAGGCCCACATCGCGCCGTCCATTTCAAACCGACGGACGTCGCATCAGGCATAAGGCGGCGGCCGTACGATGACGTCAACAGCGCCACGTGGCGCTCGGTAAGAGGAAGGCATTTAATGAGCTCCATAACGAGGCAGAACCCGCGTGCTCAACCATAATGGCGGAGATTTACACGCATTCCTAGAAGATCCCGAGGACATCATCACAGGCCAATGGGGTAGCCTCGACAATTTGCCGACCGGCTCTATTCGACCCCATAGGGGCCGAGCGGAGGTATACTTTTGGGAGTGGCGGATCGGCTGTCGCTTGGCCAAACTCATAGTCCAGTCAGTCGGACTCAACACCTCCTTCGACTAGACTTGAGGAGGAGGCATGTGATCCGGTGGTAAGGACAGGGGATCACTCGTTGGCGGGAGGTCAACGGCACGTGGAGGTCAACGGTCAAGAGGGGCAATCCCAAAGTTGTGCCGAGCGGCCAGAGGTTGTGCCTAGCGGAGGGAGGGGCCCATCGGACATCCGACCAAGGGTCTCCCAGACCGGACGGAAGACAACCCGACCAAGGGTCGGGTTTCCGATGCTCAAGGTAAAAGGGTCTATGGGCCGGGCGGACAGGCCGCTCGGCCAAGTCGCAGGACAATAAGGCGCAATTCCATCCGAGCACATGAGCAGGGCCTCCCGGAGGCCATGAGCATCGAGCGGCGAGTCCGCTCGGCCCGGGAACAAGTAAGAGCGCTAGAAGACAAAAAGGACAACTGGTAACTTCATCCTCAAGACACCTGCCGCCGACAAACAGCATGGTCGGCGGCCGGAGTGGACAGAATATCGTACGGTGGAAGCTTCCACCGTCACATCCGGGATATGCTCGGACGATTGCGGAATGGCGTCAGGCATGCTTTTCTGACACAACCTATTGAGGTATGTTTGGGGAAGCTTGCACGCATCAAGAAGCGTGCCCGCGTCTCCCCGGGGTCCTATATAAGGACCCCCAGACTTCGACAGAGGTATGCAATCTTGATCACTATAGCCACAGTAGTGTTACTTTGCTCTTCTTCTTTACTGTCTGACTTGAGCATCGGAGGGTCGTCGCCGGGAAACCCCTCCCGGCTCGGCTTGTTTGCAAGTCCGCTGGAGATCCACATCACCAGCCGAAGACAGCGGAGAGCGCCACGTCCCCAGCGTCCATCGACTCAGCGCTCGGACAGGATCATTTGCCAAAAACTCCATGAAAAAACCATCTCTAAAGAACCCTCCTCCACACCGCCCACACCTAGCTTCCTCCATCACTCCTCCACGCTAGTGGCGAGCTAACCTCCTCTACCACTCCTCCGCACTGCCAGCAACCTAGCTTCCTCCGCCACTCCTCCACGCTTCCTGCGACCTAGCCTTCACTACTATTTCGTGCCGCCCACGACCTAGCCTCCTCTGCCACTCCTCCTCGCGGCCCAATCCCTAACCCTTCAAAGCCACCAAAGCTTTCACGCCTCTTTCATCGCCATCGTCTAATGATGCACCATCTGCCAACGAAAAGGATGGAAAGAAGAGCATCAGAGGTGTTGATGCTACTGGAAACCGGAAGACCCCCATGAACCATCTGTGCTAGGGGCAACCAAAGCCTTCATCATCCTCGTTGCTGGCCAAAAATTTGTCGGATGATCTGGAGGCGAAAATTAATGGGAAAGCTTTAGTTGTGCGTTCTATTTCCAAAGGCAATATTTTTTGTACTTTCTGATGGATTTTGTTTCGTTTTCTCGATCAGGGACGATTGAAGGCAAGTTCTCCCCCAAGTTACTTTGTTTTCCATTTTTTTCTATTGCGGTGATCCCTAGTTGGGGATTTTTGGTTGTATAGGCAACTGATGGATGCTAAATGTGTTTTGTTAGGGTTTGCTTTCTTGCTTTTATCACTATTAGATGTAAATTCTAAAGTTACGTATATGCAGACTCAAGTTTTCTTTGTGTTATTTACATTTTTATTCAAGTTCAAGCTGTCAATGTTGTACGATCAACATCACCTTCAGTAGGAGATCCAAAGGCACCTAGTTAGGCCAAATATTATAATCTATTGGCAAGATATTGTTGGATCGAAACGCACGTGAAAGGGGGGATGAATCACGTGGTTTTTAAAAAATTTTTCTTTTTCTAAGTTGAAAATAAAGTACGTGCAGCGAAAATAAGAATAAAAAAAAAGTAAAAATAAGAAACACGAACGCAAGCAGTTTTACATGGTTCGAAACCTTCGACGACTCCTACTCTAAGATTCAGGTCATGCGGATATATTGATGGTAATTCACTAAAAGCCTCTTCCAGAATCGTCGGAAGAGGGAATTGAGTACACAAGAAATGGAAGAGTGTAACAGACTATACTTTCTGTTTGCATAAATTACGTACAGTAATTAAGTTTGTTACCAAACACTGTTTGTAGTCGGTTGGCTTAAGATCGATGTTTGGGCAGTTTCTCAGCAGTAGTCGGGCATAGCAAAGTCACAGCAGGGTAGCACCAGGAAGCCGAAGCAGTCAGAAAGTCGTTTGGACTTGTAGAAGCTCGTATGGAAGTTGATGCTTGAAGCTTGGTCGAGGTACCCTTATAAAGGGTGTGGAAGGTGCCTTCCATAGCCTTGAAGGCGCCTTCAACTTGTAAAATTTTGATCCTAAACTTGTTGTTCCTTATCTGCTACAAAGTCTAAATTTTATCTTGCGGGATGTGCCTTCTATAGCACTGAAGACACCTTCCATAAAAATAGTACGAAGGTGTCTTCCAATGCTTGAAGGTGCCTCGGGTACTGTTCACCCGAGGCCTTTTTGCTCCTTTTGCCCTACAAGTTAGGTTAGTCCAACACAACAATAATCTAACCTACAAAACAAAATTAACATAATAATAATATGATTAATTTATGACTTAGACTCTATCCTTTAAATCAAGATCTAGTTAGGGTCTCAATTTATATTTCTGAAATGAACCTAAATTCGATGCCTACTGTCCCCTCAATCAGGACGCATCCTCACTTGGTCACTCTCTTCCAGTGACTTACCTTCTGTTAGTACCCCAAGGTAGTTTTGATGTAATCAACCAAGTCAAGTTAGGTCCTGTCAATTTTTAACCTGTGTATAAGTGTGCAAGAACTTAGGAACACAGGAAATCGAGCAAAAGATGCAGCTAACGAGAAAGGAAGCACGGGAAAGAGCCGACGAGCTCGGTGCGTCTGAGGGACGAGGTGCTGTGGAAGAGTATGCAGGCGGACGAGAATGAGACATGCAACGTTTCTGAGGGATGAGAAGCTGGAGCAAAAGTTTACTCGAGAAGGCCTGAAGTTGGGTTCGGGTGAGCCCTATTCCAGATGGTCGAGATCACCCAAGCGAGCGGAACTGGAGCGGAAGACTCATACCAAAAACTCAATGGGATGTTGAATTTTTAGCTCTGGGCGCCCGGACTTGGTCACTCCGGGCGCCCAGATCAGGTTTTTATCCAAAACATGATGTGGCACGTTCTATTATGATGGGGATAAAAGTTTATCCCTTCTAGGTGCCCCAACCAGGGCTATAAATATAGTTCTGATCCTAGAGGTTCAGAACAACACTTGTTATCGTTTACTTTTGAGTTTAGCTTTCTAATTATGAGAGTTAATTGCTATAAGAGGCTTCTCCGCCCAAAGAATATATTTTTACTAAGCTTTTTATCTTTCTTAGATTAACAACCTCCCGATTGTAACCAAGTAGATAAGTTATGCCTCTTCTTTTTAGTTTCTTAATTTTTGTTTATGCAAGTGTTAAGTTTATTTAAGCTATAAAAGTTCAAGGAAGGTTCATTTTTGTTTGCAGGGCTATTCACCCCCCCTCTAGCTAGCCGCCAAGGATCTAACACCTTCACTTACCCAATGTCGAGTGAACCCATCAGGAATCGAACATCCTGATCTTCCTTCCGAAATCGCACATCCGGATTTCGAGAATCGAACATCTAAGTCTTCCTTTTGGAATCACACATCCGGATTTCAGCCAATCGAGAATCGATCATACCGACTGCCAATCGGAAATCGAATATCCCGACTGGACTTCCTTCCAATAGGGAATCGAACATCCTGACTGGACTTCCTTCCAATCGGGAATCAAATATCTTGATTGCCAATTTAGTTAACCCTACACACTCGGTAAATGTATTAAATCATAACAACACATAACTTAACTCACTTGTCATTCATCCAAATCTAAGTTAGACTATTAGTACAAATTACACCAATAATCTTTCCCTTTTTGATGCAATGATAACTTGGGTTAGAGTTAGAAAAAGATATGTAAAAGAATAGTAATAATAACTGATTCAGGAGAAAAAAAAAAGACACTTAAGAAAGATCTATTATTTTCTTGATCATTTTAGGGTTAAGGTTTTCAAGTTAAAGATTTAGTTTATCTTTTTCTTACTTAACCCTTACCCTCCGCCTTTGACATTCATCAAAAATATAATGTAGATAGGTATAGCAAATTGCAAATAGACAAGTAAGTAATAATTAGTGCAAAGTAAAAAAAACTTGCAAGTCTATTGGAGGACGAGTTAGTAAAATTTTTGAAATTACTAAATTTTGCAAAATAATTTCTCCAAGCAACATAATTTTAGAAATATTTACTTTACAAAATAGTTTTCAATAAAAATATTTAAGAGTTTTTTTAAAAATGTTTTTTAAAGTGAAAAGATAACCTTTGAATAAAACTTTTCAAATAATTTTCCAAACTGTATTTCAAAAATATCCTTTCAAAATATTTTTCAACATCTACTAATATGATTTTCAAAACACTTGCATTTTTCAAAATAGATAGTTTGAAAAGGTATACGAATTTTTACAAAGCTATCCTAAAACTAATTTTGAAAGTATTTTGTAAAAAGAATTTTGAAAGTAATTTTGAAAGTGATTTTTGCAACAAGTATTAGGAGAGGAAATGAATTATTTTGAAAATCATTTTCAATTATCCTCCCCTAAACCAGATATATTTAAAAATTTGGTCTTAAATATCTAACCATTAGTTACTAACTAACTATCAAAAGATAGTAGTATTCACTTAGTTAGTCAACTTAAGTAAATGTATCCAGTTAATGTTTGATTAAAATGGATTACTTAATCTGATCATTATAATTTTGGTATTTTTCACCTAGACTTGTTTTGATGCACTAATATAAGCATCTGATCCAGGCAATGGACTTATGAATCTCATGTCATTATATGTTTGTGAATACATAATCAAGGTAGACCTCTTATATTTGTGAGATGCTCAATACCTAGATCTATAGGAATATGCTTTCTATAGATTTGATCTAGACAAAGACTAAAATTAATTCTCAAATACTAAAGAAATGAGAATTTTTAGAAAATCTAAGTTAAGACTTTTCCCCTAGAATTTGCAAATTATTTGAAAAATTATTTTGAAAATAGCAGCCATAATCTAAAAGAATTACCCAACTAAAATGACAAAAAGGAGTTAACTGTATAGATAAGTCAACCAGATATACAATATATAATAGTGTATTAAAAAAAATCAGATCTGGTCATCATCAGCTGGAGTAGGTGGGGGCTGCTTAGGTGCTCACAAAGCCTAAAGAATCTGTTAAAATTCGATGGTTATCTCTCTCCGAATAGTGCTGAATCCATCTGAGGTTGATTGTCGGATCTGAGCGGAAGACTCCTCAAGTCAACCAAGGTGGTCCTCGATGGATAGCGAAGTCGAGGGTTGGGTTAGATTCAAGGGTTGGGTCAAAGTCGAGGGCTGGGTCGAAAGAGGTCCAAAGAGCTCCTCAACCGTAAATGACAGCAACTCCTCCCCCTCGGCTGGAATGATGGGTGGAAAATCGTCCTCGGCCTCGCTTGGAACGTCTAGTTGTGGTCCCACTCTCAAAGCTAGTCCCCCCTGAGCAGTGACGTCTATGTGCACTAATGTAAGCTGGCGCTGACCAATCTCGTCATATGTACTAAGGGAACTAGACATACCCTGAGTCATATTTACTCCTATGGTTAAAAATATGTACGTAAAAATGTAACAACAGGGCATATGAACCTATCACATAGTGACAAGATTGGATGCATGAATGACATTCTGAAATATGTCTAATGCAATATCATTGTCTAAACACTGGCATAGTACATACAGAAAAAAGGAGTGGGAGAGTCGCATCATCACAACATCGTGAAATGTGATCACTAAAATACAAGTGGTTAGGACTCGATATAGGACATAGTCCTGAACTCTAAGAGAGAGCGACCTAAAGTCAGTCACAGTAAGTAGTCTCTCCTCTCTAAAAAAAGTACATGTGGATAGTATCCAATATAATGTGGGAGGAGGGTTTGCCAAATGGCAAATCCCTACTAGGGTAACACAAAAATGGATAGACATGCCTCCTAAGTCCTAAGCTATCATGCAATAGAGTAGGGAAGAAGCTAAAGCCCTTCCCACCAACTCTTGTAGAGTATGTCAGATCATCGATCTTAACTAGGTTGTTATAGAACTAGGCACACAAATCTAAGTTTACTGAAAGACTACAATAAACTAGCATATCTAACTGATAATAGTCAATAACCTCTATGATAGGGGCACAGTATCGGGTGAAGAACGACCTACTCAAAAACTTAGATTTAAGTGCAATAAATGAATACTATAAAAAAATCTAGCCTAAGTTGCTTTGTGGAAAATCTAGCTTTGACAGATGGGATACTGTTGGAATTGGGTTGTGACGAAATAACATTACGTCATTTCCTAACATAGTGTATACATATAAACATTCAAAAATAAAGATATAAAGAAAATGACTGTGTAGATATAGTTAGAGGGTACCTAGGAGGCATTGTTGATGTTTGGGAAGAAAATGGTGAAGATTAGCTACTGGAAGGTGCCTTGAACGAGAAGAAAACACAAACAAAGCTTGCCTCTATTTGCTATGAAAAGTTGGGTTGAAGGCGCCTTTAACTCGATTGAAGGCGCCTTCAACCTAATGGAAGGCGTCTTCCATGAGCTATAAAAGGCGCCTTCAATCGACTGAAGGCGCCTTTAGTCAGATGGGGCAGGATTTTTCTTGCCCTTCCGAAGGTACCTTCGATACAATCGGAGGCTCCTTCGGTGGCGATAATAATTTTTTTTTTTAAATTTGTTAAGCTTTAGTTTTGTGTTTAGATTTTCAATTAATTGAATTTAATTTTAGTTTTAACTTTAAGTTAAATTTAATTTAATTTAATTTAATTTAATTTAATTTAATTTTATTTTACTTTAATTTAATTTTAACTTAATTTTAATTTTTATTAATCTCACCCGATCTATATTTTCAATCAAGAAATCCTATAATTATGTGAGATGAGTTAGGTTGAATTTTAGAGTTTCGTTTAACTTATGTTAGATTCAAGTTTAGCTTTGGGTTCAATAAATAGATATTCTTTGGATAAACTTCTAGGTTGTAGTGAGTCACCAGGACATTATTAGAGTAACCACGCCTTCAAAATTATTTAAACAGTATTATCCACTGAACTTAATACAAAACTTTTGTCTAAATCAGTTAGTTAGGATTAGTAAGAGGTAGCTTCAGTTAGTTCCATTAACCCAAATGCATCATATCAAAGTCATATCTTCTTAGACATGCATAAGTAGAGCTTCCCTAACCTACTATCATCCAAAATTTCTCCAGTACCATTTATCAAGTTAAACTTGTTGGGACCTTGATGTCCGCTAGAGGGGGTGAATAGCGTTTTGTCGCGCTTGTCGGTTGCTTCGTCTTGATAATATGCAGCGGAAATAAACACAAGACACACACAACACTAACACTAAGGATTTACTTAGTATCCACCTCAAGAAGAGGTGACTAATCGAAGGATCCACACGACACGCTCACTCCATTAATGAAAACCTCCTTCTCGGTCACAGCCGGAGGCAGAGAAGCCTCATACAGTACTCACACACAAACACAAACACAAACACGAACACAAGAAGAAGAAACAAAAATACAATGTAATACACCCTTCTTCTTGCTTACTTGTGCTTGTCGTCGCCTCTTGAACTTTAGAGAAACTCCCCAAGTGCCTTCAAGAACTGGTGTGAGTAGATCGGAGAAGCTCACTGTGAATCGCTGAAGACTGGCGCAAAAGATCGCAAGAGATCTAGTGAAAAAAATGCTCCGCCCAGGCTATATACTGTGCTCTCAATCGATTGAGATCAACCACAATCAATTGCCACATCACATCCGCACAATCCTAGCCGTCCATCACCCGCATCCTGCGCAACGGTCGAATCCCAATCGATCGACCGATCGATTGGAAACATCTGGATCGATCGGTGGATCGATCCAGAAGCATTCTGTGCTTCTCGCGATCGCGCGAGAACACCCCTGCCAAATCGATCGACCGATCGATTGGCAACTCCCAATCGATCGCCCGATCGATTGGGAGAGCTTCTGTGCTCGTGATTTTCTAACCCCAATCGATCGGCTGATCGATTGGGTCATTCCAACAATCGCGCACACTCCAATCGATCAACTAATCGATTGGAGAATGTTCAATCGATCGCCCGATCGATTGAACACCCTGGACTTGACTCAAACTCAAGTCCAGCTTCCCAAACCTAACTCTCGATCAACTGTGACCTATTAGGTTTACACGCCTAGCATTTGGCTACTCCCGACCAACCTCGAACTAGCCTTCTAGCCTCCTCCATCAACCTTGCGCCCCTCGGATATCTCTCATCCTTCATGCCTTGTCTTCTAGAGCTTCTATCGGTCTCATCCTAGTTGTCGGGTTCTCCTCGCCAAGTCACACTAGGACTTACCTTGCCAAGACCACATGCTTGGACTTACAACCTTTGCCAAGATCACACTTGGACTTTCCAATTGTCTGGCTCCTCACCAGGACTTTCCTTTTACCAAGATCACACTTGGACTTTCTAATTGCCTGACTCCTTACCAGGACTTTCCTTTTTCCAAGATCACACTTGGACTTTCCAATTGCCTGACTCCTCACCAGGACTTTCCCTTTGCCTAGCTATACTCAGACTTTCCAATTGCCTGATCTCACTTATCAGGACTTTCACCACCAAGTCTAGTCAACACTGGCTACTTGGATTTTCACCCTTGCCAACCTTCCTATTGGATTTACCTTTGTCTAATCTCCAATTAGGACTTTCCCAGTCAAATCTCCTGTCAACCTTAACCTACTTGACTTCTCTCTTGCCTAACCTCCAGTTAGGACTTTCCCAGATGTCTAATCTCCAGTTAGGACTTACCCGGTCAAGTCTCCGGTCAACACTAATCCACTTGACTTGTCTTTTCATCAACTTGGTCATTCCCTTGACCATCTCCACAATCGGACGATTGCTCCAGCAATCTCCATACATTGTCAAACATCAAAACTCAATTCCCGACTCAAGCTTGACCCAACTCAAGCTTAGTCAAACTGATCAAACATGACCTAGGAAAATTACCCCGACAATCTCCCCCTTTTTGATGTTTGACAATTCCTCTAAATTAGGCTAAATCCCATAGCCTTAACCTCTTCTTTATACCAAGGCTAAATCTCATAACCTTAATCTCTTCTCTATATCAAGGCTAAATCCCATAGCCTTAATCCTCTCATGACAAAGCATGAATGAAAGTTTCCTTCATTCTCTCCCTTTCCTAGAGGGCAAACTCCCTCTGCTTGGGATGAAGGTCTAACTTAACTTTCCATTCTCCCCCTTTATCACACATCAACTCAGAAAACAAACTCTTCTCCATAAGAGTTAATTCTTCATTGTTTACAACCTCACATGTTGTTAACAATCCCACAATGAAGATCTCACATTCTTCATTGCCGCCAACGCTCCCCCTTGAGCTCTACTTCACTTCACAATGCTCATCCAAGAGCATTCGTCAACTTCCTAATGAAACTCCCATTCATTGTATTCAATGCTCCCCCTTGAGCAGTAATCGTCTTCACAATGCTCAATCGAGAGCATTTTCCACTTTACCAATGAAGGTCTGATCCCCTTCATTAACCCAATGCTCCCCCTTGAGCAATAATCTTCTTCACAATGCTCATCCGAGAGCATTTATCATCCTAGCAATGAAGATAACCAATCTTCTATTGCTCCCCAATACTCGACCCTGAGTATTAATTCATCACGAAGGTTTAACCCCTTTCTAAAGTCTTTGAAAAGATTTTTATATTTTCAAAAAGTAACTCCCCCTAAAAACATGATCAAATTTCTATCATTGCACTAACAATGACTTGGGGTTCCTAAATAATTAGAAAAACCAAAACTCGAAGTTTTGATGTTCAAAATTGAATAAAGAAGCTAAACCTCAACCTAAACTTCACCTAAGTCTACCTTAACCAATCCATACTTGCTTTCAACATGAACACTCCCCCTAAATGGATACAAGTGTATGTCAAAGGGTTAGGAATGGTTAATAACCCTTGAAAACCAAAACTTGAAATTTCAAGATTCCAAAATTCAGAATTGAAACTAAACCTTATCCTAAACTTCACTTTGGTTTATTTTAACCAATTCATACTTGTTTTCATCATGAAAACTCCCCCTAAATGTCTACAAATATATTCCAAGGGGTTTGGAATGGTTATTGGGACTCGAAGTGACTTGAAGTCCTGAAATCAGGCTTTTCAGGCCAAAATTAGACTTCCCAATCGATTGAAGTTGGGACTCAATCGATTGAAATCACTTCAATTGATCCATTGATCGATTCTGCAAGCTATTGCTCGTAGAAATACCCTTTGAATCGATCCATTGATCGATCCAGCCTGGGTCAATCGATCGGCTGATCGATTCAATGCCCTTCTATTCGTGGGAAATGACTTCCCAATCGATCGACTGATCGATCGAACTCATCCCAATCGATCGGCTAATCAACTGGGTTTCTAATTTCCTGAAATTCAATTTCAGCGAAATTCAGAAACTCCCCAAAAATTCTATAAAATTTTTAAAATCATGAAAATTTATGTAGACATTATTTAGGGTATACCTTATCAAGGAAAAATAGTTTTCTACGAAAATACTTCTTATTTTCAAAGATTGACACAAATTTAAAAACTTGTAAAAACTTTAGTGTTTTCTTCAAGTTTGTGTCTAACTATTCAATGATTATCACTATCAAAAGATAGTCTTCACCAAGGTTTTCCAAAAACATTTTAAAATCATTTTCAAAACCAATATCCAACCATGTTCTTTGGGCTCAATGCACATGACTTGTACATTCGTTTTCCCAATGATTGGAAGACACATAACTATGTGTTTTGATGAACCTAAAACTCAACAAGATGTACTAAATCAAAATCTTGAGTTTTGTTCACCATCCTAACATCTCACTTGTATTTAATGTGTACTAAAACACATACAAGTCACCTTATGGTTATTTGTGAGATGTATATTTGGTTTTGCCCTAAACTAAGGGATCATGCATATCTATCTAGGTATTATGAGACTTATGATCATCCACCTAGGATATCATTTGGTATAATCCCACTTGTTGGGATATTTATCATTCTTAATAAATGCCTTTTGTTCTTAATTACAAGGGAATTAACATAATGCATGATATGTTATGACATACATAAAAAAGAAAGAATTTTTAAAAGAAAATTTCCTATAGCTACATGATATATGTATAACATGATATGGTATTTTTATATTTTTTATAATAATCATGAATGCAAAAATAAATATGATGTCATGACATATGATAGGCAAACAATCATGACATTTTAGCATAAACAAAGTATATCTAGATAATCTATCTAAGTATCCTTAATTCTTAGCTATACCTTAAAATTAAATCCTAGATTGCCCAATTTCATCAAGAAAGTGTCAAACCCAATTTTGACATTCCTTTTTCCCTTTCTAAATTTGTGCCATTTGACAACCATGATTTTGCTATATTATTTTGAATCATAATGCATATTTTTATTGGTCTATTCATAGCTTAATCTCACATTTATATCACATTTCATAATTGCATATGATTTTGGACCTAATTACAAATTAGTTTATTTTCATGGTATTTGATGCTAATATTTGCTTATTATTTTGTAGGTATCAAGGGTTTTGGGACTTGGATGAATTTGAACTGAATTCGTGCTCGGATCAGAGTTTTAATGAGACGATCAAGCTCCAGAACATTCATAGCTGTTCATTCAAGATTTGAGCAGATCTACACCATCCGTTAAGAATCTGGTCCATCCGACCTAATGAGGAGCAGATCTGAACCATTGATGAAGATCCGGAAGTTTTGATTCAAATCTGAATTCATCCAGCCGTTGATCAAGCCCCGAGAAATTTGGACCGTCTGATCAGATCTGAGGAGAGGTTTTAATCTCGCGAGAAGCTAAGTGTTGTTTGGACTCGGCTTCGTGATTGTTGCTACAGTGTCGTCGTCTTCTTCTTCTCCGCGACCGAGTTCCCATTCTCCATTCCAGATCCAGAAGTTAGCGTTCTTCATCGGCGACGATCTATGAGCTGACGGCGATCATCATCGAGGTCACAGAAGCGGCAGAGGGCGTTCCCCAGTCTGCGAAGTTGGGTTTCTGTTCATTTTACAATCCGGATGTAGGGGCGTTCTCCGATCCGTGATTTCCGTCACACCGGATCTAGAAGGGTGTTCTCTGAGGCTCCGATCACACTTCCGTTTCCCCATTCCATCAGCGACTCCGACATTGATCTGATCAATCAATTGGTGTTCGCAATTTCTAGAAATCGGCGTTGTTTCTTTGTGCGTTGTGAACTACAGTCGGGTGTGAGCTAGAAGGGCGTTCTCTGAGGCTATGATTATCCGGATGGATTAGCTGATAGCTCAAGATTCAAGCCGATTACCAAAAGGATGTTCTCTACGGTGGTTCTGTAGTGACAGCAGGGTGAAGAATCTGCCGCAAGGATTTGGTTTGTAGAATGCCATTAGGTTTTTGTTTTCTTTGTTTTGTCTTGGAATTGTGTTCAAATTTATCAGATCATTAGATCTGATAGTTTCCTTACCATTTCTCTTATTTTAGCTTACTGTAGTTTGTTTATCTGAATTCCTTTGCTGCAAAACCAGATCTGATTTCTGACTTGCAATTCTGATTTTCTTTATATTTCTGCAATATCAACCACACTAAGCTACTAATTTACTTTGAAATCTGAATTTTATGTAGCTAACTAATTAGTTTGCAATCTAGTGTTTGTTTTGAAATCTTTATTTCGGTTCATGTAAGTGTTAGAGTGTATACTAAAAGCTTAGCTTTTGTAAACATTTATTTTTTGAAATAAAAGAATCACATTGATCAATATCTATATTTATTTGTTAAATGTAATTGTTCAATTAATATATAGTATACAACATGGTGTGTGGTGTCACACATAGAAGATCATGTTATCGGTTCTTTATAAATTATAAACAGTTGCTCACGACTAAGATGGAAAGGAACAAACCATCGGAATAGTCGTAGTGTAATTAAGTATTAGTTTATCTTGATTAATAAATTACACTGGTACACTCTAAGTGTATTGAGTAGGACCATTTAGGTAAGTTCTTTTTGTACTGACTTAATAAAAGAACTAGACCTTAGTTATTATGGAAGTGTGTGCTCTTAATCCTAATATAATAGCAAGCATATATATTTAATATTTATTTCTTTGACTTATCAAAGGGTGAGGTTTAGCTCGATAAATCAATATGCTCGATAAGTTGGGAAATAATATTACTTATAATGTGTGTTGTTAATTATAGAAGAAATCTGTGTCTTAGTTATCTAGGTTTAAAATGTCCCCAAGAGGAGCTCATAAGGATTGTCATGTTAAACCCTACAGGTGGACTTAGTCCGACATGACAATCAAGTTGAGTGGTACTACCCTTGGAGCTAGATATTAATTAAGTGAGTTGTCAGTAACTTACTTAATTAGTGGACGTTTGTTATCTTAAACACAGGGAGACTAACACACTCATGATAAGAAGGAGCTCATAATATAATTTGGGATTGATGCGGTAGTGCGATAATAACTCTCTAGTGGAATGAGTTATTATCGATGAACTTGAGTTGTGTGTTCGGGGCGAGCACGGGATACTCAAGCTCATCGGAAGGCCAAAACGAATTTCTCCTCTAGGTCTCTGTCGTAGCCTCATTATAGCATCAAGTCCATCCAAATATAAGACTCTTCTTGGTGTCCAAGAAGTGGGCCGGTCCAATGCTTGGTGACCAAGCATGAAGGGGGCAGACCTTAATAATTCAAAAGGGGAGGGTTGTTTTGAATTTTTAAAATCTTCTCTTTGTAGAAAACTATAAGTTTTAAAAGAGAGATTTTAATTTTCAAAACTTTCCTTATTTGAATTAGGTCACATGTTTTAATAGAGAGTTTTAAAAGTTTTAAAACTTTCCTTTAACCATCCTCATGGTTTAAGAAAAAAAAGGAAGATAAGTTTTAAAATTAAAATTTTCTATCATCATGTTAAAATATGAAATTTTATAAGAGAAATTTTAAATTTTAAAACATGGTTTTAATTTTTAGAACTTTCCTTTTTAACTCCTACTTTAGGAAAGAGAGCTTGTAAATTTTATAAGAGGATTTCTTCTTGTAACTTTTTTTAAAAAAATATATATTTCCTTATTCTTGATGTGGTGGCCGACCACCTTGCTTGGAGCCCAAGCAAGGGGCCGACCAATTATAAAAATAAATCATCATCTAATTAATTTGGTGATTGATTCAATCAAGAGGAAAGAAAAGGAAAATTAAAAGGGAAAAGGAAAAGCTAGAAGAAGATTTTAATTTTTGTAAAAATTCTTCCCTTATTTGCCTTGGGCAACTAATATAAAAGAAGGGGTGAGGAGGCTTCATGAGACACAATTCTTATTCTCTTGCTTGGAGAACCTCAAGTGGCCGACCCTCTCTCTCTCTCCCTTCTCTTTTCCTTTTTTCTCTCTTCTCCTTGGTGATGGTGGTGGCCGGATTTTAGAAGAAGAGAAAGAAGCTTTTGGGTGGTGTTCATCTTGGAGGATCGTCGCCCACACGATGTCCAAGGTGAGGGGAGGAATACGGCAGAAGATCTTGAGGTCATTAACTTACAAAGAGAAAGTATAACTAGTAGTTTTCTTCCACATCATACTAATATTTTCTTTGTAAGAATTCTAAATAGAAGAGGCAATTAGATCTAGTTTATCGAATTTATTTTTCGAGTTTGTGTTTTCTTCTTTTTCGAATTTGTGATTCGATTGTTCTTTTTGGTTAACCTAGAGTTATTTAAGGAAATTAAATATTAGCTTTCCTTAAAAGGCTTTGACTAGACGGTGGTGGTTGCTCCCATATCCAAGAAGGCCATGTGTCTCACCATGCAGTCCTGGAAGTCAATTTTGGAAATTAATATTTAATGGAATTAATAACTTAGGTAGATTTGAATCAATAGTGTTAAGTTCCGCTTGCGATTCAAATCTGAACCATTAAGAACAGATAAGTTAAATTTGGAATCAATGATGTTAAGTTCCGTTTGTGATTCCTAATTTAATTTCTAAAGAACACAATATGTTATTTAAGGGAAGGTTCGTCACTTGTACAAAAAATTTTGTACAGTAGAACCAGTACGTCTTCCTAGGACTAACCAACAATTGGTATCAGAGCTAGGGTTTGCCTCTGTGTGTTTAGAATTCAAATAGGTTATGCACATGTCATACATAATTAAGGCAGGATAATAGTAGGATGTGCTAACTCTTTAGTTGCAGGCTCCAACTATTATGACATTTAGATATTGTGTGTGATTGGACCCTTAGACATGTCAAGGACATTATTTTCTGTGCATGATTGTATGTATCAAATACAACAGGAGCTATATTATTTTTAGAATTTTATTTTTTGTTCGATCTAGAATACATGTACATTCCCTCGTGGAATATAGGATCGATATATGTAAAATTTTATTTTTGTCGCGGATCGGATTCTTGCGAGGTGTGGTACTTTTGGAGCACCAGAGGCGCAGCGGAATAAGAAGCAAGATGGATGCGGCGACTTGACCCGATGACAATGGCTAAAGATGGCAGCAGCTAGGGTTGGAGCACATGGAGGACAATAACAGAAAAATGCCATAATAGTTGGAAAATAATTTCCATATTTATTGATTTTATTTACTGTGATGTGTGTGTATGCATGTGATGTATGCTAGGATAGTTTAAAATTCCTCACTTTAAATAACTAAGTGGGAGAGGGATTTATTTTAATAAATTCCACGATCTCCATTACTGGTTTGTAAGTGATGCAAACAAACTTGCACGCTGGCTCTGAGTGCCTTCCTCCATATCGGATGAGTTTGTTTGCGGATCACTAGATCAAACTTCCATTTTGGATGACTATATGAAATTAATTAAGAGCGTGTGATCTTCCCCATCGGAAGGGGCACAATCTTATTAATGGACTTAGTGTCAAGTAATGGTATACACTTAGACACGTCTAATAGTATCCTCCCCATCGGAGTCACTGCTATTATTTGTGTGACCGAAGGAAACCAACTATTAATTTTATTTGTCAAAAAGTTAGGTTGACAAGATAATAAAATTAATGGGTTATACCCTCCTTTTACAAATGTTGAATTTATATACGTCCACACTATCGTGACATACAAAATTCACGGTGTTTTGAGGTGTTAGTTAATTTAAAATAGTATTGTTCGAGGAATCAATATTATTCTAAATTTAGAGTCTTGACCAAAGTTATTTTGTGTAATGACCCAAAATTCCTCATTACGAGTTCTAATAGTGGTTAAAAATATTTGAAAATGCTATAGAAATATTCTAGAGATTTTTAGATATTTTTATGTAATTTTTGTAGGTCGTTTGATATTTTTACTAGATGAAAGAAGTTTCGACAAAAAAATGTCCAAGCCGAGATTCGAACCGGAGACCTCCGGCCGAGCTAACTTTTAAGCGAATCCGGCTGACCAAGTGTTCCAACGAGCGTTGCTGATTAAAAGAAGCATGAAATGTATTTAAGTAGTAGAAGTTAATAACAGGAAATAATAGGAAGAAAAGGGTTACAGCCGAGATTTGAACCCACGAGCCAAGCCTTAAGCAACGCGCGGCTGACCAAGTGTTCATGCGGGCGGTTCTGTTTAGAAAAGGGTAGCAAATTTATTTAAGATAGTTAATAGAATATTAAGGTTATAAGAAGAGAACTTAGGGCTTAATCTTCCCGTGATCTAAACTCCTCCCTTCCTCTTCTCTCTCGCTCGCGACGGTAGGACTCGAGCGGAAGCAAGCCAGAGCCTCCGGCGGCCGGCGAGGGGATAACGTCGAGAGTTCTTCACCATTTCGGATCCTCTCGTCAAAGGAAAGCTGTGGACACAAGGAGAGGTCGGAGATTTGAGTTTTCCCTAAGCCCTAGCTACCCCTCTTCGGCTGTGAGTCCAAGGAACCGTGTAAGTGCTTCCTCACCTGCGGTAGGGTAGCTCCGGGTTCTTGTTCTTTCTTGTTTTCAAATTTACGTGAGTTCTTTTCGTTTGGCCTCTTTCCGGATGTGTTTTTGGAATTGGCTCGAGGTTTCACAAGGGTTCTTGCTCATGTGATTTGGCTTCAGAATTTAGCTAGTGTTTGCTGTATGAAAGAAGCTCGATGTTCTTCAGAAGGTTTTCCGTGGCTCTGTGGCGATCGATTTATCTACGGTTAAGCTCAGTTCCAATTTCTTAACTGGAAGAATGAGATTTGGATTGGGTTTCTTATGAAGTTCTAGCTTTGGTCTAATGATGTTATGCAGGTTCTTTCCTTGAGATAGCATGGGTATATAGGAAAGATTTGGAATAGATATTGGTTCTTATGCATTTGGCTGTTTAATGTTGAAGTTCTTTTCCTTTTTTTTCAAGATGAGCATGGTTAAGGGAATCATGGTCTTGATGTCATGATCATGTTTGTCTTCGATTTAGTTTGGGATAGCTTAATAGTATTGTACGGAATTATGTTGTAGGTTGGATTTTATTCTAGTTCCCCTTTCATGTGTACAAGCTCTTAGTTGTCTCTTCCAAAAGTTGTTATGTGAACCATATGTTGAATAACAGTATAGCTCCCCTACATGTTTGCATGTTTCAGCTTTAAACTTTCTTAATAGTTATGCTTACGAAATTTATGCTATAGGTGTTGGACTTTACTCCAGTTCTCTACCATGTGTACTAGCTTCTAGATTGAATTTTGATGAGTTCTTGTTTTCTTTGATAGGCTTGAAACTCTAGACAGAATTAAGTAAGTTGAGATTTGATTTCTATGTTGAGTTTGGTTCTTCAAGATAACTTTAAGCTTCTAGATAGATTTGGGTGCACGTACCATGAACAAATAGTTTGCTTATGTTTATCCCTGCAGAATTTTAGTGCAGCTTAGATCCCCTTGTAGTGCAAAATTTTAGCGCAGTTTCTTTAAGAAACTCGTGCGTTAGCAAGTGCAGATCATATTCGAGTTTTCTTTTGTGTTCTATGCATGATTGAGTGTTATCTAGTTAATTTCACTTATAGATGCATATGGAAAAATATCCTAACAGTATTTTGGGTTTAAGAAAAGTATAAGAAAGATAAAGAAAAGAAAGAAAAAAGTCAAGGTCTTAAGTAGATCCCAAAGTCAAGACTTTAGGGATTTTTGGCACACAAGGTGCTTGTTAAAATGCCGAGGCATTATATATTAGAAGTATTAAAAGATAACAAGTATTTTACTTTTATCAGTGGCACTGTGTTGGACTCTCAGTTATCCTTGGGTTGGGCTCCTATAGTCGTCCCTAGGTTTAGACAACCTAGTATGCTGGACTCTAAGTTGTCCTTGGGTTGGGCTCCCATAGTCATCCCTAGGTTTAGATAACCTAGTAAACCCTACTAGATTCGGGACTAGCTACCTCGGGTCTAGTTAGGGATGCTCGCATAGCAAGTACAGTTGTCGGGCCCATCAGCAGTTTGATTATTATTTTTATCTATTATGAAAATAGTTTTCAAAACTTCACAAATCAGTTATGTGAATACAGTTCAGTTAAACTTATTATTCTGAAGAATTAAAGTATAAGTTTTTAAACCAAAGAAATAAGCTTCACATAAGTTTAAAATCCAGCAAGTTCAGTTTTCATTTATGCTAGCGTGTTTGTTTAGATTTACTTTGTAACGACCCAATTTTCCCTATTTCAAGTTCTAAAATGTCCTTAAAAATATTTGAAAATATTTTTAAAATATTCTAGAGATTTTTAGAAATTTTTATAGTATTTTTATGTAATTTTTGGAGGTCATTTGATATTTTTACTAAACGAAGGAAGTTTCAACAAAAAAAAAACGTTCAAGCCGAGATTTGAACCATGGACCTCAGACCTGAACCGAGCCTTAACCAAATCCAGCCAGCCAACTGTTCTGCAAACGTTTTGTGAATAAATATGGAACGAAATACATTTAAGCAGTAGTTAGGAACGTTTAAAATAAAAGGGGAATGAAACGCTCGGCTGAGGATTCGAAACCACAACCTTTGACTTGGTCAAATCGTGGTTAACCAAGTGTGCCAAGCGGGCATTGCTGATTAAGGAAGGAGTGGATTTTATATAAGTAGTAGTTGGTTAATGGAATAATGGAGTTATAAAGGGAGAACTTAGGTTTTACCGTGACCTAAAAAAAAAAACCCTTTCCTCTCCTTTCTCTGTCGCGACGTGTCGCCGTTCTCTGCTCGAGCGGAAACGCGGTGGAGGCTAGGGCTTCACTCCGGCGGTCGGTGGAGGGGGGTTTTTCGAGAGATTTCTTCATCTTCACAATCCTCTCGGCAAGGAGAACACGTAGGCGCAAGAAGTGGCCGGAAAACTCAAGTTATCCGAACCCTAGAAGTTCTCTTCTCGGTTGTAAGTCCAAGAAATCAATGTAAGTACTACTCACCTGTGGTAGGAGTTGCTCCGTGCTTCGATTTGTTTTCCTTGCTTTTGGATTTTGCTGTGCCGAGTGGATTTATATGCTAGGGCTTTTATTTCTATGCTCTGTTTATCTAGCCGAATTGCTAAGGTTGGTTTGAGTTGTACAGAGTGCTTGCTAGGACCTGTTGATTTCGGTATATATTGTAGGTTGTTTCTTTCTGTTCGGATTTTCTTCCTATGGTTTCCGGATCATGCTTTACAGAATAGGGTAGCTAGGGATTCAACCTTCTTGTTTCTGTTTCGGATTAAGATGTGTAGAAAAGAGAATTTGCCTGCTTATGTTCTGTTATAGCATGCTTAAGGGATTTATTTGTTTGCTATTTGTGTTCTGTTATAGAATGCATCTCCTGAATTTAGTCCTGTACATGTGCAGATTGATATTTCGTTTATATCATTGAAACAAGCGTTATAAGGGTTTTAATTTCAGTAAGTATTAGTTTTGTTTGTGCTATTTGCTGGATATGAATAAGCATGTTCTTAGTAAATGTAGAACTTAGTTTGAGTACCTTTCATTACTGTTTAGTATTTCCTGATGAAGCATGATTAAAGAGATTAGTTAGCTTCTATGTAATCCTGTTATAACATGATTAAAGAGTTTAGCTAGTTGCTATGTATTTCTGTTGTAACAGGTTTAGAGCTTAAAGAAATATGTTTGGAACCATAGAAGCTTGGGACCTTGTTAGAGGATTTAAATGGATTCTTGTTAAGAATTTGTTAAGAGTTTATTAGGAGTCTTTCTTTTAATTGCTAGAGAAATTAGAGATTTCACATGCTATTTGTATTGCTAGATTTGAGTTAGTTGCCTTTTCTTTAAGCAAGTGCAGATTCGTTTATGTTTTTAGTTTAATTTTCTTAAGCAAATGCAGGTTTGATTTCTGTTCAGTTTTGTTCCTCCCAATTGCACATGCTAGTTTAACTCTTTCTTACATGTTCCATAATTTGTTTAATGCTCTAGTTAGTACTATAAATTGTGGAATTGGCTACCTTTATTAATGTTGACGTTGTGCTAAAAAGGGGGCAGTTTAGTGTTTATGAAAGAAAAAGATTTGGCTGTAGTTTACTGCTAACGTTTTGTTCCTTTGCACCTTCTTAGTGGTAGAGGATAACTCGTTCATTCATGTTCTTTATATCTTGTATAGTTCTGTTAATTTTAGTGGAATGATTATGTGCCCTATTAAACCTTTTTAGAGGATTATGAGAAGTTATGAGGAGAGAAAAGACCAAGGTCTAATTAGAAAAGATAACAAGTAATTTAAAGTAAGAGGCTAGTACCCGACTTCTGAGGTTGTCGTTAAACAAATCCAGGTGACCAATTCCAAGGTCTTGGCCCTGGTAAGACCGAGGTCTTTATCCTCATAGGACTGGAGGCTCGCTACCTCAGTCTCTATTAGAGAGCGCGCATAAGATGGTACTAAGACTAGGCCCAAGAAAGAAAGAGAAGAAGAAAGTTAAATATTAATTTTAAGTATAAGGCTAAAGTAAATGAAACAAGTATCACCTATGTTTAGAACTAGCCAAGTTTTAGCTCTTATAATGCTAAGCATACAGTATTAGTTTTCATTTACTTTCCTTATGAGTATATTGAGCATGATTAGCTTTATTTCTAGCATGCAGATTTATTCTTATATCATGAGTATGCAGATTTATTCTTATATCATGAGTATGCAGATTTATTTTTATAACATGAGTATGCAGATTATTTTAGTGCTTTGCTATAGATGAGCATGTTTAGCTTTTCTTTTTAGCATTTCAGTTTGAGCATCCTTTGCATCTTATGCACTTCGAGTTTTTGTGAGATAGTTTAGTACTTACTAAGCGTTTCGCTTATAGATTTATTTTTCCTCCTACTGCAGATAAAGGAAAAGCTAAAGTATAAAGAGGAAGGCGACAAGGAGATGCGTGATGGATGGTGTGTGATGTTGGACTATGGGTGAGATCTGGGAACATTATTAAGTTATTTTGAGTTTTGGTGAAAACATTTGAGACTGTATCATTTATTTTGAGTCTTTGAGATTTTCTTTGGTTCTAAATTGCATGCTATGATGTAATTGTTAGTAAGTTAGTGCCTTGATGTTTTCTTGAGTTATAGTTTTGATATGTTTCTGTTAGTATAGTTATGTTATAAATGCATGTGATGTATGTATTGGATTTTAGTCCGCTGAACAACAGATACTCTGCTGAAATTTTAAGTTTTCTAGAAACATTTAGTACAACTTACTACACTAGTTGTTTTAAAATTACTGCGTGAGTTGTTTGATATATGTTCCAGCCGCCTGTGGCTGATGTATATAGTGTTTGTATCTCAGTTTAAGGTCACCGATACAGGGGAGACTCTGTCGAAATTTTTCGGTAAGGATTCCTCGTGGTTTCGATCACACCGGTTAAGTAGAGGTAGTAGATAAGTAACGGTCATCCTTAGAGAGTAGTATAGTATAGTAAGAAGGGTGGTCGTTACATGCTTTACATGTTTAGCATTCCAGTATGCTTTGTTTCCTTTGCTGTTAGATGAGTATGAGTATTATTTCTTTCTGAGCATTCAGTTTTAGATTTCTTCCAGTTACATGCATATTTAAGTTTTGTGAGTTAGATAGCGCTTACTAAGCAATTTTGCTTATAGTTGCATTTTCCTCTTACTGCAGATAGAGCAAAGGAAAAGCTATAGCAAAGGAAGGCGACAAGGAGGTGTTCGATGATGTGTGATGCCAGGACTATGGGAGAGACTTGGGATGTTATTGAGTTTTCCGCATTTTAGTGATTAATAAATATTTGAAATTGTACTTTAAGATCCATGTCATTTGAGATTATTTTTATTTTAGATTGCATGCTAAGATGAACTCAGTTTAGTAAGTATGTATTTTTGACGTTTAACACTCATTTAATTGCGTGGGTGTTTGATATATGTTCCAGCCGCCTATGGCTGATGTATACTATGTATGTGTATCTCAGTTTATGGTCACTGGTACAGGGGAGATGTTGTCGAAATTTTTCGGTAGAAACTCCTCGTGGTTTCGATCTTTCCGATTAAGTAGAGTTAGTAGTTAAGTAACGGTCATCCTTAGAGAGTAGTATAGTAGGGAGAAGGGTGGTTGTTACATTTTGTGATTCTTAGGATGACTTTCAACCCACTGGCCATTATACTGAAAGAGAACAAACTTACTGGACCCAACTACATAGATTGGAAAAGAAACCTGGACATTGTCCTTACTGCTGAAAGCTATAAGTTTGTACTGACTAAGGCTTGCCCTGATGCACCTGACGGTGACTCTACCCCAGAGGAGATTGAGTATCATAAGAAATGGGTAAAAGCTGATGAGATGGCGCGGTGTTACATTTTGGCATCAATGTCAAATGTATTGCAACATCAGCATCAAGATTTACCAACAACTTATGATATAATGAACAATCTCAAACAACTCTTTGGGCACCAGAGTTGGACCGCTAGGCAAGAGGCAATGAGAAAGCTAATGACAGCCACCATGTCTGAGGGGACACCCATAAGGGATCATATCCTCAAAATGATGGCTTATCTGAATGAAATACAAGTCCTTGGAGGAGAAATCGATGGGGAGATCCAGGTCGATATAATTCTCCAAATGCTACCCAGAAGTTTTGAGTAGTTCCACCTGAACTATAACATGAACAAAAGAGAGTATACGTTGGCGGAACTTTTGACAGAACTACAGGCAGTAGAAGGAATATTTCACAGTTCTCAGATTCACTATGCTGAAAATGGTTCTACTTCTAAGTCGAAAGGTAAGAAGAAGAAGAAATAGGTCTTTTCAGCGAAGAAGGTGAATAAACCTCAAGGTACAGGACAGAAAGTTGGAATGAAGAAGCCGAAGGGCAAGTGCTTCATCTGCAAGCAGTCTAGACATTGGAAAGCGGACTATCCTCGTAAGAACCAGAACAATAAAGGTATATCTCATGCTTTAGTAGTTGAAACATGTTTAGCGGTGTTATCTACCAGCACCTGGTGTGTAGATACGGGAGCCACTAATCATGTCTGTAATTCTTTGCAGGGGTTTCAGAAAACCCGACGACTATTTGATGGAGAGATAACTGTCTACATGGGCAATGCTACTAAGGTGGCAGCTGTTGCAGTGGAAGACGTCTACTTATCTTTTAATAGGAATAAAAAATTAGTTTTAAGAAATTGTCTTTATGTACCCTGTTTTAGAAAGAATTTAATTTCAGTTTCTAAACTATATTTGGATGGATATTCTGTTTCCTTTAATAACAATGTGGTTATAAAGAGAAATAGGGTTATTATCTGTTCTGGTGTATTGGTTGGCAATTTATATAATTTAAATCCAATTTCTCTCACAAAGTAACAATGGAAATTAATAACACATCTTCTAATTTCAATAAGAGAAAAGAACCTTCGGAGATGAACTAAGCGTATCTTTGACATCTAAGGCTTGGTCATATTAACTTAAGTAGGATTCAAAGGCTTATAGCTGATGGACTCTTGGGTTCATTAGAGTTGGAAAATTTTCCAACTTGTGAATCTTGCTTGGAAGGTAAAATGACCAAGAGACCTTTTAAGGCCAAGGGGTATAGAGCCAAAGAAGCGTTAGAATTGGTTCATTCTAATTTGTGTGGTCCTATGTCTATCCAGGCTAGAGGTGGTTTTGAATATTTTGTCTCTTTTATAGACGATTATTCAAGATACGAATATATTTACCTAATGCGCCGCAAGTCTGAATGCTTTGATAAGTTCAAAGAGTACAAGGCTGATGTGGAGAAGCGTTTAGGTAAAAGTATCAAGATACTACGGTCTGATCGTGGTGGTGAATACCTCTTAGGAGAGTTTAGGAATTACTTATCAAAGGCCGGGATTCAATCCCAATTGTCCGCACCTGGTACACCCCAACAGAATGGTGTGGCAGAACGAAGGAATATGACTCTTATGGAGATGGTTAGATCGATGATGAGTTATTCATAATTACCAAATTCATTTTGGGGATACGCTCTGGAAACAGCAACGCACATTCTGAACTTAGTACCTTCTAAATCAGTATCTTCTACTCCCATAGAATTGTAGAATGGGTGAAAGCCCAGTCTAAGACATATTCGGATTTGGGGTAGTCCAGCATATGTGCTGAAACCAGATGCTGATAAGTTAGAATCTCGTACAGAAGTTTGTGGGTTTGTGGGTTATCCTAGAGGAATGAAAGGTGGTTTATTTTATAGTCCTAAAGACCATAAGGTCATTGTTAGCACCAATGGCCAGTTTTTAGAAGAAGACTATATAATGGATCACAAGCCCAGTAGTAAAATTGTTCTAGAAGAACTTAGAGAGAACACGTCTATTTCAGTACCAACAGTATAAGATGAAGTACCACAAGAGACTACAACACATGTCACACATGATACACAACCACAAACGGTGCCTCGTCATAGTGGGGAGGGTTGTAAGGCAGCCTGAGAGATTCATGTTTTTGGGAGAGTCTTTCGACTTGATCCCGGGTAAACATGAACCTGATCCCCGGACATATGATGAAGCACTCCAAGATATAGATGCAGTATCTTGGCAAAAGGCAATGAATTCTGAAATAGAGTCTATGTACTCTAATAAGGTCTGGGAGCTTGTAGAACCACCTGATGGTGTAAAAGCCGTTGGATGCAAGTGGATCTACAAAAGGAAAAGAGGGACAGATAGGAAGGTAGAAACCTTCAAAGCAAGGTTTGTTGCGAAAGGGTACACTCAGAAAGAGAGAATCGATTATGAGGAGACTTTTTCGCCGGTAGCTATGCTTAAGTCTGTCCGGATTCTCTTATCCATTGTCGCTCATATGGATTATGAAATTTGGCAAATGGATGTCAAGACAGCTTTTCTTAATGGAAGTCTTGAAGAAACATCCATATGAAGCAACCAGAAGGGTTCATTGAAAAGGGCAAAGAGCATCTAGTGTGCAAGCTCAATCGGTCCATTTATGGACTGAAGCAAGCTTCAAGGTCTTGGAACATCCGGTTTAATGAAGTGATCCAGTCATATGGATTTATTCAGTGTCCGGATGAGTCTTGTGTATACAGGAAGTGTAACAGAAATGTGGTGGTATTTCTTGTACTATATGTAGATGATATTTTGTTAATTGGCAACAAAGTCAAGGTATTATCAGACGTAAGGGTATGGTTGTCTAAACAATTTGATATGAAGGACTTAGGAGAATGTGCACACATTCTTGGCATCAAAGTCATAAGGGATCGCAAGAAAAGAATGTTGTGCATATCTCAAGCATCATATATAGATACGATCCTTGCTCGTTTTAGCATGCAGAACTCCAAGAAAAGTTTCTTACCTTTTAGGCATGGAGTAGCTTTATCTAAAAAGATGTCTCCGAAGACATCAAAGGAGATAGAGGACATGTAGGCAGTTCCTTATGTTGGTCCCTTTGGAGGCCGGCAAGAGGGGAGGGGTGAATTGTCCTACAAAATAAAACCAAAAACCATTCTCGGATATTCAACTAACTTAAAAGAACTTGTAATTAAAAAGACAGAGACTAATTAAAATAGAAAATAGACACAGAGGAATTACTTGGTTTGCAATCAGAGGATTGCTAATCCAAGGCAAAGAAGGCGCACTAATTGATTCTCCTCTGGGCGGAGTAGCCTCTTACAGCGTTGAAAGCACAGAAAGAAATAACACAAATGAAAGCACTGGATTACAAGTAGTTGTTCTTAATTCATAATTGTTTCTGGACCAAGGTTATATTTATAGTCTTGGTCCGGGCGCCTGGAAGGGTTCCGGGCGCCCTAGGGGGGATAAATTTTATCCCCCAACGGTCGGATCGAGTCAAAACTCGATCCTGTTGAAAAGTCGATTCCGGGCGCCCGGAAGGGTTCCGGGCGCCCCAGTCGGTTCCGGGCGCCGGGAATGGTTCCGGGCGCCCGGAGCCCTAAGGTCAACATAAGTTGACTTGTCGACTCCGGTTCAGCTCGTCTCGATCCAGCTCATCTCGGTCCGGGTCTGTTCGCTCCGGCTCCGTTTGCTTGGGTGATCTCGGCCTTCCGGAATAGGGCTCACCCGAACCCATGTTCCGGCCTTTTCCTCGAGCAGCCTTCCTTCCCGGTTTCTCATCCCTCGAACGCCGCGTACGTTCTTCTCGTCCGCCGGTGTACTCTTCCGCGGTCACCACGTCCCTCAGATGCACCGAGCCCGTCGGCTCTCTCCCGTGCCGTCCTTCTCGCTAGCCGCGTCTTCCGCTCGACTTCCTGTGTTCCTAAGCTCCTGCACACTTAGACACAAGGGTTAAACAAACGCAGGACCTAACTTAGCTTGTTTGATCACATCAAAACACCTTGGGGTTCCAACAATCTCCCCCTTTTTGATGTGAGCAACCCAAGTTAAGTTAGGGTAACCATATGCAATAAAAACAATTTATATTAAAATAAGTCCAAATATTTTTCAATTGAAAAATTATAGTACTTCCCCCTAGACTTAATATACTTCTCCCCCTTTGATCACATAAAAATTGGGGTTATAAACAAGTCTAAGGTAAATTCAAACAAGAACTTTTAAGTGTACATATTTTTTAAAAAAATGATAAGGCAATTTTAAAAAAAATCTAAGTTAACTTTTTTTAAAAAAAAATTCTAAGTCAATTTTCATGAAAATTTCTAAGATAATAAAAAATTTCTAAGTTAAGTTAGAAAGTTTTTAGATATTTTCTAACACAAATTGAATAACTCTTTTAAAGCATTAAGTAATTTAAATTAATGCTTTTTCAGTTAGTCAATTAAACTTTTTATTTCGATAGTTGGCTTCTAGGTCGTGGCGAGGCACTAGGCCTTCTTGGTTATTGGAGCAACAACCACTTCCTTAGACAAAGCCTCATAAAGAAATTAGTTGTTTAATTTCCTTGCTGAAAATGCTAAGTCTGACTTTAATTTTAAGTTAAACAGGTTTTTGGAATCCAGTAAAGGTTCCTACCTACAGGATTAACCAAGTATTTCCTAGGTATATAGATTTTTGATATATTTCTAATTTGACTTTGAAGAAATCTATAATACCAATTTAAATTTCTAAAAGTAGAAATATTTGAACCATTAGATTTTTTCAATCTTTCTATTTCTTCTTTTAGTTTTTCATTTTCAATTTTCGATTTTTCAAAATCCTCTATAAGACATGATTTTGCCAAAATTCTCTTTGTTTCTAAGATTTCATTTTCTAATTTGGCATTTTTATTTTCTAATTTATACATGGATTTAGTCATAGCTTTGATACCAGAGTAAAGCTGATCAGGGGGTAAGAGGCATACCTCACTTACCATGTCGGACTTGAAGCCTGAATCTCCCCCTGCTTCACTGCTTTCATCCGAGGTCGCTCCCCCTTCATCGATGCTAGGTTCTGATATACTTTGTCTATCGTAGCTTGCCATTAGTGCTATTCCGGCATATTCTTGAGCTTCTGATTCGGATGAAGAAGTGTCGTCCCAAGTTGCTTTTAGGTTGTGTTTCTTGGGAGACTTCCTTTTGGCCTTTTTGAGTTCTGGGCAGTCTTCTCTTAGGTGTCTCTCCTTCTGACACTGGTAGCACCGCACCTTTCTTCCACCTTTTTGATTCCTTTTATTCTGCATTTTAAATTTATTAGATCTAAAAAACTTTTTAAAATTTCTTACCATGTATGCTTCTTGATCGTCTTCGGAGTCTGACTCGAGTTCATCCTTCTGGGTTGCGTTCAGCGCCATAGTCTGGGTTGTATCCTTTGTCGTTCCTGCATACCTGGTTTCATGCAATTCAAGAGTAGAAAACAACTCTTCTAAAGTGCTTACCTCCAGGTCTTTTGAGATGTAGTAGGCGTCGACGATTGATGTCCATTCCGGAGTTCTTGGAAACGCGTTGAGCACGTAGCGTATAGTGTCCCGGTTTGTTACCGTTTCACCGAGGTTCTCGAGACCAGTAACTAGTTCTTTTACCTTTGCGTGTAAACCAGCTACTTTCTCACCTTTCTCCAGACGGATGTTCATCAGTTTGTTGCAGAGGATGTCCCTTCTAGCGAGCTTTGCTTTGGACGTGCCTTCGTGGAGTTCCAAGAACTTCTCCCAAAGTTCTTTAGCAGATAAATAGTTTCCAATACGGTTGACCTCTTGAGGCGGTAACACACTCAGCAGGTGATGTTCCGCACGGCTGTTTGCTACCGACTCATTCTGCTCCTTCTTTGTCTAATCACTCTCTTCTTTTTCTTTTCCATCTTTATCTATTGGAGCTACAAAACCATATTTCATAATAAACCGAATTTCAAAATCTGTTTTTAGGAATACCTCCATACGACGCTTCCAGTCTGCGAAGTTCCCCTCGAATTTTGGTGGAACGATGCTTGGTCCGGCCATCTTGTTGCTTCAATCGGTGGTTAGTTTTCCTTAAGCGTCTTGCTCTGATACCACTTGTTGGTCCCTTTGGAGGCCGGCAAGAGGGGAGGGGTGAATTGCCCTACAAAATAAAACCAAAAACCATTCTCGGATATTCAACTAACTTAAAAGAACTTGTAATTAAAAAGGCAGAGACTAATTAAAACAGAAAATAGACACAGAGGAATTACTTGGTTTGCAATCAGAGGATTGCTAATCCAAGGCAAAGAAGGCGCACTAATTGATTCTCCTCTGGGCGGAGTAGCCTCTTACAGCGTTGAAAGCACAGAAAGAAATAACACAAATGAAAGCACTGGATTACAAGTAGTTGTTCTTAATTCATAATTGCTTCTGGACCAAGGCTATATTTATAGTCTTGGTCTGGGCGCCTGGAAGGGTTCCGGGCGCCCTAGGGGGGATAAATTTTATCCCCCAACGGTCGGATCGAGTCAAAACTCGATCCTGTTGAAAAGTCGATTCCGGGCGCCCGGAAGGGTTCCGGGCGCCCGGAGCCCTAAGGTCAACATAAGTTGACTTTTCGACTCCGGTTCAGCTCGTCTCGATCCAGCTCATCTCGGTCCGGGTCTGTTCGCTCCGGCTCCGTTTGCTTGGGTGATCTCGACCTTCCAGAATAGGGCTCACCCGAACCCATGTTCCGGCCTTTTCCTCGAGCAGCCTTCCTTCCCGGTTTCTCGTCCCTCGAACGCCGCGCACGTTCTTCTCGTCCGCCGGTGTACTCTTCCGCGGTCACCTCGTCCCTCAGACGCACCGAGCCCGTCGGCTCTCTCCCGTGCCGTCCTTCTCGCTAGCCGCGTCTTCCGCTCGACTTCCTGTGTTCCTAAGCTCCTGCACACTTAGACACAAGGGTTAAACAAACGCAGGACCTAACTTAGCTTGTTTGATCACATCAAAACACCTTGGGGTTCCAACACCTTAGGCCTCGACTGTAGGAAGCCTTATGTATGCAATGCTGTGTACAAGACCTGATATCTGTTTTGCCGTGGGCATGGTTAGCAGATATTAGAGTAACCCTGGACAAGGACATTGGACTGTGGTAAAGCATATATTAAAATACCTGAGAAGGACTAGAGACTATATGCTAGTTTACTAGGCAGATAATTTGCTCCCTGTGGGTTACACGGATTCGGACTTCCAATCAGATGGGGACAATAGTAAGTCTACATCAGGCTATGTGTTTACTCTAGGAGGTAGAGCCATTGCATGGAGGAGTGTTGAGCAAAAATGCGTATCAGACTCAACCATGGAAGCTGAGTATGTGACAACCTCTGAGGCAGCCAAAGAAGCTGTATGGCTTAGGAACTTTCTAATGGACTTAGATGTGATTCCTGGTTTGCCCAAAATCATCACAATATATTGTGATAAAAGTGGTACAGTTGCAAACTCGAAGGAACCACGAGCCCATAAGGCAAGTAAACATATAGAGCGCAAGTACCACCTAATACGAGACATCGTCAAGCGAGGAGAAGTTGTCGTTGCCAAGATTGTATCAACAGATAACCTGGCAAATCCTTTCACTAAGGCCCTTTCAGCGAAAGCTTTTGATCGGCATGTGGAGGGGATGAGAATCAGATGTATGGTAGCAGATATGGCAGCTTAGTCTTTTAGTATAAGTGGGAGATTGTTAAAGTGTATACTAAAAGCATAGCTTTTGTAAACATTTATTTTTGAAATAAAAGAATCACATTGGTCAAATGTCTATATTTATTTGTTGAATATAGTTGTTCAATTAATTTATAAAGTAGATAACATGGTGTGTGGTGTCACACACAGAAGATCATGTTATCGGTTCTTTATAAATTATAAACAGTTGCTCACGACTAAGATGGAAAGGAACAAACTATCGGAATAGTCGTAGTGTAATTAAGTATTAGTTTATCTTGATTAATAAATTACACTGGTACACTCTAAGTGTATTGAGTAGGACCATTTAGGTAAGTTCTTTTTGTACTGACTTAATAAAAGAACTAGACCTTAGTTATTATGGAAGTGTGTGCTCTTAATCCTAATATAATAGCAAGCACATATATTTAATATTTATTTCTTTGACTTATCAAAGGGTGAGGTTTAGCTCGATAAATCAATATGCCCGATAAGTTGGGAAATAATATTACTTATAGTGTGTGTTGTTGATTATAGAAGGAATCTGTGTTCTAGTTATCTAAGTTGAGAATGTCCCCAAGAGGAGCTCATAAGGATTGTCATGTTAAACCCTGCAGGTGGACTTAGTCCGACATGACAATCAAGTTGAGTGGTACTACTCTTGGAGCTAGATATTAATTAAGTGAGTTGTCAGTAACTTACTTAATTAGTAGACGTTTGTTATCTTAAACACAGGGAGACTAACACACTCATGATAAGAAGGAGCCCATAATGTAATTTGGGATTGGTGTGGTAGTGCGATAATAACTCTCTAGTGGAATGAGTTATTATCGATGAACTTGAGTTGTGTGTTCGGGGCAAGCACGGGATACTCAAGCTCATCGGAAGGCCAAAACCAATTTCTCCTCTAGGTCTCTGTCGTAGCCTCATTATAGCCTCAAGTCCATCCAAATGTAAGGCTCTTCTTGGTGTCCAAGAAGTGGTCGGTCCAATGCTTGGTGACCAAGCAAGGGTCGGCCACATCCTCTTCTATAGGGGTCGGCCCTTTACTTGGTGACCAAGCATGAAGGGGCCGACCTTAATAATTCAAAAGGGGAGGGTTGTTTTGAATTTTTAAAATCTTCTCTTTGTAGAAAACTATAAGTTTTAAAAGAGAGATTTTAATTTTCAAAACTTTCCTTATTTGAATTAGCTCACATGTTTTAATAGAGAGTTTTAAAAGTTTTAAAACTTTCCTTTTTTAACCATCCTCATGGTTTAAGAAAAAAAAGGAAAATAAGTTTTAAAATTAAAATTTTCTAGCATCATGTTAAAAAAGGGAATTTTATAAGAGAAGTTTTAAATTTTAAAACATGGTTTTAATTTTTAGAACTTTCCTTTTTTAACTCTTACTTTAGGAAAGAGAGCTTGTAAATTTTATAAGAGGATTTTTTCTTGTAAAATTTTTTAAAAAATATATATTTCCTTATTCTTGATGTGGTGGCCGACCACCTTGCTTGGAGCCCAAGTAAGGGACCGGCCAATTATAAAAATAAATCATCATCTAATTAATTTAGTGATTGATTCAATCAAGAGGAAAGAAAAGGAAAATTAAAAGGGAAAAGGAAAAGCTAGAGGAAGATTTTAATTTTTGTAAAAATTCTTCCCTTATTTGCCTTGGGTAACTAATATAAAAGAAGGGGTGAGGAGGCTTCATGAGACACAATTCTTATTCTCTTGCTTGGAGAACCTCAAGTGGCCGACCCTCTCCCTCTCCCTCTCCCTTCTCTTTTCCTTTTTTCTCTCTTCTCCTTGGTGGTGGTGGTGGCCGGATTTTAGAAGAAGAGGAAGAAGCTTTGGGATGATGTTCATCTTGGAGGATCGTCGCTCACACGACGTCCAAGGTGATGCGAGGAATACGGCAGAAGATCTTGAGGTCATTATGTTGGACCCCGTGATAGTTTTGATGTGATCAACCAAGTTAGTTAGGTCCTGCTGTGTTTGATCCCTGTGTTTGAGTGTGCAGGAGCTTAGGAGCACAGGAAGTCGAGCGGAAGACGCAGCTAGCGAGAAGGACGGCACGGGAAGGGAGCCGACGGGCTCGGTGCGTCCGAAGGACGAGAGAGCTGCGGAAGAGTACTCCGGTGGGCGTGAAGAGCGTGCGCGGCGTTCGAGGGACGTTAAGCCGGGACGGAAGGCTGCTCGAGGAGAAGGCCGGGAATTGGGTTCGGGTGAGCCCTATTCCGGTTGGCCGCAATCACCCAAAAGAACGGAGCTTTGGAAGCCAAAGCGAAGAAGAAAAAGAGTAAAAAGAAGCTGGAAATTACTGTAGCAGAAAGTTACTATAGCAGAAGTTACTGTAGCTTGAAGGCACCTTAAACAAGCTTAAAGGCGCCTTTGAAGGCGCCTTGAAGCCTGTTCAAGGCGCCTTGAGCAGTCCAGTTTGACCGTTTGCGCTGCGGATAAAGTTTTATCCGTAGATCGAGTTGGAGGCGCCTTGAACCCTGTTGGAGGCGCCTTGGACTTTCAGGATAAGATTTCCAGGGCCTATATAAAGGCCCCTGGAGCTAGGAATTCAACAACAACTCAAGCATTCAATCTGTAGTGTTTCCTAGCAATAGTTCTGAGCTTTTGAAAGTGTAAAAGGCTTCTTCGCCTTCAGCAAAGGAGAGTTTCTTTTAGTGCGCTTCTACTGCCCTGGATTAACAACCTCCTTGGTTGTAACCAGGTTAATTCTCCTGTGTCTTTCTTTTACTATTTTATTATTTTGTTAACTATTGCACTAACTGAGTTGAAAGTACGAGGAGGGTATAGTTACTTTTTATTTTCAGCAATTCACCCCCCTCTTGCCGGCCTCCGCTGCACCAACAAGTGGTATCAGAGCCAGACCGCTCAGAAGGACTAACCGCCGACTGACGCACAACGATCAAAACGATGGCCGGAGACAATGACTACCCACTTGCATTCGAGGGGGAGTTTGTTTCATGGAAGCAAAAGATGGAGGTATACCTTAACTCTGATTTTTCTATTTATTTAATAATGAAATCTGGTTATGAAGCACCAAAGAAAGCAAACGGAGAAGAGCTCGAGAAATACTTCTGGAACGAGAAGCAACGTGACGAGTTTATGGCAAATGCACGGGCTGAATTTCATCTTCTAACCACAATACCAAATGAAGATCTCGACAAAGTCGGAGAGTACAATAGCGCAAAAGAACTTTGGGAAAAGTTCTTAAAACTCCACGAAGAACAAATTGAAGTTGAATCCGACTCCTCGATGGACACTGATCCGACGTCAGAAGAGTCCGAAACTGAGGTAAGTGCCGAGACATAACCAGTAACCGAACTCCAACTTGAAGACCTAGAATGCTCATCACAAATGAGCATCGATGAAGGGGGAGAAACATCAGAAGACGAAAACAACTTGACAGGGGGAGAATCAACCACCGACAAGGTAAGTCAGGTATGGTCTCCACCTCTTGGCAAATTAATTGCTTCAATTGAAATATTGCCGAAAGGTTTTCGTGAATTACAAATTATTTCGTCGAAAGAATATTTTAAATTAAAAACTGAAAAACTATTAAAGAATATTGAGTTAAAAGACACAATTTGTCAATTAAAAGATTTTGACAAATTAACAATAGAAAATGTACAATTTTTTTGCATGTTCAATATTTTTTGCCATAATTCTAAAAAACTGTGAATTAAGAACTTATGAGAAGTTAAAATGAAAATTTAAAAATCATAATATCTGATCTTAGTTGAAATATTAAACTTAGCGCTTTCAGAGAAGAAAATTAAACAGTAAATTTCTTTATAAAGCTTTGTCAAGGAAGTGGTTGTTGCTCCAATAACCAAGAAGGCCTAGTGCCTCGCCACGACCTGGAAGCTGAAATATTGAAATGAAAGGTTTAATTAACTTTCTGAAAAAGCATTTAAAAATTATAATTAAATAATGCTTTGAAAGTTTAATCAAACATTTTTAAAAATTTTGTTTATAAATTCATTTTTAGAAATATTTTTTCCTGAAAAATTCTAAAGACTTAATTTGCTTTTTGACTGAATTTTTTTTGGAAAAATCCTTAGAATTTTTTTTCATTTACTTGGATTTTTTTTCAAAAAAAAAAAAATCTTTTAACTTAGAATTTTTTTAAAAAGTTCCCTCTAATTAGGACCCCATTTTTGCTATGATCAAAGGGGGAGAGAAAAGTACAAGTTTAGGGGGAGTTAGAAAAATTTTAAAATTTCTGTTATTATTTAAAATTTCTGTTATTATTTTTATAAAAAGTGTTGCAATTTTACTAATTGCAAAAATTATGCTTAACTTGTTAGTTTAGTAATTTTTTCTTTAAAATTACTCTTTATGTCTATTTTAAACCCTAACTTGAACTTGGGTTGATGCACATCAAAAAGGGAGAGATTGTTGGACCCCGTGATAGTTTTGATGTGATCAACCAAGTTAGTTAGGTCCTGCTGTGTTTGATCCCTGTGTCTGAGTGTGCAGGAGCTTAGGAGCACAGGAAGTCGAGCGGAAGACGCAGCTAGCGAGAAGGACGGCACGGGAAGGGAGCCGACGGGCTCGGTGCGTCCGAAGGACGAGAGAGCTGCGGAAGAGTACTCCGGTGGGCGTGAAGAGCGTGCGCGGCGTTCGAGGGACGTTAAGCCGGGACGGAAGACTGCTCGGGTTGGCTGCAATCACCCAAAAGAACGGAGCTTCGGAAGCCAAAGCGAAGAAGAAAAAGAGTCAAAAGAAGCTGGAAATTACTGTAGCAGAAGTTACTGTAGCTTGAAGGCGCCTTAAACAAGCTTGAAGGCGCCTTGAAGCCTGTTCAAGGCGCCTTGAGCAGTCCAGTTTGACCGTTTGCGCTGCGGATAAAGTTTTATCCGCAGATCGAGTTGGAGGCGCCTTGAACCCTGTTGGAGGCGCCTTGGACTCTCAGGATAAGATTTCCAGGGCCTATATAAAGGCCCCTGGAGCTAGGAATTCAACAACAACTCAAGCATTCAATCTGTAGTGTTTCCTAGCAATAGTTCTGAGCTTTTGAAAGTGTAAAAGGCTTCTCCGCCTTCAGCAAAGGAGAGTTTCTTTTAGTGCGCTTCTACTGCCCTGGATTAACAACCTCCTTGGTTGTAACCCGGTTAATTCTCCTGTGTCTTTCTTTTACTGTTTTATTATTTTGTTAACTATTGCACTAACTGAGTTGAAAGTACGAGGAGGGTATAGTTACTTTTTATTTTCAGCAATTCACCCCCCTCTTGCCGGCCTCCGCTGCACTGTTTTATTAAAATGCCTACTGTAGCATTATATTGAGCTAAGCATTTTAGCAAGCACTTGGTGTGCACTAGAACACACCCTACGTACTGAAAATCTGTATACAAAGCTTAACATAAATCTGCATGCAAAGCTTAACACAAATCTGCATATTAAGCCTATCAAAATCTGCATACTTTTCATATAAAAATCTGCATGCTATAATAAAACTGGCTCCTTTTGTTCCTTAGTCCAATGTTGAGGTCGGAGGCGCTTACCCTTCTTGTCCATTGGACTTTCAAATGGGTCCTCCAAAACAACCCATTGGTTTCAATTCATTTGGAACCATGTCTCCAATCGAGTTCTCCAAAAATTGAAGTCCTCTTTGTCGTATGGAGGTGGAATCCGGATGTCCCATCCGAGAGGTCCTTCAATCTCCATCTTCTTCTTCCTCTAGCTTCTTGCTCTCTTGGCGGTTAGTCCGTAGAAGAGCGACCTCGCTCTGATATGAATTATTGGGACCTTGAAGTCTGCTAGAGGGGGGTGAATAGTGTTTCATCGCGCTTGTCGATTGCTTCGTCTTGATAATATGCAACGGAAATAAACACAAGACACACACAACGCTAACACTAAGGATTTACTTGGTATCCACCTCAAGAAGAGGTAACTAATCCAAGGATCCACGTGACACACTCACTCCACTAATGAAAACCTCCTTCTCGGTCGCAGCCGGCGGCAGAGAAGCCTCGTACAGTACTCACACACAAACATAAACACGAACACAAGAAGAAGAAACAAAAATACAATGTAATACACCCTTCTTCTTGTTTATTTGTGCTTGTCGTCGCCTCTTGAACTTTGGAGAAACTCCCCAAGTGCCTTCAAGAACTAGCATGAGTAGATCGGAGAAGCTCGCTGTGAATCGCTGAAGACCGATGCAAAAGATCGCAAGAGATCTAGCGAAGAAAATGCTCCGCCCAGGCTATATACAGTGCTCCCAATCGATTGAGATCAACCCCAATCGATTGTCACATCACATCCGCAATATCCTAGACGTCCATCACCTGCATCCTGTGCAACGGTCGAATCCCAATCGATTGACGGATTGATTGGGAACATCTGGATCGATCGGTGGATCGATCCAGAAGCATTCTGTGCTTCTCGCGATCGCGCGAGAACACCACTGCCCAATCGATCGACCGATCGATTGGCAGCTCCCAATCGATCGCCCGATCGATTAGAAAAGCTTCTGTGCTCACGATTTCCTAACCCCAATCGATCGGCTGATCGATTGGGTCATTCCAACAATCGCGCACACCCTAATCGATTGGCTGATCGATTGGAGCATGTTCAATCCAGTGACCGATCGATTGAACACCCTGGACTTGACTCAAACTCAAGTCCAGCTTCCCAAACCTAACTCCCAGTTAACCGTGCCCTATTAGGTTTACACGCCTAGCATTTGGCTACCCTCGACCAACCTCGAACTAGTCTTCTAGTCTCCTCTATCAGCCTTGCACCCCTCAAATATCTCCCATCCTTCATGTCTTGCCTTCTGGAGCTTCTATCGGCCTCATCCTAGTTGTCGAGTTCTCCTCGCCAAGTCACACTAGGACTTACCTTGCCAAGACCACATGCTTGGACTTACAACCTTTGCCAAGATCACACTTGGACTTTCCAATTGCCTGGCTCCTCACCAGGACTTTCCTTTTGCCAATATCACACTTGGACTTTCCAATTGCCTGGCTCCTTACCATGACTTTCCTTTTGCCAAGATCACACTTGGACTTTCCAGTTGCCTTGCTCCTCACCAGGACTTTCCCTTTGCTTAGCTATACTCGAACTTTCCAATTGCCTGATCTCACTTATCAGGACTTTCACCACCAAGTCTGGTCAACACTGACCTACTTGGATTTTCACCCTTGCCAACCTTCCTGTTGGACTTACCTTTGCCTAATCTCCAATTAGAACTTTCCCAGTCAAGTCTCCTGTCAACCTTAACCTACTTGACTTCTCTCTTGCCTAACCTTCAGTTAGGACTTTCCCAGATGCCTAATCTCCAGTTAGGACTTACCCAGTCAAATCTCCGGTCAACACTGACCCACTTGACTTGTCTTTTCATCAACCTGGTCAATCCCTTGACCATCTCCACAATCAGACGATTGCTCCAGCAATCTCCATACATTGTCAAACATCAAAACTCAATTCTGACTCAAGCTTGACCCAACTAAAGCTTAGTCAAACTGATCAAACATGACCTAGGGAAATTGCCCCAACAAAACTTTTATCTCTATTTATATTAGTCCTAATTATCCACCGGGTAAGTTATTATTTTAGAGGTGCCAACTAGTTTGGAGCCTCCCTTGAATTATTAAACTTTGGGTTTAGGTTTTAGGCTTGTGTCAAATTACTTTATAGTTATAATAGACTTGATTATAGTTTGAGTTTAGATTGATTTTGTTTTTTTTTAATTTAGACTTATTTATTTTATTCTTTAAGTTTAAATTTAGTTTTGAGATTTTAATTTTTGAGGTTGAGAGTGATTTATTTGGTTTATTTTGATTTATGTAGTAAATTTTATTTTTTGGTACATAGGATTGATTGAGTCCTACTTGTGTGGTTAGACACACTTTCGGAACTCAAGCTTTGGTTAATTTTAAATTTTGAGTTATCATTAAAAATAATTTAAATGTAGAGTTGGACTTGTATCTAAGTCGGATTTTATTGTACACAGCTCTTTGGAATCCAAGTATCATATTCAAATACTTGTATCTTAAGATAAACTTTTTCAACTGTTCTTTTAACTCTTCAACTTGACTTTTCAAGATAGAATTTTCTTCTTCAAGATTTGTAGCTTGAGTGGATTTTCTATCTTAAACTTGGTTAGTTGATGAAATCAAGCTCAGTTATTCCTTAAGGATATTATTTTCCTCAAAGAGGAGCTTAGCGTGTTCCTTAATTTTTATCAACTTTTTGTTTAGTCAAGAAATAATTTTAAAAAATTATAGTGTAATTAAAAATTACCCCAGTTGGTTCGTCTAAACTGGATGTGGATGTTGGTGCAGTTTACACTAACAGTATGACTCAGGTTTTGATGAATGACAAATGAGTTAAGTTAGGTGTTTTGTGATCTAATTGCGTTACTAAGTGTGCAAGAATTGACAAGTCCAAAGGACCGGACACCAGGCTGAAATCCAGCTAGGTTCGCAAGACCGGATAGCTGGTGCGAAGTCCAGATAGACCAACGGGCTGACCAAATATCTGGTAGACCCCGAAGGTGCCTTCAAGCATTGGAAGGCGCCTTCACATTGTTCATGGAAGACGCCTTCAATAGCTTGAAAGTGCCTTCCAAGGGATAAAATTTAGATCTCGGCACAAATAAGACACAGCAAAGTCGAGATAAAATTTCTCTCATTAGAGGCACCTTCAATGGCAATGGAAGGCACCTTCCATGCCCTATTTAAGGCAGCCTCAACCAAGCTTCATTCAACAACTACTATATGAGCTACTACGTATCTATTTGAGATTCCAACTGCTTCAACATCCTGCTGTGACTCTACTATGAAGGTGTTGCACCCGACTACTGTTCTGAGGACTTCTAATCATGGCCAGTGATAACTAGCATGTTTGTGCATTATTTTGGCTCTTATTATTGATATTTTTACCTTCTCACATACTTAATTTTGTGTTTATACTATGTGTTGTAAGTAGGAACTTATTTTGGACTTAAATGTAAATTTCCTACAATCATGGAATTTAATCGCATGTTTTTATTTTGATTTTGTAGAAAATTCAAAGAGTCATGGATTAGGGTCAAGCCAGATCGAATTTGACCTGATTTGAAGGTTAAACAGAGGAGATCAAGCTGAATCAATATGAACCGTTGATCTAGATCAAGAGAGATCTTATTCCTTCATCTAGATCAAAGCATCCTGCCCTTGATCCAGATCTGAAATGATATACACCATTGGATCCAAGCAAGAAGGCAACTTGATCCAGACCACTCATCTCTTCATTAGCTAGATCAAACGGCCAAATCTTCATCTATCTTCCTTATCAAGATGGATGGCCCAGATAGAAAGAGAGAAAACCCCTCTCTTAAGTTTTCTCGCGGGCGACACAGTGCACAATCCCTTCTCTGTTCGATCTTCTTCCTCGCGCAGCTAGGGCACACGACTTCTCCACAGCACCTCCTTCCTTTCTTCTTCCTTCTCTCCGGTCGGTGACGTCTTTTCTTTCCTTTACAGTCGTCGGCCGACCATCCACATCCCACCACTTCCTCTCTTTTGTGATTTCTCCAGCGGTGACGGACGACAATGAGTGGTGCCAGTAGCGAGCTTCGATCTTCATCTCATCGGAGTTCGTTCCCCGGTGAGTTCTTCACCTCCAAGCGTTTCTCTGACTTCTCTCTCCTTCTGGGGTTCGGACGGGCAGAGGAAGAAGAAGGCGACAGCGAGGTTCGGCAACGACCATCTTCACCTCGCCGGAGAGGGTTTCTCCGGTATGACCTCCATCTTCCGACCACCTTCCAACAGTGTCTTCCGACTGGGGTTCAAGCGGTACATTCCAAAGGAGCGGTGACAGCAGTCCATCCCACCATTTCCAGTCAAATTCCAGCGGAGGGGTACTCCGTTGGAAGATTTGCATCATCGTTGTCGACGTGGGCAGCAACCGATAAGCTTGTGCTACTGTTCATCGGAGTTCGGGGTTCGATCTTTGGGCCCTTGTGTGACGGTAAGGGTAGTCATTGGTAATTGAAAGTTAAAGTGTGAATTGTGGTTGGATTATCTTAGTTTTATTCATGTTAATGTTTGTTAATTGTGTCAAATTGCTTGTGTTGAAGTTTCTTATTGAATGCTTGTATTTAATATGATTTTCCATGTTAAGATTGCACACACTTTATCTAATTTGATATACGCATACAACGTGTTCGATGAATTGCTTCAACCAATAGTTAAGTTTATTTTAATGCATTTTAGTTTGGTTGATTCTTGTTTTGTCTTGTTCTTTTAATTTCTTTAAGTTCTAGCTTTGATTTAATGCAATTAGGTTAGGTTAAATTAGATTTTTTTTAATGCCTTATGGTTCGTTAAATGTTTTACTTTACTTTACTTCATGTTGCCATTTATTTTTTTGCAATTATAGTTAGGTTAGGTTTAACTTTATTATTTTCATTGTCTTTCATTTATTAGATTAGATTTCATTTAATGTTTTACTATTTCCTTCCTTAGTTTAATTGTGTTGATGGTTAGTCCATAGCGTAGAGTGATAATGCGTTGTGGGTTAATTGTTAAGACTTAGTTAGATTTCATTCCAACATTAGATTAGGGGTGTCAATTCGAGTGGGTTGGGTCGGGTTGGGTCGGGTTGAGTTTTTTTTTTTTTTTTAACCCAACCCGAACTCGACCCGAACCCGAGTTCAACCCAAAACACCTCAACCCGAACCCGAACGCGAACCCGACCAACCCGATCCCGAACCCGATCAACCCGATCAACCCGAACCCGACCCATATAACTCGAAAATCCTATTCAAAACGACTTTTTGGGCTATTTTCCCTATAATTCTTCACTTTTATCTCAATACTCCATCATTATCATACAAACATGATATTAATATACATAAAAACATCTAAATTTTTAAAATAAAATTTAATTTAACCCCAAAAAACCCACAAAACCCTATATTTAAGTCAACTCGGGTCAACCCGAACCCGACCCGACCCAACCCGAAACTTTTTTACTCTCCAACCCTCCAACCCGAACCTGAAAATGCCCAACCCGAACCTGATTTTTTTCAGGTCGACTCGGGTTGGGTCGTCGGGTCGGGTTCATTTTTAACACCCCTACATTAGATTAGTTTCCTAGTTTTCTACTTGCATTGCTTTTCATTTGTTAGATTTAGAATCAAAATAAAACCCCCTAATTTCATATTAAAAATCCCCAAAAATAGAAATAACATACGATCCTAGATTACCATCCTATCGTTGCTTTTACCGGCAGACAACCCGAGTTATTTCTATACTACATTAACATAGGAGGGGTTTGGTACTTCATTGTTTGATGCCCAATTCATGACAAAATTTGGTCATAATCAGCCAGCACATCGAGGTTGACACTCGAGCGCTCTCACTTCGATTCATACGTGTCGGTAACGAAAGCTTTTTTTATAATTAATTATTGCAAAAGAACAAGTGCAGGATGTTACACTTGTTCTAACTTTCTTTGTACTCAATTTTCCTTCCAGAGGTATCGGAAAAAGGTATTTTAGTGGATTACCCATCGATAGGTCCACGTGACCTAGGTCTTGGAGTAGGAATCGCTGAAGGCTCCGAATAAAGTAAAACTAACCGTGTTTTCTTGTGTTCTTTGTCTTCTTAATTTTCTGCTACGTACTTATCTTTTAAATTTCAAAAAGAAACAAGTTTTCAAAACCACATGATTCACCTCCTCCCCCTCTCACGTGCAACTCGATCCAACAAGTGGTATCAGAGCAGGTTTTGCCCTAAATTGGTGCAACTACCAATCAAGCCAAGGGAATTTCTTTATTTTCTTTTCGAATTTTAGTTTTTCGTACTCAATTTGAATTGGTAGAACTTACCCTTTCAAATAACGATTTTTCATTCGGTTTTTAACTTGAAGTTGGTGCAACACCACTCGAGTTACTCGAAGTTTTTTATTCTTTTTCTCAAACTCTGCTAATCCAAGACCAAGTCTTGGTACTTTTCTTCAGTTTTCTATCTACAGTTCTAAATGGCCCAAAAAGAAGGGTGTAGCACCGTTCGTCCCCCACTCTTCAACGGGGGCAATTTCCCATACTGGAAGAAGTGGATGGAGGTGCACCTGAAAACTGACTTCGACCAATGGTTCAACATCACCAAAGGGTATAAGGTGCCAATTGGCAACGCCGGAATTCCAATGGGCCCAGAAAATTGGAATCAAGAAATGAAGAAGACCCAGATTGATTTTAAGGTCCTCAACACAATCTAGTGCGGGTTAACAAAGGAGGAGCTGAACCGCGTTGGCCCACATGAAAATACCAAGGAGGTATGGGACAAACTCATAGAACTTCACGAGGGAACCAACAATGCAAAAGTAATGAAAAGAGATCTATATTTAAATAAATTATTTAATATAAAAATATAAGAAGGTGAGACTACAAATCATCTACATGCGAGGATAAAGGACATCCTCAAAAGACTTCACACGATTGGCCACCAGATAGAGAATCGTGATCTTATAAGATACGTTCTAAATGCATTTTCTCGAAATGCACTGTGGGCATCCATCATGGATACTTATAAGATTTCGGGGAACTTATCCAAGTTAAAGTTAGATGAACTTTTTTGTGAATTAGAGTTACACGAACAAACTAATGTCAAACCCGAGAAAGGTGTTGCCTTTATTGTAGAAACATCAAAAGAAAAGTCTAGAACAAAACCAAAACCTGAAGTTGAGTCTAACCAAGACTCAAACGATGAAGAATACCTAGTGAACCTGGTAAGAAAGATGTTCACTTGGAGAAAGAAGAATTTCACAAAAAAGGACCTGTAGAAGATCAACTCCACCTCTAACCCCAACAAGAAGTCAAACATAACATGCTTTGGATGCAATAAAAAGAGTCACTACAAGATCAACTGCCCAAATCTCAAGAAGAAGAAAGCTCTCAAGGCGACTTGGGACGGATCATCTACAGAGGAATCATATGTTGATGAACCGAAGCACACCAACTACCTCGCTCTGTGGCTTACGGACCAGAATTGGAAAGCTACCCAGAAGACAGGTCCAAACCCGAATCGAGCCAAGTCTATACTCAATTTGAAGGTTTCAATGAGGTACAATTTACTTTAAACAAAAAGTTCTTTAAAATAATAGCATATTTAAATAAAAAATTCATTAATTCTGAAAATAAAATAAACAAACTAATCAAAGAAAATAAAATACATAATAATCAACTAAATTTAGATTCAACAACTGAACCAAGTCAAGCTGAAATCCCAATTCAAGTTGCAAAACTTGAAAAGGATAATTCCATATTGAAAGACGAAGTAGTTGAACTAAAAGAAATATTAGAGAAATTTACAACTAGATTTAAGTACCTCGACATGATATTTGGATCACAAAGAGTTGTATACAAAAATCCAGACTCGGATATAAGTCCAGCTCGACTAAGAAAATGTTTATATCACTAATAAGTCAAAATAAGAAACTAACTAAAGCCTGAGTTCCGAAAGCGTGCTTAACCACGCAAGTAGGACTCAATCATTTTTATGTACCTAAAACTGAAACTCATTATTTAAAACTAAATCTAACTAAACCTATTAATTCAAAACCAAATCAAAATAAACCTTCAAAACTAAATTCCAAACTAAAAAAAAAGAAGATAAAATCAAACAATGCAAATTCAATTAAACTTAAATCAAATAACTATAAAACTAACTTAAATTACCACCAAGTCTACTATAATTATAAAGTAATTGACACAAACCCAAAACTTAAACCTAGCCAAATAATTCAGGGGGAGACTCCAAATTAACTGGCACCTCCAAAATAATAGTTTACCCAGCTGGGTAATTAGGATTAGTCAACAAGAGACAAAAGTTTAACTTGATCAACGGTACTGGTGAAGTTTTAGATGATAGTAGGTTAGGAAAACTCTATCTATGCATGTCTAGAAAGATATAGCTTCGGCCAGGTGAATTTGGCTTAATGGAACTGACTGAAGCTACCCCTTACGAATCCTAACTAGTTAGACCAAAATTTTATACTAAGTTTAGTGGATATCACTCTTTGGAAAACCTCAAAGGCATGGTTACTCTAATGATGTCCAGGTGACTCACCATAGCCCAGAAGTTTATTCGAAAAATATCATGTGTTGAACCCAAAGCTAAACTTGAATCCAACACAAAATTAAACCTGACCTTAAAAATTCTATCTAAACTCATCTCATAAAATTATAGAATACTCTGATTGAAAACATAGATCAGGTAAGGTGACTAAGGATCAAAATTAAATCAAATAAACTAAATTAAATTAAATAAATTAAAAATAAACTAAATTAACTAAATTAAATTAATTAAATTAAATTAATTAAAAATTAAAAAAAATAAAATTAAACTTAAAATTAAAAACCTAAAATTAAACTTAAAACTTAATACTTAAAAAAAAAATGGCACTAACCGAAGGCGCCTCCGAGTCTATCGGAGGCGCCCTCGGAAAGATAGAAAAAATCCTGCCCTAATTGACCAAAGGTGTCTTCAGTCAGTTGAAGGTGCTTTTCACAGCACATTGAAGGTGTCTTCCATCAAGATTAAAGGCGCCTTTGACTAGATCTTTTCCAGCGAACAGAGCGATGCTCTGTTCGCGAATTCAGACACAACAAGGAGCCCTCCACAAGTCTCTCCTATGATTTTTCATCTCCAAACCTCAAAAATGGCTCCTAGGTATACCTTAACTCAATCTATCTAGTGAATATTTTATTACGTATGTATTTTCTTTGTCAATCTGTGCTTATATGTTGTTAGGAAACGATGACATGTTACCCCTAGACCTAGTAATGCCCCATCTACTGATACTAGATTCCCTTCCGAGCAGCATAGATTAGATTTTCTAAAGCATACATATGTTGCGTTGAAATCTAGATATCTAAATAGGACTTTCTTTACCTAGTACTGCACTCCTATTATAGAGATTATATATCACTACTACCAGTTGGATAGGCTAGTTTACTATAGTCATGCAGTAAATCTAGACTCCTGTGAACAGTTTTATAACAATCTTGTTAAGATTGATGACCTGACCTATTCCACTAGAGTTGGTGGGAAGGAGTTTCAATTTTCCCCCACTCTGCTGTATGACAACCTAGGACTTAGGAGGTCAGCCTGTCCATTTTTATGTTACCCTAATGGGATCTACCATTTGGCGAACCCTACTCTCATATTACGTTAAACACTATCTATATGTATTTCTTTGGAGATGAGAGATTACCTACAGCCACTAACTTTAGGTCAATTTCACTCAGGATATAGGACTATATTTTATATCGAGTTCTAACCACCTGCATTCTGCTGATAACATCTCATGACGTTGCGATGATGCGATCATCTCATTCATTCTTCCTGTATGGACTATGCCAGCACCTTGACGTCGACATTACACTACACATATTTTACTATGTCATTCATGCATCCAGTCTCTCACTGGGTTACAGGTTCACATGTCATATTGTCACATTCTGACATGCATGTTCTCATCCATAGGGGTATATATGACACAGGGTACGACCACTCCCCTTAGCGCATATGATGAGATTGGTCAGTGTCAGTTTGCAGTAGTGCATATAGAGATTATTGCTTAAGGGAGACTAGTTTGGAGAGCAGGACGACAGCCAAAAATACCAAGCGAGGTCAAGGATGATTTCCCGCCTATCATTCCGGACGAGGGAGAGGAGTTGCTAGCCTTTATGATCGAGGAGCTTTACGGACACCCTATGACTCCTACCCAGCCCTCGACCTCGCTATGTGTCGAGGACCGACTGGCTCGACTCGAGGAGTCCTCTGCATAGCTTCGACAGTCAGTCTCGGATGGATTCAGAGCTATTCGGGGAGAGATGACCACCGGCTTCTCTGTTCTCCGAGAGGAGATGATCACAGGCTTTCAGCTGATCCTACGGACTGTGCGAGAACCTAGTTGATGATCAGCTTCGACCTTATTCATTATATAGTGCATGTTTTAGATTCTATGAATGTTTGAATATGTACTATTTGTCACTCTTTACCTTTGTTGCTTGTTCAAATTAGGAATATGTTTCATAGAATAGGACTGCTATTTTTTAAAACTTTCTTTAAAATAGCTTGAAAATTCTAAGGAAAAATCTTTTCTTAAAATTCTCATTTCCTTAGACTTTCAAAATTGATTTTAGCCATTAGACTAGATCAAATCCATATAACACATGTTTCTATAGAACTAGAACTTGATCATCTCACAAACACACTAGGATCCCCTTGATTGTGTATTCCAAACCTAGAACGGCGTGTGATGCATAAGCACAATACTTAGACTTAAGATGCTTATATTTGTGCATTAACACAAGTCTGGGTGAGAAATACCAAATTACAGTGATCAAGTTAAGTAATCCATCTTAGTTAAATACTAACTGGACACATATACTTAACTTGACTAACTAAATGAATACTGTTATCTTCTAATAGTTAGTTAGTAACTACTGTTAGATATGGAAGGACACATTCTAGATGTTTAGATTATTTTTACAGATTCAAGGGAGGATATTTAAAACTAATTTTTAAAATAATTTTAAATACAAAGTGTCTTTGAAAACTACATTAAATATACTTTAAAAAAATCAAAAACATACTCAAACTTTTCCAAATTTCATTTTGAAAAATTACGTTTCCAGATCATGTTGACTACATTTTGCAAGTAGGTTGAGAAATATAATACAACTTATCCTAAGATATCTTGAAGAAATTATGAAAATGTTTTCAAATTCTTGTTTAAGATACTTTGAAATTCCTTATTCAAAAATTCTTCAAAACTCATTTCAAAATTATTTTTTTAATACAGAAGTACTTTTCAAAACCACTATTATGCTATTTTTGAAAATTACCTTGAAAGTTTCTTCAAAACTATTTGAACTTTAAACTTTACAGTTAGTTTTGTAAAGATATCTTTCAAAACTTAGTATAAAAATTCTAAACTTTCCTTGCACAAAGTTTTAATATTTTTTATATGAAGTGCAAGTGTTTTGATGAAAGTTTTTTTAAGGTTTATAAAACTCTTTTAACTCTTTTCCTCAATAATTCTGAAAGTTTCTTTTGTTGAAAAATTTTATTATTCTCATTGATTACTTTACTTATCATACATTTTTCTGTTATCTACTCATGTTTTTTTTATGAATGTCAAAGGGGGAGGGTTAGGGATTAAGTTAGAAAACTAATGAAAATTAGAATAACTTAACTCTAAAAATGATAAAGAGAATGAAACTCACTATCTCATTTTTTTGTGTTGCTTCTTTTAGAATAATTTTGTGTGTATTTGTTGTATATTTTTCTAACTTAACTCAGGTTATCATTGCATCAAAATAAGGGAGATTATTGGTGCAGTTTGCACTAACGGTCTCACTCAGGTTTTGATCAATGAAAAGTGAGTTAAGTTAGGTGTTTTGTGATCTAATTGCGTTACCAAGTGTGCAGGAATTAACAAGTCCAAAGGACCAGACACGAGGCTGAAATCCAGCTAGGTCTGCGAGACTGGATAAATGGTGTGAAGTCCAAATAAATCAATGGGCCAACTAGATATTTGGCAGAAAGTTCGATTGGGTCCAAGAGACCGGACAACCTGTAAAAGTCTAGTTAGGTCTACAAACCGGACAACTAGCATGAAGACCCAGTGGGTCAGAAGACTAGTCAACTGACTACAAGATAGTAAGTAAAGGTAAGCCACTAGAGGAGAGTGATTTTGTGAGGATGCATCTTGGTTGAGGGACAGTAGGCGTCAGACCAGGTTAGGTCCATTTTAGATCCCTAATTTGAGATCTTGACCAGTTCCTCGTCCTAGGAGGACAAGAGCTAATTACTACTTATTTTCACTGTGCTAACTTTATTTTACAGGTTAGATGTTTTAGTTTTGAACTAACACAACTTGTAGGGTAAAAGGAGCAAAAAGCCTTCATATGAACAGTACCCGAAGGCACTTTCAAGCATCGGAAGGCATCTTCACATTGTTCATGGAACCTTCAATGGCTTGAAGGTGCCTTCCAAGGGATAAAATTTGGATCTCAGCGTAGATAATGTACAACAAAGTCGAGATAAAATTTCTCTCATTGGAGGTACCTTCAACACCAATGGAAGCCGCCTTCCATGCCCTATTTAAGGTAGTCTCAACCAAGCTTCATTCAACAACTACTATGCGAGCTACTACACATCTATTTGAGGTTCCGACTGCTCCGACATCCTACTGTGACTTTGCTATGAAGGTGCTACGCCCGACTATTGCTCTGAGAACTTCCAATTATGGCTGCACATCGACACCGACACTCGAGCTCTCTCACTTCTATTCATATGTGTCAGTAACAAAAGCATTTTTTTGTAATTAATTATTACAAAAGAACAAGTGTAGGGTGTGCACTTGTTTTAAGTTTCTTTGTACTCGATTCTCTCTTCTAGAGGTACTGGAAGAGACATTTTAGTGGATTACCCATCGAAAGGTCCACGGGACCTGGGTCTTGGAGTAGGAGTGGCCAAAGTCTCCGAACCAAGTAAAATCGACCGTATTTTCCTATGTTCTTTTTCTTCTTAATTTTTTGCTACGTACTTATCTTTTAAATTTCAAAAAAAAAAAGTTTTCAAAACCATGTGATTCACCCTCCCTCTCACGTGCAACTCATCCAACAATGGATCCATTGCTTGTTTTGTATTCTAATTATTAATCTGATCCACCTCCAGTTGCCATCAATGCGAGGTAACTATCTTACTTTAGTTCGTCTGCTCCCGATCCATCTGAGGAAGACTCATCCTAAGTCACTTTTAGTGTCTTCTTTTGCTTCTTGATCTTGTCTTCGTTTGGCTATTCGTGTTTGAAGTGTCCCTTCTTGTTGCAGCCGTAGCACATGATGTTCACCTTTGAGTTGTTGGATGCCGACTTGGACATCTTCTTCATGTTGCGTTTGGTGAAGCTTTTCTTGCATCTGGTGAACATCTTTCTTACCATGTTCACTAGTTGCTCTTCTTCTTTTATTCTGACTTGGGTTTAGTTTCTATTTCGGGTTTAGCTCTCTTCGAAGTATCTGTAAGAAATGTAATTCCTTTCTCAACCTTTGGGGTGTTAGTTTGTTCGTGCAATTCAAGTTTGCAAAATAGTTCATTTAATTTTAACTTGGAGAGGCTCCTCGAAATCTTATAGGCATCTATGATTTGATGCCCACAGTGCGTTTCGAGGGAAAGAGTTAAGAGCATACCTTATTACGTCCCGATTTTTGAGCTAGTGTCCGATTAAGTGAAGACCGTTGATGATGTCATTGATTTGAGCATGGAGCTGATTTGCAATCTCATCGTCCTGCATTTTAATGTTGAATAATGAATTAAGAAGTAGGTTATGTTTCATTACCTTCGAATTGGGAGTTCCTTCGTGTATCTCAATGAACTTGTCTCATAGCTCCTTTGCTTTCTCATGTAGTCTGACTCGATTGAGTTCTTCTTTTGTGAGTCCGCATTGGATCATGTTCAACGTTTTGGAGTCAATCAAGGCTTTCTTTTTTTTTTTCTAGACTCCATCTTTCTGGATCAAGTGGTACTTTTGTTGCTTCATCTACAAGCACCCGGTACCCTCGTCGGATGGTGAACCATTGCTTGATGTTCATCTTCAAATAAACTTTCATCCTCTTCTTCCAGTATGGAAACTCATTGCTCCGTATCTGCGACAAAATCTGAATTTTATCCTGTGGAAGGCGCCTTCCATAGCACTGAAGGCGTCTTCCGTGAACAGTACAAAGGCACCTTTCAATGCTTGAAGGCACCTCCTTCCAATGTTTGAAGGCGCCTAGGGTACTATTTATCCAAGGTTTTTTTTCTCCTTTTACCCTACAAATTAGGTTAGTCCAACACAACAATAATCTAACCTACAAAACAAAATTAACATAACAATAAAATGATTAATTTATGACTTAGATTCTATCCTTCAGATAAAGATCTAGTCAGAGTCTCAATCTAGGTTTTCGAAATGGACCTAAATTGGACCGACACCTACTATCCCCTCAATCGAGACACGTCCTCACTTAATCACTTTCCTTCATTAACTTACCTTCACTTACCCAGTGTCGAGTAAACCCATCGAACATCCTGATCTTCCTTCTAGAATTGCACATCCGGACTTCGGGAATCGAATATCCGAGTCTTTATTTTAGAATCACACATCCGGACTTCAGCCAATCTGGAATCGAACATTCCAACTGCCAATCAGAAATCAAACATCCCGACTGAACTTCCTTCCAATCGAGAATCGAACATCCCGACTGCCAATCGAGAATCGAACATCCTGACTGGACTTCCTTCCAATTGGGAATCGAACATCCTGATTGTCAATTTAGTTAACCCTGCACACTCGATAAATGTATTAGATCACAACAACACCCAACTTAATTTACTTATCATTCATTAAAATCTGAATTAGACCATTAGTATAAATTACACCAACAGATACTATTCCCTCAAACAGTACCATCTACTTGCTGCTCATGTGTTATATAAGTTGGCAGAAATGGGTTCTGAGTTTGTAGAGTCTCTTACTTTGGCTTAGAGGTTAGTGTCTTATAGCTTGACTGTTGATCATTAATTCAAATCTTGAACCATTTTTAGAAAATTTATTCCTATTAACATGTGCTTTCTTGTAACTAGACTTCTATATCTTAGCAATGTAATTATTCAAGAAGAAACTGCAAATATCATTATCAGTTTTGTTCATTCAAGCACATATACAATAGATGATGGCTTACTTGATTTGCTTGGAGCAAAGCATGATGTTCTTCATTTCCAAATCAAAATTAAAGAGCAGCTGTAAAAGATAGTATCAATGCTAGAAAACACTCTAGGGAGTAGTGAAATTGCTCTAGATGATCCATCTCCCAGGAGAAACCTTGTAATCAATGAGAACATTACTGGGAGTGCCAAGGAGAGGGTAAAAAAGTTATCACAGAAGCTAAAGAGCATTAGTAGCCATTCCATTTAAGCTTTGGGAGGTACTCTCTCTTGATTCAAAAATGACTTTTGGTTTATTTGGTGTTTTTGAGCTATGGTTCAATGTTTCATTTTGCCCAATTGGATGAACTAGGAGGAAGATATTTGAGTAACAAGGAATAACAATGACTCTGACTTCTGAAATGCTATTAATTGGAAATAAAAATGACTCTTATCATAAAATAAATCTAATATTTGACATAATTGAAAAAACATCTTTTTAGATTATGTGTCTATTTGGTAATGTAAATTTGAAGCAACATTTTTATCTAGAGTAACATTTCTGTATTTATTGATATCTTTTGTTGATTAATTGGTCTCTTTGGTGAAATTTGTTAGAGCAATCAGGGTAATCCAAGGTTTTAATATTTAGGTAAAGGTTTAAGTTAGATTATCATTGTATTTAATATGCGCTTATGAGTGTGCAATTGATAAAGAAAAGTCCAAGTGTGATCTTGGCAAAGGAGAAGTCCAAGTGTGATTTTAGCAAAGGTGAAAATCCAAGTGGTGTTTTAGAAGTGTAAGTCCAAGTATGTAGTCTTGGCAATGTAAGTCCAAGTATGATTTAACAAAGGTTGAAGTCCCAGAGATGAGGAGGCTCTTGGCAAAGGAAGACCCAACAATAAAAGACAAGGCCGAAAGAAGCTCTTGAAGGCAAAGCGTGAAGGATGGGGAAGCATCTAAGGAACGCAAGGCTGATAGAGGAGGCTAGAAGGCAAGGTCAAAGTTGTACAGGCAAGGTCGAATGCTGAGAGATTGTACTATGGGTAAAGTCCTTGGTTGAGGATTTACTAGTCGACTGGTTTATATCCTAGTCGACTGGTAGTTGAGAAACAGCAAGTTCAACAGTCGAGCTTCTGTTTGCTCAGCCAAGGTGATCAGTCGACTGATGTCTTCATCAGTCGACTGGTTTCAATCGACTAGAAGAGAACAGAATATTTTTGTTCTCTCAACTGAAGTGAACTAGTCGACTGGTCTTGGCATTAGTTAACTGCTATCGAGCCTTTGGGGTATAACGGTCAAATTACCACATAGCCCAATCGACTAGTGAATTTAGCAGTCAACTGGTAGCGAGAAAATTGCTTGGATGCTTTCCCCCCAAGCTCTATATAATAGAGCTTGGGATGGCTGACTTGTGTGATGAAATTAGATATGGTTAACTCCTAATTAGAGTCTCTAAGCTCTCATGATCCAAGTACGCATGATCAGGTTTATGGCAAGGTTTCTCTACCAAGAAGGAGTCATTCACTAGCCAAAGTTTGTAGGGGATTGATCCCCAAACGGATTGAGGGATCGTCCACCTTACGGGCAGTCGTAGAGTAGGAGCCTAATCTCCAAACCATGTTAAATCAACGTGTTAGGTTTGCTTTCTTGTTTTAGTTTAGCTTTTGTATTTGTATTTTCATTGTGCGCTAACGAGTGTAGGAAGTAAACGAACGATTTGGAATGGACCGTCTATTCAACCCCCCCTCTAGTCGGTGATCAAGGTCCTAACAATTGGTATTAGAGCAAGGAGCACTCTGGAAGGACTAATCGTTGGAAGGAGGATGCGTTAGAGAAAGAAGATGGCGAAATAGAGTTGAAAGGTCTGTTAGGATCAGACATCCGTATCTCGTCTCCATACTGTAGGATCAAAAAGACACTAGAAGGGGGTGAATAGCATTCTTCAAAAAATTACGAATTAAAAACAAGTATGCAGCGAAAAGGGAAACAAAAGACAATACTAACACAATCCAAGTTTTATTTGGTTCGAAGCCTTCGACAACTCCTACTCCAAGGCCTGCGATCGTTGATCACTTTTATTGGGCAATCACTATCAGTTCGAATAAAGTATTACACATTTTGAGTACAAGAACTGAAATCGTTACCAACAAACAAAAAGGAAATAAGGATCTCTCGTTCTTCAACCTTAGGAGCAGTCTTTCAGTGTCGTCGGAGCTTTTTCAGAGCAGCACACAAGAGCAAAAGTTATAGTAGTTGTTGTTCTGAAGCTCCTAGTTGAAGGACTTTATATAGGTCTATTCCAGGTGCTTAGAGCCCATTACGGGTGCTTAGAACCCCTCTAAGCATCTGGACCATGTGGGTTGGCTAGTCGATGCGTTCCACATAAGCTTTTGGATTAATTTTTGGGTCCGAGGGCCTGGACTGACTCCGGGCACCCAGACCGCCCGGGCGAGCCTGGTCTGAGTGCCTAGACCAGCTTCGGGCGCCCGGGCTCTCCTTTTATTCAGTAGCTTCTTCCCTGCAAAAATATTAGTCTGGGTCTCGACTTAAGTATCTCAAATGGCCTTAAGTTAAACCGACGCCTACAATTCCCTCAACAAGGAACGCGTCCTCACTATATCTCTTCTTTATTTGCTTACCTCCACTTACCAATTATAGTCACTTGACTTACTTTTGACCCACCAGGTCTTCCCGCCAATTGTCAGGTCCACCGACCCAACTGGACTTCGGTCGGTTGTTAGGTCTTGCAGACCCAACGAGACTTTCTGCAGATATCGGGTTCCACAGACCTATCTAGACTTCGCACTAGCTATCGAGTCTCGTGGACCTAGCTGAATTTCAGCCTGGTGTTAGGTCCTTCAGACCAGTCAACTCTTGTACACTTGATAGAGGTTAGACAAACATCACATCTAACTTTAACCTATTTGTCATACAACAAAACCAGATTATTAGTGCAACCTGCACCAACAATCTCCCCCTTATTGATGCAATGACGACCTGATTAAAGTTAGAAAAAATATAATAAAGTAATAGATAAGCATTAAACAGTGAGTTTAACATGATTTAATTTTTCTAACCTAACACGCTATCCTCCCCCTTTGGCATACATCAAAAATTAAATCATGAAGTAGAAATATTTAAACAAAAGTCTATCAAAAAGGACATTGTAAACTTAGTGTTTCAAGCAATCTTGCAAGTAAGTTTTTGAAGAACTAACTACTTCAAATGGAAAGTGTTATCATTTCTTTAAAAAAATTTGCAAGTAGTGTTTTCAAAACAAAGGTAAAAACTCAAGTTCACTTTAGGGTAGAATAAAAATTTTGCAAGAGTACTTCTTCAAAAATATAATGACTTTTCAAAAAAAAATATTGTGAAAGAAATTACCAAGTAAATTTAGAAAATATTTTTAAGTTGTTCAAAAACATTTTTCAAAGATAGTAAGAATTCTTGTAAGCAAGATAACTTTTAACAAGAATAATATAAAAATATTTCTCAAAGAGATTTAAAATATTTTCAAAAATGTGTTTACAGGACATTTTCAATGAAACTTCCAAAGAAAATTTTAAGGCAAATTTCAGAGTAATTTCAAAGAAACATTATCTGAAAGAGATTTTCAAGGTAATTGTAACGAAAAATTTTCTAAGAAGGATTTTTAAAATAATCTTAACAAAATAATTTATTAGGAAATATTTTTTGAAGTAAGATTAAAAAAATAGTTTTAGGGAGAAATTTTTCGAAGTAAGATTAAAAAAAAACTTCTACAAAAAAATTTCTAAATAAGAAAAAAAATGTAAGAAAAAATTCTTTAAGTAAGATTTTCAAAAGATATTTTTAAAAGTCTCTAAGTAATATTTTCAAAGGATATTTAAAAGAAAAATCTTCTAAGGAATTTTTTTTTAAAAAAATCAAAAAAATATAATCCTCCTCCTGAAATTGATATTTTGATTAATCAATTTAAAGGGAAAGTAAGTGAAATAGTAAGTATAATAAGATAAAAGAACTGAAACATCTAGTAACCACAGTGAGCAAAACTACTGAAATAGTCAACCTAATATGACAAAAGAAATATCTAAAGTGAACACTAAATAACATTAGTCAGGTAAACTAGACGCTGATCTACTGAGAAGATGAGGAAGAGGGGTCAGAGCCTAAGGATCATATCAAGTCCATCAACTCAGTATGATGAGTCCGCTCCTCCTCTCAAAGACTAGAGATGTCCTGTCGAAGGTTGGAGACCTCCCGTCGATGACTCGTCATGGATCCCTCAAGTTCAATAACTCTATCATCTAACGTACGAGAGAATGGAGGTGCGGATACCCTAAAAAGATCATCAATGTACTCATCCAGCTCTGCCTCCTCTCCTGGAGCTAAATCAGGCTAATCTTGGGCCGAAGGATCAGATTGGGGTTAGGTTGCCAGATCAGGTGGAGGCAGAGCGGCTAGTCAGGCTGGTGCTGGGCCTCTCTCCCCCAGGATAAGACACCCTCATCATCTATATGTACCCCAGCTAAAGAGAAGTTCCTAGCACCTACCATATCAAACACATTTAAGGCTCTGACATCACCTACGGTGACATCAATGCACAATGAGCCTATGTAGGTGGTCGAAATATGGCAATAGGGTATGTGGACCCGTCGACTAGTGGCAATACCAACTGAATAGAGGATGGTATGAAATATGTGCAAACTAATGTCTATATCTAGCCTATGACATAATGCATAAAGGAGAAATGAATGAAAAAGACGCATCATCGCTACGTCGCGAGTGATCAGAGGCAAAATGCATGTGACTAAGATCCTATAAAGGGCATAGTCCTAAACTCTAAGAGTGACTGATTGAAACAGGGTCACAGTCGGTACACGCTGATCCTAAAAAAATATGAATAAATCGTATCAAACATAATATACGAGTAGGATCACCAAATGGTGGATCCCGAGGAGTGTAGCACTCGAAGGAGCATGCGGATGGTGGTAATCCTAAAAAGTCCTAGATGATAGTAGGGGATAATGAAACATCTATACTGGCGACCCTAGTGGTGTAGGTAAGATCATCAACTCGAACTAAGTTGTTATACAGTTCAGCACACGGACCTATGTTGACTGAACTAGAACAATACACTAAACACTGTAAGCTGTAATAGTCAATGATCTCTATAGCGGGAATGCATGATTGCATGAAGAAATATCTATCTAGATATCTAGAAAGTAAGGGAACATATATAGTGGAGGAAAATCTAATCCTAAGTTCATCAATAGGAAACCTAGGGTTCATACTAGCAGTCGAGGGCTCAGCACCAGGATGTGATCATTTCCTAATTAACAAAAACATCCTACAAATAAAATATTAGAACGAATAAAATAAATAAACTAAAGTTTAAAATTTTAAAAAATTATCGATGCATCGTGAATAGTTTTAACAAAATTAACGACCTCGGTTGATCAGCAACACTAACATAAGAAAAAATCCCCCTCTTTTTTTTTTGCTTTCACTATAAAGCCCAATGAGGAGCCTTTTGCAAAAGAGAAAAAGGAGAGATGCAAGAAAAGGGGTGCCCCTACTGTCCCTTTTATAGGGTATTCCGGGTGCCCGGACCAAGTTCGAGCCCCTGGAGCAGGACAACGAAGCAGGGCGCTCGGACTGTGTCCGAGAGCCCGGAGTTCGAAACCAAGGGTGCCCACCCCTGGTTTTTGTTGTGGTGGTGAAGGGCGCCTATTTTTTTTTTTGTAATTGAAAGTTAATTCAGTTGTATAGAATTATTTTAAGTTAAGAAAAAAGTTAAAATTAATTAGGTTGTTTAGGAATTAACTTAGGTTGAGAAATTAATTAAGTTAAAAGTAAATCAAGTTAAAACTTAAGCTAATTAATTAAGTTTAAGTTAAAGGATAATAAATTGTTTTTAAAAATTAATTAGGGTTAAAAGAATTTAAATTTAAGAATTAATTAGAGAAGATTTTAATTAATAGTTTTAATTAAGTTGAAAGATAGATTTAAGTTAAAAATTAATTAATTTGTTTAAGAATTTATTTAAAAAATTTAAGTTAAATAAATTATTTTAAGAATAAGTTAGTTTAACTTTAAAATTTAATTTAATTTCAAGTCAAGAAATTAATTTTAGTTAAGAGATTAAAAAAAATAAAGTTAATCTTAAGTTAAGAATTAATTTGTTTAATTGTTTAATTATTAAGTTATTTAAAAAATTAATTTAAGTTGAGAGTTAATTTATCGTATAGATTAATTAAGTTATTTTAATAAGTAATTAGTTTAATTGTTTAGTGATTAAGTTATTTTAAAAAATTAATTTAAGTTATGGATTTATTTATAATATTGACTACGTAAAAATTTAAGTAAGAATAATTTAACACACACAAAAAAAAACTAATTAACAAAAAACTTAGTTTAAAAGTACTTATCTAAGATTGACCCTTAAATATATAACCTTCAACTACTTATTGATTATCAAAAGATAGTAGTGTTCACTTAGTTAGTCAAGTTAAGTATTAATGTCCAGTTAGAATTAGTTGAAAAATGACTGTGTAATTTGATTAATATACTATTGTATTTTTCGCTCAGACTTATGTTGATATACTGATATAAGTATCTAAAGTCCAAGCAAGAGACCTACGCATCTCACGTCATTCTATGTTTTTGAATACACAATCAAGGTAAACATAATGTGTTTGTGAGATGCTTGATTCCTAGATCTATAAGATCATGCTTTCAATGGGTACGATCTACACTAAGGCTAAAATAATTTTTGCAACACTAGAGAAATGAATTTTTTTTTGAAAAAGTACATAGTTTTCCTAGAATTTAAAAATTAGTCGTATAAATGTCCTCCCCTTAATCTAAGGTTCATGCAAAACAATGATCATTGAATTTCAGATTAATTAATCAAAATTAAATTTTATTTACTTTAATTTGACCTTATTCATCTCACCAGTCTAAATTTTCAGACAAAACGGGATCCTATATGATTTTGTGAAATGAGTTACGTTATATTTCAGGATTTGGTTTAACTTATGTTAGATTCAAATTTAGCTTTGGTAACTATGCCTTCGACGCTTTCCAAATAGTCATATTCACTGAATTTAATAACAAAACTTTAGTCAGACCAGCTAGGATTGATAAGGGATAACTTCAATTAATTTCACTAGGTCAAATACACCAGGTCAAAGTCATATCTTCCTAGACATGCATAGAGAGAGCTTCCCTAACCTACTATCATCCAAAACTTCTCCAGTGCTATTTTTTAAGTTAAACTTTTGTCCTTTTTTAACTTAATCCTAATTGCTCAGTCAGGTAAACTATTATTTTAAAGGTGTCAATTAATTTGGAGCCTCCCCTGAATTATTGAACTTTTAGGTTTAGATTTTATGTTTATATCGATTATTGTTGTAGTTATAATAAACTTGATGGTAATTTAAATTATCCTTGTAGTTATTTGATTTAAATTTATTTGAGTTTAAATTGTTGGACTTCATTTTATATTTTAGTTTTGATTTATTTGATTTGATTTTATTCTTTAGTTTGGAATTTAGCTTTGAAAGTTTGTTTGGATTTGGTTTTGAATTAATAGATTTAGTTGGATTTAGTTTTAGATAATGAATCCATTTTTAGGTGCATAAAATTGATTGAGTCATACTTACGTGATTAGACACACTTTTGGAACACGGGCTTTAGTTTGTTTCTTATTTTGGCTTATGAGTGATATAAAAGTTTTATTAGTTGAGCTGGACTTGTATCCAAGTCTGGACTTATTATACATAGCTCTTTATGCTTTAAGAATTAAATCTAAACTTTTTAATCTAGTGGTGAAAAATTCTAATAATCCGTTAAGTTTATTAATTTCACTTTTTAAATTTGTGTTTTCCTCCTCAAGTTTTATATCTTGATTTAGATTTCTATTTTCAATTTGTTCCTTGAGACTTTGAGTTTCCTCAAGAAGTGATTCAGTTTATTTTTCATGTTTAATTAATTTTTTATTCAAATATATAATTATTCTAAAAATTTTGGAGGTTAAGATAGAAGATACCTTGTTCGAACCTTTGGAAATGAGTGCGGACTCGTGGCTTGATTCGTTTTCAGACTCGTCGTCTTGTTCCAACTCGCTTTCTGATTCTGGTCCGGTTCCTATCAGTGCGAGGTAGTTGTGATGCTTCTGATCTTCAACATCCGATTCTTTTGAAGATGATTTGTCTCACGTCGCCTTGAGTGCCTTCTTCCTTCTGGTTGTTTTGGGTTTATCGTGTTTTATCTTCGGACACTCGTACTTATAATGTCCTTTCTTATTACACTCGTAGCATGTGATCTTCGCCTTCGTGTCATTTGATTTGATTACATTTTATAAGTCCTTCTTCAAGAAATTGTTCTTTCTTCTTATGAACATTTTTTAACCATGTTCACAAGTTGTTCTTCTTCGTCTTCTGAGCTAGATTCAGATTTTGGTTCTGGTTTGTTCTTGTGTTTGGTTTCTTTTTAGAAACCTACAAAAAGTACAATACCTTTCTTGTCCTGCTGTAAGTTAGTCTGTTCATAGAGTTTAAGTTCACAAAATAACTCATCTAGTTTTAATTTAGATAAATTCCTCAAGATTTTATAGGCATCCACGATGGATGCCCACGGTGCATTTTGAGGAAACACGTTTAGAGCATACTTTATTAAATCTCGATTCTCCATTTGATGGTCGATTGTATAGAGTCTGTTAAGGATTCCTCACGTATAATTGATTGGCAGATTCTCCTTCCTGTATTTTTATGTTAAATAATTCATTTAAAAATAAGTTCCTTTTTGTTACCTTTGCGTTGTTGCTTCACTCATGTAGTTCTATGAGTTTGTCCCATGACTCCTTTGCATTTTCATGTGAGCTGACACGATTTAGTTCTTCCTTCATTATCCCACACTAGATTGTGTTGAGGGCCTTGAAATCAATATGGGCCTTTTTCTTCATCTCTGGATTCCAATTTTCTGGGTCTATTGGAATTCCGGTGATGTGGTCGACTGGAGCTTTGTATCCTTTGGTGATGTTAAACCATTGGTCAAAGTCTGTCTTCAAGTACACCTCTATCCACTTTTTTAGTATGGAAAATCGTCACCATTAAAGAGGGAGGGCGAACAATGTTATATCCCTCGTTTTAAGCCATGAACATTGCACAAAAAAGAAGGAAAGGAAAAGAGGTCTCAAGACTAGGTCTTGGATTAGTAGTGTGGGAGAAAAATAAGGGTATTAAGACTCAATTGGTGTTGCACCAAATTAGAGTAGTTTGCAACAAAAAATTTATCCAAAGAGGTAATTATACCAGTTTGGATTTTATCGAGAAAGCTAAAAAAAATCGAAAGACAAGTATTAAAAGTAAAAAAAAATCACTCCTTGTCTGATTGGTGGTTGCACCAAATCAAAGTGGAATCTGCTCTGATACCACTTGTAGGATCGGAAAGACGCTAGAGGGGGGTGAATAGCGTTCTTCGAAAAATTATGAATTAAAAACAAGAACGCAACGGAAAGGGAAACAAAAGATAATGCTAACACAAGACAAGTTTACTTCGTTCTGAGCCTTCAACGACTCCTACTCTAAGACCCGCGATCGTTAATCGCTTTTATTTGACAATCACGATTAGTTCAAATAAGGTGTTACATGTTTTGAATACAATAACTGAAATCGTTACCGACAAACAGAAAGGAAATAAGGATCTCTCGTTCTTCAACCTTCGGAGTAGCCTTTCGGTGGCGTTAGAGCTTTTTGGAGCAGGACGCAAGAGAGAAACTTGTAGTAGTTGTTGTTATGAAGCTCCTAGTTGAAGGTCTTTATATAGGTCCATTCCGGGCACCTAGAACTCCTCCGAGTGCTTGGACCACGTGGCTCGGCCAGTCGATGCGCTCTACATTAGCTTTTGGATGAATTTTTTGGTCCGAGCACCTGGACCGACTCCGGGCGCTTGGACCACTTGGGTGCCCGCTGCACTCGCTGGGTGAGCCTGGTCCGGACGCCCAGACTAGCTCCGAGGGTCCGGACTCTGCTTTTCTTCAGCAGCTTCTTCCTTGCAAAAAGGTTAGTCCAAGCAATAGAAAATATATTTATCCTGTAAAACAGAGTTAGCACAATATAATAAAATAATAGTAGTAATTAGATCCTGTCTCCTCAAGACCAGGATCTAGTTAGGGTCTCAACTTAGGTTTCCCAAATGGACATAAGCTGAACTAACGCCTATAGTTCCCTCAATAAGGAACGCGTCCTCACTAGATCTCTCCTCCAGTTGCTTACCTCCACTTACCGATTGCAGTCGCTTGACTTGCCTTTGACCCACCGGGTCTTCCTGCCAATTATCAGGTTCGTAGACCCAATTGAACTTCGGACGGTTGTCAAGTTCCATGAACCCAACCGGACTTCCCGCCAGATATCGGGTCCCACAGACCTATCTAGACTTCGCACCAGCTATCGGGTCCCACGAACCTAGCTGGATTTCAGCCTAGTGTTAGGTCCTTCAGACTAATCAACTCCTGCACACTTGGTAGAAAAGTTAGACAAATATCACATCTAACTTTAATTTATTTGTCATACATCAAAATCAGATTATTAGTGCAACCTGCACTAACACATACGAGCGCGAGGACTTTGACAATTGGAGGAAGTGCTTGGAGATGTGGTTTCAAATGAATTAGAACCAATGGATTGCATTAGAGGAACTATTTAAAGCTCCAATGGATAAGAAGTGAAAGCATCTCCTACCTCGATATTGGACCAAGGAGCAAAGAGAGCAATCGGAGATGGATAAGGAAGTAACAAGAATTTTATTAAATCTTTTGCCTTTTAATATGTTGGTTAGTGTAGGCGATTACAAGAATGCAAGTAACATTTGGAAAAAGGTAATTGCATTTCATGAAAGTACTACACAAGCACAAGAAGTGGAGGAGCCTAAGGAGAAGAGCTCATTAATCCAAGAAGAGGAGAAGGACCAATCGGATGTGGAGTTGAGTTCAACATCTGAAGAGGAGAAAGAAGTGGAATCGTCCACATCTTCAAGTGAGGAAAAAGAATCCAAGATGGGTGACGAAGAAGTCTTGGAAGTTCAACCCTCAATCTCACCTACCGGGAAGAGTGAGAAGAACCACATCAAGTGTTTTGAGTGTGAGTAAATGGGGCACTACAAGAGTAAGTGTCCTTCACTCAAGAAAGTAAAGCAGGTAAACCCTAAACCCACTAAATTTCATTTAGAATCTAATGTGGATTTTAGGAACGATGGTGCTAAGAAGAAGAAGTGGCACATCATTTGTTTCACATGTGGTGAAAGAGGACATTACCATAAGAAGTGCCCAAGGAAGGGAGTGCTCATGAAGATGGAGCAATTAAAGCAATGGAGGAGAATGAAGTCATGTGGATGCTCATGTCAAGGGGAAGCTCCAATGGTAAGTAGGAAGGTAGTCCCTAACTTAATCTTTAATTCTAATATTAATTTAAGTTTTAGGGGCATGCATGCTAGAGATAATAATGTAGGTTATTTACCCATGCATAATTTTAGATTTAGGTATAATGATAGGAATATGATTAACAAGACAGATAACCCTAAGAAATTGTACTCTAAGGTTAGACCTAACAAAAAATAATCCACTTTTCCTAAGGAGAGGAAGGTGGTGGAAAACCTAGCTATTAATCCCGAGAAGGGAGACACATGTCTAGGAAGGATAGGTCTAAGAATATCCATGATGGACAAGTTAATTCTAGGATTAGGAACCTAGAAGTGGAGAATCAAGCTTTAAGGGAAAATCTTGATAGGTTAGAGAAATCTATTGAGAGATTTAATGTTCGATCTAAAGGATTAGGTATGATGTTGGATAGTCAAAGATTAAATAGTGATAGATCCAGTTTGGGATACCGATTTTTATCAAACAAGGGTAAGGGGTGTTGGTTGCTACTCGGAATATTGTACCGGTTCCCCTGTACAAAAATTTTGTACAAGTCCTGAACTTTTCCTAACAACCTATTATGTTCTTTAGAAATTAAATTTGGAATCACAAACAGAACTTAACATTATTGATTCCAAATTCAACTTATATGCTCTTAGAGGTTTAGACTTGGATCGCAAACGATGCTTAACATTATTAATCCAAATCCACCTATATTACAAATTTGATTAAATATTTATTTTAGAGATCGGCTTCCAGGTTAAACATGGTGAATCGCTAGGCCTTCTTGGGTATGGGATCATTCACCACTTCCTAGATAAAGCCTTTCAATGAAATTCAATATTTAATCTCCTTATAGTAACCCTAGGTTTAACCATTAAGAACAATCGAATCACAAGATCGAAAAACAAAAGAAACACCAAATTGAAACATAAATTCGATAGCCAAGAATCATTAGCCTCTTGTGTTTGGTATTTCAAGATCTAAACAAAAGAATAAACTAGTTATGATTCGGAAACTAATAACTAGTTATACCTTTTGTACCTTATAGACCTCATGATTTTCTGTCGTATTCCTCTTCTTATCTCGGATGTCGTGTGGGCGACGATCTACCGAGATGAGAATCCACCCAAGCCTCCTTCTTCTCCTTGCAAGTTTCGGCCACCAACTCTTCTTCAAGGGAAGCTTTCTTTCTCTTCTTCTTCTCCACAAGCAACCGGCCACCAAGATAAAGTAAGACCTCCAAGTGCCGCCGGCCTCAACAAAAGGAGAAGAGAGAAAGAAGAGAGGAGAGGGTCGGCCACCACCAAGGAAAGGAGAGGAGAGAAATAATAGATATGTTGTAAAGGTGAGGCACCTCTACCCTCTCTTTTATATTCCTTGGTCTTGACAAATAAGGAAAGTTTTAGACATAATTAAAACTTCCTTATTTTCCTTGCCAATAAAAAGAAATTTTAATCAAAAATTTCCTTTTATTCTTTTAATGGCCAGCCCCTACATGCCCTCCAAACAAGGAAAGTTTTAAACACAAAATTAAAACTTCCTAATTTGTTTCTGGAAATTTTTAAAATAAAAATTTCTCTTAAAAAATTCCTTTCATGGTTGGTTATAAAAGGAAACTTTTATAAATTAAAATCTCTCTATTAAAACATGTGGATGATTACAAAAAGAAAAGTTTTCTCCAAAATTAAAATCTTCCTTTTAACTACAAATAAGGAAAGATATCAAACCTTTCTCTTAGTCTTTTGTAGAAACTTTAAAGGAAAAAATTTAATTTTAAAACTCTCTTTTAAATCATGACTTCCACATAAGAAAAGATTTTAAAATTAAAATCCCTTTTATTTTTATTGTGGTCGGCCACATACTTGGGCTCCAAGCTAGGGTCAGCCACCTACTTGAACCCATCTCTCCTTGGTTTGGCAGGCCCTAGCTTGGGCTCTAAGCTAGGCTTGGCCAGCCACCTTAAGGTGGGTAGGAAGTTGGGTTTAGGTGGGTATAAGACTTTATAAATAAGAGGCTACAACAGGGACCGAGAGGAGGAATTGGTTTTGGTCTCTTGATGAACTTGAGCTTCCCGTGTTCACCCCGAACACCCTCGAGTTCATCAATAATAACTCATACCACTAAAGAGTTATTATTGAACTACTGTACCAATCTCATATTACTATATGTGCTCTTTCTTATCATGAGTATATTAGTCTCCTTGTGTTTAAGATATAGAATGTTCACTAATTAAATGAGTTACTAACAACTCACTTAATTAATATCTAGCTCCAAGAGTAGTACCACTCAACTTCATTGTCATGTCAGACTAAGTCCACCTGCAGGGTTTACATGACAATCCTTATGAGCTCCTCTTGGGAACATCATCAACCTAGATTGTAGGACACAGTTTCCTTCTATAATCAACAATACACACTATAAATAATATTATTTTCCAACTTATCAGGTCTATTGATTTATCGAACTAAATCTCACCCACTGATAAATTAAAGAAATAAATACTAAATATGTGCGCTTGTTATTATATCATGATCAATCTAGGTGCCCTAAGTTTTGATGTTTGGGCAAAGGTTTAAGTTAGGTTTATTGTTGTATTTGATATGCATTGAGAGTGTGCAAGATATAGGTACAACAAGGAAAATCCAAGTGTGATCTTGGCAAAGGAGGAAAGTCCAAGGATGAGTCTTGGCGGTGTAAGTCCAAGCATATAGTCTTGGCAACGTAAGTCCAAGTGTGACTTGGCAATGGATAAAGTCCCGGAGGTGAGGAGCCTCTTGGCAAAGGAAGACCCGACAATATGGGCAAGGCCGAAGGAACCTCCAGAAGGCAAGACATGAAGGATGGGGAGACATCCGAGGGACGCGAGACTGGTGGAGGAGGCTAGGAAGTTAGAAGGCTAGGTCTAGGTTGGTCGAGCGAGGACGAGTGTTGAGTGATTGTACTCAAGGCAAAATTATATGTGTTTAGGATTTACTGTAGCAGTACTGATGTGACACTATAGCAGCACTATAGTAGTCGATTGGTTACTGTAGCAGTCGACTGGTACACTGTAGCAGTCGACTGGTAGCTGACCGTTGGGTAACGATCGACTTCACTTAAAGGACCAGTCGACTGGTGCATACACCAGTCGACTGGTAGCGGGAAAACAGCTTAGTGTTTTTCTCTCGAGCTCTATTTAATAGAGCTCGGGGTGCTTGGGCATGGTTGACGAAATAGAGGTGGTTAACCCCTATTAGTAGTCTTCCAAAGCCTCCAAGCTCTACTTGTGATCTAAGAGTGTTTGGATCAAGGTTGTGGTAAGGTTTCTCCACCGAGAAGGAGGTTTGAGCTAGCCGGAGGTTCCGGGGAGTCATCCACCAACGGATTGGGATCGTCCACCTTACGGACAGCCGTGGAGTAGGAGCCCTAATCTCTGAACCACGTAAACGCCTTGTGTTACGGTTTGTTTTGGCTTATTGTCTTTTCTTATTGTTTATAGTGTTTAGCTTTCTTCTTGTTAGTTTGTATTTTTGTTTTCCGCTGCGTACTAACAAGTGTAGGAAGTGACAATTTAGATGAGACGCTATTCACCCTCCTCTAGAAGACGTCAAGGTCCCAACAAGTTACTCGTGGAGCACTTTGGCGGGTATGTCATAGTAGAGTTCCCTAAGGTCAAAAGAAGATCACATACAATGATTGCAAGTACAAATGGCATGAGGGAATCCTCCAAGGCTAGAGAAGAGTCATATGCTAGGGTGACATATGACTATAGCAAGGAGAGGTCAAGAAATGGCTAGGGAAAGTCAATTAAGGACAAGAAGATATCAACCAAAGATAAGGAAAAGTCTAAGGTTGAGATAAAAAAAAATGAAGGTTACATGGGTTGATCAATCGTCATCCGAGGTACATCATTATGACCTCGTATTTTTGGATGAGTCACCTAGGAAGGTGGCTAGGGTTAAGAGATTTAGAAGGAGCTTAAAGAATCAAGTTTAGACCCATGGTTAATGGATCTCAAGTGGACTTTGCTTGGGATTCTAGATGGGTCATGAAATGTGCCAAAGGGGTTAGAGATAGACTTGAGTCTCTAATCTAGTTAGTTGGCACATTTTGGGATGTGATTCATGCATGAAAATATGAAATGAGATTCATATTGTATGAAAATTGATTTTAGATATATAGATGTCATATAAATTAATACTAGGGATGCATTATGATTAATATGGGCAGCTACATCAAAAGGAAGTCAAAACTAGGACTTTAGGTTAAGTTTCAATTGAACCATTTAGATAGTTTTGGATTTTATGTCAACCTTAAAATCTATAATAGATATATTTTTAAATATATTTTTTTTCCAAGTAGACAATGGTAAAACATACATCTCCATAAAATTTGAAAATTTTTAGAGGTTTGTAGAATTTTTGATGCATTTCTAAAATTAGATTTAGAAATATATTTTGGGCTGAAATATGGTATCAGTCGACCACATCATAGACCAGTCAACTAGTAACAATATTTGATGCTGTAATGAAAAGGGGCCCCAAAGAAGATGAGTCAAAGTAGGAGAGAATGGTTGATGTGGAGCTCAAAATAAAGACAGTTAAAGTGCAGGTCCCCTGGTCGGGCAAAGTGAGCAGAATGGGATGGCTAAACGGTCGTCTGCAGAGAACCTATGACTGGTAAGAAACAAGACTTAAATCCCTCGGACCATCGTCCCAACCGGACGCCATAGCCGGTCAGATGAAAGGAAGCCCTCTGACAACAAGAAAGTCGAATAAAGGAAGATGATCGAGACGGGACGTCCTTGCCAAGTGGCCCCCAGTTGGTGTCTAGTCGGCCTACAATGGGGTCCACTTGCATATCTCATCATACCCTTTTGGAGGTTTGTGCCCTGACAACGAAGCATGTCCAACAGCCAGACTGTACTTTAGAAGCTTTCAACCTATCACATCAGGGATTTGTGTGCTCACTTAAGGAAAGGTGTTAGGGACACTTTTTGACTTATCTTTTCCTAGAATGATTTGGAAAATGTGTATGCACTTGGAAATACAGGCACAAACACTACAGTGACACTATAAAAGAGGATTCTCATTTACAAGCGAAGGTATGCGTTGGTTTATTGTTCAATATGCTCACTGCTACAACTTCCTACTATTCCCCACTGAGAACTGATTTGAGCGTCGGAGAGTCAACGCTAGGAACTCCTTCCCGACCCAGCACTAATGTCTTTTGTGTTGTAAGACCACGTGGAGTTTTCGTCCCGTCAACCTTCGAGCCACATCCCCAGCCTATCATCTTCTCTACTTTCAGACAGGATCGGTGTTCATCGAATATAGAATGGTTCTGTGAGGTTATTTTGATGAGAGCAGTAAACTAGGGCATAGGGTAATCAAATGATCTAGTCTGAAACTATTTTTTAGCAATAGGAAATGACCAAAAGGATAGTATATATGTATGTAATCTTATGGGAGATTAATACATGATAATTATGGTCATTAGAAATTAAAGAGTCCAATAATTGGGATAGTGTTGGAGCTTTTTTAATATATGGCAAAGGAGAAGAAGTTTAGGTTTAAGTAGGAACCTAAATACCTTTACAAGAAATCCCAGCTCAAGAGGGAGAAGTTTAGGCTTAAGTGGGAAACCTAAAAAAGTCGAAGTTTAGATTTAAGTGGAAAATCTAAATACCTTTGCAAGAAATCCTAGCTTAAGGAGGAGCTTAGGTAAAGGGGGAGCCTAGGATTAGGTTCCATGATATATGCATGAGTAGATTGAATATTTATTTGTATGTTATTGCATTATATGTTTTCCTAACTTAAATGGATTGTCAAACATCAAAAGAGAAGATTATTGGAGCAATCAGTGTAACCCTAGATTTTGATGTTTGTGCAAATGTTTAAGTTAGGTTATTGCTATATTTGATATGCACTTATGAGTGTGTAATTTGCAAAGGAAAGTCCAAGTCTGATCTTGGCAAAGAAGAAGTCCAAGTGTGCTCTTGGCAAAGGTGAAAAATCTAAGTGGAGTCTTGGCGGTGTAAATCCAAGTATGTAGTCTTAGCAACATAAATCTAAGTGTGGCTTGGCAAACATTGAAATCTCGGAGGTGAGAAGCCTCTTGGCAATGGAAGACCCGATAACAAAGGATAAAGTCGTAGGAAGCTCTTAAAGGCAAAGCGTGAAGGATAAGGAAGTATTTAAGGGGTGCAAGGCTGATGGAGGAGGCTAGAAGGCAAGATCAAAGTTGTGCGGTGAGGACAAGTATGAGAGATTGTACTCAAGGTAAAACTCTAGATTTAGAGTTTAGCAGTCAATTGGTGGTTAAGAAATAACAAGTTCAACAGTCGAACTTCTGTTTGTTTAACTAAGGTGATCAGTCGACTGATGTTCTCATCAATCGACTGGAAGAAATAGAATATTTTTATTCTCTCAACTAAAATGAACTAATCGATTAGTACTAGAATCAGTCGATTGATATCAAGATATTAAAATATAATCACCGAATTACCACATATATCAAATATTTCAGTAGCCCAAATGCCCACAATCATCCTTCATCTAAATAAGCTCCCATTATATCTACTAAGTGGGTCCTCTGTTCTCCTAGATTACATTTAGGCGTTTAGAGCTAAATTTTATCCGTATCACGTCAACACTTATCTTGTTCTGACACTTATCAAGATCTCTAGTCACCTGAAGTCGCTTGTAATTTAAACTTTTCTTGTGATAAGAGTTAATCCGATAAGTATAGATATCACAAAATTGATATTAAGACCGTCAAAATTATTTATTGACCTTGACTTTGAAACTCTTATTGGTTTCTCAGTTAGGTCCATGATTAACGACAAGTCTACTCACATCACAAAGTAAGATGTTCCACACATTTTTATTTGTTAAAAGGTTCTCTCTTGAACTTGCATGTTTAGTTATCTAGGACTTCTTATATTCGGTTCTACTAACTCATTTGAATTTCTTTATGTTCAGTTCCACTGACTCATCTAAACTTTTCCTACTATATGTCAAGTTCGTCAACTAATTTAGACTTTAGTTTGTCAACTAATTTAGACTTTCCATACTTGATGTCTAATTCTCTCAAGTCTCAATTCATTTAGACTTTTCTTATCTAGTCCTTATACCTCTTGATATATATGTTAGAACATCTTATATCTAAATTTAAATTCTTTGTCATATATTAAAATATAAATTTAATCATTTGATATTAACGGCACCAATAATCATTTCATTTTTTTCTATATTTGACAACTTATTTAAATTTAGGAAAACAAATAATATAGCAAGAAATATGATACAAATTGTCTGTCTTCATACACGTTAAAACGGGGATGAAAAATAATCACACAAGAATAAAAGTCAAATCTCCTTTTGACACAAATGAAAACTTGTTTTACTCCAAATATATTTACAAAATAATTTTCACAAGATGTTTATGTAAAGCCAACTTCAAACACAATTTTGGAAAATCTTGACAAAAATAAGTCCAAAAATCATTTTTAAAAATTCTCACAAAATAATTTCACAAAGTATTTATTGAAAATTATTTTGAAACAAATTTTCAAATCTATTTTCAAAAATTTCTAAAAATATTTTTAATAAATTTTAAAATTTTCTCAAAGTCTGATTGAAAATATTTTTTAAATTAATTTTTTAAACATTTTTTAAAGTCAGTTTGAAAATATTTTCAAATCAATTTTTAAACATTTTAAAAATATTTTTCAAATTAATTTTTTTAAAAATCAAAGTAAATTTAAAAATATTTTCCAAATTAGTTTATGAAAAATTTTCAAAGTCTTTTGCAAAAAGTTTCAAAGTCTTTTTTCAAAATACTTTTTTAAAAATTTTCAATGTTTTATTGTAAAACAAGATTTCAAAAACCTTTTTCAAAAAATGTTCAATGTCTTCCTAAGTATCTTTTCAAGGAATTTTAAAAATATTTTGTAAAAGTAATTCTTAAAATATTTATAAAATAATTTTGAAAATTTTTAAAGTGATTTTTAAAACATTCTCAAATAAATTTTGCAAAACCTTTCTCATATAATTTTTAAAATATTATTTCAAAAGAATATCGAAAAGATTCTGACAAACTCTTAAATTGTGATAGATTTAACGACAATATTTTTTTCATCATTAATTAGTGACCAACTTTATATCTGTCACTAATTAATGATCGAATTTAAATTTTATTATTAATTAGTAATCAAATTTAAATTTTATTATTAATTAGTGATCAAATATTATTTCAGTTACTAAATTTGTGACGAAAAAAAAAACATTGTTAAATTTATCGCTATTTAAGAGTTTCCTTGTGGTGCGAGTTTTGATCAAAACGAGTTGATGGACTTAGAGAGTTCTGATCTGTCCAATTCCAAGTACTACAAGTTTTTGAATTATCTCAGAGTCTATATATACCCAGAAATATCAATTTGAATTCATTAACAATAGTAATCAGAATGTTTTCCAAAATTTATGACAATTGACATATACACTATAAATACCTTTACTACACTACACTACACTACACTCTTCCATTACAGGTGAACTTTTAAAAAATTCAAATCTCCTAGGTCTATTAATGGATTTTGGTCAAGACTTATTGATGGACCTAGAGAGCTTTGATTGGACTCACACTACAAGAAAATTTTTTTAAAATAATATTTTTTATGCATTATCTATATGGCTGAAAAAACCTTGTTAAAAGTACTATTGTTAATGTAAGTACCTCGAGTAAATTTTGATATAATCGACCGAGTTAAATTAGGTTCTGTGGTGTTTTGACTCTTATGTCTAAGTGTACAGTAACTTACAAACACAAGAAGTCAAGCGAAAGGCATGGCAGACGAAAAGGATGGCATGGGAATCGAGTCCACGAGCTCGGTGCATCTGAGGGATGAGAAGTTACGGAATAGTACGCCTGTGGATCGAGAAGGACGCGAATAGCAGTTCCGAGGGACGAGAAGCGGGAGCAGAAAACTACTCGAGGAGAGAAGACCGGAGTTGGGTTCGAGTGAGCTCAAGTTTGGATGGTCGAAAAATCACCCAAGCGACCGGAGCAAATGACTAAACAAAGTCAACTTGAGTTAACTTGTTCGAGCGCTTAGAACAAGTCCAGACGCTCGGAGTCCAGGCCCCTACAGCTGGTCCGGGCGCTTGGACCACTTTGGTGTTGAAGAGGATCTCATTGCTTAGATCCTCACTAGGTCCACGTCAGCAGCAATCCGGGCACCCGGAGTGTGTCCAGACGGCCAGGAGTGTATCGGGTACAGTCACCTAGAGCGCGCCACATCATCAAATGGCTACTTCAACCAGTGAGTCTATAAAAAGAGGTCTGATGCTCAAGATTTAAAACAACACTTTCTGTACTTCGATTTTCTACTCTATTTTCAAGTTTTGTACTTTCAACATTCTGTACGAGGCTTCTCTGCCTCCGACCTATGTAGAAGAAGGAGTCTACTGCTTGAGCTTCATTAGCCTTAGATTAGCAACCTCTCTAGTGGAAAATCAAGTAAATCATTTTTGTTTCATACTCTTTTTATGCTATTTAATTTTGTTTTTTAAACTGTTTTGTCTTATCTAAAGTTGAAAGCTTCGAGAAAGGATATTTTTGTTATTTCAGACAATTTACTCCCCTCTTATCTGTCACACTGGTACCAATAAGTCATATAAGAGCGAGGACACTTCAGAAGGACTAACCGCCAACCAAAGCATAATAATTGGTTGGACCAAGTATCTATCTGCCTAAGTTTGAGGGAGAGTTCACGACATGAAAAAAGAAGATGGAGGTATTCTTTAAACCAGATTTCAATTTATTATTAATTATGAAATATGATTTTGTAGTACCTAAAGATTAGCAAGGAGCCGACAAAGAAAAATATTTGTGAATAAAGAAAGAGTAAGCTGACTTCGTGGCAAACGGCAAAGCAGAATTCCATCTACTGAGCGCTTTACTACCACAAAATGTTTACCAGATTGGAGCATACGAGTCAGCCAACGAGTTATGGGAGAAGTTCCTGAAGCTACACGAATGGACCTCAGAGGCAAAACTTGCAAGATGGGATCTGCTCCGGAACCAAATTAGCAACCTCCGAATGGAAGAAGGTAAAACAGTCATACAACTACACTCAAGGATCAAGGAGCTGATCATTAGACTCACAAAACTCAGTGAAATGGTAACAAACCCAGATTCATTAAGGTGCACTTTAAATGTATTTCTAAGAACACCCAAGTGGGCATCCATTGTTGATTCCTTTTTCATCTCTAAGGACCTCGAGGTTAGTACATTCACATTAGAAAACCTGTTTTCTACTTTTGAACTTCACGAATCGAGATGTGTAGGCTTAAGAAATAAAGAAGAAAAGACAACTCATAACCTAGCACTGAAAGCTAACCAGAAAGGCGAACTAGATTTAGACATATCACTTGACGAAGACGAAGCTACGTTTATTGTAAGAAAGTTTGGTAAATTCCTTAAGTTTAACAAGTTGCAGGCTAAGAAACTTTCACTAAGCAAATGAAAGGTGTGGTGCTACAACTGTCAGCAAGAAGAGCACATCAAAGACAACTGTCCAAAATTGAAGGATAAGGACAAGAACAAAAGAGCAACTCGGGCGAAGCACAAAGCCTAAAGGCAACGTAGGATGAAACGTCATCATCAAAGTCGGAGATTGAAGCCTACGCCGGACTTGCACTGATGGCAAGTCACCAAGAAAATGACAAAGCAAACTCATCTGGAATGAGCATTGAGAGGATTGACGAAACTGGAGATCAGATAACGAGATTGACAAGGTAAGTAAGGTACGATCTCTACCTCTTGATAAATTATTAAAATTTATTAAAATACTTTCTAAAAATTTTTGTTAATTAGAAACTAAAAATGAAAGATTTAAAAAGAAAACTTTAGAATTAAAAATAAGTTTAGCAAAATTTTATCAATTATGAGATTTCGACAAATTAAAAATTGAAAATAAAAAATTAAAAAATAAATAGTGTTATTGAAAAAGAATGATACATGTTTAAATTCAAATTCATTTCAAAATTCAAATTTGATAAATTATGATAGGCTTAATTGATATTTTAGAACCCATAAGGGTCAAATTACAAAGGTTTCATAAAAATTTATCCCTAAAAAATATCTTATAAATCCAATAGATAAGAACCTATTTTGGGTTCCAAAATCATACTAGTTTAAATTCCTTTCAAATTTAATTGATTTACTAGATTGAAATTGTTTTACTTAGAAAAATATTTTTTGTTGTACAATATTAGTATTAGTATTTTTTGTTGTACAATCACACTATTAGTATTTTTTTTGTTGTACAATCACACTATTAGTTTTTTTTTGTTTAAAATTTTTTCAGTAATAAGACAACAAATCCTCTGTTATAATCAATAATTTTGAAATTTTCTGATCGAGAATTAATTTTTTTACAATTTTTTTGTCAAAATATTAATTTTTAATATTAAAAATTCTAAAAAACTCAATATTCAAAATTTATTTTTTTTATAGATATACTTTCTATATTACATACTCAAAAAAAAAGTTGAAAAAAAATTTAAGCTCAAAATCTATTTTTAAACATTTTTTTTAAATTACATCTCTATGTATAAAATAATTTATTATTGTTGATATTAATCTGGTTTATTCATGAAAATTTTCTAACAACTCTAGATTATTATGTTTAATAGTGACAAAAAATTTCAGAATTTTTTAAAAATTTAAAATTATTTTAAAATTATTTTTTCAAAAAAAAGTTATTAAATTATAAAAATTCATATTTTCAAAAAATAATTCCCATAATTTTTTAAAAGTATTATTCACTATTTGTGTATCCCTTAGATTTTTTTTTTTTCAATTTAAACCCTTATTTTTACTATGATAAAAGGGAAAGAAATTGGAGAGGTAAATTTAGGATTACTTAATTGCACTTAATTGCATTACTCATGTATTGACATGTCAAATTATTTTTTATTATGTCTATTTTATCCTAACTTTAACTTGGGTTGATGCACATAAAAAAGGAAGAGATTGTAAATACCCCAGATAAATTTCGATGTGATAAAGATAGATAAGTTAAGTACTATGGTGTTCTGACTCTTGTGTCTAAGTGTGCAGAAACTTGAGAATACAAGAAATCGAACAGAAGATGTAGCAAACGAGAAGAATGACACGGGAATCGAGTCAACAAGCTCGATGCATCTGAGAGACGAGAAGCTGTGGAAGAGTACACCGATTGAGCGAGAAGACGCGCGCGACGCTTTCAAGGGATGAAAAGCCGAAGAGGAAAACTGCTCGAGGAGAGAAGGTCGGAGTTAGATTTGGATCAGCTCAACTCTAGATGACTAGAAAATCACTCAGGCGATCAGAGCGGAAGACCAGACAAAGTCAACCTAAGTTGACTTTTTCGAGCGCCCAGAGCTGGTTTGGGCACTCGAACCACTTTTGTGCCAAAGAGGTGTCTGTTGCTGTTGATCATTGCTAGGTCCATGTCAGCAGTGGTGTGAGCGCCCGAAGCATGTCTGAGCGGTCGGGAGTGGATAAATGTTTATTCCTTTACCGTTGCGAAGTAGATCGAGGTGACCAACTGGGGGCGCCCCGATCGGGTCCGGGCACCAGGAGCATGCCACGTCATCAAACGATTACTTCGACCCGTGAGCCTATAAAAGGAGGCATAATACTTGAGATTTAAAATAACACTTTATGTACTTCGATTTTCTACTCTGTTTTCAAGTTCTGTACATTCAACATTTTGTACGAGGCTTCTCCGCCTTCGGCCTGTGTCGAAGAAGGAGTCTACTACTTGAGCTTCATTATCCTTAAATTAGCAACCTTCCTAGTTATAAACCAAGTAAACCCTTTTTGTCTTGTACTGTTTTTACGCTATTTAGTTTTGCTTTTTAAAGTGTTTGTCTTATCTAAAGTTAAAAGTTTCGAGAAAGGTTATTTTTATCATTTCAAGCAATTCACCCCTCTTACCGGTCATATTGAGACCAACAGTTAAAAGGTCGCTCAAAGGCAACGCATAAAAAATGTTTTCATTTTAATAAAGACAATGTTTATACAACAGAATAAAAGCGTTATCTTTTTTTAGCAAAGACAACGCCATTAAAAAAATGTTGTCTTTTTTAAAACATAACTTTTTAATAAAAACTAAAAATCATTATTTTTTTCTATTTACAAAACTGTTGTCTATTATATTTACACCATGAATTATTTAATTAAAGCCTTATAAATAAAATCAACTAAAATATCATGAAAGTACAATTGATCAATATTCTTACTATTAAATAAGAAATGTGTCATACAATACAAACAGAACATATGTAAACATAATCCATAAATTTTGGATCCGTATTAAGTCTATATAAAAGAAAAACCCTATATACTAGATGTATATATTAATTCCAACATATCTTACTTCTTGGATTGAATCTTTCTGATAATATTGCATCTTCTAAAAAATATATAAGTACCTTATGTGAGTTCGACAGTGTAATCTTTCAAAAGTCATAACTTTTGACTCGAGACTCAGAATCAGGCTCCATTAGTGACCACGTTTGCATAATTCAAAAATATGCATTTGTTATGAGGGTACTAATAACTGCCAAGTTTTGAGTCCAAAATCTACCGTTTAGGCCCTCAACCAAGCCTCCGAACATATTTTTACTATTTTTGATAATGCCTATTTTTATGGTATTTTGAGTACTTTTGATATTTCTGGTATATATGGATTAGGATTTGTCTATGATAGCACCCTATTTTGATAATTAGGATTTCTATTAAAAAAATCTTTTTTATAAGATTTCTTTTTTGTTCCTATAAAATATAGGAATTGAGGTCCATATACGAGGATTTCTTTCCTTTCTTCGAGTTTTAGGATATAAGGTCTATATAATGTCATGTTTCATGTTTTGTAGACAATTTTGGATTAATTTTATTTTTAGCTAAGCCATTATTTTCCTACTTCCTGGTATTCTTTTTTCGAATTGTCACGCCCCAGAGGAGTCTCTGTCCGAAGAAATTTCGGCAGCATCTCCCCTGTACGGCGGACAATATGAAACTTTCTACATATCACATATACATCAGCCACAGGCAGCTGGAATGATAACAATAAATAAAAACAAACACCACGCAGTTTATAAAGATATTCAGCCTCTGGCTGTCACAACCACGCAGTTAATAGTAGTAATCAATAATAGTAGGACTCTGACTCGAAATCCACCCTACTCCACTACACTCGTAAAGCTCAAATCCAACGAACTCACCTCTTCTGCCGTCCAGGCAGGCATATAGTAGAATAAAAAACCAAACCATCCAAAAGACCATCAAACGGTAACAATCCGTACAATATCCATAAATAAAATCCAAAACAAAACTAAAACATAGTCTGATGGAAGAAAAACCAAAATAAAGCAAATAACAACCTAGTAGAGAGCTAGCTCTACGTGCAGATGGGGGGCCAGCGACTGGAACTGCTCCGGACAGCCTCCAACACTCAGCAGGTACAACTGATATGCATAATAAAACAAATAACAGACAACACTAATCATGCGTACAGTCTCCTGAATATGTGGAGAGTAAATGCAACTGAAACGAGATCAGGAGATAACTGTACTAACCGGAATCAAAGTACAAAGGTATCAGGTCGTCAGACCGAGGGAGTCATAATCCTGTATGCATGTCAATCAAATGCATCCAAACAAATGCAGCATATAAGTGCAGCAATCACAAGCAAATAAAATGCAATAAATGCATATGGCGACCGCGCACTCTGTCATCACTGCTCCTGAGCAGTGACCGAGTAAACGGAATGCTGTCGGAGTACTCCTGTCCTGTGACCCCAAATCATAAATGGGGGAGCTCAATGCTCTCATCTCCCGGTACACGATGACGGGGAGGATATCTCTGCCGGCTACCACGCTGAGTCTCCTGACCAACGGAGCCAAACAAAGTCCACCATCTGCCGGCTACCACGCTGCTACCCTAAATGCCAACGGAGCCAAACAGAGCGGAACTGACTGCCGGCTGCCACGCTGAGTCGCCTGACCAACGGAGCCAAACAGTAGAACCGCCACACACCAGCCAGATATACAAATCCATGGGTGATGTGTGCAGTACATGTAGCTGGCGATGAGCTCAACCAAAGTAGAGCCGACAATCGCACAGCATGCAATCATGATGCATGATACTGAACATGGCAATCTCATGAATAACATGGCATGATCCATATAAATAGATACAAAGTGTGTACCACAAGAAGACGTATCAAATAGAAGGTACACAAATCGAAGAGGATATCAAATAAACCCTAGATCCAGAATATAACAGAGCATGTGGTTAGGTCACTACCTAAGGCATATGTGATCAGGTAGACAATATGCAGTGCAGAATAAATAAGCAAACAACATGTACTAATTATGTAGTGACCAACCGAAATAAACAGGTAACACAATTACTGTTATATGTTAAACATATTATCATGCATATCAAAAGACACAAGTCAAAGTACCCGCCTCCAAAAATAGAAAGATCCAATCCAACTCCGAGATACTCGTTTCGAATCAGAGCCCTGTGTAAACAAATACATTTACTTTTATTTAGCTAGAATACAATAAATAGCTAAATAAATCCTAAATATAAATTTAGAGATAAACTCTAACCCATCAATCTCAATCTACCTAAATTAAATCAAACGGTTAATTAGGGTTAAATTTCAACTCCCTAACCCTAAGATTAGGGTAAAACCCTAATCAATATACACAACCCAAACCTACTCATATTCATCCATCTAAACAATCGAATCAAAACCATATTCTAAAGCATATATAAAATGCCCTACACCTTACCTCAAGTCAACCGAATCAAGTAGGAGGAAGTGGTGATCTCCAACAGCAATTTTCCATAGCAACCAACCTACTTTTGATGCTGGAACCAAGCAAATCCGCAACAAAGCAAACCCTAATTTGGAGTCCCCTCTTTGTCTCTCTGCCGGCAACTGATGGATGAAGAAGGAACCGGCAGTAAATCTCGGGGTTAGGCCACAGAAGGAAGGAATTCAACTAGAGTAGAAGGAAGGCGACCTGTGGTGTGCCAGCGTTGCTCTGTGAAATGGCAATCTAGGGCAGAGAAGTCTCGGCACTTGGAATCCCACGGCAGAGACCAGGGCAAAGGGGCGGCCGCCTGCCGGCTGTGGTGACGGTGAGCAACTCCACAATGAGAGAGTAGGTTTCCGACGATTGGGGTCGGCGTCGGCTTCACCTCGTCGGCGGCAGAAACTAGGGCAGAGACTAGGGCTGAGGAGCGGCTGGCCGGCACTGCTCGGTCCAGAGAATCGGCCGGTGCTAGGGCTCAGGGTGGTCGACGGTGGCTAGGGCTGACGGTCGGACGTCACAGAGGCAGTGAGGAGGGGCGTCGGCGGTTAGGGCAAGGTGCGGCGGCGACGGCGGGCCGACGCTAGGGCACAGAAAGCCCTTGTGGCCGATGCTCGGCGTCGGCTGGGGAACGGCAGAGGAGAGGAGAGGAAGAAGATGGAGAACCGCCGAGTAGCCGGCGGTTAGGGCAAAGGGAGAGAGCTCGGGCGGCTGCTCGGGTGCGCGAGGGAGAAAACACAGAAAACGGCGCAGGGGAAAAATAAAAAGAAAAAGAAATTTAAAAGGAAAAGGAATAAGGAATTTATAAAAGAAACAATTCCTCGCTAAAATGGGGTAGCCTAAACAGGCTTTTCCGGACCCCATTTTATCCCCGTTAACTCGTCCGTACGAGCTCCGAAAAATTCCCGAAAAATATCCAAAAATTCCGGAAAATTCATTTATTAATATTCCCTATTTTTTTCCCCGGTATTTTACATTCTCCCCCACTAATAAAAATTTGGTCCCCAAATTTCAGTATCTACCATCAGCAAGTACTAATAACAAGTAACAATAATAAATGCTGAACGGTAAATTAAATCACATACCACAAGTGAAAAGATGGGGTATCGAGCTCGGAGCGTATCCTCGAGCTCCCAAGTAACTTCCTCATCCGAATGATGCTGCCATCCGACTTTAACCAGCCGGATAGTCTTGTTCCGCAACTGACGCTCTTTCCGGTCGAGAATCCGTACCGGAACCTCCTCATAAGTAATGTCAGGCTGAACTGGAACTGGAATATCTGTCAGCACATGCGTCGGGTCGGGCACGTATCTCACCAGCATGGATACGTGGAATACATCGTGCACGCCAATCAAGGACGGCGATACTACCAACTAGTGAGCTACTGCTCCAATCCTTTCTAAGATCTAGAAAGGTCCAATGTATCACAGAGCTAGCTTACCTCTGAGGTCAATCTCTTCACCCCTTTCTTGGGTGAAACTCGCAAAAATACCTGGTCACAAATGGAGAACTCTAAGAGTCTCCCACTCCGGTCAGCGTAACTCTTCTAGCAGTCATATGCCTCTAACATCTTCTGTCCGATAGTATGGACCACTTTGCCTCACGTTGAGCTCTATGAGGTCCCAACAACTGGGCCTCTCGGATTCTCGTCCTGATTAACGACTGAGCAACTATGGTAACAAGAATACCCTGCTCTGTCTGTCCCTGCTCCTCAATGTCTAACTCAGAGAAATCCTGAATCAAATCTGTGACCACAACTCGGTGGCAAGCTAAAGTCCCTCTAGACCTCTAGCTAAGTGCATCGGTAACCACATTAGCTTTTCCCAGGTGATAGCTAATGGTACAATCATAATCCTTCAAGAACTCCATCTATCTCCTCGGTCGAAGATTAAGCTCCTTCTGAGTGAAAATATATTTGAGACTCTTATGATCAGTGAGAATCTCAAATGTGATACCGTATAGGTACTGCCGCCAAATCTTCAGGGTAAAAATAACAGCGGCCAACTCCAGATCATGAACTGAGTATTTTCTTCTCAAGCTCCCTCAACTATTGAGAAGCATATAAGAATACTCTACCGTGCTGCACCAGAACAACACTCATACCCTGTAGAGACGCGTCGGTATAGAGGACAAATTCGTCCTCTCCTGAAGGTAAAAACCAAAAATCAAAGCAGACACTAGTCTCCGCTTCAGCTCCTAGAAGCTGGTTTTGAAATCCTCAGTCCAAGTAAACTTCACGCCTTTCATGGTCACACGTGAAAGTAGCATAGCTATGCGGAAGCAACCCTCGACGAAAGATCTATAATATCCTGCGAGTCACAAAAGACTGCGGATCTCCTACACTGATTTCGGCTGCTTCCAACGGTAACAACCTCTATCTCCTGTGGAACCACGGTACACTCCTACTGGTGACCGTGTGTACCAAACATCATAACAAAAGACAATCCAAACCAGCACTACTGATAATCACATATAGATGTTCTTGTCGAATCATCTCTAGATCTATGCAAAGGTAGTGTACGTGACTCACCGCGGATCCGTAATAGATCACAACATCGTCCACAAAGATAATGGACACCTATCCAAACATCCTCGACATACTAGGATCATCGAGTCCCTGAAAACATCTAAGGCACTGTAAGCCTATATGACAAAAAAACCAAGACACATAATGTCCATATCACAGACATTCCTATCCATAAGATCTCCAATAATAAATTGAAAAAAAAAAATATATGATCATCAATAACATAAATCACCAAAGAATAAATCCTCCAGGGTGAGAGCAACGCTCCATCACAGGAAACACCACATATGTGGGAGCAACGCTCTACCACAAGAAATCCTCAATATGTGGGAGCAACACTCCACCACAAATAATCTGAAATATGTATCTGCAATAAATATAGGAGCAATGCTCCGCTACCAGCAATCCGTGATATGTGGGAGCAACGCTCCACCACAAAACAATACCTAAGTACCCCAAGGCACCTAACTATCCAGCTAGAGACTGTACAAGATCTCTCTACCACAATTTCGCTGTGGTTATCCTAGGATATAACAACCTAGTAACTAATCAAATTCATCATCAACTCTATCAGCATCCTAGTGGGTCATCCACTGATAGGAAAATTAGTTGATGGGTTAATTCAACAAATGACATAATGCAGTCACTCCACATTCTGCATTCAGTATAAGTAGAATCATCATACTGCTACCAATGTATACACCTCGCACACATGCTCACACAACATATGTATGATCAACAAAATCCTCCAATTATTATACACCAAACATACAACTCAGGTTTATTCAGTATGATACCTCTAACAAGACATACCGAACACATGTGCAAAATCAATATAGGTATAATCGACAATACCCCTCAAACAACCTCACATGGCATATATACACCTATGCCAAGAGTATAACCAACATATACTTTCAATAAAGCATACTAAACCCAGGTGCACTCAAATATCAAACATAATCAAAAAAATAATACCTCAGATACCACACCAAACACATATGTACATATCACAACTCAGATTAAATCGACAAAATGCCTCCAACAAAACACCACCGATGTACATATACTACATCTCGGATTTAATCAACAAGATATCTTCAATAATACCTCCAGATACATACACCCAACTACATATCTATGATCCACAAGGAACCTTCAAACCATATCAGAACATGGATACATATACTACTTACAAATGGACAATCTACCACAGGACTCCTACAACCCAAAATAATCATGATATACATGCAAAATCAGTATACCAGCTCAATCAAAGAGACCAACCTTATGCTACCAACACTCATGGGTTACCGGTATATCTAAACAAAATTCATGCATATGTATCAAGCATGAATACATCAATCAAAAGCAACCCAAAATAAAACAGTCTAATCATCCATTAACAACCCTGCTATAGGTTCAAAGGAACTAGTATCGGACAAGAAAGATATACACACCGTGATATAACATTGTCAGTCAATGTCATACACTACCAAGACTATATCCAATGGAAAAAATTTTATCCTCATAAATCCAAAATGTACTCTCCCAGTAAACACTAATAACGATTTTATCCCATAAGTGTTAAGCAATTAGCTCTACACTTCCTTACATCAGCGGGGTCGCATATTCCAATGCACCCTCTAAATTATCCCACCAGGTATATACAGTCCACGGTCAAAGTTTTCATGGAATAGGATACATCGATCCTTTATAACCTATCCAAGCCGACAATGATATATGGCTAAATCAGTCCTTTCCACGCCAGTACAAAACATGTACTCAAATGTGCTATAGATACATAACTAAGCACAAATAACCTAAATGTTCAAACCTCTAAAAATAGAGTATAGCAATCCACTACTGATCAACCAACAAAACTAAATCATTCATTTACTAACTAATCAAGAATACCTTAATCCTCCACAAGCAACTAAGGTATATCCAACCACATATGTTTACGACCCAAAAGAAAAAGTCAAAATTTAAGAACATCACGACACTCTCATTTTCATCCTCAAAAACATCAGCCCACATAATATCAGATGAATAAGTCTCTATTCCCCATGAGGGCAAGTTAGTATTCAAAACATCAATCATTATTTATCCACATAGTCCAATATCAGATGAAACAAATATCAATTTTTATCATCCTATTAATTAACCACAACCAACTAGATTAATTAAAATCTCATAGGCACATTTAACCGTAAACTCTCCAACACCAACTTTATAATCTGATCACCAACCATAATCATCAAACCTGTGAATATCAACATAACACCCACTATGTTACCATCAACGACAACCCAAATATAAATCATCAAAATAGTCATCCACTAATAGATCATCAAAACAAATATCTAATAATTGATCATCAGACAACCACATAATATTTACTCTCATAAATCATTAGAAATCAACATATCACAATATCTGATCTCACAATATCCCTCAACCTCAAACCATTCTCAACAATGATCAAACATGGTAACTCCCCTAATGAACAATTTTTCATCATATCGAGTACCCTAATATCCAAAAGGTATGAGTATAAAAACTCTACTGGCTAAGTCAACAGGAGTCTGTAGGTATCATCCACTACCCAGCTAACAAAAGCAGAGGCTGGTATGTGCCTCCATCTCCTACGAGTAGTAACAGAAACTAAAACTACTAATGATATGATATGAAAAATCATCAGAGACTATAATACTTGATCTCTATTAAGGTCGACCATGCTCAATGGCTAACCCATCACATGAAATATGGCTACAACAACCAGACAAGTACTAAAGATAAAGTGCTAATACATGTCAAACTATCATATAATAAACATCATACCTATATGCCGTCTGGAGATGTTCCATCGCTGTCCAGTCCCCAACATGACCTCAGAATTTCGAACACGAAAATCATCGATAATCCATATAATCCGAAATAGAACTCCAACACATATACATAATGGAAAAATCCGTGTAATCCAAAATAACTACCCAGTTTGCCTCGCAAACTTGGGCTAAATCCAAAAATCCAGAATACCCAAAAACAGGTATCCGATAAATCACCAGAACACCGAAAGCAGGTATCATAACCCGCTCTGATACCAAATAAATTGGTATCAGATAAATCTCAAAAATCCAACACACGAAAATCCAACAAGTATCGCCAAACTTTGGCGCTCTGATACCATATCAATTGGTATCAGGTTATACCAACTATGCAAAATACGAAAACAAAGATCGTAAAAATCCAAAACACACAGCAAGTATTGTATACCTGCTCTGATACCAAATAAATTGTCACGCCCGGAGGAGTCTCTCGTCCAAGAAATTTCAAAGATCTCCCCGACGGACAATATGAAACTTTCTACATATCACATATACATCAGCCACAGGCGGCTGGAATGATAACAATAAATAAAAACAAACACCACGCAGTTTATAAAGATATTCAGCCTCTGGCTGTCACAACCACGCAGTTAATAGTAGTAATCAATAATAGTAGGACTCTGGCTCGAAATCCACCCTACTCCACTACACTCGTAAAGCTCAAATCTAACGAACTCACCTCTTCTGCCGTCCAGGCAGGCATATAGTAGAATAAAAACCAAACCATCCAAAAGACCATCAAACGGTAACAATCCGTACAATATCCATAAATAAAATCCAAAACAAAACTAAAACATAGTCTGATGGAAGAAAAACCAAAATAAAGCAAATAACAACCTAGTAGAGAGCTAGCTCTACGTGCAGATGGGGGGCCAGCGACTGGAACTGCTCCGGACAGCCTCAACCTGAAAAGATATCAACAATGAAGGCGGGGTGAGTCCAACACTCAGCAGGTACAACTGATATGCATAATAAAACAAATAACAGATAACACTAATCATGCGTACAGTTTCCTGAATATGAGGAGGATAAATGCAACTGAAATGAAATCAGAAGATAACTGTACTGACCGGATCAAAGTATAAAGGTAACAGGTCATCAGACCGAGTGAGTCATAATCCTGTATGCATGTCAATCAATGCATCCAAACAAATGCAGCATATAAGTGCAGCAATCACAAGCAAATAAAAATGCAATAAATGCATATGTCAACCCCATACTCTGAAATCAATGCTCCTGTGCAATGACAGAGTAAACGGGATGCTGTCGGAGTACTCCTGTCCTGTGACCCCAAATCATAAATGGGGGAGCTCAATGCTCTCATCTCCCGGTACACGATGACGGGGAGGATATCTCTGCCGGCTACCACGCTGAGTCTCCTGACCAACGGAGCCAAACAAAGTCCACCATCTGCCGGCTACCACGCTGCTACCCTAAATGCCAACGGAGCCAAACAGAGCGGAACTGACTGCCGGCTACCACGCTGAGTCGCCTGACCAACGGAGCCAAACAGCAGAACCGCCACACACCAGCCAGATATACAAATCCATGGGTGATGTGTGCAGTACATGTAGCTGGCGATGAGCTCAACCAAAGTAGAGCCGACAATCGCACAGCATGCAATCATGATGCATGATACTGAACATGGCAATCTCATGAATAACATGGCATGATCCATATAAATAGATACAAAGTGTGTACCACAAGAAGACGTATCAAATAGAAGGTACACAAATCGAAGAGGGTATCAAATAAACCCTAGATCCAGAATATAACAGAGCATGTGGTTAGGTCACTACCTAAGGCATATGTGATCAGGTAGATAATATGCAGTGCAGAATAAATAAACAAACAACATGTACTAATCATGTAGTGACCAACCGAAATAAACAGGTAACACAATTACTGTTATATGTTAAACATATTATCATGCATATCAAAAGACACAAGTCAAAGTACCCGCCTCCGAAAATAGAAAGATCCAATCCAACTCCGAGATACTCGTCTCGAATCAGAGCCCTGTGTAAACAAATACATTTACTTTTATTTAGCTAGAATACAATAAATAGCTAAATAAATCCTAAATATAAATTTAGAGATAAACTCTAACCCATCAATCTCAATCTACCTAAATTAAATCAAACGGTTAATTAGGGTTAAATTTCAACTCCCTAACCCTAAGATTAGGGTAAAACCCTAATCAATATACACAACCCAAACCTACTCATATTCATCCATCTAAACAATCGAATCAAAACCATATTCTAAAGCATATATAAAATGCCCTACACCTTACCTCAAGTCAACCGAATCAAGTAGGAGGAAGTGGTGATCTCCAACAGCAATTTTCCATAGCAACCAACCTACTTTTGATGCTGGAACCAAGCAAATCCGCAACAAAGCAAACCCTAATTTGGAGTCCCCTCTTTGTCTCTCTGCCGGCAACTGATGGATGAAGAAGGAACCGGCAGTAAATCTCGGGGTTAGGCCACAGAAGGAAGGAATTCAACTAGAGTAGAAGGAAGGCGACCTGTGGTGTGCCAGCGTTGCTCTGTGAAATGGCAATCTAGGGCAGAGAAGTCTCAGCACTTGGAATCCCACGGCAGAGACCAGGGCAAAGGGAGCGTTCCGACGATTGGGGTCGGCGTCGGCTTCACCTCGTCGGCGGCAGAAACTAGGGCAGAGGAGCGGCTGGCCGGCACTGCTCGGTCCAGAGAATCGGCCGGTGCTAGGGCTCAGGGTGGTCGACGGTGGCTAGGGCTGACGGTCGGACGTCACAGAGGCAGTGAGGAGGGGCGTCGGCGGTTAGGGCAAGGTGCGGCGGCGACGGCGGGCCGACGCTAGGGCACAGAAAGCCCTTGTGGCCGATGCTCGGCGTCGGCTGGGGAAGGGCAAAGGGAGAGAGCTCGGGCGGCTGCTCGGGTGCGCGAGGGAGAAAACACAGAAAACGGCGCAGGGGAAAAATAAAAAGAAAAAGAAATTTAAAAGGAAAAGGAATAAGGAATTTATAAAAGAAACAATTCCTCGCTAAAATGGGGTAGCCTAAACAGGCTTTTCCGGACCCCATTTTATCCCCGTTAACTCGTCCGTACGAGCTCCGAAAAATTCCCGAAAAATATCCAAAAATTCCGGAAAATTCATTTATTAATATTCCCTATTTTTTTTCCCGGTATTTTACACGAATTAACAGGTTTAGAAGATTGCTTAAGGTATTCGTACATGAATCATCAGATTCGATAGTCGATATCGGTATTCATGCGTGAATCAACAAAATTGATAGTTATTCACTACATCAGTGTCATTCTTGGCAAAATAAAAACCCCACTTTTAGTTTTCCACCTTCATCTGCGAGAAAAAAATTATTACATTATAATTAAGATGAAACATCTCACATAATCAATACATTAAATTATTATATTATAATTAAGATAAATCAGTTCACATAATCAATACATTAAACCACTGAACATATTTAACAAGGACAATAAGTTAACAACAAATGTAACTGTTGGGGTTGCAAAATTATAAAAATAGTCCTATATTGAAAACACACGAGAAATACCATGGATGTATAAGAAAAAAGATATTTTCATTGACATGAGACAATTTGGGTAGAGCCCAAGAGTAAAATCATGAGGGATTAGGCCTAAAGTGGGCAATATCATATTATTATGAAGATATCTAAATTCTGTTCGATCCTTCAATTGATATCAGAGCGAAGTCGCTTTTAATTGGACGAACTGCCAGAAAAAGCACGAGCCAGAGCCATGATCCAAGATCGAACCATGTGGATGAAATCTTGAACAAAGTAGGGGAGACTCTGAGCAAGTCAATGTAACCCGATACTTAAGGGTCCCTATAGTCCTTTATTTGAGGGGGGATTGTTGGGGTTGTAAGGTTGCAATATAGTTCCACATTGAAAACATATAAAAAAGATCATGAGTTTATAAGAAAAAAGATATCTCCATTAACATGAGACATTTTTGATAGAGCTCAAGAGTAAAGCCATAAGGATTTAGGTCCAAAATAGATAATATCATACTATTATGAAGATATCTAAATTATTTTCGATCATTCAGTAACATTTATATATTAAACTCAAGACAATAAAGAAACCCACATAATTAATACATTAAACTCAATGAATAGATTCTACACTTTCTAATATAATAAATACATTAAACTTCTACCTAATATATATCTTGCACCCATGCATAATTCTTCACAAACTTCTCTATTACCACTGCATCAATCTCCAGAAAATTGTTCAAAAGGAAGAAGCACCCCACCATTTTCAGCCAACAAAACATAATTAATTTGCAAGCATTCTACTTCGCATCTTGGTTGTCTAATCTACGCTTAATTTAGCATATATAATTCTTGAATTATTACAAAACTAGTTCAAATATCTGAGACAATAATACCAAACAAACAAGTAAACCAATAAAATCAAATCACATATCCGCTACAAACATAATACCTTCTCATTCGCTACTTTAATTTCAAATTGTTCTCCACCATATTGTAAAGTTCCAAAACCTCTGGCCACCCGGGATGGTGAATCACCAGCATCAACCTAAGAAAAAAAATGTGTAGAAAAAAATTAGCATACAACTCAAAACAGTGTAAACTGAATATTATTTTTAAAAAGATATTATCTTTGTATGAGCTTTTTTCTTATAGTGTCATATCAACTCCTGTGGATTTATGTAATGCTCTAGAGTCTGAATATATCATTCTTTATTATTTTTAAAAAATTAACAACGAGATAGTACCGATGTTTAAGTTGTGATATTAATTTTTAAACATTGGCATCACAAGGATACTAGTATGTTAAGATAAAGTATTGATTTTTAAAAATCAATAGCACAATGGTTGTTACATACATTCAAAGAAGAGAAAAGAGATGAAAGTGTTGGATCGTGAAAGAATGAGAGAGGAAGGGGGTGAATCTCGTAGCTTTAAGATTTTTTCTTATCTTTTGTAAACATTTAGAGTAAACAGTGGAATAAAGTAAAAAATAAAAATAAAGAGCATATCTCTTTTTTATTTGATTCGGAGCCCAGCTGACTCCTATTTCAAGTTCCACGATCGTCGATCGTTTTCGTTAAACAATCAACTAAATGATAAACTAATATTACAAATGAGAGCACAATATGTAACTAAAAGTAAAGTATACCAACAATGATAAATCTAAGTAGCGCATGTTGTCAGAAGTCTCTTAGCATCATAGTAGTTACAGCTTGCACGAGCAGAGAATGAGCACAGCAGTAAATTGAAAAGTAGGAGGTTGTCTCTAGCTTGGAGCTCGAGAGCTTCTTTTATAGGTCTCGTTCCGTCGACTGAACTAATCCATCGACTGATCACTCTATCCATCCACTAATCATCTATTCCTTCCTTATTTATGTTGACGTGATCCATTCGATCATGAAAATCTCGTTGTTCCATTGACGGATCAAGATCTTTCCATCGACTGAACATCTTTTTGCCATTTATACTCTAATTTGAATCTTGTTTAATTCTAGAAATAAACTGATCCGTCGACTAATCACCTTTATCCGTCAGTTGAACCAAAAATTCCTTTTGTATTCTATATCAAATCTTGCTATTCCGATATTCCATGGATCCATTGACTAAACACCTTTGTTCCGTCGACTGAATAACTTTTTCTACAAAATAGTGTTAGTAAATAAAAATAATAGTTATCCTGTAAAACAGAGTTAGAACATAAAACTATAGAGCAAGATTAGTGTAAATATAGTATGCATGAATTAGATAGTAATTGTTGGTGCAGGGTGCACTAGAATCAAACCTAAGTTTTGATGTTGTCTAAGGTTCAAGTTAAGTTTTGTTGTGATCTAACAAGTTGACTAAGTGTGTAGTCTGTTTACTCAACCGGGAAAGTCCTAGTTGGAGGCTAGGCAGGAAAGACTTAGCAGATCGTGGAAGCCAGGTGGCAAGTCCAAGTGGGTCGAAAGGACTCGACACTTGGCAGGGAAGCTCGATAGGTTTGGAGGACCCAATATCGAGGGAAAGTCCTGGGTGGCCAATCCAATGCTAAGAGGCAAAGTTCAAACAAATCTAGAGAACCAAGGTTTGGCAGGTAGGTTGAGGTAAGTAACTAGAGGAGCGACAGTGAGGTCGTGTTCCGGAAGGAAACAAACCCTAGGTCATTGATTCAGCTGAAAAAACCAGGAAGGTTTCCAAGTTAAGATAAAGACAGTTCTATTGTTTAATACTATGCATTATATATTACTGTGCTAACCTTTGTGTAGCAGGAATATTCTATTTAACTCTGTGTTGCAGGTTTGGCTTGATCGATCAACCGAATGTAGGGATTGGTTGACCAAACCAGCATGACTCAAACCAGATATCAGTTCAAACCAAAGCAGAGCACATTCCGATCGAAGCTTGATCGGTCGACCGAACCTTGATGATGTGGCACAGTACAGATCAATCAAAAGCAAAGATGGAAGCTAGCCAGATCGATCAACCGAAGTAGAGGACCGGTCGATCGAACGATCATCTCATTAAAGACATATTAATTTAGAATCTCAACAAACGGGGAAAACTCATCGTTTGGTCTATCGAATAATGGGATCGGTCGACTGAATCATTAAGTGTCATCAATGCTCGAAGATTAGATCTGATCGAAGCTCAACGAAGAAGGAAGGGAGCTGGTTGGTCGACTGAACCTGAGGATCAGTTGATCGAATATTGACCATTCTTATAAAAAGAAGCTCGAGGTCCGAGGCTGTGCAACGAATCGGTTCTGAGTTCATCCCTTGCAAAACTGTTGTTTGACTAGTCTACTACTCATCTCCAAGCAAGCGGCTACTCCATCCAAGAAGTATAGGCCGAGCTTCACTCTCCATCTAGTATCGGTATATTTTATTTAGCTTACTTTGTACTTCATTTCAAGTAAGATAGTAGGTTGTTACTATCTTGCTCATTTCATTGTATGAATTCCTTCTTTCCAGAGGTTTTGGAAATAAGAGTTTTAGTAGATTCTCCAAGGATGCGATCAAGGATCCTAGGCCTTGGGGTAGGAGTTGACCTAGACTCTGAACTAAGTAACCAAAATGTGTTTTACTTTTTGCTGCACTACTCGTGTTTTAAACGTTCCAAAAGAAAGAGTTTTTTAAAAAGCGATATTCACCCCCCCCCCCCTCTATCGCACTTTCTCGATCCTTCAGTAATGACTATCCTGACCTCAATTTAGAAACCTCAGTAAGTTTCTTTAGTCGAATCAGTACCTAAGGTTTGTCCCTAATGGGACACGACCTCACTTCACTACCTCTAGTAGTTTACATCAATTTACTTGTCAAACATCGGGTTCTCCAGACCTATTTAGACTTAACCGCTCAGCATTAGATCGACTGTCAAGGCTTTCACTTAACTCGATATCGGGTCCTCCAGACCTACTGAGTCCACCTGCTAGATGTCAGGTTCACTTGGCACATCTGGATTTCTTGCCTGATTTCATGTTCTGTTGAGACTTTTCTTGCCCAGCATCTGGTCCAGCTGACCTGCTAAGACATTTTAAGTTGAGCTTACTACATACTTAATCAATTTATCGAATAACAATAAGACTTAACTTGAATTTTTGACAACATCAAAATATAAATTCGATTATAGTGCTCTATGTACCAACAATTTTTCCCTTTTTGATATTTGGCAACCTACTTAAAAGTTAAGTTAAAAACATGATATTAATAAAAAAACATAACTCTCTCCCTTAAGTTAAATTTCTATTAAATTTAACATCTCTCCTCCATTAACACACATCGAAAACTGGGGTTACAATACAAGCATCAATCAAGATTAGAGTTTTGATAAAGTTTGAAAGCACTGAAGATGCTAAAATATCTAAGATATAAGTATTTGAAAAATAATATTAAAATTGATTTTGAAAAGAACTTTGAAAGACTCTAAAAATATTTTGAATGTGGATTTAAGAATTTATGAGTTTATATATATATATATATATATATATATATATATATATATATATATATTGAAACTAATAATAAATTTATAAGTTTTCAAAATCCTTCAAAAATATTTTCCATTTATTTTTCTTAAAATCTCATTGATACGGTGATAAAGATGCCCTACTTGAAAAGTGGGTCAAAGCAGTGAGAATCGACTAACATAAAGGTCAATGTCAAATGGTCAAAGTCAAACAGTCAAAGTCGAAGAGTCGGACGGACATAGAGACTGTTGACCAGGCAAGGTTGGCTGAGTGGGCTCGCAGCGTCGGTTGGACATGAAGGGCCGGCTAGACCATCCGAACGACCATCCTCCGCAACTTACAAACTAAGTTTGGGGCTAAGTACTAATTTCTGGCCCATCATCCTTACTGATCATATCTAAGGGCCAATCAGACACAGTGTGCCTCTCTAACAACATGAAGGTCATGTGAAGAACAGGTTGGTAGTAGCATCCTGCATGGCCTGGTCGAGTTGGCGATTTACTGGTTGAACGGTTGTCGGTCAGCCTACGGCGGGAGCTAGCTACCCGTTATATCAAACTCTTTTAGAAGTTTGTGCTAGAAAGGACAGAGAATATCTCACTGGTAAATCATCCTTTAGAAGCTTCCATCCTTTCAAGTCACAGAGATTGACGAGCTTGTTTAAGGAAAGATGTCAAGACACTTTATGGTATGTTCTTTCTTAGGAGAACTTTGGAAAACATGCTAATGCTTTGAGATGCATGTGTAACGCAACAGTGTCACTATCAGGGGGGGTCTTCATCTACAGGTGGAGGTATGCGATGCTTCTTATTTGCACACGTCATTTGCTATAGTTCACTACTTCCTTCTCTAAAACCGAGCACTGACTTGAGCGTCGGAGGACTGACGCTGAGGACCTCTTTCTTGGCCCGACACTAATGCTCCTCATGTTACAGGACAGCGAGGAGTTTTCATTGAGTTAGTAGCAGAGCCACGTGTCTAGCTCACCGCCTTCACCGATTTCAAAGAAGATCATATTTGGCGTCATCTATGGGAACTTCACCTACATCCAAGATATGAAGATGGAGGACGTTGGATGGCTCACCACTATGGTGTTAACCCAAGAAGAGTTAGAGATGCTGATAAAGGCCCCAACTGCAAAGATGGTGCAACAATAATAGGAAATAGTAGCCGAGTGTTGAACAACCCGGCCATGTCCGCTACTGGCCAACATGCTGAACATAGGACCTAAGTGGAGGGTCACGCCGAGCGTCAGCTGAACCACCAGCTGACGGGCACTTTCCACCAGGCACTCATTCCGTCGACCAACTTACCACTAGCGCCCAATACGCCAATCTCATACCACAGGGCATTATTTAGAATGACTTATAAGAGCATGGCTGGGTGGAAAGGACACAGGGATCGTCCTCCGAGAATGCTGCCTCTCGAGATGCTCATAAGGCCAAAGCACTCTGAACCGACAATTGTCTCGAGCGGGTAAATCTATAATTTTCTCAAGAAATTCTAGCTGATCGGTTGCCCACTCACTTTAGACCCTTTTCAATCGAGGAGTAAGGAGGATTGATTGATCCCGAGGATCATTTACTTAAGTCAATAACATAGTCACACTCCACCAGTACACCGATGGAGTCAAATGCTGAGTATTTCTCACTACATTATCTGGCTCGGTGTAAAGATGGTTCAAATGATTGCCGACCGGATTCATCCGTAGCTTCAAGGATTTCTGAGCGACATTTCTCTAACATTACGCCAACAACCGTCGATATCAGAAGATGACTGTAAATCTGTTCTCACTCAAGCAAGAATCTAAGGAGACATTACGGGCCTTCATTAAAAGATTCAACCAAGTGGCCATGAACGTCCCGTCAGCCACTCAGAAAATTCTAGTAAGTGTCTTTTCACAAGGACTTACGAATACTAATTTCTTCCAAACCCTTATTAGGAAGCCTCCCTTCGATCATCTACTTAGACAGGCTATAAAATACATCAACGTCGAGGAGACCCAGTCAGTTCGAAAGAAAGAAGTGATCCTCGAGCTGGTTGTTATTCACGAGCGTCGATCGGATAACAACAATGTGCCCCCAAAAGGGCCCTGAGTGAGCCCTTAACAGTAACATTAGGAGCCTCGACCACATGTAGTCCAACATGTGGAAGTTGAATGGATGAGATCCATCGATCCCCGACCGTGGACCCTAATGTTCTGCTCCTACCATCCCTCGGCGTCTCACAATATAAAGAACTGCTACCACTTTAGTATGATGCCCCACCGACTAGCCCCTAAAGGATATCGTCAATGATCTCCCTCTCCGACCAATTAACATCACCATCGACTGAGAGCCCAAGGTCAAGACAACATACCGGCCGAGCGAAACCAACAACAGCCCCGACAAAGAGATAAACAAAGGCCTGCCTTGACATCGACCGAGCGGCTAGTACGCCGATCAGACTGGAGGAGGAGACTCATGGTAATACTGCCCGGGGTGACATCGAAATGATAGCGGGTGGCTCGACTGACAGTGACTTCAATCAAGCCAAGAAATCACATGCGCAAAGATTGGAGATCTACGCGGTCAGATGTAGTAAGAAGAAGGCACAAGGACCAGAAATTAGTTTCGGTCCTCGAGACTTGGAGGGTGTAGAAATCGCTCATAATGATGCCTTAATCATTAAGACGGTAATCACCAAGTATAATATTCATCGAATTTTTATTGACACAGACAATTTGGTCAACATCATATTTAAGAAAGCATTCGACTAGCTGTAAATAGAAAAATCAAGCTCCAGCCCATGACAACTCCATTACACGGTTTCACTGGCAACGAGGTTCTGCTAATAAGCCATGTTCGGTTGGCCATCTCTTAGAGAAGAGCCACTCATGAGGACTTGCCACATGAATTTCATTGTGGTGGATACACCTTCGGCTTACAACGTGATACTTAGCCGACTGGAGCTGAATGAGTTCTGAGCTCTTCTCAACATTCTGCTAAAAGATCAAGTTTCCAGTAGACGACTCGATTAGATTGTGACGCGCAAATGCTACATGGAGGTGGTCAAAGCCGAATCTCAAGGCGCTCAGAAGGCTTAATGACTCGAGGTCAATGTAATTTAGGAGGCACCTCCCACTTTGGTTTATCAAGAAAAGGAGTAAGTCTAAGTTCACCCCAGCCGATGGGAGGCCACCACATACATTACGGCTGATCTGAGCTCCCGGGATTCTCTCCGGCAATAATGTAACACGAGTTGCACGTCCAACCGGATGCTCAACCAGTGAAATAAAAGAAAAGGCACTTCATCTCAGAGCAAAATCAGATCATCTGAGCAGAGGTAGAGAAGCTACTCAAGGCAAAATATATTCAAGAAGCACAGTTCCCTACCTGGCTTGCCAACCTGGTGTTGGTATCCAAATCAGGAAATAAGTGGTGGGTCTGCATCGATTTCAGAGGCCTGAACAAAGCATGCTCAAAAGATTATTACCCTCTACCATGCATCAACTAAGTAGTGGACTCTACAGCCAGATGTGAGTTGATATGTATGTTGGGCGCATATCAAGGATATCACCAAGTCCCGCTTGCCAAGGAGAATCAAGAAAAAGTCAGCTTCATCATGGCATATGACACTTTCTATTACAACATCATACAGTTTGGTTTGAAGAATGTTGGGGTCATATATCAAAGACTTATGAACATGGTGTTCCGACGATACATCGATAGAAATATGGAGGTATACATCGATGATATATTAATAAAATCCCTCCGAGCTATCGACTTATGTGCATATATCAAGGAAACATGCTAAACCTTAAAAAGATATGGAGTCAAGCTTAACTCTAACAAATGTTGTTTGGGGCTAAGAGTGGATGCTTCCTCAGCTACATCATGATCAAGCGGGGAATAGATGTCGATCCCAGCAAGGTGAAGGCACTCCAAAACATGTCATCGCCACTCAACTTGAAGGAAGCTCAATGGCTGACCGAGCGAATTACTGCTCTATCAAGATTTATCTTAAGATTGTCTAATTGGAGTCTGCCGTTCTTTAAAATTCTATGCCGAGCCACCAAGTTCTAGTGGTATGCCGAATGCGACAAGGCACGGGAGGTACTCAAAAGTTATTTATCATCTTTACCTGTACTTGCAAAGTCCATTGCCGGCGAACTGCTATGGATCTACTTGTCTTCTATTGAGCGGACTATTCAATCGACATTGGTGTGATAGGACGACAATAAACAGTAATCGATGTACTTTTTGTTGGTGCAATTTGCACTAACAGTCTAACTCAGATTTTGATGAATGATAAGTAAATTAAGTTAGGTTTTGTTGTAATATAACCACTTGATTAAGTGTGTAGGAGAAGTCCAGATAGGTCGACGGACTGATCGATTATCTGCAGGAAATCCATCTAGGTTAACGGGCCGACCGGATAGCTGGTACGAAGTCCAAATAGGTCGGCAGGCTGACCGGATATCTGACAAGAAATCCAGTTAGGTCGATGGGCCGACCGGATAACTAGTATGAAGTACAGATAGGTCGATGGGCTGGCTGGATGTCTGGCAAGTTAGTAAGTTAAGGTAGGTCACTAGAGAAGAGTGACCTTGTGAGGACGCGCCCCTATTGAGAGATAGTAGGTGTCGGTCCAGTTTAGGTTCATTTAAGATCCCTAAATTGAGACCTTGACTAGTTCCTGGTTCTGGGAGGACAAGAACAAATTACTGCTCTTTATTATTAATTATTATTGTCATAATATTTATTTTGCAGGTTATTTAGACTAACATTATTTTACAGGACAAAAGGAGCATATTGGCCTTCGGATAAATAGTGTATGAAGGCGCCTTCAAGCAGTAAAGGTGTTTTCGTACTGTGCATAGAAGGCGCCTTCCATGGCTATGGAAGGCGCCTTCCGCAGGGTGAAATTTTAGCCTCACTGCGCATAAGAGCCGGGTTGTTCAGGATCAAGTTTAACCCATTAGAGGCGCCTTCAACGGCTATGGAAGGCGCCTTCCATGCCTTATATAAGGCAGTCTCGAGAAGGCATTCAAATAACACTGATATATGAGCAACCGTGCATCCTTTTGAGCTTCCGGCTGCCCCAGGATTTTATTACGACTTTACTGCAAAACTGCTGTGCCCGACAACTACTCCGAGAGCTTTCAATCATGACCGATAGACTGTGTTGGTGCAAGCTGCACCAGACTCAAACCTGAGTTTTGATGTTGTCAAAGGTTCAAGTTAAGTCTTGTTATGATCTAACAAGTTGACTGAGTGTGCAGGATGTTTACTCAACCGGGAAAGTCCTAGCTGGAGGCTAGGCAGAGAAATCTTAGCAGGTCGTGGAACCCAGGTGCAAGTCCAAGTGGGTCGAGGCTTGGCAGAGTGATCGAGAGGTCTGGAGGACCGAAGATCGAAGGAAAAGTCTTGGGGAGTCGATCAAGGCTGAGTGAAAAGTCCAAACTAGATCTGGAGGATCAAAGTTTGGCAGGTAGGTTGAGGTAAACAAACTGGAGGAGCGACAGTGAGGTCGGGTTCCCGAAGGGAACAACCTTAGGTCGTTGATCCAACTGAAGAAACCGGGAAGGTTTCCAAGTTGAGATCAAGAACAGTTCTACTGTTCTTTTATTTCTCATTATTATACTATTATGCTAATATCTGTGTTGCAGGTTGTTTTGGTCTAACATCTGTGTTGCAGGTTATCTTTAACACTGTGTTGCAGGTTAAGTTGGATCGGTCGACCGAACCAGAGGATCGGTCGACCGAACCAAGTAAGATCAGCACATAAGTCAGTCCAGATCAGAACTGAGCCAGAATCGGATCAAAGCCTGATCGGTCGACCGAACAGTAAGATCGGTCGACCGAACCTAGTGACTCAGCTAAGCCAGTTTGTCAGCACCGATCAACAAGGAAAGGAAAGAAGGGTTGATCGGTCGACCGAACCCAGACATCGGTCGACCGATCTAATCAACATTAAAGCTGCATTAAATCAAGATCACGGCAGATTCTGACGAACGCTTGTTCGGTCGACCGAAAAAGGGGGTTCGGTCGACCGAACCATTAAAAACCAGTAAATGCAAAAGATTGAGCCAGCTTCGAACTTCAGCTAGGAAGGAAGGGAGCGGGTTCGGTCGACCGAACAGAGGGATCGGTCGACCGAACCTCCAGTACACCTATAAATTCAGACTCGAAGACAGAGGCCAATAGAACAATTTTTCTGATCTATTCAAGTGCCTGTCTGCAAGCTTGTCGTGCTACGAATTCTCATCAGTCCTGCAAAGCTACTCCATCCGACCGAGCTTCGACTTTAAAATTCCATTGTCGGTATATTTCTTTTTGTATTGTACTTAATTCTATAAGATAGTAGAGTGTTACTATCTTACATCCTTGTAACTGTACGATCCACTTCTCTCCGAAGGTTTTGGAAAGAAGTGTTATAGTGGTTTGCCCATCGGTACGGTTAAGGACCGCGGGCCTTCGAGTAGGAGTCGAGCTAGGCTCCGAACGAAGTAAATAAACATGTCTCTTTCTTTACGTTCCGCTGCACATTCTGATTTGAAAAGGAAAAGAAAAGTTTTAAAACAAGTGATATTCCCCCCCCCCCCCCTCTATCGCTTCAAACGATCTATCAGACTGACACCGACACACGAGTGCTCCTACTTCTATTTCTAAAAGTGTCGGTAACATTTCATTTGTGTAGCTAATTACTGCAAAAGGACAAGTGCAGTGTGTTGCACTTGTTCGAACTTTCATTGTACTCGATTTCCTCTTCCAGAGGTACCAGAAGAAGTTTTTAGTGGATTACCCATCTATAGGTCCGTGGGACCTGAGTCTTGGAGTAGGAGTCGCCGAAGGCTCCGAACCAAGTAAACTGCTTGTGTCTTTCTCGTGTTTTTTTAATTTCGATTTCATATGTACTTTCTGTTGCGCATACTTGTGATTTTAAAACCGGCAAAATGAGTTTTTTGAAAACCATGTGATTCACCCCCCTCCCCTCTCACGTGCGATTGATCCAACACTTTTTAAGCTATTTATTAAAAGATGTCGAATGCCACTACACCTATCTCGAGAAGTTAGCGTACAGGTTGGTCTTAGCTGCTTGGAGATTACGTCCTTATTTTCTTTCTCATCCTATCATTATATTAACTAGCAGCACATTAGGTCGAGTTCTCCTCAACCCTGAGGCATCCAGATGGCTAATTAAATGGATAATAGAATTAAGTGAATTTGATATATAGTGCTAGCCTAGATTGACCATTAAAGTGCAAGCCTTAGTCGATTTTGTGATGGAAATACATAACCTCAAGCTAGATGAAACTTGGAGAGTCTATGTGGATGGATTATCCACTCGACAGGGTAGTAGAGTGGGGATACTCTTGATATCACCACGTAAAGATAGGATGCAGCTATCCATTTGGCTAAACTATCGAGCCACCAATAATGAGGCAAAGTATGAAGCTCTGATCGTCGATCTGCAGGTAGCTAAGCATGTGGGAGTGACCCAGATTTTTATCTACTCTGATTCACAACTTGCGGCCTAACATCTCTTAGGCAACTTCGAAATAAATAATGCGAGGTTGAAATTATATACTAAGGCATTTAACTGGCTAAAGACAAGATTCCAAAAGGTAACATTGCATAAGATTCCTTAGGTGGACAATCAGTACCCAGATGAGCTGGCCAAGCTAGCTAGTTCTTTAAGCCAGGTGGCATTAGACAAGCCAATTAAGCATGTATTATTGGTAGCTTACATCGAAAGACTTGCTGAAGTAGAAGCGCAAAGTGATTGAAGGACACACTTGATAGAATTCCTCCGATCGGGAAATATGCCCGCAGATCGGGAACAAGCTCAGTTGATGAAAAAGTGAGTCGGTCGATTCACACTTATAGGGGATCATTTATACAAGAGAGTCTTTTTTAGGTCATTGCTTAAATGTGTCAGATCAGAAGACGCCCAATATATTTTGTAAGAAGTACACCAAGGTTTCTGTGATAGTCATCCAAGCGGCCATTCACTAGCCTGGAAGATCTTGTTAGCTAGATATTTTTGGTCGACCCTACAAGCAGATACGGCTCGGACAATGGCTACTTGCTTATCATGTCAAAGACACTAAAACATACCGCACCGGCCTATTGAAGAACTGAAAACATCAATTGTCTCTTACCCGTTGGGGCATGGATATTATGGGATCTTTTCCCATGGTAACTAGTCAAAGAAAATTCCTCCTCGTTGTCATGGATTACTTCTCCAAGTAGGTGAAAGCCTAGCCGCTCGCTAAGATAACCAAGCAAATAATTATCAAGTTTTTATAGCAAAATATTGTGTGTCAGTTCGATGTTCCTCACAGTCTCATTTCTGATAATGGAAGGTAATTTCAAAGACGTAGGCTTAAAGAATGGTGTGTCAGCTATGGCATTCTGTAGACCTTCAATTTAGTGGCCTATTCCTAGAGCAATAGCTAAGCCGAGGTCACCAATAGAAAGATTATCAGAGGACTTAGAACCCGACTCGACCACCTTGGAGGAAGTTGGGTTGACGAACTAATGAGTGTGCTATGGGCGTATCGCACCACACCCCAAGAAGCCACCGACATAACCCCGTTCCACTTGGTGTATGAAGAAGAAGCAGTAGTGTTGGTGGAGATAGCCGTTGAATCCGATCAGAGATAGCTGCATGACGAAGAAATTTTTGAGCAGCGGCTTATGGGGTTGGACTTAGTGTTGGAGCAATCTGGGTACCCTAGGTTTTGATGTTTGGGCAAAGGATTAAGTTAGGTTTATTATTGTATTTGATATGCAGTATGAGTATGCAGGATACAGGTACAACAAGGAAAGTCCAAGGGTGATCTTGGCAAAGGAAGAAAGTCCAAGGATGAGTCTTGGCGGTGTAAGTCCAAACATGTAGTTTTGGCAACGTAAGTCTAAGTGTGACTTGGCAATTGATGAAGTCCCGGAGGCACGACCTCTTGGCAAAAGACGACCCGACAATAATGACAAGGCCGATGGAAGCTCCAGAAGGCAAGACGTGAAGGATGGGGAGGCATCCGAGGGACGCAAGGTTAATGGAGGAGGCTAGAAGGCTAGGTCTAGGTTGGTCGGGCGAGGACGAGTGCTGAGTGAATGTACTCGGGGGTTAAATCCAAGGATTAGGGGGTTACTGTAGTGTTACTGTAACAGTACTGTAGGGTTATTACAATAATACTGTAGCAGTACTATAGTGATATTGTAGCAGTATTGTAATGTCACTGTAGCAGTACAGTAGCGTTATTGTATCAGTATTGTAGCAGTACTGTAGCAGTCGACTAGTGTTTTCATCAGTCGACTGGTGCGGTCGACTGGGAGCGAACAAAATATTTTTGTTCGTTCGGTTAGTGTGGAGTAGTCAACTGATGGAAGTATCAGTTGACTAGTATCGAGTCGTTGGGTTGTAACGGTCGAATCTCCACAGAGGACAGTTAACTGATGATTTTGGCAGTCGACTGGTAGGCGGAGTTTTTCAACTCGTGGCCTATATAACCAAGCATTGGAAGTTTAGTTAAGGTTGACGAAATAGACTTGATTAAACCCTATTAAAGTCTTCCAAGCCCTCATGTGATCGGTGTGCTTGTATTCAAGTGTTTGTGGCGAGGTTTATCCACCGACAAGGAGCTTGAGCTAGTCGGAGGTTTTCAGGGGAGTCATCCACTGATGGATCAGGATCGTCCACCTTACAGATAACCGTGGAGTAGGAGTAAGTGATCTCCGAACCATGTTACATAAACGCGTTAGAGGTTTGATTGTCTTGGTTATTACCTTTAGGTTTAGCATTCTATTTGTTAGATTTATTTTTATATTTTCGCTGTGCACTAACATTATAGGAAGCGATCGATTTGTGTGAGACGCTATTCACCCCCCTCTAGTGGACGTCAAGGTCCCAACACTTAGTAGAAGAAATTAGAGATAAAGCAACCGCTCGGCCAATAGCGTATAGAATGAAGTGAAATTACAATCGGAGAGTTATTCCAAGATCTTTCCAAGTCGACGACTTAATATGGAAGAGAATCAAACCGGTCGATGATGTCAACAAGTTAGAGGCTCTATTGGGGCAGACCATATAAAGTGATACAGAATCTCAGTTCAGGACCTTATTATTTGTAGAATAAAAGTGGAAGAAACTTGGACTGACCATAGAGCGCACACCATCTGTAGCTCTATCGGGCCAGATAGTAAGTTTACGCTAAATTTATGTAAATTATAAAAAATATTTATTCTATGAAAGCAGGAATGTTTAAGTAAAAAATAATTAAGTGTCCCAAACTCTCATGTCGTTATGTCGAGTTATAAGCAAGCTTAGCTCTCGTGCCAAGTGTCTCAGACTCTTGCACTGTTCAGCTAAGTTACAAGCGAGCTTAGCTTTGGCCCCAAGTGTCCCAGACTCTTGCGCCGTTCGACCAAGTTATAAGTGAGCTTAGCTCTCGCACCAAGTGTCCTAGAGTCTCGCGTTGTTCAACCGAGTTATAAGTGAGCTTAGCTCTCATGTCAAGTGTCCCAGACTCTCACGTCGTTTGGCTGATTTATAAGTGAGCTTAGCTCTTTCACCAAGTGTCCCAGACTCTCGCACCATTCGGGCAAGTTATAAGTGAGCATGCTCTCATGCCTAAGTGTCCCAAACTAATGTGTCATTCGGCCAAGTTATAAGCGAGCTTAGCTCTCGAGACAAGTGTCCCAGACTCTCGCGTTGTTCGGCCATGTTATAAGAGAGCTTAGCTCTCACGCCAAGTGTCCCAAACTCTCATGCCATTTAGCCGAGTTATAAGCAAGCTTAGCTCTCGTGCCAAGTGCCCCAAACTCTCGCACCCTTTGGCTGAGTTATAAGCCAACTTAGCTCTTGCGCCAAGTGTCCCAGACTCTTGTGCTATTCGGACGAGTTATAAATGAGCATGCTCTCATACTTAAGTGAGCCGATTGTCCATCTCATAAAAAGCCTATTCAATGACCAAGTCTTAGGGAGTCAAGCTAAGCAGTTGAGTTACAAGTAAACTTGTTCTCGTTGTTAAGTGTGGAAACTCTCCTAGAAACCAAAAGATTGCTACCGTAGAAGCTCTTTATAGTATTGCTTGAGTAGATCGAGAAAGCTAAGTCTCAGAGAATAAAAGAAGTAAACTATAAATTAGTGCATCCACAGAATGAGAGCTCTAAAATGTAGAACAGGAATGTGTTGCATCAAACTTAGAAGATTTTTACAGAGTTACTTGACTGCTGCAAGAAACTATTAATAAACTTAATGAAACACTACGCAAGGTTTGCAATCACATCATCTAGGAGCACCTCCAAAATCTTCTACCTTTTGATAAAGGTTGGAGGAATCTCAACGGAGAGATAGCCACCCTCCTTTAGCTGTTTGATTGTCCCATCAATACCATAGCCAAATAGCTTGATGGTTCAGTCAATCAGTAGCTGATTAAAATCTCTTGAGCAGAGATACTCCACCCTGTGAGCTTCCAGCCAGCTAGGCTCCTCCTCCTTGAATTTAGCAACTTCGACCCTTAATGATTGCAGTTCAGTGTCTTTTAGGTCAATTATCCTTCGTCGCTTGCCGAGCTAGAGTTCGTGGCTCGCCTGCTCTGCAGTACGACCAACTTGCTCCATGGCCAGAGTCACCTCGGTCTCCTCCAATTTCTTTGCTAAGACCCGAGCCTCCTTGTTCTTGATGTTCAAGTCTTCGATGACCCTGACCTTCTGGGTGTTTGCCGAGCTGATCTTTGCTTCAAAATTATGGGCTTGTTTCCTCAGCTTCTCCAGCTCGATGAGTTGATCATGGTTTTTGTTCTTCTCCATGATCAATGCCTGCTCGGGACTAAGGAGCTGGTCGGACTGCTTCTCCAAGTCCTCCTTCAATTGGGTGGCCTCTGCAGTTAAGCATTCGATCAAGGACTGGGAAGCGCCCACATCCCCGATCGGGGTTTGCGCCTGCTTGAGCTCATGGTCTAATTAGGTTAGCCTTTGGTAGATAGCAATGTTTTCCACCCAAAATTGGTACATAAAGACATTGATTAGGTCGAGCTGAGCAGAAAATATAATTATTTGAAATATTACACGAACTTACCCCCACAAAATTTTGGTTGAATCGATTGGCCAACTCATCAGGGGGAATGGTCATCACCTTGGTTCTGGCTTCCGCCCAGGTTTGGGCCAAGGGACCCTGAATCCTTATCTTATGCTCAAGGGCGTGTGACTTCTCTGATTGGGGTAACGCCACTCGTCGGTTGACAATGTAAGGATGGCTATTATATGCCTGTGTGAACTAAAGACGATTGGCTTTGAGTTGACCTTGCCCTTAGATTTTGACATTAGAGTAGAGTGGATGGTGGAGAAAGGGGTCGCAGGGTCTGCTGACGTAGGCAGAAGATAAGATAGAGGTTGTACGATGATTGCACCGGATGGCAGCTCAGAGAGGGAAGGCGTCTGGTCGGAGGATGGGGGAGTTGGTCCGCTAGTTGCTCTCTCGGGGGCGGCAGAAGTGGAGCTCTCTCCCTGCTCAGATGGTGGTCATTGTGTAGGCATGGCAGTAGAGGTTTGGGGGGCAAAAGTTGCCAAGCGGACAGCAGCTTTTGTTTGGAGTCTTTTGCAGTGTTGGCACTGAACCAAGGGCTCGGCAGAGGTCGTTGACTCTAAAGGCACCGCTATGGGCACCAAGGAAGGCCGCTCGGGAGGTAGCTCTCCAATGTTGGTAGCAGTGTCACTCCCTGCTACTCTGCTCGCTTCTCCTTCACCAGTTTATGCTTCTGAGGTCCCGACCGGCAATAGTCCATAGCTCTCCAACTTAGCAACTCCACAAGCTTCTGGATCTCCATCAGTTAACTTAGTGGAGTCATTAAGTAAAGCCTTGAATATCACTTTAGCTACAAAAGAAAAGAAAAAAATTAGTTAGATCCAAAAACAGGGGAAGGAAAAGTTGCACACCAAAAGTGCAAGGCAGTTGGGTGCGAACAAGACTAAGCCCGAATATATACAAACACCTTCCAACAGCAGCTTGTGCATGTGATATTTTAGGCCAGCTAGCTACACCGCTGCTTGGATGTAGGTGGCTCCCACTGATATCTTCCCAACTAGAGGGAGTTGGGTAGCTGCATTTGTCAGCCGATCGGAAAGGCAGTCCGGCCAGAAAGTTGGATGTAGAAATATTGGGATTTCTCGCCCTTGTTGGAGGAGGGCATCTTATCAAAATACACGATGTTGACTTGAGCTTAGAAGCGGAAGACGCCCGGTTCGGATTTCTTAGGATAATAAAAATAGTGAAAAATACAAAAATTAAGAGGAATCCTATACAAATAGAACAATATTATCACTTTGCACAGTAGCCTAAAGGCGTTGGGTACTAGTTGATGTAGCAAAATGTGAAAGTATCTACAAACTTTGGAGAAAAATGGGTGGATTGGGAAATGGAGGCCAACATAAAGTTGGTCCTTAAGAAAGTTAGGAAGCCCTCAGGAGTGGTGTGGGGACGGTCAAAGGCAGAAGAAATGATGAGTTTATGGTCGAAGGAAATATGATATATGAGGTTTATCTAATCAATCTCGTCGCCATTGAAGTCCGACAAGGTGGAGGTGTACCATAGGCCTAGTACGGCAGCAAGTAGAGAAAGAGAGTGTGATATACGGAGGAGAAGACGAAAGATGAAAATCGAAAATTGAAAGTGGAAAGGAGAAGGAACTTACTGGACATGAATCACCGACGATGAGAAACAAAGAGCAAAGGAACAAACGAAAATGAAGACGAAGGCAACACAGTACGAGGAGAAACGAAGGCCTTAAAAACTCTGTCGTCGATTATTTAGAGTCATCCAATCAAGGGTTTAGTAAAACGAGACTTAATGTGGGCTATCAAAATTTAAAAAATAGCTATCGCATCGAATCCCAATAGTCGTTTGTCACATCGAACATTAGGCGGTACGAAAGTGTGACACATGGTAGTCAATTATAAGTGGCATTAATAAGGAATGGAAATGATCAACAGGCGCATGATGAAAAAGTATGTAGGATCGAAAAGAATTTAGATATCTCCACAATGATATGATATTGTCCACTTTAGGCCTAAGCCTCATGATTTTGCTCTTGTGCTCTACTCGAAAGACCTCATTCTAATGGAGATATCTTTTCTCTTATAAACTCATGATCTTTCCCATGTGTTTTCAACGTAGGACTATGTTTGCAACCTTACAACCCCAACAATCCCCCCCTCAAACAAAGGACCATAGGTTTCCCACGTCCGATCCTTGACCCACCAGATCTTCCTGCCCCTCGGTCCACCTGACCTGCTAGGATTTCCTTGCCTAGTCGCAACTAGGACTTCTTGCCTGGTGTCTGGTCCTCTTGATCCGAACATAGGAGCTCTCACTTTCTTTGCTCGAGGTCAATATTGTACTCACATGGTTCAATCAGACCATAGCTCTTGTGTACAGTCGGCGATTAAACCTTCTGCAGTCCGAGCTCTAATACAGGATCGAAAAATATTTAGATATCTCCACAATGGTATGATATTGTCCACTTTGGGCCTAAACCCTCATGATTTTACTCTTGGGCTCTATCCAAAAGGTCTCATTCCAATGAAAATATTTTTTCTCTTATAAACCCATGATCTTTCCTATGTGTTTTCAATGCGAGACTATGTTTGTAATCTTGCAACCCCAACAAAGCATGCTCGACATGTTTTGTATTAATGGCAAAGGATTTGAGTGATTTCTAAAAAATCACTCAAATTCTCAGGATGACATTAGTAGAAATTAAAAGACACTATGAATATGGGAAGTAGCACGGGAAAAAGAGGAGAAAAGAGATAACAAACAGCTAAGTATCACTAACATTTGATCTGAGCGACATCAACCTCGGAGTCGCCCGACCGAGAAGAAAAGAGTTCCCTTAGGATTTGTAAATATGAGTAATAATCATTTAAGTTTAGCGGCAGACCAGACAGCAAAGTGCCCAATCGAAAAGGAGAGTTGCAAAAAATGCTAAGTGTCTAGTTTGTCGGAATTGTAGCCTCCTTCGACTAGACTTGAGGGGAAGACATGTGAAACAGTGATAAAGATAAGCTCCCGAAAAGTGGGTTCAAGCAACGAGGACCAGTTAATGTGGAGGTCAAAGTCAAATGGTCAAATTCATAAAGTTGGACGGACATAGAGACTGCTGACAATACAAGATTGGTCGAGCGGGCTCGCAACACCAGTCGAACATGAAGGGTCGGCTAGACCATCTAAAAAGGTCATCCTCCGCAACTTGCAGATGAAGTTTAGATCTAAGTACTAATTTACTCGTCCCATCGTCCTTACCAATCAGATCTAAGGGTTGATCTGACACAACACGCCTCTCTAACAACATAAAGGTCGAGTGAACAACAGATCGGTAGCTGCATTCTGCATGGCCTAACCGAGCTGGCGATTTATCGACCGAGAGGCTACTGGTTGGCCTACGGCAGGACCCAGCTACATGTTATATCATACTCTTTTGGAAGTTTATGCCGAAAAAGACAGAGAATATTCCAACGGCAAATTATCCTTTGGAAGCTTCCAACCTATCAAGTCACAGAGATTGACAGGTTTGTTTAAGGAAAGGTGCTAGGGGCACTTTATGACTTGTCATTTCTTAGGAAAAGCTCTGGGAAATGTGCTAATGCTTTGAGATGCGTACATAATACAACAGTGACACTATAAAAGGGGATCTTCATCTACCAGCGGAAGTATGCGATGCTTCTTTTTTGCACACGTCTTTTGTTACAGTTCACTACTTCCTTCTTTAAAATTGAGTACTAACTTGAGTATCGGTGGGTTAATGCTAGGGATCCCTTCCCTGATCCGGTACTAACACTCCTAGTGTTGCAGGACAACGCAAAGTCTTCATTGAGTCAGTAGCAAAGCCACATGTCTAGCTCACCGCCTTCACCGATTTCGAACAAGATCACTCACCTATTCTAGATTTTCAAATATGGTAACCATATGGTTGTGTGAAATGATTTTCTAAAATTTTATTTATTAAGATTCTTCATTTGATTTTTGATTGAATTCATCAATTAATTTTTGAATTAAAATGTTGATTAATTTTGGGTTACTCAATTTGTTAAGATTAAATTCAAAATTGATTTCAAATTGAAATTTAAAATTAATTATGAATTAATTTGAATTAATTTAAGTTAAACTTAATTAATTAGATCAAGATAAAATTAAACTTAATTTTGGATTAATTAAGTTAAAAGTAATTTTGGATTAAATTTATTAATTGAGTTTAAGTTAATTTTGGGTTAAATTAGATTTATTGAAATTATTAAGTTCACTTAACTTGGATTAATTTCGTATTAAATTAAATAATTTCTGAATTAATTAAGTTGATTAAGTTGAGAATTAGATTTTGATTAATTTGAATTTTGGATTAATTAGATTTATAAAGTTAAATTGATTAGATTAAGATTAATTAAGTTAACATTGTTAATTAATTTTGAATTAAATAAGAATTAATGGTTTAGTTATTGTTCAAAATAAATAAATAGTGTTTATTGAATTATTTAGTTCCTGATTTATTTTGGATTAATTTAATTTATATTGAATTTAAGATTAATTAATTTAGAATTATTAAGGTTAATTATTAAAGTTAATTAATTAATTTTGGATTAATTTAAAATTAATTAAGTTAATTTTTTTAAATTAATTAATTTAATTACTTTGGGTTAAGTTAAACTTAATTAATTTCAAATTAATTTAGGATTAGTAATTAATTATGAATTTATTAATTAAGAATAATTGATTCATTAACTTATATTAGATTAATTGATTAAGTTAATTAATTAAATTTAACTTTAATTGTTAACTTTACATTTAAATAATTTGTTTAATTAAGGGTTAACTGATTAAATTGAATTAAGTTAGTTTAGTTGATTTTATTAGAGTTTAAATGAATTAGGATTAATATAAACTTAATGGATTAGTTTGCATAGTTAATAATCAATTGAGTATAGACATAGCCGTACCTGTGTTCGACGAGACCTGAAGCGCATATTAAAAAATGACTCTTTTACTACGATAACTAATAATAAAATTCAATTTACAAATAACATATATACTAAATATATAAATAAACTAAAAAAAATATATTACATCAATAAAAAGTTAATAAATATTTAAAATAATTATATAAACACTACTCGTCTAGATGTTTTAAAGATAAAAAAAATTATTAAATCTGTATAATTCAATTGTCGAACACTTTATTTCTCAATCGATAATATTGATAGTCCATTTAGTGTATCCTGTAATACTAAGAGCAATGTAGTGGTCGCAAGCAATAACAAGGCGATAAGCAGTGCCCACCATGCAATTAGGTCGCAGTTGCCACAAGCAATTGAGATAGCGTGCGACAACCCCGTGCTACGTAATTAGGTCACACGAGCAAAGGCCAACCATCAGCCCGCGACGAGTAAGATAACCACTGCGAGAATCAATGTGATTAGGTCGCACAAATGATCCTTGTTGCACAATTAGGTTACAATTAGTGTCACGTGTTGCAAGACGAAGAAGATGATCGAAGAAGAAGATTATGATGACCTTTTATTTGGTAGATCCATGCCTTGGTAGAAAGAATATTGTAGAAAAAATCGCATGCAAAGAAGAGCAACACCAGCGAAGAAATTACGTGTAAAGAAGAGTCATACGTCGGTGTATGCCTCGGAGCCATGAGAATAGGTTTAACGACCATTTAAGATCCATGCCTCTCATTTTTTTTAGTATAATTAAAAAAAATGGGCCCTTCATTGAGCTGGGCCCTAAGGCGATTGCCTCTCTGGTCTTATGGAAGTTACGGTTGTCTTATGGAAGTTACGGCTATGAGTATAAATTAAACTTTCAAACTATAAAGTTAAGTTGATAATTAAGTTTTATTTTATGTACGTAATCAGATTTTGAATTAAACTAATTATGAATTATTAATTAAATTAAATTGTTTTAAGTTTTGATTAAATTAAAGTTCTTGTTTTGGATTATTAATAAATTTGTTTATTAATAAATTTTTGGATTAAAATAAAGTTGATAAATTATTTTCATAATTAACTTCAGATTATTGAATTATTTAAGTTAAACATTAAGGATAAATTAAGATTAGTTTCGAATTGATTAATTTAAGTGGTTGATTAATTAATCTAGGATCAAGTAATTTATTAATTAATTAATTTCAAATTGTTTAATGTAAATTTAGTTTAGTTGATTTTTAAAATTTAGTTTAGTTTAGTTAAGTGATAATTTTAACTGATGTTGGTTTCAGACTTAACTTTGGGTCAATCAAGTAAGGTTCTTAAGAATAAGTTTTTAGTTAGTGGCGAGACATTTGACCTTCTTAAATATCACGGTAGATCACTTTTTTAATACTTCTCGAAATAGTCTTACCCAAAGAACTTAATACTAAGTCTTAGTTCAACTAGTTTAGAATAGATAGAGGCAACTTCAGTTAATTGTACTAGATTAAATACATATAATTAGGGCTATAAATGAATCAAGCGTTCATGATCAAGCTTGGTGTTCAGCTTGATAAGAGTTTGTTTATGTTCGTTCAATATACATAATGTAAAATACCGAAAAATGGTGAATAATGGTAAGGGAATTTTTCAGAATTTCTAGGAATTTTTTCGAAATTTTTCGAAACTTGTATGGATGAGTTTACGGGGATAAAAAAATGGGGCCCGGGAAAGCCTATTTAGGTTATCCCATTTAAATGAGGAAAAGTTGAATTTTAATATTCTTTTTCTTTACTTTTCCTCTCCTTCCCCGTTACTGCAGCTGACCCATACCTTCCGCCCCTACATTGCAGTTTCTTCTTTCCCAAACTATCCGCCGAATCTTCCCAACCCGAAATCTCCTCTTCACCTCCCCGACATCGGAGCCCACTTCTTTTCTTCTACTTCGCCGACAGCCACTCTTCACCGTGCCCTAGTTCTTCTTTTTTTTCATGCCGAGTCGCGCACCTTCTCCACCCGACGCGGAGCATCTCAACGCCGCCGACCCTGCCTGTGCCCTAACGCCGACACCTCCTGGCACAGTCAATGCCATCCCTCTCCCTCTCACGGCGTGGAGCCCTCTCCTCTTCCGATCTTCAACCGCCACAGCCTCCCCCTCGATTTTTTTCGACAGTCGAATTTACTTGCTCCGGCTGCACTTGGGGTCTCCTTCAGGCAGATGTGAATCTGGATTGGGGGTGAAGATTGCAAGGTATTGGATTAATAGGATTTGACTTCATGATTTGTAATGGAATTGTAAACTATATGATGGGTATTTGACCTACACAGCAGGATTTGGGAATTTTAGTGTTGGATTTAGAGGTTAGCGGCTCCACCTAGCTCTGGGCATCATTCTAGCAGCAACTTCTCCGGCTGTGATTTAACAGAGGAGGGAAAATTAGGTAAGTTTTAGAAGTGATTTCAATTGTACATTGGAGTTGGTTTGTTAATTGATGATGGTGTTATGTTTGGTGGTGGAAAATAATTTCTAAATATGAGTGTGGATTGGAGGAAATGGTTGTGTTGATTTGAGGTGCTAGATTTACTGAGAAACAGATTTAATGGAGGGATAAATCAGATTTAATTGATGATTAATTGTGTTTGTTTATAGGAGGAGTGTATCCTTGTTGTAGTTACACATAAAATGAAAATTTGGAATAGTTAGGGTTTCTGGTAAATAAGGATTTTGGGTTTAGCTATTTTATTTACAAATGAAACTTGTCTAAACCGTACGATTTATTACAGGATTCGGATTCAGGATGAGCACTTCGACATAGAGGTTGATTAGCTCGATCTATATTTGAGGCGGGTACCTCTTGACTTATCTTTTATGATATTGTTAGTTGGATATGCATAGTATTTTATAGCTACAAGCAATGATCATGATTGTCTTTGGTATGTCACGGTTTGATACCCATAGCATGTTCTGTTTTGTCGCTTGTTATGTATCCATGTTTATACCTTGTGATTATTGCCATGAGTACCTTAGTTCCTAGAGTAAGTGACATACCATACTTTACTGAGTTTAGAACTAGATTCTGGATTTTTATTATCTGGCATGTGTACCTATATTTTTATATCATATCTGATCTGTGTACCTAGACCATTTTTTTATCCATGTATATTGATGGTACATATTTTATGGAGGTGGATATGTTCAGGATCTAGGATTTTTGATTCCTTATCTGACCGGTGTACCTAGACCATTGATTAGGTCAATTTATTCTAGGGTACACATTTTATATATATGGATTGGTACAGGATATTGTCATGCACCATTCGCATGATTGCATGCTGTGCGATTGTCGACTCCATTATTGTTGAGCACATCGCCAGTTACATGTATCTGCACACATGACCACTCATGGGTTAGTGGTATATTCAGGCAGGGTGTGTTGCAGCAGGTGCTCTGTCAAGGGTTCCGTTGGTTCACTCATGGGTTAGTTGACGTAGCGTTGTAGTAGGACAGAGATCCCTCCCCGTCATCGTGTACCGGGAGATGAGAGCATTGAGCTCCCCCATTTATGATTTGGGGTAGGAGGATAGGTGTACTCCGACGGCATTCCGTCCACTCGGTCACTCATCAGGAGCAGTGACTTCAGAGTGCACGGTTGTCACAGCCCTACCCACTCGGTCTCACCATCATGTGTGAGACGGCTGACTGGAGAGTAGGGGTGACCAGGACATGTCATTGGCATCATACGCATTGATGCATTTATTGCTTGTGCTTGCTGCATTTATTTGCTGCATTTGGTTGGATGCATTTGTTTGACATGCATACATGATTTATGACACTCTTGGTTTGATGACCTTTTGTTCTGGATAGGAGTTCCTGGTGAGTACAGCTTCCTCAGTTACCTTTCAGTTTTGCATTTTTCCTATATATGATTAGGAAGTTGTATTCCATGTTTATTGTTGTTGGATATATCTTACTAGACATGTCTATTGGTATTCGCTGAGTTGTTAAACTCACCCCCGTTGACACTATATTTTTTAGGTATCAGATTCTTATGGTCGCTTGAGAGTATCCTGGCTATCGGTTCCCATGTCACATCAGAAGACTATAGTTTCCGTTAAGTTTTATTTGTTTTATGTATCAGTGTGTTTAGCTCTGTACTCCGATTTTGCTTCTGGAGCGTTGATGTTGTTATGTGATATTTTGTATTGGTTGTTGGTTGTGTAAGCCTAGCCGGCTAGCAGTTTGTGATTTGGTTTGTATTTGGTTTCTGTCAATTTTCCGTTGTGTTTTGGTTTTGGTACAGCCGAGTGGGCTGCTTTACATATAACTGCGTGGTTGTGTGTATATTCCAGTCGCCTGTGGCTGATGTACATTATGTCTGTAGAAATGCTTCAAATTATCACCCGTACAGGGGAGGTGATGTCGAAATTTCTTCGGATAGAGACTCCCCCGGGGCGTGACACATAAGATTAATTAAACAAACAAACTTGAACAGCTCGTTAAGTTAAACAAACAAGCTTGAACACATATGTGTTCAGTTCGTTAACGTTCGTGAACACTATTCATGAACCATATTTATTAATAAAACACTTTTTAATATGCTAAATAAATAATAAAATAAAATAAAATAAATTTAAATTATCAGTCTTAATAATTAATCAAACAATTAAAAGTTTCAAACAATCTTGAATTGAGAGCTTGATAACATCTAAACGAACCAAGCTCAAACCAAGCTCAAGCCAAGCTCGAATCAAGCTCCAGCCAAGCTTGAATTGAGAGCTTGATAACATCTAAACGAATCAAGCTCAAGCCAAGTTTCAAACAAGTTCAAGCTCATAAAAAATAAACCAAGTCAAGCTTGAACGCTCATTTCAAAAGCTTGGTTCATTTTAAGCTCGGCTCGGTTATCTTATCAAACAAGCTTGAACACCCCAAAGCTCGACTCGGCTCGGCTTGTTTACAGGCCTACATATAATTCTCCTAGACATGCTTTCAACTTAGCTTTCCTGACCTACTATCATCTCAGTCTCTTCTAGAACTAAGTTAAAATTTTTCCTAATATTACTAGTCCTAAATACTCAAACGGGTAGGTTAAGTTATTAAGGTGATAACTAGTTTGTCGCCTCCCCCAGAAATATCGATTTTATGTTTTAAGTAATAAATATTATTTTTGGTACATAGTATTGGTTTGGTCTTACTTGCTTTATTAGAGAAGTTTTTAAAATCCATGCTTAGACTAGGTTTCTAACATTTTAACTTAACAAAGACATTTAGGATTTATTATTTGAGTTAACTTCAAGTCTAAATCCAGATTTATTATACACAGCTTATTGAGATCCAAGCATCATATTCAAATACTTAGAGCCCAAGTTAAACTTTTCCAACATTTTTTTTAGTTCTTCTACTTGACCTTTCAAGTTAGAATTTTCTTTCTCAAGTTTTACAACTTGAGTTGAAGTTCCCTCTTGAACATAGTCAGTTGAGGGATTCAAGTTGACTTTCTCCTTAAGGTAGTTGACTTCCTTAAGTAGTAAATCATTCTGAGCCTCAGATTTAGTCAATTTCTTAAATAAACACTTAATAACTTTGCGCATTTGAACTTCTAAAAATAAATTTACCTTTTTTGGTCCTTTTGAAATAGATATGAATTCATGGCTTGACTCAGACTCAGACTCAGACTCAGACTCGAATTCGTACTCTGACTCAGATCCTTCGTTCATTGTCATAAGTGTAAGATGACTTGATTGCTTTGGTTCTTCCATATCCAACTCCTCCGATGAAGATTCGTCCCACGTTGCCTTAAGTGCTTTCCTTCTTCTTGCAGACTTGGTCTTCTCCTCCTTTAGGTTGGGGAACTTGTGCTTGTAGTGACCCTCCTTGTTGCACCCGTAGCAAATTATCTTCGATTTTGATATGGTTGAAATGCTTTGTACTTTCTTTGGATTCTTTTTGTTGAACTTCATTTTAATAAACATTCTTCTTACTATGTTTACTATTTTTTCTTTGTTGTTTGAATCTGAATCTAACTCGTTCTCAGGTTCTTATTTTGGCATTGACTTGGAGTTAGCCTTCTTGATCTTGTTTTGATCTGCATACAAGGCTATATCCTTCTCGGTTTGGCTAGTGTTAGTTTGTTCATGTAATTCTAATTCACAAAATAATTTATCTAACTTTATAATAGAAAGACCCTTCGAAACTTTATAAGCATCTATCATCGATGCCCACAGTGTGTTTTGAGGGAAGGATTTTAGCTCATACCTTATCACATCTCAATTTTCTAGATGGTGGTCGATGAGGTGGAGTTCATTGATTATGTCTTTTATTCTTGTGTAGTTGAGTTATAGTTTCACCGTATAACATTTTAATATTAAACAATTGATTTAAAAGAATATCTCTCTTTGTTAACTTGGAGTCATCTGTCGTCGGTTCCTTCGTGCAGCTTGACTAGTCAATCCCATAGTTCTTTAGTATTTTCGAAGGTGCCGACTCGATTTAGCTCTTCCTTTGTTAAACTACACTGGAGGGTGTTCATTGCTTAGTAGTCAATCTAAGTCTTCTTCTTTATTTCTTGATCTCAATCTTCTGGATCTAGTGGTTCTTCATTTTTACTTAGTGGTTTATACCCCTTTTTAATGCTAAACCATATATCGATGTCGGACTTCAAAAAGCATTCCATCCTCATCTTCTAGTAGCTTAAGTCTTCTCTATTGAAGAGAGATGGACAAATAGTTTTTGTAGCCTTCTTGGTGAGATTTTACCATTCTTATATAATAGAAAAATTAACCAAGATTTTCAAGACTCCGTATTGGGATTAGAGTACAAGAAAAGAATTAATTGAGAAATGAATAAATGAAAAATCGACAAAAGGCGTAATAAAAATTTTGTTCGAAAATTATTTTAAAGAAAAGATTAAAAAAATATTAGGAAGACTGTTAAGTCTTTTCATAGCAGCTATACTCTACTAGCAATTGTTGGATCATGAAAGAACGAGAGAAGGGGGGGTGTTGGTGCAAGAAGCATCCGATGATCGAACTCGTGTTTTGATAATGGCAAAGAATTCAAAGTTAAGATGTTTTGTATCTAACATGTTGAATGTGTGTTTCAGGAAAGTCCTAACTACGGTTAGGCAAAGGGATAAACCCTAGGGGGTGGTAACCCTAGGTCATAAGGGGTGGTAACCCTATGCGGAAAGTCTTGACAGGTCGATGACTTCAGGCAAAAAGTCCTAGGAGGTGGTAACCCTAGGTGGAAAGTCCTGGTGTCGCGAACCAGGTGAAAGACAGGACTAGCCGGGAAGCGGATGTCCAGCAGAAAGTCTGGAAGTATCGAGTGCTGAGCAAAAGTCCAGTCGATCTGGAGGATCGCACTGGCAACAGGTAAATCTCCTGAGTGGAATAGGTGAGGACGCGTTCCCCGTAGAGGGAACAGTAGGCGTCGGGTCGACCTAGGGTTTCCGTGCGGAAACCCGAAGTCAGACTCGGACAGTCCAGAGACTGTCATTATCACTTCTATTATGTTTTATGTGCTACCTTTGTGCTGCAGGGTATATTTGGGATTAATGTATCTTGCAGGGACCAAAGTGCAAAGATTAACCTCGGATGAACAGTGTCCGAGGTGCCTCCATGGAGCTTGGAGGTGCCTCGGGTGCAAAACCTAAGCTGGCTGCGAAGCAAGCTTCAAGGCGCCTTGGATAGGCTTAAGGCGCCTTGAACAAGTTGATGAAGGCGCCTTGGAGAGGTTGGAGGCGCCTTGAACAGGATAGAATTCGACCAGGTCGGTTCTGATCCACGCGGGTGATGCGGCCAGTCTGGAGGCGCCTTGGAGGGGTTTAAGGCGCCTTGAACACTGTTTATAAAGGGGATTCGACCAGCAGCTTGAAAACACAACATTCAAGTCTTCCTTCTGCATTTAGCTGCTAACGAACTCGTCCCGAAGTGCTGCAACTCGACACCGACAACCCGAAGCTTCAATTTAGTATTTTCCATTGTCGGTATAAGATTATTTACTGCATTACTTGTAAATCATCTTTGTATACTTTCGAACTTATAGTTGTTGCCCACCGGAAGCGATCAAGGATCGCGGGCCTTCGAGTAGGAGTCGCCTTAGGCTCCGAACGAAGTAAAATTGACCTGTGTCTTTGTGTTGTTTGTTTTTATTCCGCTGCGTCTTTACTCGAGTGTTTTACGAATTGAATGAAATAGCCGCGAGCGCTATTCACCCCCCCTCTAGCGCGTCTCGATCCAACAATTGGTATCAGAGCGGGGTCGTTTTGAATCGGTGCAACCACTATTCAAGATAATTTTCTCGTGGAATTTTCAAATTTTTTCGGAGTCGATTAGAATTTAGCCTCATAGCTATATTCTAATTCTTTTTCTCGAATCGATTTTTTTGCTCGGAGTTGGTGCAACACCACTCGAGTTCGTGATTCTTTTATATACTTCCGGCACTACTAATCCAGGACCAAGTCCTGGGATTTTCTTGTCATTCTTTTTCTACATAGTTATTTTAAAATGGCTCTACAAGAAGGCTACAGTACAGCCCGGCCCCACTCTTCACCGGAGAAGACTTTGGTTACTGGAAGGGCAGAATGGAAAACTTTCTGAAGATCCAGTTCGAGACGTGGATGATCGTCAAGACTAGTTTGGATCTGCTAATAGATAAAGATGGAAATCCTACTCCTTGCGAGGATTGGGAACCAGCACTAATCAAGAAAGTGGAAGCAAATGCCAGAGCAACTTGTACCCTCCAGTGCGGACTAACAAAGGAGGAGCTAAACCGGGTCGGTCCGTTCTCAAGCGTCAAGGAGCTATGGGAGAAGCTGATCGAGCTTCATGAAGGGACCACCGATACCAAAGTAAGTAAGCGTGATTTATTATTCAATAAATTGTATAATCTAAAAATGCAGAAAGGTGAAATGGCAAGTTCACTACACGCGCGCATTCAAGACATCCTCAATTCTCTCCACGGAATCGGACAAAAGGTAGAGAATCGGGACGTCATAAGGTACGCACTAAATTCGTTTCCGAGGAGCACATTGTGGGCATCAATGGTAGATGCCTACAAAGTCTCCAAGGACTTATCTGCTTTAAAGTTAGATGAATTGTTTAGTGAATTTGAACTTCATGAACAAACTAATGCACAGTCATCCGAGAAAGGTGTAGCTTTGCTTGCAGGGACAAGTAGAACGCGTGAATCGAGATCCCGACGAAAAATCGAACCGGAATCAGAAGACGAACCCGACTCAGAAGATGAACTGACCAGCGAACTCGTGAACCTCGTGAAGAGGCTCTACAAGAAGAAGAAGGGCTTCAATAAGAAAGATCTGAAGAAGGCAGTTCAATTCAAGGAGGCCCAACCTAGTCCGAAAACAAAATTTAAAGTTACCTGTTACGGGTGCAACCAGAAAGGGCATATCAAAGCCAACTGTCCCAACCAAAAAGAGGCCAAAAAGCAAAGAAGAAAGAAGACCCTGAAAGCAACGTGGGACGAATCTTCTTCGGAGGACGACGATGACGAACTCGATCAGACGAGTTTGCTCGCATTGATGGCCCGGGACCAAATCATCGAATCTGAGAGTGAGTCGGAGGCCGAGTCCGAGCGAAGCCACGGATCCGCATCCGTTTCCGAAGGGCCAGACTCCGCTGTAAGTACTCCTAGACTCAATAATTTAGTTAATTATTTACTTCACAAATTAGCTAAATCGAACCTTAAGATTAAGTCACTTCTAAAGGAAATTTCTGTCCTTAAAGAAGTGACTATCTCTGAATCCTTACCTAATCAAGTTCAGACTGAAGATTCAACTCAAGTTCAAAAACTTGAGGAAGAAAATTCAAGTTTGAAAAATCAGGTCAAGGATTTAAAAGATATCTTAGAACGGTTTTCTTTAGGTTCCAAGATTCTTGACCTAATTCTTGGGACACAAAGAACCGTTTACAACAAAACTGGGCTGGGATATAAAAGTAAAAAGAAATATAGATCTTATCTATCCTTAATAAACAAACAAAATAGTAAATCAGTCAAAGCATGGGTCCCCAAGTCCAAATTGATCAATCAAGTTGGACTTGGCCAATACTGGGTTCCGAAGGATCAAATACACTACCTCGATAGACCAAATCGAGGATATGATCCAGGGAAAGCTAAAAGAAAAACAATATTTAAAATTCAAAATTCAAAATCAAATTAAAAATTCAAAATTAAATTATAAATTTAAAATTCAAAATTCAAAATCAAATTAACAATTCGAAATTAAATTCAAAATTCAAAATTCAAAATCAAATTAAAAATTTGAAATTAAATTATAAATTTAAAATTCGAAATTAAATTATAAATTTAAAATTCGAAATCAAATTACAAATATAAAATTCAAAAATAGATGGTGGATCCAAACTAGCTGGCACCTCCAACTGAACTACCCGACAGGGTAACTGAACCTAATTGACCCGAAATGGGTAAAACAATAGTAGATTACCTGGTAGGGTAATTAAGGCTAGTTTAAAAATGGGCTGAGTTTAACTTGAACCACAGTACCGGTGAAATTTTTGGATGATAGTACGTTAGGGAAACTTGGGCATCGCATGTCTAGGAAGATATGGCTTCGACCTGGTGCATTTGGCCAAGTGGAACTGACCGAAGCTACCCTTAAATGGATCCTAACTAGTTAGACCAAGGATTAGTATTAAGTTCAATGGGTAGGACTATTTGGAAAACCTCGAAGGCATAGTTACTTTAATAAGCTCCGAGTGACTCACCATAGCCCAGAAGTTTATCCAAATAATGCTTACTTGTTGAACCCAAAGCTAAACCCGAATCTAACACAAAGTTAAACCATACCCTTAAATTCAACAATAATTCATCTCACAACAATTATAGGATGCCCTGATTGACAATTTAGATCGGGTGAGATGACTAAAGAATTAAAACTGAGTTAATTAACAATTATCCTAAATTTCAAAATTATTTTAAAAACTAAATTTCAAAATTATTTTAAAAATTAAATTTCAAAATTATTTTGAAAAACTAAATTTCAAAATTATTTTAAAAACTAAATTTCAAAATTATTTTAAACTAAATTTCAAAATTATTTTAAAAACTAAATTTCAAAATTATTTTAAACTTAAATTTCAAAATTATTTTAAAACTTAAATTTCAAAATTATTTTAAAAAACTTAAATTTCAAAATTATTTTAAAAACTTAAATTTCAAATTATTTTAAAAAAAACTTAAATTTCAAAATTATTTTGAAAAACTAAATTTCAAAATTATTTTAAAAACTAAATTTCAAAATTATTTTAAACTAAATTTCAAAATTATTTTAAAAACTAAATTTCAAAATTATTTTAAACTTAAATTTCAAAATTATTTTAAAAAACTTAAATTTCAAAATTATTTTAAAAAACTTAAATTTCAAAATTATTTTAAAAACTTAAATTTCAAAATTATTTTAAAAACTTAAAACCAAAAATTATCTTACAAAATCCATTAAACTTTAAAAATTTTTCTTCTTATTAAATTATTTAAAATATATATATATATATATAAATGGGAGGGCGCCTCCTGGAGGCGCCTCCCACACTGGAAGGCGCCTCAAAGAGCGGCGGGAAAGTTCCCGCCGCATCACCTTAAGGCGCCTCGGATCGATCCGAGGCGCCTCCTAAACCGACTCAAGGCGCCTTAAACACTTTTAAGGCGCCTTCAACTCCGAGCTTTAGAAAACGAACAGAATCTTTCTGTTCGTTTTTCTGCCGACGCCGAACACCTCTTCCGCGTCTAGATTCAAGCAACCAAGGCGCCTTCAACCTGTTTAATCTTCCCTCAACACGTGGCAATGCCTCCTAGGTATAATCCCAATCCTTTCCGATAAAGTTTTACGCAGAATTTTTGCTTATTTCTGTCAATTTTTGGCAAACTTGTTGAAAATAGGAAGCGCCGACACGTTGATCCTAATCCAGTTAGACTTCCATCAGCAGATATCAGATTTCCCACTATACATCTTAGGGATACCTTTGCTAATTACGTTTTTGAACCAATCAAACCTAGATATGTAAATAGGACCTTTTATACCCAGTTTTGTCAGCCATCTATTCAAATGATAGAGTACTATCAACTGGACCAATTGGTTTACTGCACTGATACAGTAAACCAGGAGTTATGTGCACAGTTTTATCACAACCTTGAGAGGGTTGATGATAATATATACTCCACCAGAGTTGTTGGCGTTGACATTGAGCTGACTCCCACCCTGCTTCACACCATCCTAGGACTTAGGGCTTCAGAGTCTACCTTCTTATGCTACCCCAGTAGGGACCTGCCATTTGGCGATCGTTACTCCCACATTACGTTAGATACTATCTACACGTATTTCTTTGGGGAAGAGAGACCTGCTGGCCTGACTGAGTTCAAGTCAGTCTCTCTTCGGGTTCAGGACTATGTGATGTATAGGGTCCTGACAGCATGTATTTTGCCGATCTCATCTCGGTATGTCCCGAAGATGAGACCTTCACACTCAATTTTCTTGTACGCCTTGTGTCATCGATTTGACATCGATATAGCCTTGCATATGTTTCAGAACATTATCTGTGCATCTGGGACAGTCACCTCCAGGACAGTACACATGCCCTATTGTCATATTCTGACACGCTTCTTTTCGACTATAGAGGGTATAGATGTGACCGGGGGAACAATCATTCCTCTTACTATATATGACGAGCTAGGATCCCGTAGTTGTAGACTAGCCGGTGCTGATATCACAGCTGATGGAGTTCTAGCCTGGACAGGACGACCACAGCCAGCAGCTGCCCCTATCGCTCCAGCAGCCGAGGATATACCAGGCGAGGGAGAGGAGTGGGCTGATTTCTTAGCCGAGGCTCTTTTCTCAGATCCCTCCCCGTCTGCCAGACCATCCACCTCAGCTGGACCTTCGACATCTACATCACTCTCCGTCGAGGACAGACTTGCTCGACTCGAGGTCGAGTCCATCCAGACACGACGGATAGTTCTCTCTATTCGATCTGAGATGGCTGCCGGATTTACGTCCCTTCGTGACGAGATACGACGTCTGGGTCAGCCAGCACCCGAGCATCCCCATGCACCATCTTCCGCTGATGACCCTCCAGCTGATGCTCCTCACATGGATGATCCAGCTATTTGATATGACTATTTTATACATTGTACTATGAGCACCTGCACTACCTATTCATTTTGTTAGACTTCCTTGAAGGGTTATGTACTTACTTGAATGCTTAGTCAGTTTCACAAATTCTGGATTTATTTGTCATTTTTCAAAATTTAGGAAAAATAATTTTTTTTTAAATTCCCAATTTTCTTAGATTTTTTAAAATTTTGGAATTAGCCTAAGTTTTCCCCCTAGAAATCATGTTCCCCTAGAATTAAGCCAGAGCATCTCACAAACACCTAGGTGTACCTTGATTGTGTTTGAAAAATATAGAACGGTGTGAGATGCATAGGGTTCAGCCTGGACTTAAGAATGCTTATATCTGTGCATCGATATGAGTCTGGGCATTAAACACGCAATAAACATCAATCAAGTCAAGTCTTCCAGCTCTAGTCAAATCTAACTGGACCAAATTGACTTGACTTGACTAACCATGTGAAAGTTGTTGCCCTATAGGCAGTCAACAAGTAGCTAAAGGTTAGACAGTTGGAAAAATACACTCAATTTTCTGCTTAAGCATGTTTTGATCTTTAGGGCTCTGATACCTAGTAAGTTAATTGAATATAACTCATGCTTTGACTTAAGGACCAACTGAATTTGAATGAATAAATTAAACCAAATTTAAATATTGTTCAAACTTAAGTTTACTATTAACCCAAGTTTTAAAATTCAATACTTCTAAAAGATCTAAGCTAAGTTACAATCTTAATGCTCAAATCCTTGCTGAGCCTAGCTAACTTTGAAATCTAACATTGTAAATTCCTACAAAGTTGTTTTTATTACCCTCAAAGATTACTTTTCTCCTAGCCTTTAAAATTTATCAAAAAGATACCTCTTTTCACTTAACTATAAATAAGAAATAAATGTTAAGTATCTAATTATTCAAAAGTCTATTATTGTTATTGATATATGGCAAAGGGGGAGAGTAGCAAAATTCAAATTTAAATTACTACAAAAGGGGGAGCATCAGTTAAGGGGGATCAATAGTTAAGGGAGAGCATATAGTTTAGCAAATTTGCTTTGGTTAATGTGTTCACCTATAATTAGCAAATTTGCCTGTGTTAAATGGTTATCTATTCGTTTGTTTACTTAACTTTGAATTTCAGTTGCCATAATCAAAAAGGGGGAGATTGTTGGTGCGGGAAGCATCCGACGATCGAACTCGTGTTTTGATAATGGCAAAGAATTCAAAGTTAAGATGTTTTGTATCTAACATGTTGAATGAGTGTTTCAGGAAAGTCCTAACTGCGGTTAGGCAAAGGGATAAACCCTAGGGGGTGGTAACCCTAGGTCATAGGGGGTGGTAACCCTATGCGGAAAGTCTTGGCAGGTCGATGACTTCAGGCAAAAAGTCCTAGGGGTGGTAACCCTAGGTGGAAAGTCCTGGTGTCGCGAACCAGGTGAAAGACAGGACTAGCTGGGAAGCGGATGTCCAGCAAAAAGTCCGGAAGTATCGAGTGCTGAGCAAAAGTCCAGTCGATCTGGAGGATCGCACTGGCAACAGGTAAATCTCCTGAGTGGAGTAGGTGAGGACGCGTTCCCCGTAGAGGGAACAGTAGGCGTCGGGTCGACTTAGGGTTTCCGCGCGGAAACCCGAAGTCAGACTCGGACAGTCCAGAGACTGTCATTATCACTTCTATTATATTTTATGTGCTAACTTTGTGCTGCAGGGTATATTTGGGATTAATGTATCTTGCAGGGACCAAAGTGCAAAGATTAACCTCGGATGAACAGTGTCCAAGGCGCCTCCATGGAGCTTGGAGGCGCCTCGGGTGCAAAACCTAAGCTGGCTGCGAAGCAAGCTTCAAGGCGCCTTGGATAGGCTTAAGGCGCCTTGAACAAGTTGATGAAGGCGCCTTGGAGAGGTTGGAGGCGCCTTGAACAGGATAGAATTCGACCAGGTCGGTTCTGATCCACGCGGGTGATGCGGCTAGCCTGGAGGCGCCTTGGAGGGGTTTAAGGCGCCTTGAACACTGTTTATAAAGGGGATTCGACCAGCAGCTTGAAAACACAACATTCAAGTCTTCCTTCTGCATTTAGCTGCTAACGAACTCGTCCCGAAGTGCTGCAACTCGACACCGACAACCCGAAGCTTCAATTTAGTATTTTCCATTGTCGGTATAAGATTATTTACTGCATTACTTGTAAATCATCTTTGTATACTTTCGAACTTATAGTTGTTGCCCAACGGAAGCGATCAAGGATCGCGGGCCTTCGAGCAGGAGTCGCCTTAGGCTCCGAACGAAGTAAAATTGACCTGTGTCTTTGTGTTGTTTGTTTTTATTCCGCTGCGTCTTTACTTGAGTGTTTTACGAATTGAACGAAATAGCCGCGAGCGCTATTCACCCCCCCCCCTCTAGCGCGTCTCGATCCAACAGGGGGGGGGGGTTCTTGTAACTTTAAAAACTTTTCTTATCTTTTGTAAACACTTAAAGTAAGCAGCGGAATAAAGTAAAAAATAAAAAACACGTCTCTTTTTTACTTTGTTCGGAGCTCAGCCTACTCCTACTCTAAGGTCCGCGATCATCTATCACTTTCGTTGGGTAATCCACTAAATGATAAACTGATATTACAAATGAGAGTGCAAAGTGCAAGTAAAAGTATACGGACAATGATGAATCTAAGAAGTAGCGCAGGTTGTCGAAAACCTCTCTGCATCATAGTAGTTGCAGCTTACACGAGTAGAGAATGAATGCAATAGTAAATTGAAAAGCAGGAGGTTGCCTTTGGCTTGGAGCTTGAGGGTTTCTTTTATAGGTCTCGTTCCATCGACTGATAAGAGGTTTCGTCTACTAAATTGATTTATCGACTGATTACTCTATCTATCCATTGATCCTCTGTTCCTTCCTTATTTGCATTGATCTAATCCGTTCAATTGCAGAAATCTTGTTGTTCCCTTGACGGATCAAGATCTTTATGTCGACTGAACATCTTTTTGCCATTTGTACTCTAATTCAAATCTTGTTTAATTCTGGAAATAAACTGATCCGTCGACTAATCACCCTTATTCGTCAACTTAACTAAAAATTCCTTTTGTATTCTAAATCAAATCTCGCTATTCCGATATTCCATGGATCCGTCAATTGAACGCCTTTGTTCCATTGGGAATAACTTTTTCTACAAAATAGTGTTAGTAAATAAAAATAATATTTACCCTGTAAAACAGAGTTAAAATATAAATATGTAGAGCAAGATTAGTGTAAATATAGTATGCATGAATGAGACAACAATGATTGTCCTGATTTCAACTTAGAAACCTTCGTCGTTTTTTTAGTCAAATCAGTACCAAGGTTTGTCCATAATAGGACACGACCTCACTTCACTACCTCAATAGTTTACCTCAACTTACCTGCTAGATATCGGGTCCTCCAGAACTGTTTCGACTTAATTGCTCAGCATCGAATCGACTGCCAGGGTTTCCACTTAACTCGATATTGGGTCCTCCAGACCTACCGAGTCCACCTGTTAGATGTCAGGTCCACTTGACCCATTTGGATTTCCTGTCTAGTTCTATGATCTGCTGAGACTTTCCTTTCCTAGTATCAGATCCAGCTGACCTACTAGGACTTTCCAAGTTGAGCTTCCTACATACTTGATCAATTCATCAGATAATAATAAAACGTAACTTGAAATTTTGACAACATCAAAACATAAGTTTGATTATGGAGTTCTCTGCACCAATAGAAAGTTTAATTTAATTTAAGAGAAAAGAGAAAAAAAGAAAAGTTGTTACAGGCAAAGAACAAAGGGGAAAAAAAGAGAAAGAGAAAAAGTTAGCTTTGTTAGAGGGGTAAAATGGAAAAGAGATATGTCTTTTGAGCATTCATCTCGATATGTCTATTGGGCAATCTCAAACTTTGGGTGTGTCGAAATTGAGTCATCTCAAAGGTTTTTTAAATAGATGACAAACAACCCAAAACAAGGTAGAAAAGAACGTTTGATTGATGCCTAAATTAGTGGTAAAAAGCGAAGCGCTCAACCCTAGTGCCCCCATCAGCTCGCCCTAGGGTTAACATAGACGAGGTAAATCATGATGATTGAGCAGACAAGTAGATGAGGGTGAATTATACGGGGTGCAGAGATTTACGCTCCGCTAATCCTGAGGTTTCGACCCCTCAAACTCAAGTGACAAATATCCATCCACTTATCACCTCAACTATACTAGGGGCTAGATCGATGCTTAAATTAGAACATGGTATTGCCACATTAGCGACCCCCTCATGATTACCTCACGTCATTGAGAAGCAATTCAACAGGAATCCAAATTGGCAAGAATATAGGCGGACTCCACTACAATCACTATCCCCGACCCATGCTTAAATTAGGTGGATCCGCCACCTCAGCAGCTGTCTTAGAGCCGACCCTACAGATATGAAGAAAGGTAAATTCAGTTATCAAAGGGACCCATGCTTAAATTAGGTTGGCAAAAGATGATTGTGCTCGCCCCCAATGCCCCCGGCAACCCATCCTAGGGCCAAAACGGAGGAGGTAAATAGCCGGTGGCTACTAGTCCTTGGAATAGTGACTGGTGCATGAGCAAGATATTTACCTAGACTGTGCTGAGATTCAAATTCCATATCTCAAGTAAATAACACCTTATATACTAACCACTATATCGCCCCGAGGGAACAACCAGACTTAAATTAGTTGGTAAATTGGCAGCTGATCCTGTCCGAATCGCCGAACCAAAGGACGCTGGGCACGTGGCGCACTCCTAGTCGATGGTGTAGGCCTCCGTCGGGTCGCACGAATCTCCGGCAAACCTGCACAGAAGTCGGGCAGGGAAGGGGTTCCCGGCGGCGACCCTCCGACGCTCAAGTCAGGTAAGCGGACAGCAAAAGGTGGCTCCAAAAATCCAAGAACGCGTACCTCCGGCGAAGGAAGAGGCCCTTTATATAGAGCGGTGAAAGAATTAATGCACGTCCACCGAGGCGCATATGTGTCCGCAGCCCATACCTCGGCATGTACCTGTCAGAGAGCTTACCTGACACTATACTGCTACAGTTCAATCACGTCTTTGATGGGACAACAAAGCATCTTATTGTCAGACTTAGAGTATGGCCTAGCCATAGGACTTGACGGCTGTCAGAAGATGTCCCTATTCTTCACCCACCGCCCGGCCGGGACGTCCGTCCGGCCGACCGGCGCGAAGAGCGTCGTCCGGACGGCCTTAATTCGCAGCGCCAGCCGGCCGGCGCGCCCATTATGTCCTGCCTTCTCTTAGGCCTTCCGCTCGGTCATTTACTACTTCATTGAGCGTCGGAACCCCGACCCCTGTCAGGGTGTCTTTCACTATCAGACGTGTACGGGCAGGGCGCTCGGCCTGCCCTTTTGTCATACGTCCGGTTGGCTCACCCTTCTTCGACGGACCACCTGGCCCTCTGACCTCCACGTGGCATTGACCCCTCGTTAGGGGTCCCGGGCTCTTACCACCGGATCACTTGCCTCCCCCTCGAGTCTAGTCGAAGGAGGCGAAGTCCGACTGACTGGACTGCCGATCTGCCAGAACAACGATCATTGCATTGGGCCGCTCGGCTAGGCCTAATGATGCTCGTTCGTTCGGCGATATCTGGTCCGTGCCTTGTGGTCTCTTGAACTCCATGTCCTATGCTCTCCCCTATTGTTCATCACGTGCACTGCACACGGTAAGGGGAGCTCATTAAATGCGGCCAGTATCCCGCTGACACGTGGCGATCATGCGCTTGTCAGCGTATGGCGGTGGCGTCACTTCCGATGGGACAGTCGTCGTTTGAAATGGACGGCTGGATGATGACCTCGTTATCGACGGCCTAGATCGAACGGTGGAGGTTGCTCCCGGGCGGCGATATAAAGCCCACGACACCGTTTCCGCCGCCTTGTTGCTTCGTCTACATCCGGCGCTCCTCTGCTCGCTTTTTTTCCTCCGGCGACCTCGCCCCTCGATTCTTCGGCAACCCCCAGGCCCCCGTCGATCATCTTTCTTGCTCGTAAGACCCTCCTTCTCGTTCCCAACGTTTTCCTCTTTCTGTTAATCGTTTCCTTCAGTCGGTTTTCCTCCATTCCTTGCTTGAACCTTCCTTTTTGGTCCCGTATCCTTGTCTGTCGACCATGACTAGCACCTCGCAGTCGACCGGCGGTGCTCCGGGTCTTTGGTATTCGAACATGGAAAGTCATTTTGATGAGGAGGACGCGTTGCGTCTCGCTCGGACTTACGACATTCCTTCCGACCACCAAATAGTATTAGCCACACCAGCCGATCGGCCTCATGAACCGCCGATCGGCACAGTTCTTTTTTTCCGAGACCAATTTCTGGCCGGACTATGCTTCCCACCCCATGAATTTTTCCTGCAAGTCTGCAATTACTTCCGCATTCCGCTCGGCCAAGTAGTTCCCAACTCTATTAGGCTGCTGAGAGGAGTAATAGTTTTGTTCAAACTGAACGGCATCCCCTTAGACCCAAAAATCTTCCACTACTTTTACTATCCCAAGCAAGCCGAGTGGGGTACTTTTGTTTTTCAATCTAGGATAGGTTTCGTACTCTTCGATAACATGCCGAGCTCCAACAAACATTGGAAGGAGCATTTTTTCTATATACGTTTTCCCGAGCGGCCAACTTTTCGGACCAAGTGGCAGACGGCGATGCCGGCGCAACCGGAGCTCTGCAAATTTAGAGGCGACGCGGCAGCGGCTAGTTGGCCAGCGCTATCATATTGACAAACTACTCCTCCCGGGAGTAATGTACATATTCGGCTTGTCCTCTACCACAGCCGACCTGCCCTGCAGCATGAGTAAGTTCCCTTATCTTCCCATTTGTTTTGTTCTAACTGATTTATTTTTTGCTTCTGCAGCTGAAGTCATGTGGCGCGCCAAAGCTACCGAGAAGCTCAAATTGAAGGTCGCTCTGATCGAGGCAGTGACGAACAAGGAGGCCAACGAACGGGGCCTTTCTCCAGCTGATCCGGCCGGTGAAGAAGGTGAGGGGACACCAACTGTCCCCGAAGCCTCAGACGCCCCTGCCTCTCACGATGAGGCCGTGGGCGACATAGAACCTCCTACCGAAGCCGAGGTGGAGGGCCGTTCGGCCGATGACGTGCCGCTGCGCACTCGGAAGCGCCGACGACCGGAATCTGCATCTGCCTCAACTACACTTGATGAGTCACAGCCCGAGCGGGGCGCGGATGCACCGGTGCTGTCCGGGACGGTTTCCCTTGAGAGTACTCCGACCCCTCGTGGTTCTCCGAGGGCCAGCTCTGAGATGCCGCCGTCCAGCCCTTCAAGAACTTTGCGCCATATCAGGCGCTTGGGCGAGCTTCCCTCCTCGTCCACCGGAGGGCCGTCCGGTAAGGCCGACGCTTCCAAGAGCGAGCCGAGCGGCCAGAATTTAATTAAAACCGTTTTGCACCTTCCTTCGGAGGCGTACATGGCTGCTGCTGATCGGCCTGTGGTCCCCGAGCAGCAGATTACCTTGACAGGCCCTCTGGCCCAAGCTTGGGTGGACGCTCGGCGTCGAATAGCCAGGCTGACTCCCGGGCAGCTCGGCGACAGCAATCTACAACAGGCCACCGGGGTATGCTCTGTTTCTTTGTTTGCGTATTTAAATTATGTTTTTAACCTGTCCATATTTACTAGCAGAACTGGGTGGAGCAGATCGCCATTAGCGATCGATTGGCCGAACTGGAAGACGAGTTGAAAAAACAAAAAGCTGCGGGGGTACCGAGCAGTCGACGACCGCTCTGGAGAAGGCCAAAAAACTACTTGATGCCGAACGGAAAAGGGCTTCCGATTTGGCGAGCAAGGTCGTTCGGCTTGAAACGATGATCAAGCAACGAGATAAGGAGATCAAAACGGCGACCACTCGGAAGCAACAGGCTATCAATGATATGGACCGCATGAAGGTGGAGATCAGGGGGCTGGAACAACGCATCAAAGATTTGGACGCCCTGCTAGCCACCGAGAAAGAGAGCCGCTCGGCCGATCTCCAAAGATTTGATGGAGATTTGAAGGATCTTCAGGCCGCCAGCGACGCTGCCCACGCCGCGCTCAAAGAATATCAAGAGGGGGAGTCGACTCGCTCCGAAGAAGGGAGGAAGGTGTTCCTCCGCTCGGAAGACTTCGGAGAGAAGTTTACCGACAAGATATCCCTCACTTTCGAGTAGGCTATCAAGGCGGCGATGGGCTATCTGAAGACCAAAGGTCACCTGCCTGCCGAGCTGACCATCCCCCCCGAAGACCTCGCGAGCGTGATGGACTCCATCCCCGACGCTCTTTTTGATTTTGATGCGTGAGGAGCGTTTTCATGAACTTTTTTGTATTCCCGCCGTTCGGCCCAACTTATCTCTGTAATGACTTGTTTGATTTACCTAATGAGTAATAGATGACCTTCTGTTCCTTTCACTTCTGTTTTAGCAAGGCATTTTTCCCTCGTCACGCCAAAGTGTTCTTTATATCCTTTCCGCTCGGCACCACGATTCTGTCCGGCTCAATTCGATCGTCTTAATTACATTTATCATGCGACCGCGCAGCCGCTAAGTTTTCGGACGTAACCGCTCGGCATTTACATGCTAATATCCCTAACTTTCACTGACCAACTTTTTCTTTGTGCCTTACTCCCAAAGGGATTTTCCGTACATTTTTTATGAGCGAGCCGCTCAGCCGTATAACCAGGCTATCGTTGATTGTATCATGTGACTGGCTATCCGCTAGGACGTTTATAGACGCCGGCTCGTCTCTCGTTATTTAACGTCGGAGCTCGACGGTCTTCCGCTTAGACGTTTATAGACGCCGGCTCGTCTCTCGATATTTAACGTCGGAGCTCGACGGTCCTCCGCTCGGACGTTTATAGACGCCGGCTCGTCTCTCGATATTTAACGTCGGAGCTCGACGGTCTTCCGCTCGGACGTTTATAGACGCCGGCTCGTCTCTCGATATTTAACGTCGGAGCTCGACGGTCTTCCGCTCGGACGTTTATAGACGCCGGCTCGTCTCTCGATATTTAACGTCGGAGCTCGACGGTCTTCCGCTCGGACGTTTATAGACGCCGGCTCGTCTCTCGATATTTAACGTCGGAGCTCGACGGCCTTTACGGTATCTGTACCAGTCGACTGGTACCCTTATTCTGAAAAAATCAGCCTTTTCAGGCCAACTTCAGAAATGCACCAGAAATTCCACAGACCTCCAAAAATTCCCAAATTTTGTGGAGAGGTCTATTGTACCCTTGTCTACTTGGGAAAAATACATTACAAAATGTATCTATCACCAATCCCAAGATTGACACAAAATCCAAAACTAGCTAAATGGTTCAATTGAACCTTGACCTAAAGTCCTAGTTTTAGCTTCCTCTTGATGTATTTGCCCATACCAACCCACAATGCATCCCTAGCATTGGTTTATATGGCATCTATACATCCAAAACCAATTATCATGCTATATGACCCCAAATGTCATATTTCTTGCATGAAACACAAACCATGTGTGTCAAATCCCTAGGCTTGAGACTCAAATCCGTCTCCAAACCATTTGGCACATTCCATGACTCCTCTAGACTCCCAAGTAAAATCCACCTGAGATCCATTGGCCATGGGTCCCAAATTGACTCTTAGAGCTCCCCCTAGAGCTCTTTTCCTTAGCCACCTCCCTAGGTGACTCATCCACAATGGCTAGGCCACATCGGTTCACCTCCGGTGACACTTGGCCTACAAACGTAACTTTCTTAACCTTGGACACCTTGTCCTTGGTTAATTTCTTCTTACCATTAAATGACTTTCCCTTTCCATTTATTGGTTTCTCCTTGCCATAGTCATATGCCACCCTAGCATAAGACTTTCCCTTGGCCTTGTCATGTGCCACCTTAGCACATGGTCTCCTTTTGACCTTGGAGGCACTAGATCGGTATCCCAAACCCGATCTATCATTGTTGGGTCTTTGGCTACCCAACACCATACCTAAACCCTTAGATCCAATAGTGAATCTCTTAAGGAATTTCTCTAAACCATCAAGCTTTGCCTTCAAAGCTTGATTCTCCCTTTCTAGGTTCCTAACCCTAGAGTCAACATGTCCACCTTGGACATTCCTAGACCTACCCTTTCTAGGCATATGTCTCCCCTTCTTGGGATTAATGCCTTGGGTCTCCTTAGGTCTAACGTTTTTAGAGTTATCATGCATAGGTCTCCTAGGGTTATGATCCACATTTACCCTATTCCGATCATGATATCTAAAACCAAAATTTTGCATGGGCATATAATAAGAATTATTCCTAGCATGCATGGAGGAATTTAAATTTGACTTCAAATTTAAATTAGGGTTTACCTTACCCTTTACCTTTGGAGCTCCCCCTTTACATGAGCCTCCATTCTTCCTCCACTTCTTTTCCCACATCTTCAAATGCGCCAACTTCTTGAGCTGTTTCTTCTTTGGGCATTTGGTGTGGTAGTGTCCCATGTCTCCACACGTGAAGCATCTAATATGCTTCTTCTCCTTCTTCTTCCTACAACTCAAATTAGATTCAAAATGAATTGAATTGAGTTTAGGATATACCTCTTTCTTACCCAAAGGACACCTACTCTTGTAGTGTCCCTTTTCATTGCACCCGAAGCACACGATGTGATCTTTTGACTTTGCTTCGGTGGAGGTACTCACTAGGTTGACTTCCAAGACTTCTTCTTCTTCTTCTTCACTTGTCTTGGAATTTCCTTCAATTCTTGAGGATGTTAACGATGCTTCTTCATCCTCCTTCTCCTCCTCGGAAGTTGAGCATGAGTTAACTTTCGGTTGCTCCTCCTCCTCTTCTTGAGCCATTAAAATCATCTCCTTGGGCTCCACATCCGATTGGTCCTTCTCCTCCTCTTGGACCACTCCATCATTTTTTTCGGATTTTTCTTCTTCTTCTTGTGTAGGCAAAAATTCCTCCCATGGAAATTTCTTCACTTTGCTCCACAATTCATGGGCGTTCTCATATTTACCTACACCACTTATCACATTAGGAGGCAATAAATCAATTAAAATTGCTATTACCTTTGAGTTTGCCTCCGATCGTGAGGTTTGCTCCTCCGTCCAATGTCGTGTTCGGAGCTTCTTTCCTTTCTTGTCCTTTGGGACTTTGAACGGTTCATTTACCACCATCATGGTGTCCCAATCCGTGTTGAAGAAGATCTCCATCTTCTTCATCCAATAGGTGATGTCCCCAAGGCTTCCTCCTTCAAATTTTGGAGGGACAATCAACCCGGCCATCTTATGCTTCCTTGGCGGTTAGTCCAACGGAGAGCGTCCTCGCTCTGATACCACTTGTTGGAGGATCGGTGGCCGGCTTGAAGGGGGGTTGGATAGACGGCACCCCCAAATCGTTAGCTTCCTACACTATTGTTAGCTTGCGCAGCGGAAATACAAATACTAAAGCAATGAATACGAAAGCTAAAGAAAGAAAAGAACTAGCAAACCAATACACGTTCGTTTAACGTGGTTCGGAGATGATGCTCCTACTCCACGGCTGTCCGTAAGGTGGACGATCCCGATCCTTCGGTGGATTAGCCCCCGGAAACTCCGGCTATCTCAAGTCGCTCCTTGTGGGTGGAGAAACCTCACCACAACACACCAAGACCTCTTGGATTCCACAAACACTTGAGCACTTGTAGACTACTAATTAGACCTTAACCAAGTCTAATTTCGTCGCCTTGGCCGGCCATACCAAGCTCCTTCTTATAGAGCTTGGAACAAATCAGAACCTGATTTGCCCGTTACCAGTCGACTGGTCCTTGCACCAGTCGACTGATGCCAGCCCAACGGCTCTCTGCTACAGTGCATCAGTCGACTGGTCCATACACCAGTCGACTGCTACAGTACGCTACAGTAACTGCTACAGTGCGCTACAGTAACTGCTACAGTGCCGCTACAGTAAACCCCTAAAACTAGGATTTTACTCCGAGTACAATCTCTCATGCACTCGTACCCTCACGACTCACTTGACTCTTCTTTTACAGCCTTGACCTCTTGCCTTCAAGCTTACTTCCTTTGGCTCTCGTCCCTCGGATGCATCCAAGCCCGCGGCTCGTCCCCAATGCCATCCTTCGCGTATGCCTCGAAGTTGCTTCCCTCGGCTCTTGTCCTCGCTGCCTTGTCCACGGTCCCTCGGATGCTCCATCCTTCACCTGACCTGAAGCCGTCAACCTGAGTCACATGTGTCACCTGCAGTCCTGCACAACTCAAGTACACATATCAAATAACAAGGGTAAACCTAACTTAAACCCTTTGCCCAAACACCAAAACACATGGTCCCGCGGACCATTGGGATTGCTCCAACAAAGTGTTGCTCGATGCCGTAGCTTTTGCACCAATCCTCTAGCATCTTCCCTGTGAATTGCCGTCCATTATCGGAAACCAATCGGCGAGGGATGCCGAACCGACAGATGATGTGTTGCCAGATAAATTTTTTAACCATCTGTTCGGTGATCTTGGCTAGCGGCTCGGCCTCCACCCACTTGCCCGGACGCCATCGGAAATGGACCGACAATATCCATTCCCCATTGATCGAACGGACATGAAACGGTTGATGCCTTCATTTCCTCTGCCGGTCGGTGCGAGAAGCTATGATACTTCTGGCACGAAAGGCACGTAGATACTGTCCGAGCGGCGTCTGCTTGTAAACTTGGCCAAAAGTACCCGGCCAAGAGGATCTTCCTGGCCAACGATCGTCCGCCCGGATGTCCTCCGCATGATCCTTGATGTACCTCTTGGAGGATGTAAGCTGAGTCTTCCGAGCTCACGCATTTCAACAGCAGGCGTGAGAAAGCCTTTTTGTAAAGCTGATCGCCGATGAGTGTGAACCGTCCGGCCCTCCTTCTTAACAGCTGGGTTTCGTTCCGGTCGGACGGCGTGGCTCCCGAGCGGAGGAACTCTATGATAGGTGTTCGCCAGTCGCTTGGAAATGTGAGGCCTTCCATCCGGTCGACGTGCGCCACCGACAGTACTTTTTCAATTGATTGCTGAATGGCGACCGGCGTTATTGAGCTCGCGAGCTTGGCTAACTCATCGGCGGCTTGATTTTCTGCTCTGGGTATCTTCTGAACAATAACTTCTCTAAAATCGGCTTTGAGCTTTTCGAAGGCTTCAGCATAGAGCTTGAGGCGAGCATTATTAATCTCGAAGGTACCAGAGAGCTACTGAGCGGCCAACTGCGAATCCGAATGAAGCGTTACCCGACCGGCTCCCACATGCCAAGCAGCCTGCAAGCCAGCTATGAGGGCCTCATATTCTGCTTCATTGTTGGTAGCTTTATAATCCAGCCGGACGGATAAGTGCATCTTTTCTTCTTGAGGGGAGAGCAACAATATTCCAATCCCGCTTCCGAGCCGAGTGGACGACTCATCCACATATATTCTCCACCTAGCTTCCGGCTCCGGCCTTTGCACCTCAGTCACGAAATCGGTCAAGGATTGCGCTTTGATCGCTGAGCAGGGCTGGTATTGGATATCGAACTCACTTAATTCCGTCGTCCATTTGATGAGCCGTCCGGATGCTCTGGATTTAGTAGGACACGTCCGAGCGGGCTATTGGTTTTACCAATGATCGTATGCGCCAGGAAGTATGGACGAAGGCGCCGAGCGGCAAGGACCAGAGCAAAAGCTAGCTTTTCGAGCCCAGTGTAGCGAGATTCAGCATCCTTTAAAATGTGACTAAGGAAATACACAGGCTCTTCTCCGCTCGCCCTCACCAATGCCGAGCCAATTGCCTGCTCGGTCAAGGATAGATAAATACAGAGCGGCTCGCCAATAGTCGGCTTGGCTAATACTGGGAGCGAATTCAGATATGCCTTTAAATCTTCAAACGCCCGGTCGCATTCTTCGTCCCATTGAAATTTTGTAGCCTTGCGTAAGATCTTGAAAAACGGAAGGCTCCGGTCGGCGGTTTTGGAGATGAACCGGGACAGAGCGGTTATCCGACCGGTCAAACGCTGCACTTCCCTTGTATTTCTTGGAGGCGGCATGTCTTGTAGGGCTTTCACTTTGCTGGGATTTGCTTCGATTCCCCGCTCGGTCACTATGTATCCCAGAAAACGCCCCCCTTTTGCTCCGAACAGGCACTTCTGGGGATTTAGCTTGACTCCATATTTGCGCAGCGTTCAGAAGGTTTCCTCCATGTCTTTGAAGAGATCTACCGCTCGGACGGATTTGATGAGGATGTCGTCCACATAAACTTCTAGGTTCCGCCCGATCTGCTCTCTGAATACTTTATTCATCAAGCGCTGATATGTGGCCCCCGCATTCTTCAATCCGAACGACATTACATTATAACAATAAGTGCTGTCGGCCGTCACGAAACTGACCTTTTCTTGATCTTCACGGGCGAGCGGCACTTGGTGATAGCCCTGGTAAGCGTCGAGCATACAGATTAATTCACAGCCGGCCGTAGAGTCCACCAGCTGATCTATCCGAGGCAAAGGATAAAAGTCTTTCGTGCAAGCTTTGTTGAGATCCCGAAAATCTATGCATACTCTCCACTTGTCGCCCGGCTTGGAGACTAATACTACGTTAGCCAACCAGCTCGGGAACTGTACCTCGCAGATATGGCCGGCCTCCAAGAGTTTCTCCACCTCTGCTCGGATGATAGCATTCTGCTCGGCGCTGAAATCTCTTTTTCTCTGCTTCACGGGCCGTGCGTCCGGTCGGACGTGTAGTTCATGCTGCGCTATACTTGGTGAAATTCCGGGCAGCTCATGCGTCGACCAGATGAAGACATCATGATTTCTTCGGAGGCTTTGGATCAATCCTTCTTTCTGCTTCTCTTCCAGATCGGACGCTATAAAGGTTGTGGCCTCCGATCGGGTTGGGTGAATCTGCACTTCCTCTTTTTCTTCATAAATTAAAGAGGGTGGCTTTTCGGTGATGGCGTTTACCTCGATCCGGGGCGCCTTCCGAGCGGAACAGGCCTCTGCTCGGACCATCTCGATGTAGCATCGCCGAGCTGCTAGCTGATCTCCCCGTACTTCTCCCACTTTGTCCTCTACGGGGAACTTGATCCTCTGGTGGAAGGTTGAGACGATCGCTCGGAATTCGCTGAGAGCCGGTCGTCCCAAAATAACGTTGTAGGACGAGGGAGAATCGACCACCACGAAGTTTGTCGTCCTGGTCCTCCTGAGCGGCTCTTCTCCCAGCGAGGTAGCCAGCCGGATCTGTCCGACCGGTTGAACTTCGTTACCAGTGAACCCATATAGCGGATTTGTCATGGGTAGCAGCTCGGCTCGATCAATTTACAACTGATCGAATGCTTTCTTGAAGATGATGTTGACCGAGCTTCCTGTATCTACAAAAACGCGGTGGATAGTATAATTCGCTATTACCGCTTTGATGAGCAGAGCATCGTCGTGGGGTACTTCAACTCCTTCCAAGTCCCCTGGCCCGAAACTGATTTCCGGTTTGCAGCCAACGGCATGGATTTGGAGCTGCCGGACGCTCGCCTTTCTTGCTCTGTTAGAGTCTCCTCCGGTCGGCCCGCCAGCAATAACGTTGATCTCGCCTCGGGAGGTATTGCTTTTATTTTCCTCTTCCCGAGCGAACGGTCGAGACCGTTCTCTGGATGCTCGGCGGTTCTCCTGCCTTGGGGAACGGTGCCGGTCGAGAGTCTGTTGCTGTCGCCTATCAGCTCGCGTCCGATCGGCTTCATGAATTCTCTGTCGCCTGTCGACTGAGGGAGACCGTCGTCCGGCATTCCGTGGTACGGGATGAGACACGAAGGGAAGACTTCGACAATCCCTTGTGTTGTGCGTATCCGTTCGGTGGAAGGAGTCCATTTCATTTTTAGCTTGGGCCGGGCGGCAGCTACCTCTTGCACATGAGACCTGGCGTGGGGGGATCGGATTGCTTCGGCCCTTGGTCCTCTAGGCGGCTGATGAGCGGCTTGCTGTTTCCGCTCGGCTGGAGGAGCCCGCTCGGCTGGAGTTTCCTTTTTCCTTGCCGCTTGTGCTTCTTCCACGTTAATGTATTCGTTCGCCCGGTGTAGCATGTGATCATAGTCTCGGGGCGGCTTTCGGATGAGCGATCGGAAGAAATCCCCATCCACTAGGCCTTGTGTGAAGGCATTCATCATGGTTTCCGAGGTGGCCGTTGGAATGTCCATCGCCACTTGGTTGAACCGCTGGATGTAAGCTCGAAGCGATTCATGGGCTTCTTGCTTGATGGCGAACAGGCTCACGCTCGTTTTCTGGTAGCGTCGACTGCTCGCAAAATGGTGGAGGAAGGCCGTTCAAAAATCTTTGAAGCTTGTGATGGATCCGTCCGGCAATCTCCGAAACCACCGTTGAGCCGAGCCCGAGAGGGTGGTGAGAAAAACTCGGCACTTTACTCCATCTGTGTATTGATGGAGAGTGGCTGTGTTATCGAACTTACCCAGATGATCATCTGGGTCGGTCGTCCCATTATACTCGCCGATCGTCGAAGGCACATAGTGCTTTGGCAGAGGGTCTCGTAGGATAGCCTTTGAGAATTGGCGATTGATCCGCTCGGGCGATGAGTCTGCTCGGGGGGCTTTCCCCTTCCTGTCATCTCGCCTAGGCATTTCATCCGAAGAAGATCCCCTATCCCGGTGGGCTGCCACGGCTTCAGGGGTGCGGAACAGAGCCCAATGAAATGCGACGGTGGCAGGTGGTGCTTCCGCTCGGCCGCCAGACGCTGAAGTTGCTTGCTGCTCCGGCCGCTCGGCTGCTGCCTTCTGTTTCTGCTCCACAAGCTTGGCGGCCCTTATCTCAATCAGAGCGTCGAGTTCCTCAGTTGAAAGTGTTACCGCGTGTTGTCGTCCAGCCTCGTCCATTGTTTCCGATCGGATACAGGAACGTTCCCACAGACGGCGCCAAATTGATCCTGTCCGAATCGCCGAACCAAAGGACGCTGGGCACGTGGTGCACTCCTAGTCGATGGTGTAGGCCTCCGTCGGGTCGCACGAATCTCCAGCGAACCTGCACAGAAGTTGGGCCGGGAAGGGGTTCTCGGCGGCGACCCTCCGACGCTCAAGTCAGGTAAGCGGACAGCAAAAGGTGGCTCCAAAAATCCAAGAACGCGTACCTCCGGCGAAGGAAGAGGCCCTTTATATAGAGCGGTGAAAGAATTAATGCACGTCCACCGAGGCGCATATGTGTCCGCAGCCCATACCTCGGTATGTACCTGTCAGAGAGCTTACCTGACACCATACTGCTATAGTTCAATCACGTCTTTGATGGGACATAGAGCATCTTGTTGTCAGACTTAGAGTATGGCCTAGCCATAGGACTTGACGGCTGTCAGAAGATGTCCCTATTCTTCACCCACCGCCCGGCCGGGACGTCCGTCCGGCTGACCGGCGCGAAGAGCGTCGTTCGGACGGCCTTAATTCCCGGCGCCAGCCGGCCGGCGCGCCCATTATGTCCTACCTTCTCTTAGGCCTTCCGCTCGGTCATTTACTACTTCATTGAGCGTCGGAACCCCGACCCCTGTCAGGGCATCTTTCACTATCAGACGTGTACGGGCAGACCGCTCGACCTGCCCTTTTGTCATACGTCCGATTGGCTCACCCTTCTTCGACGGACCACCTGGCCCTCTGACCTCCACGTAGCATTGACCCCTCGTTAGGGGGTCCCGGACTCTTACCACCGGATCAGCAGCCAACTAATTTAGAGAGCGGATCCTTTGGACCACACTTTATGGTCCAGAGGATAGACCACTACATTGATTGGTTGTTTTAGATGGATCCCATCTGTTTATCAGGTGTGGTCCATCCCACCTATCTCAAAGAATTTAGGTTACATTTGGTTGAACGTAATGTAATCAAGCTTGTAATATAATTAAAATTGTAATGTAATGTATGTGATCCGGTTGTAAGAACAGGGGCCCCCGTCCGGAGGAGTCAACGCCACGTGGAAGTCAAAGTAGCAGATGGCCGGGCGGAGAGGGGCGGGTTCGACCGGCCGGGCGGCCGGCCGGTGTCTAGTTGATGGTTGAAGGTGTCTCGCCGAAAGTCAGGGTTCCGGCGCTAAGCGAACAAGATCGCAGGGCCGATCGGATTGCACACTCGGCCAAAGCCATCAGGTAGCACTGCTAACAGTCTCCACAAAGCACGTGAGTAAGAATCTCCCCAAGTAAAACACCGCATACGTCCGGCCGGATGTCGCGGAAGCCGGCCGGTCGGACTCTCTCCAGGGAGTAAGGGCAAAAGGACAAGGGACATTTTTTTCTGACAGCGGGTATGTTCCACATGTAGGCCATACTGCAAATCTTATGACAGGGGGTTCCGCTGTCCCATCGAGGACATGCTTGGACTGTAACAGTATGGGTCAGGTAAGCTCACTGACAAATCCTTACTGGGGTATGGGCCGCTGACACGTGTACACCTCGGTAGGTGTACACTCGCTTCTCCACCGCTCTATATAAAGAGCCTTATACTTCGCCGGAGGTACGCGTTGGACACCTTTGGAGCCACTTTTTTCATTATTTGCTTGCCTGACTTGATCGTTGGAGGGTCGCCGCCGGGAACCCCTTCCCGGCCCCACTTCTGTGCAGGTTCGCCGGAGGTTCGTGCAACCAGTCGAAGATCCAAGTCAGCCACCGGAGAGCGCCACGTGCCCAGCGTCCGTTGATTCAGCATTCGGATAGGATCAAATTGGCGTCGTCTGTGGGAACGCTCCTGCATCCGAACGGAAACAATGGACAAGACTGGACGACAGCACACGGTAACGCTCTCCACGGAGGAACTCGACGCTCTGATCGAGTTGAGGGCCGCCAAGCTTGTGGAGCAAAAACAGAAGGCAACAGCCGAGCGGCCAGAGCAGCAAGCAACCTCAGCATTTGATGACCGAGCGGAAGCACCTCAAGCCACCGTTGCATTCCACCGGGCCCTATTCCGCACTCCTGAGGCCGCAGCAACCAATCAAGATAGGGGATCTTCTTCTGATGAAAGGCCAAGACGAAACGACAAAAAAGGGAAAGCCCCCCGAGCGGACGCATCGCCCGAGCGGATTAATCGCCAATTCTCAGAAGCCATCTTGAAGGATCCTTTGCCCAAGCACTATGTTCCTCCGACGATCGGCGAATACAATGGGATCACCGATCCGGATGATCATCTGGGTAAATTCGACAACACTGCTACCCTTCACCAATATACGGATGGGGTGAAGTGTCGAGTTTTTCTAACCACCCTCTCTGGATCGGCTCAACGATGGTTTCGGAGGCTGCCGGATGGGTCAATCACAAATTTCAAGGACTTCTGGACGACCTTCCTCCACCGTTGGATCCAGGTCACGGGAATCAAAGCGCACATCGCGCTGTCCATTTCGAACCGCCTCGATCCCATCAAAGCACCACGCCGCCGCCGCCGTACGATGACGACAGTTCGCCACGTGGCGTTTGGTCATTCGATGCATTTAATGAGCGCATGCTCAGCCTTAATGTTGAAGATTGGCATGGGTTACGAGGAGATCCGAGGAAGGTTGCTGTTGACCAACCTTACAAGGCCATCCCTGCGGGAAGCCGATCGGAAGAGGAGTGCCTGAAGATGCCGCCCGGCTAGGCTAGTAGTCCAGTCAGTCGGACTAATCGCCTCCTTCGACTAGACTTGAAGGGGAGGCAAGTGATCCGGTTGTAAGAACAAGGGCCCCCGTCCGGAGGAGTCAACGCCACGTGGAAGTCAAAGTAGTAGATGGTCGGGCGGAGAGGGGCGGGTTCGACTGGCCGGGCGGCCGACCGGTGTCTAGTTGATGGTTGAAGGTGTCTCGCCGAAAGTCAGGGTTCCGGCGCTCAGCGGACAAGATCGCAGGGCCGATCGGATTGCACGCTCGGCCAAAGCCATCAGGTAGCACTGCTAACAGTCTCCACAAAGCACGTGAGTAAGAATCTCCCCAAGTAAACCACCGCATACGTCCCGCCGGATGTCGCGGAAGCCGGCCGGTCGGACTCTCTCCAGGGAGTAAGGGCAAAAGGACAAGGGACATCTTTTTCTGACAGCGGGTATGTTCCACATGTAGGTCATACTGCAAATCTTATGACAGGGGGTTCCGCTGTCCCATCGAGGACATGCTTGGACTGTAGCAGTATGGGTCAGGTAAGCTCACTGACAAATCCTTACTGGGGTATGGGCCGCTGACACGTGTACACCTCGGTAGGTGTACACTCGCTTCTCCACCGCTCTATATAAAGAGCCTTATACTTCGCCGGAGGTACGCGTTGGACACCTTTGGAGCCACTTTTTTCATTATTTGCTTGCTTGACTTGATCGTCGGAGGGTCGCCGCCGGGAACCCCTTCCCGGCCCCACTTCTGTGCAGGTTCGCCGGAGGTTCGTGCAACCAGTCGAATATCCACGTCAGCCACCGGAGAGCGCCACGTGCCCAGCGTCCGTTGATTCAGCAATCGGACAGGATCAGTATGTAATCTTTGATTATAAGGATGATTACATTCTTTTATTTGATGTCTGATATTTTTATAAGGAATGCAATTTAGATTATTATAAAATGATAAAAATATCTGTGACCTCTGTTGGAGGCGACGGACGGTGGTGGCGGGCGCCGCACCTTTGCCGGAGGCGGCAGTGACCGACGGTGCCTGGAGGTGGTGGTTGGCGGCAGTGGCCACAGCAATGTCGATGACCGGCGGTGGTGGTCGATGGCACTAGGTGGCAACCGGCGGCGGTCGACGGTGGCCTACAGTCGACGGTCAACGACAGACAACCAGAGGCGGAAGCGACGCCAGTGACCGGTTGATGTTGAAAATGGACTAGGGATATATTTGATATTTAAATTTTAATTAAACGATGACATCATAATGTAATCAGATTATATGGTGTTGACCTTATAATCCAGATTCTAAAATTTTATTAAATTTTGTAATCCAAATTACATTACATTACATTACAGTTTAAAACGATAACAAACAAAATAATTAATATTATAATATAATTTTAATTACAATACAAGATAAATTATAACTTTATATTACTAATTCACCCGCTCCCATCCCACCCCCACCCAAGCCTTTAAAATTACTGCATTAAATCCCATTAATTAATTGACAAATAATAAATTCTAAAATACAACTAATTATCATTATTTTTTAATCTTCCCTACCCTTTAGTTTTAGTTGGCTGGCAGTCTCTCAAAGCTGGAAATAACGTTTTGCCAACAAAATTAATAAATTTCCAAAATAAATAAATAAATAAATATAGCAATAAACTGTTGTTTATTAATAACAATAATTAATGTAGGCGAGGGATGGTTTGGTTTGGTAATAGGAAGGCCTCGTCAAAGTCTTCGCTTCGCCATCCACCATTTTCATTTGCCTTCTCGGCTTCTCCCTTTCCCCTTCTCCGACAAGCCCTTCAATCCCACCACTTTTTCTCTCTCTCCTCCCAATTGCAACTTTGATGGTAATCTCCGCATTCGGGAGACCCTTGGGAGGCCAGATCCAAAGAGATGGGCGCCTGCTTCTCGTGCGCCAACCAACGCCCCCGCAATACTGGGGCCAACGCGGGGAAGCAGCAGGGGCGGACGGATGCTAAGGACCAGCAGAAGATAGAGAATCGCCCCAAAGGTAAGGCTGGCGAGAAGGAGAAGTCGGCGGGTGGCCGTGTGGTGCCGTGCGGCAAAAGGACCAACTTCGGTTACGATACAGATTTTGCCAGCAAGTACACGGTCGGCAAGCTTCTCGGCCATGGTCAATTTGGGTACACTTTTATAGCCACGGATAAGGCCAATGGTGATCAGTTGGCAGTTAAAAAAATCGATAAGAATAAGGTATTTTTTTTTTTTTGCGAATTAAAAAAAAAAGGTAGTAGTTTTCCGTCATCAACCTTAATTTGCGTGTTGATGCGATGATACGATTTGAATTCCAATAGCGCGATTAATTTGTAATACCTTTGAATTCGAATCATTGAATCGTACCCAACCTCCTTTTTCTACAATTAAGGGGAGATCATGTCCTAACGCTTTTTCTTGAATATACTCTCGATAAATATCAAATTTCCCCCCTTTTTCTTTCTTCAGCAGAGGTTGAACACAAATCATATGCAAATATCAAAACTCGCAAGTTATATTCGAACACTCGAGTACCGTTTCCTTTTCCCCTTATTTTCTTACTCTTCCAATGTTGGAACATTGTTTTACTGCTGGATACTAGGACTCCCAAGTTTACAGCATTCATTCCAGATTCTTAGTGCTTCACAGGACTGGAGGGAGGCTTTGAACCTTTAACAAGTCTGATTTCATGGTAGAATTATACATCACATCAACCCTACATTGTCTTAAAATTTTCCACATGCAAGCTTTCACGTTAGTTTTAAATTTTCATTTATGGCTTGAAATCTCTATGTTATTGTTTCAATCTTATCTGTTTCTTCTTCATCTCTTTTCTCCTTCTACCTCTAGTTTACTACCGGCATCATACATCAGAATGTTGGCATGATACCTAATTAGTATCATTCTAGTGAAAGACCGAGACACAGGCATGGTTCGAGATTTCTAACAAGTTTTTTTTTCTTTGTTCTGAATACTAGTATGGGTCCAATAGTAGACCACTCCGTGCAAGAGATGCTGAGTATTTGCAATTTTTTATATACTGAAGATATCTGAATTGCCCTATGAATTGTCATCATCAGCCACTAATAAATGCACTAAATGATATCTCAAATTGTTAAATCATGAGTTGTTTGTGGTATACGACTTGAGCCTCTAGTATTATGTACTTTTTATTAGGCCAGACTCTGTGTAGGATAACACAATTGATATAACATGTAAAGGTTTCCACATTCTATAATAAGGCAAACATGGTATATATAATATGTATGAGCTAAGGAAGTTCTTAATAATAACTTCACCTTCAGCTTCAGAGACAAGAGAGTATAACCCTAATCATCAGAGTTTAGACACCACAAACATGAGATTTGATACTTTAACACCTCTATTCCAAATTTTGCTCCAAATTTTCTAAATATAGGACTCTGAATTTCATAAAACTTTCAAATTATGTATTAGTAATTGAAGTTGAATAAATTTCTTTACAGATGGTCCTTCCAATCGCCGTTGAGGATGTCAAACGTGAAGTAAAGATACTGAAAGCTTTAAAAGGTCATGAAAATGTTGTGCACTTCTACAACGCCTATGAGGATGATACTTATGTCTACATAGTCATGGAGTATGTTCTTTCAGTTTGTTTTGGATTATGTTTTGTCTTGATCTTTTAGAATAACATCATGTTTGCACATTTATGATAAGTGATTTTAATGGTACCTTCTGATTCTCATCAAAAGGATTTTAGTTTGTGCTCACTTTCTAAACCTTATTTGACAAATATTTTCTGGAAATTTGATGTCTGTAATTTTTTTTATTTCTTGTGTCTGAATTTTTCCAATTGAAATAGAAAATCCACATCAAAATATCTAGTTTGAAACAAGATGTCTATATTATCAGAGCATGCATTGTGGTTAGTAAGGTGCTCAGTATATTAAATGAATCTGAGATTAACAAAAATCTATCCGATGAGCATCTTTAAGCTAATAATGTGCAGTTACATTCAAGGGGTTGGTTACACATATAACTCTTTATAATTAGGAACCAGTCTCTCTTGTTTTAACAAAATGGAGAGATTCTTGTATCCAAAATTATACAGTGTAATTAACCAATCATTTGATTTGAATGATTGAAGAACTGATGTGTGACAACCATCATATCTATCCTTTAAATTAAGGGCCCGGTAGGGACATAAGTTGATGTTTTGATTTATAAAGTAGAATGACATTTTCTTAATCCTAGGTTCAGTATTTTTTTCACTATTGATCAACTACAGGTTTTTCTTGTTACTGCTGGATTTGAGGTAGCAATTTTGGTTTCTTGGATAGTAAATAAGTCCCTATAGAAGTAGCATCATACAACATATCTAGATTATAGGTTCCTTACATTTCAATCTTCATCAACCATATGTCTTTTGCTTGTTAGTGATGCATTCATGGTAGCTTTTTTTTGGTCTCTTGGGCGTAAAGAAGTTTCTACATACAATATTTTGTTCTGGTATCATAGAAGTTCACATGTGTATGTTTGTTGATATCTATGCCAAAAGAAACATGGAACAACTGTATATATTTTCATGAACTTCTTGAACATTATGTTTTGCCATTTTCTTAGGCAATAATATCGAATGAATGTGTATGTGGTTTCCTTATCTCAAAAACATGTAAGGATGTGATCTGCTAGATACACCAGTAGTTTCAGTTTCAACAATGTTCTTATGTCTCTTACTCTTCTAGCAATAAACTACTAAACAATGAGCCTTGGTTTTGTTTTTTTCTGTTAGATTATGTGAGGGTGGTGAACTTCTTGATCGGATTTTGGCCAAGTAAGAACTTTATGCCATTTTATCTCTTGAACCTATACACTAATAACTTGGATTTTGAATGTGGGAAAAAAATACCTCGTATCCTGGTAATTATTTAGAACATGAATTCTATCTGTGTTTCCCTGCTATTAATTTACAGACATAACAATTCTTTAATAAAATTTGAGATTTAGTCTAAACTTATTCTCTGAAAAAATGCATTACAGAAAAGATAGTCATTATTCTGAGAAAGATGCTGCAGTAGTTGTTAGACAGATGCTCAAAGTTGCTGCTGAGTGCCATTTGCATGGTCTAGTTCATCGAGATATGAAACCAGAGGTAAAACTTCAAGTTTCCATGGGCGTATCTAAAGAATTCTTTTAGAAGTATGATAATTTTTATTTAATAGTTATCAAATCCGAGATTTTTCTTCACACAAATCCTGTTTTGTTAATTGCAGAACTTCCTTTTTAAATCCACAAAAGATGATTCGCCTCTCAAGGCCACAGATTTTGGCCTATCAGATTTTATAAGACCCGGTCAATCTCTTTGATGTTAATTAATATAATCTGAAGCTCCTGTTTAGTAAACTGGTTAAATAGTGTTACCACTTATTGCAGGTAAGAACTTTCATGATATTGTTGGCAGTGCATATTACGTTGCTCCAGAGGTGTTGAAACGAAGATCTGGCCCCGAATCAGATGTTTGGAGCATAGGTGTCATCACCTACATTTTGCTTTGTGGACGGCGACCCTTTTGGGATAAAACTGAAGATGGAATTTTCAAGGAGGTAAAAATCATTACTGTTTCATTATATTTGACTTTTGGGAATTTTTCGCTGAAGTTCTCCATTCATCATGATCTCAAAGATTTTCTCAGTAAATTGTAATAAGTTTCCATATTCCCATTTTAAGTCCTTCCTTTTGGGTATCCTGATTTTCTAGCAAGTTTATGCAAAGAGGTATGCATATAACCATTCCTTTGATTATGCTTCTTGCTATCGATCTACATATTGCCATATATGCCAACTTACATGCTCAGATATAGAAAATATCATGAATAATTAAATAAGCTAGCCAGCTTATGTAGCTTCTTTTAGTATAGTCTACCAACGTTCATGGACCATAAAATTCAATATAATATAGACAAGTTAGGTATCAAATTGTTTTTGCATATCAAATAGGAATACAACTTATGTATTTATAGGCTCTCATCATAGCTATTTTTATCTAGAATTAAGGCAATAGACTAGGTTATGCCATGGACTTCATTACTCTTTCTATTTTATCAAACATGCTTTAATCTGGAACATAGACATCTATTGTGTTTAGCTTCTTATGGAGAAACATAAATCAAGTTGTAGTAATAGGTCTGTTAAACATATTGATAATTTGTTCAAAAAGAAGTGTAATGGGATGTTGATCTTTGTGGGCCTATTGTCATCTCAGATGAAGTCATAGTCATTGGAGAGTGGTTAATGCAATCATGAAATATGAGATTGTTTGCAGCAATAAATGGTTGCCTAATTGTCCTAATGCAATTCATTGGTTCAGTAATAAAAGGGCAGCCTAGTGCACGAAGCTCCCGCCATGCGGGTGTCAGGGAAGGATCCATTGTATGTAGCCTTACCCTGCTTTTTGCAAGAGGCTGTTTCCAGGATTCGAACCCGTGACCTTTTGGTCACATGGCAACAACTTTAGCGTTGCTCCAAGGCTCCCCTTCTCATTGGTTCAGTAATCAAAAACCAAAATCATCAAGTAAAAATTTAGTCCACATTATCTCACAAGTTGTGTGAGTGCCTATATTCTATTTCAATATTGCATCATGATACACCACCTTATCTCCGTCTTTTCCACATTACTATGCCTTCAATGTACATAAAAAAGCTAGAAGTAAATCTTCTAACCATAGCAGACCCAACAAATTAACATTAAAAGGGCAAATTAGCACATGTTGCTTGACAATGGAACTAAGTGAAGGTGGCCAACTAACAAGACCTTATATTTTAGGCATTAATAGATGTCCAAGATACAATGGCACTAATAAGGAATGACATTGGTGGTGATATGGGAATAAGAAATAAGTCGATTGAATAGGTAGTAGACTCAACATATTCATGGATGTGACCGATCATTATGATTAGTGATAATAATGAGTATAGTAGCCATGACTTTCCCTAGTACCTAAACCATGCCCATTTAATTAAACAGGTACTTACCCAAACTAAATCCCTGCATAGAATCTAAAAATTAAAACTTTTTCCCACTCATTTAATAAGATGGATTTCTGTCGACTACCAATAACTACATATTAGAAAACTATATATCAACTAAGGTGGCGTTTGGTTTGGAGTGCAGGAATAAGAATGGGAATGAATTTGATAGTAGACTGGAATGGGAATGAGTTTAGTCATTCCAATACTTTGGTTTATAACCTCTGGAATGAGAATTGAATTTAATTTTGAAATTAATTTTTCTATTTTTTTATTTCTCTCTCTCCCCTTTTATTCTCTCTCCTGATTCTCTATTCGGGTGTTCATTCCGCTCACAAAGGGAAAAGGTTTCCTTCCACTGTCGTCCAAGGAGAAGGATCTCCTTGCGTCGCTATCCAAGCAACTGCCAGCCTCCTCTTCCTCTGCCGGCCAACTTCCGGCCACAGCAGCAAGGATGCTGCCCATGGTGGTTCAGCCATCCAATACCGATGGGATGCTCCTGCTCCGGCCGAAGGAAGCACCACCTAGCATTATTCCTCCCCAGCAACTGTTGGTGCTGGTGGTGATGCTGCCGGTGGTTCTTCTTCCAACCAAGGCTGCTGCTGCAAAGGTTGTGACTGCTATTCTTCCCCCTTGGCGTTGTCGGAGCAACAGGTGGTTGTTGCCGCCCTTGGTGCTCCGGAGCAGCAAGGTAGCTGCTGTCGCCCTTGGCGCTGCCGGAGCAGCAAGGTGGCTGCTACCGCCCCTTGGCGCCATCGGAGCCACAAGGCTGTTGCCGCACTAAGGATTAAGAATAGGGAATGAATTCTAAACCCACCTGTTCAGTTGGGTTTTGTTCATTCCAAATTATTTAGGAATGATTCCAAAATTTTATTCCTAAACCCATTAACCAAGCACCCTGTATTTCTATTATTCCATTCCCTTATTCCCAAACGTCTAAACCAAACGCCACCTAAATTACAAGTTTTTATAAATGTGTCAACCCTTAATTTTAAAATCTTAATATTATAACAAAGTAATGGTTTCCATACAAACCCTCAGTAGGATTTAGGTCACACTCAAGCTGCACACAAGTCCCTACAAAGTTACATGGATAAACTAGACTTTCCTTCTTGTTAAACAGAGATGTACAATCTCTATTGAGATGGATTCATACATTGATAAGATATAATGCGATGTTATTTCCATAAACATTGCTCATGTCATTCTTGGTCATCTCTAGCTCTATGATCTCATTATTTAAGAGAAAATACCTACTTCTTTAAGTACAAGGGATAAAATATAAGGTTGTACCCAATCAAGCCTAGTGAGACCAAACTCAAACCCAAGCCACCAACAAAGGCGACCCCCACCCAAACATCTAGATAATCCGTTCACCTTCTCAATCTCAATTTGAAGAAATAAGATTTCATTGTTAACCCAAGTGACTCATCGAGAGACCTATCACCTGAGGTTAAAATATCTTAGATTCATTCATCTAGAACATAAGTACTAAAGAATTCTTAATGAACTCCCACCTCTGCACACACTCCATCACAATTGTCTATTGTTGATCTTATACCACGATTATAGTTGTTTAACCTACCATGTTATTACATGAACCTGTAGATTGCATTGAACTAAATAGGCAAGTTGAGGAACTCCAATAAAAGGTTTTATTAGGGAAATAATGAGTCCTTGTGATGCCCCTACTTTATTGACATATAAAAGGGATGACTCATGGAGAATGTGTAGATAATCCTATCGTGAACAAACAAGATCATTGCAAGTATAAGTGTCTAGTGTCTAAACTAAACAACATTCTTAACCTAAGGATAGAAGCTCGATGATTTTTTAAGTTTTGCATGCATATTTACTTACTCCAAATTGAATAGGATCGGTGGTGAATAAATAACAACCTTTAAAACACAAGATGGATTTTACAAATGGTTAAATGTAGCCTTTGGACTTTTGAATGCATCTAGTACCTTCATGAGAGTGATAAATCAAGTCTTGTAACCCAATTTTTTTTTAAATTTTGATGACACTCCAATCTAAAGGGAGACACACCATCCCCACCTATAACACATTTGCCTTATCTTACAAACCCTCAGGAAAGAAAATGTGCTTGTTAATCTTAAAAAAAAATGCTTATTCTCACAATCCTAGGTTCTCTTGCTCTTTTTTCTTGTGGAGGTCTCTTCAATAGATCTAGCAAATATTTGGATAATCTAGGACTGGCTCAAATCTTTCATGGCTTTAAAATTTTTTATAATTGCTTTACTTTAGTTCCATTATGACTTGTGTTAGTAACCCAAAATTCAGAATGGAGGAACACACAAAACACAAAATTTTGGTAAAGCAAACTCTCTCCACTAGCCCAAAGCCAATCCTTTCATCAAAGCCAATGCTCTCACAATAATTCTTAAATACCCTCCCCTCTAACTTCCCACAAACTTATAACCACACATACTTTAAAACATGCTAACATAACTGCCACAAAGATATAACTGACTCTAAAACATAAACTGCCACTATAAATTAATTCTATTTTTGGACTTGTTTCCCTCATGATCCAACATGTTTCACCCATGATCCAGCACTTGGTCCACATCTGGAACTTGGTTCCTATCATTACCACCTACTACAGCTCTAGCCTTGTCCCCAAGGCAGGCTAAGATAAGGAAATTGAATTCTAAGAGTGAAATCATCCACCCACGTTGTGTCAATCATGCTCTGGCGCTTCCATTTGACTAGCCATTGACGAATTAACTGCCCTCTAGACAGTGGATTCAACGTTCGAACTCTTCTTATGATATGAGGTAGTAATCCACTCATGAAATAGCCAATATATTGTTCTTCTAGAAGACGTGGAACTTGTGAAGAAATCAACTCAAACGTTTCAATAAATTCTTCCACATTTCAAGTATGTTTTAATGTTGTCAATTCTTCAAAAGGATTCTCATTTCTATGCATTCCATAACGGGCTATAAGAGTACATTTAAGTTTTTCCCAAGTTAGATTAACTTCGGTCTCCTTAAGAAGATTAAACAAATGAATTGTAGTGCCTTTCATACTTACATGTGCCATCTTGACCTTAACTTTATCAGAAGTATTCTGGACTTTGAAATAAATCTCAGCCCTAGTAATCCACACTACTGGATCCCAATCATCTAACATTGGTAATTCCACTTTCTTAACTGACATCTTGTGCTCCTCCAATTGATCACTTTGATGTTCTTAAGGCGCAGATTGAAATGACTGATTAGTAGAAATGGATGCTCCCTTCAATGGTGTGGCTGCAACCTTGGTTCCTAATTGCTTACTGATCTCTTATAAAAGAGAACCATGTTGTTGTACTTCAGACATCAATCGTTGCATAATACCTCTGATTTTTTCCTACTTCTTGCGTCGCCATCCTCTCTTCCAAAACATTTACCTATCTGACATCTTTGGCATTCCTTCTAAGCATACAACCTTTCTTACAGCTGGCAGGTTAGACCAATGTTAGGAACCCAAAATTCAGAATGGAGGAACACACAAAACACAAAATTGTATTAAGGTTAACACAAACAATATGGTAAACAAACTCTCTCCACCAGCCCAAAGTCAATCCTTTCGTCAAAGCCGATGTTTACTTCTCACAATAATTCTTAGATACCCTCCCCTCTAACTTCCCACAAACTTAAAACCACGCATACTTTAAAACATGCTAACATAACTGTCACAGAGATATAACTGACTCTAAAACATAAACTGCCACTATATATTAATTCTGTGCAAGCCCCTTCTTGTTTTATCCCTCTTGGAATATATAAGCCATGTTTTGGGCTTGTTTGCCTCATGATCCAACATGTTTCAGCCATGATCCAACACTTGGTCCACATCTGGAACTTGGTCCCTATCAACTTATAATAAATCAACTTGTAATAAATTTCATTAAGAAAGGGAAGATTCAATGATCTAAATTTGCCTTTGCAACCTTTAGAGATTAAGGAAAAGTGAGTAAAGTCTTCATTTTTAGACATCTTGACCACTATAAACCATTTATAATGTCTTGTGATGCATTGGGGTAGGTATAGGGGGAACGCTGAACCAAGAAGGGAATTCATTTGTATTCTTAGCAAAAACAAAATGATGCTAGACATTTAAGCCTATACACATCGACAATACTACCTATTGCCTCACAACTTTAGCTTCTGCATGACCACAAGTAGAGGTGGGAAAAATATTGAAAAATTTGGTATATCGCACGTACCGTACTAAAATATACCGAATTATATCGAAAATCCGATATACCAAAAAATTTGGTACGGTATTATATTGTACCAAAAAGTTTCAGTACGGTATCCATGTGCAATTTAATAGTTCAGTATTCAGTATACCGTATCGATACTGGAATTTCAGTGTAAACAGTATAGAATTTATACCATAACGGAAATTAGTATATCAAAGTTTCGATATAGTATTGTTATGATTTTTCTGTATACCGAAGTTTTCGGTATGGGTATACCGTGCCAAACCAGCTTTAACCACAAGGCACTGAATTTTATTCTAGCTTAAAAAAAAGTTGTGTCAAACATGATAAGTGTGTCAAGATTCTCCAAGAGTACACTTTTATCCTAAAACATATTGACCTGATGTGCATAACAAATTCATCAATCCATTAAATCTTGTTGTATCCACATTCCACATCATGGGCATGACAAGCTTTGACCAACTGAAGGAGGGATATTGTTCCTTCCCTAACATTGGAACAATCTTTCTTGATGTCCGAGATGGGAACTAACATGCTTTGGTTGATTTTTGATGAGGAATAGTTACATATTTAAAAGTATACATCCCTAGATTTTAGTTAGATACTTTTTATTTTGGAAATTTCCGTGGGTGGTCTAATTGGACTTTGAAAAAAAAAGAAGACCATTATTTTGATTAATTCTATTGACCCTCATTGTGACAAGATGTTGCTTAGATTGTATTCCACTGTTGCACATGTCAAACAACTAAGGTAAAAAAAAAAAAAAAAAGGCAGTTCGGTGCACGAAGCTCCCACCATGCGGGGTCCCGGGGAAGGATCCATTGTACGCATTCTTACCCTGCTTTTTGCAAGAGGTTGTTTTCAGAATTCGAACTCGTGACCTTTTGGTCACATAGCAACAACTTTACCGTTGCGCCAAGGCTCCCCTTCATGTCAAACAACTAAGGTAAATAGACAAAATATCTCTACATGTCACTTTCAATTCCCCATGAACCTTGAAAAGATGTTAGCATGGACTTCCTTTTAGGTTTATCTAGGACTAACGAGAGCCACAACTCTATCCTAGTAGTGGTGGACCAATTTTCGAGGATGACACATTTCATTATGTGTGATAAGACTAACAATGCTTCATAGATTGCTAAATTATTATCTAGGGAGATTGCTAGACTGCATGAGTTCCCTACATTTATAGTTTCATATAAGGACATGAAGTGTGATGGTTTTTTTAGGGAAACCCTACGGAAGCTATTTGAAACCAACTTAAGTATTTGTATACATTCCATCCATAAATTGATGGGCAAACTGAGGTTGTTAACAGCAGTTTAGGTGACTTTAGTTGTCTAGTGAGTGAAAAAATAGGTATTTGGAATTCTACATACTGAATTTGCTTATAATAATTCAATAAACCAGTCCACTCAAAGTCACTTATGGGTCAATAGCTTGTCAACCTATTGAGTTAATCCTTTACATATCACTTTCATTCATCTGAGTTAGCTAAGTGCTTTATTAAGCACATTAGAGATGCACATATTGATGTCAAGAGGAAAATTGGAGTAATGAAGCTTATAAAATTGAAGCTAATGCACATCGTGAACTTAAGGAGGACAATCTAGAACCATGTGTCCGTCTCGAACGTTTCGTTAATCTCCTTCACTAAACTTCATGCTTGCCCATCTAGGTCCTTTCAGATCGTGAGAAAAATTAGTTTACTCTGACAATTCTAATAGTCTTGGTTCTTACGCTCTTGTCTACAACATAATCCACTCCTTAGATTGAGTGTATTATGGATATTTCAAATAGTGATAGCCTCTCATATAAATATCCAAAGAAACCTAGTCCATTGGAAAGCACTTTTAGGGATGGATGATTTTTGAGGACGAACTTCAATACCTTGCTCCTGAGCTACTTTAATGGGAGTAGTTTAAGAAGGATTTGATTTGACCGGGTTTTGAATTTCAATCTTTGTGAAATAATTTAAATTTAATAATTTGTCGTCTTTGGTTTGTTATATATTATTTTGGCTAGTCAATTAATTGCAATTGTTGTGTTTCCTAATTTACTTGTTTCATTTGCTTATTTGTTAGTTTTTATAAAGTCCAATTTAGAAAAGAAGTGTTGAGTTAATGTAATAATTATAATTCTAGAAAGAATTTAAAAAAGAATAAATTTATGAGTTAAGGTTTATGATCTTTTGTTTACATTAGAAGGGAGTGTAACTTCTCTCCTTGAGAAGGATTTTTCATTTTTGAGGGAAGAATTACTCCTCTTCAAACCCAGGGCTGATTTTTGGAGTTGCTTCACGATGATACTTGCAACAATACACATAGGAATTCAGAGGAGCTTAGACAAATGGTTCGTGTGGGAAGTGCGAGAGAAGACTGGTTGGCAATGCATCGATGCTGTCAGGTTCACGCATGGTATGTAAAGAGGAAGAGGGAGAGGTTGTGAGCAGTGGTTTGAGTGATTGACAAAAAAAGATAAGATAAATTAGGTATCTGATTGTTTTTGTGTATCAAATAGGAAAACAAGGCTCTAGGCAACTGTTTTATCTAAAATTAAGGTATTGATTAGGCTACGACTTGGACAACTTTACCCATTCCTAATTTGTCTGACAATTATAGTTGAATTGTTAGCTGCACTCCTTTCCTTTTGTCCTTGTTCTCTTGTGGAAGATACTAGTTATAATAACTAAACTTCATAACTCCAGTTATCTGATAATGTTAAGTAGGCCATGTAATATTACAACCCACTGCTTCCTGACTCTGAAGTACATAAAATACAATGAAATTTGATTTTCCTGCATATTGCTAGTTTTGTTTTATCATGTTCTCGATTTCATATTCTTCTAGTTACTGCTAGTAGTGTAGATCCTAGTTTGTTTTTCAAAATTTATTATAATATTATTTCTCGAATAAATTAGTGTGACAATATTCTTGTCCTCTTTCTAGAGACTAAGGCTTCAGATAGCAAACTCATTCATCTAAGCCATATTGAGTGGTACAAAATAGTAGATTATTCTCACCAATCTTTAGCCATTGATACAATCATGGGCTGAAACCAGTGTTTTAAATGGCGGCTGCCTAGGCACTGCCTAGGCGGGTGCCTAGGCACTGCCTAGGCGGGAGGCGGACATCAACAACTCTACGTTTGCTTGAGGCGGTAACTCACCCCCTTCTGTCACCACAGCTGGTCAAACACCCGTCGTTGCCCCCGTTTTGCCACTGTGACTTGTCCGGACATGTCCTGGCCCGACGACTAGTCCGAGCACATCGCGCAAGCCCGTAAGCATCACCTAAGCCTGACGACGGGCCCGAACGCGTCGCCTGGCCCTGTGACATGTCTGGACGCTTCGCCCGGCCCTACAACACATAGCCCGAGGCCGACGATGTGTTTGAACGCATCGCCCGACCCTGGTGACGGGCCTGAACACGTCACCCAGTCCCGAACGCGTCACCCGGTCCCGATGATGCGTCTAAACTCGTCGCGCGGTCCTGACAACGCGTCAAACTTATCGCCCGGCCGAAATAGGATACGCGGGTAAGTTGTAAGTTAGAGTTTAATTAAATAACTTTAGGTTAATAATTTTAATCAACTCCTAACTATGATTGAGATAATTTAAATAGACTTAATTAAAGTTTAATAAAATTATCCTATTATATATATATATAATTATATTTTTTATTTTTAAATATTTAGACTCATTGTTTAATTTTTAATAATATATTTTATTAAAAGTAATATTATAAAGAATATTGATTATTTATAATATTATGTATAAAAAATAATAAAAAATTCAATTGCCTAGACACTACCTAGGTACCGCCTAGGAGGCTAAGGTGGTAGGCGGTCACGATGGTCACTGAATCGTCTCACCACCGCCTACCGTCATTTACAACACTAGCTGAAACCAATGCTATGCTGCCATCTAATCCACAATCATTCATGCTATGTATTTAGTACCTCTTCATACTGTCATAGTGGATTAACTTCATTCTTACTTGGTCTTGACAAATATTTGTCATGGTAATATATTATAATTGTATTATTTTAGCCTAATTGAAGCCTGAGTTCATACTTCACCCTTGGCTTGTGGATTACTAGCCTTTTAACTGTAATACTTTGGCCTCTGCATGCGATGATGATGATTATGATGTAGAAGGCCTTACACTCAACTTATACCTTACCAACCAGTTTAGCTATATATTTTTCTGATGCATTTTATAATCATTAGTATAATGTTCTATTCTTACTCTTATTTAAATTTTCTGCATCACTGAAGGAACAATAATACTATTCTACATGATGCTTGAGTGCAGGTGTTAAAAACTGAGCCAGACTTTAAACGGAAGCCATGGCCAAACATAAGTGACAGTGCTAAAGATTTTGTTAAAAAGTTATTAGTTAAGGATCCACGTACAAGACTAACTGCTGCTCAGGCTTTGTGTATGTTTAAGTTAGATCTCTCTGGATATATTGATCATTGATTATATGCATCTGATAGTCAATGAGGAAATCAACTGTTATTGTTCTGTTTTTTTCAGAGTTTTTGCTTTAGCTTGTTGTCAGGATCTGGATAGAAAATGATACTCATCATCCCTTCTAATCCTTTTTTTACTTCCTCACTGTGGATTTCAATCTGACAGTATATCTTTCTGTTCTAGCACATCAATGGGTAAGAGAAGGGGGAAATGCACTTGAGATTCCTTTGGACATCTCCGTCTTATCAAGCATGCGCCAGTTTGTTAAGTATAGCCGGTTTAAGCAATTTGCATTAAAGGTAAGATAATATGTCGTCATGTTTTACCAGATTTCTATAGATTATGCTCAGACCTTAATATATTCCATTGCATATGCAGGCATTAGGAAGCACCCTTAATGAAGTGGAACTAGCTGATCTCAAAGATCAGTTTCAAGCAATTGACGTAGATAAGAATGGTGCAATCAGTCTTGAAGAAATGAGACGAGTATGATTCACTTGCATCTTTGTCAAAAATCTTTTATTCACAACTTTGATTCATTTAATCAAACACAGCATATGATTGATTTATTTCCTAAGATTTGTACTCCCTACTTGTCTTTTCACATTTTTTAGTGGATTACTGAACAACTATTTTCCCTCTCACTGATTTAATTTTAGATGTTTCATTGTCAGAAGAGCTAGTGGCTATTTATGAGTTTTAATAATAGTCTTTATTTAGTTATCTTCTCGTCAAGATGTAATTTTGACTGGTGTATAATTTGGTTCTAACACTAGGCTCTTGCTAAAGATCTTCCTTGGAAATTGAAGGATGCTTGTGTTATGGAGATTCTCAATGCGGTAAGTTGCATATCTCTTGAAACTGTTTCTTCTGACATGACCAAATCATGTAAACACTCAAGAATTTTGATATCAGTTATTAATTCCCTGTATATATATTACAATTTGCAAAATTTTTCTTTTTCTGATTTATAATAAGGATTTTGAAGGATGTTCTTTCTCCACCAGAAGCTAGAATATTGCATACAACAAAGTGAACTTTAACTACATTGAAAATAATTGTTTGAAAGCTGGAAAATCACGAGTCTTTTATGATAAGAAATACAAGGAAATCTTTGATATTTTTTTGTGTTTCTCTATTTTGGAATGACTCACAAATTATTAAACTTTAATTTTTTTATGTTTTGTTTACTTGGTGGAAGGGAACTAACTGGAAAAGGATTTGTTTAAATAAAAGAGATAAGAAAAGAAGTTATTTGTTATGTTTGGAGTGAACTGAAAGGAAAGAAATGACAACAATTATTTGTTTCTATTCGATGGATCCTTAACCTTCATTTCCTCTCCATTTCTGCCTGATTTCAGTAGAAATAAAATAAAAGAATTGGTTACATTAAATTATTTTGTCCTCTACTTGATAGTAAATAATAGAAATTTATGATTTTATTTTCCTTTCTTTTCCCTTCTATTTCCTTCCAAGTAAAAAAGGAAACATTGTGGACAACTCGAGATTATTACTATGCTAGATTCAGTTAAATTGGAAAGTAGTTTTCAAGCCATTCTGTATTTGTGTCTGCAATGCATCATTGGGAACGTAACAATTATAACACCCTTTACATGTTGGCTTTCTGATTGTTGACATTTACCTAAGTATTCTCAACTATTTTTCGATAATTCAACGTTGTATTTCAAGTTCATAATGTTCTTCCTTTTGGAACAGATGGACACCAATACCGATGGTTGCATTGACTTTGAAGAATTTGTGGCAGCTGCTTTACATGTGCACCAGTTGGTGGAGCATGACTCTGAAAAATGGCGCTTACTTTCTCAGGCCGCTTTTGAAAAGTTTGATATGGACAGAGATGGATATATTACACCTGAAGAACTTCAAATGGTACAATTTTCATGGACTAAATGTGGTGGTGAATGCTTTCTTTTTTGGTTCTATGGAACAATGTTTAACTGTTTTCATTTGCTCATTAAGATTGGTAATTCCTGAAACTTTATGCATTTAACTAGTTATAATATCCTTATCGTTTTTTTGGACAGACCTTGAGTTCATAAATATAAAAACTAGATTTCCTTCATAGAAGTTAAAGATTTTGTGCTTATCAATAAGTTTTTTTTTTTTCATTTTTAAGCCTAATTAGTTTTTTTAAACATGATATGGCTATGAGTTTGAACCATTTATGTTAATTTTCGTCTGTTTTTATTATTCTACTCTTGGTCCAAGTCTTGGCCAACCTGACCTTGAGTAGTCGAATTATTTGATTTTGTCCTACCCTATGATAATATCATAAATAGGATCAGTTCTTAAGCTTAAGCATTTAGAATCTTGGCAGCCAGACAACTTTTGACAGCTTTTTTGGAAATTTTACAGCACACAGGTTTGAAGGGCTCCATTAATCCACTACTAGACGAGGTTGACATCGATAAGGATGGAAAGATCAGCTTGGATGAATTCCGCAAACTCTTGAAAACTGCCAGCATGGGTCCACCGCGAGATGCAACAAAATGATCTACGACTCCTGATCCTTAGATGTCATCTTGAGCATTATAGAAGTGAATCGAGAACCTCGTCTAAATGTGCTTCAAACTGCAAGAGTTTGCCAAGTCATCTTTGTATGTATGATGTTTTGAACTGAGCGACTGGTATTTTTATTGCTGCTAAAGTTTGATTTCAGGTAGGGGATTCCTGTTTCAAGTGCAAATTGTATATTTTTTGATGTGGATGGCGATCTTTCTTTCCATTGATTCTTCAGATTTACCACACATGTTGATTGTCATATCACACCCAAGGTCGTACTTATTAGGAGGCAAATATATTAGTGTATATTTGTCAAATATAATCCCTCACACTCTACCCTTGTCAAAAACTGATCAAAGAATCTGTTTTCTGATCTGCAAAAAAAAAAAAAAAACAATGAAAGATTTATTGGTAAAATCATTTTTCAGTAGTCTAAAAGTTTGATTTCCTCTTCCTCTTATTATTATTATTATTATTTTAAATTTATAGTATTTTTCTTTCAAATGTAGAAGCAGATATTTCAACTTGTTTAATAGATGAAATAAGATTTGTGTATATTTTTTGAGATCTTGTGTTACACGCTGAGGGTATCATTTCTGGTATCTCACTTAGTGATAATATATTTAAAAGAGACCTAGACATCATATAGCTAGGATAACCAAGAAATTTATCTAATTTATATAGTTATAATATTTACGTTATGTCTAGGGAAAACTATATGGATAAAACAGCAAACGAAATAAAACTTAAATACAATGAAAAAAAAGACAGTAAAACAATCTAGAAATTAATACGTTGAGATCTCTGAGCATCTATATAGGTAAAGTCGAAATCAGATCTCTGAGCATCTATATAGATAAAGTCGAAATCAACTATAATATTAAAGAGGTCCTTGTGCATGTAAAATTGAAAGTTAAGAAAAAACAGTAGATCAAATGATTAAGTAGATAATCAAGAAAGATGTATATGAATTTAATGTTATTTAAAAAGTTAAAGAAGTAAAGTAAATCATAATCTATTATTATTATTATTGATGTAATATTTAACCAGGTTGATTAAGTTTGAGTTGAGTTAAGCTTGAGTCTTGATGTTTAGATTTCGATATTTGACAATATATGAAGATTGCAGGAGTGATCATCTGATTGGAAATCCTGGTGAGTGAAGCTAGGTAAAAGATCTAGTGAGTAAAGCTAAGCAGTTGGAAAATACTGATGAGTGAAACTAGATGAAAGACCTAGTGAGTGAAGCTAGGCAGATGAAAGTCCCGGTGAGTAAAGCCAGATAGATGGAAAGTCCTGGTGAGTGAAGTAAGGCAGATGGAAAGTCCTGGTGAGTGAAGCCATGCAGATGAAAAGTCCTAGTGAATGAAACTAGGCAGATGGAAAGATCTGGTGAGTGAAGCTAGGCACGTGGAAATCCAAGTGGGTCAAGGTTGACCAGACACCTAGTGTTGGGAAGCCCAAGTAGGTTAAAGGATTGATCGAATACTTGGCACAAGGAAATCAAGATAGGTCAAGGGTGACCGAACATCTGGTAGAAGGAAGTCCAAGTGGGTCATGGAGGACCGGACACTTGGCACGAGACAGTAAGTCCAAGTGGGTCAAGGTTGACTGGACACTTGGCAAGAGGAGAAAAGTCCAAGTGGGTCAAAGGGTTGATCGGACACTTGGTGAAAAAGCCCCGGCAAGTCAAGGTTGACCAGATGCTAGGCATGAGGAGTTCCTGTTAGATCGTAGAGTTCGCTAGAAAGGGGGGGGGGGGGGGGGAATAACGATTTAAAAAATCGTAGTTAAGTAAGAGTAAGCAGTGAAAAATAAAAGAGACCACAAACGCAAACACAAACCAATTTACTTGGTTTAGAGCCTTGGTCGACTCCTATTCCAAGGTCCGTACTTGTTGAGTGCTTTCGTTGGTCAATCACTAATAGTTCACAAAATCAGATTACAAATGTAAGTACAAGAACTTTAGAAAGAAAATACCGACAACTATAATAAAAAAATCTTTAGCCGAAGGTTGTCGGACAAGCTCCGCAGAGTCGTAGCGTCGCAGAAGCACAGCGCAGTAGAGCGGTCATTGGAAGACATTATTGTGTTTTGCTCCAGGGCGAGACCCCCTTATATAGGATGCTCCGTGCGCCCGGATCATGACGTAGGCCCGACCAATCAGTGTGCTCCTCGTGATGACAGGATAGATTTTTGCCTTCCGGGCGCCGGGATCCCTTTCGGGCGCTCGGACCACCTTTCTCCAGAAAGTTCTTCTCTTGCAAGAAAGTCTTAGTCCGAGGCAAAAATAAAAGCTAAACTGCCTTGCAAAAAAAAAGTTAGCACAAATATAATAAAAGAGTAGTAATTAGATTTCGTCTCATCGAGACCGGAATCTAGTCACGATCTCAACTTAGATTTCTGAAATGGTTCTAAGTTGGATCGACGTCTACTGTTCCCTCAAACGGGGAATGCGTCCTCACCAAGTCACTCCCCTCCAGTGACTTACCTTAACTTACCTGCCAGACGTCTGGTCAGCCTGTCGACCCGTCTGAACTTCGTGCTGTTATCAGGTCAGCCCGTTGACCTAGCTAGACTTCTGCCAGACATCAGGTCAGCCCGTCGACCAGTCTGGACTTCGTACCAGACATCAAGTCAGCCCGTCGACCAGTCTAGACTTCGTGTCAGCTATCAGGTCGGCCTATCGACCTAGCTGGGCTTCGTGCCAGCTATTAGGTTGACCCGTCGACCTAACTGGGCTTCGTGCTAGCTATCAGGTCAGCCCGTCGACCTAGCTGGACTTCTCCTGCACACTTATTTAAAGTATTAGATCACAACGAGACTAACTTAACCTACTTTGTCATTTATCAAAACCTGAGTTAGACCATTAATGCTCACCGCACCAACAATCTCCCCTTTTTTGATGTAATGACAACCTGGGTTAAGTTAGTGAAAATTATGCAAAACATAAGTAAGTATAAGACATGGTTTTTAAGTTAGCCTTGTTTTATGTTTGTTAGTTTGTTGCTAACTAATTTAGACCACCTAACCCTCCCCCTTTAACATTCATCAAAAAAACATGACAAGCATAGATAATTTTCAGGTTGACAACAGAAAATAAGTTAGAAAAATAAGTTAACTTTGAAAATAAAATTTAACAACAGAGAACTCTGATAAAATTTTCAGGTTGACCTAGGAGAGTTAATTTTAAAAAATAAGTTATAGGAAGGTTAGAAAAACTTGTTAAAAAGATCAGAAATAGTTTCCAACATCCTTTATCTTTTTCAAAATTGTTAAGTTTTTTAAATAGCTAACTTTTTATCAGAAATACTAAGGTAAAAACCTATTGACTTTGTAAATTTAAATAAGTTTGTAAAATTAAGGTAAATTTTTAAATCAATTTTCAAACATAAGTTTATAAAAGGTAATTTTCAAAACTAAGTTTATGAAATCCAATTTTCAAAAATAGGTTCATGAAAGTAAATTTTCAAAAATAAGTTCATTAAATTAAAGAAAATTGAAAGTACTTTTAAGGAAATGACATACACTTTTCAAAAATAATTTTCAAAAGAGAAAATAATTTTGTTACAAATAGTTTTACTAAGTATGAAAATAATTTGAATTAATCCTCCCCCAAACCTTACATTATTTTTGAAAAAGACATTTGCCAAGAAAAAAATTTAAAGTAAGATTTTCAAAGTATTTTTTTTAAAAGTGAGGTAGGATTTTTCAAAAAAAAAAAGATTTTAAAGAGAAATTTGATAAGGAAAAAAAATTTAAGGAATTTTTAATAAAAAACTTAAGGAAATAATTTTTTAAGTAAGAAAAACTTTGATCTCTCCCTGTATTTGATACTCCCCTTAAATTTGATATCTCTCCTAATTTATTATTTTCCTTTAATTTATCTCTCCCCTTTAAATTAACACTAAGGTTTGAGTATGTTAAATTTTAAAACCTTAACACATTTTTCTAATTGTTTTAGGGGATTTAGTAACACTTATGTTTATAAAATTTATTATAATTATCTCTATATGCTTGGCATAATTATTAATTTAAGTTTGATTAATTTAATCTAAATTTGAGTTGACCCGAATGATTAAATTCATGTTTATCAAATGAATTATTAAATTAGGATTAAACACTTAAGGATTGAGTTAATTTTAATTAATTTTTTAAAAAAAAACAAAAGAATTTTATTTAATGATTTTTGAAATATTTTTAAATACTTCAATTATTTTGAATTTATATTTGACTAAGTTTAAGTTTTAAGTTATAGTTTTAAGTTTACGTTTAAGTTTTGATTTTAAGTTTAAGTTTTAATATTAAGTTTAAGTTTAAGTTTGATTTTAAGATTAAGTTTGTGTTTTAATTTAAGTTTTTAAGTTTTAGTTTTGATTTTAAGTTTAAGTTTTAATTTTAAGTTTAAGTTTAAGTTTTAATTGAAAGTTTTAATTTTAAGTTATAATTTAATTTTAATTTAAATTAATTTAGGTTTAATTTAATTTTTAAGTTAAGTTGAATTTTATGTTAATTTGATTAAGTTAATTTTTTTCTTAAGTTAATTTTAAAATATATTTTTAAGTTAATTATTAAAATAATTCTTAAAATAATTTTTGGGTTAAACTAATTAAAATAATTTTTAGGAGAAAATAATTTTTAAATTAAAATAATTTTTAGGCTAAAATAATTTTTTTGTTAAAATAATTATTATTTTTAAAATAATTTTAAAATATTTTTAAAATAATTTTTAAGGATTTTTAAAATAATCTTTAAAGGATTTTTAAAATAACTTTTAAAAGATTTAAGATAATTTTTTAAAGATTTATAAAATAACTTTAGAATAGATTAATTAATCTGTTAATAAGTTAGGAGATATGTAGGTTAGGTTAATTTTTAAGTAAGATTCGGAATTAAGAAAATTTAGATTAAATAAGTAACTGATTTCAGGTTGTTAAATTAAGTAAAGTAATATAGATTAGAAATAATTTTAATTTTAAGTTTAGGTTTAATTTAATTTTAACTTAATTTAAATTTAATTTTAATTTAACTTTAAAGTTTAATTTTAAATTTAAATTTTAAGTTTAAAGTATAATATTTAACTTCATTTAAGTTTTAAGTTTAACATAATTTAATTAGTTTAATTTAATTAAATTTTAAATTTAATTAAATTTCATTTAATTTATTTTTTAGTAAGGTTAATTTTGAATTTGATTTTTAATTTTAGTTTTAGTTATAATTAAGTTAGCTTAAAATAACTTTTAAGATAGTTTTTAAGCTAAACTAAAAATAATTTTTAAAATAGATTTTTAAGTTAATTTTTAAAATAGATTTTTAAGCTAATGTTAAAATAATTTTTAAAATAATTTTTAAGTTAAATTAATTTTTTAAAATAATTTTTAAGTTAAACTAATTTTTAAGTTAAATAAAATTTGTTAAAATAATTTTTAATTTAAATTAATTTTTTTAATAATTTTTAAGTTAAATTAATTTTTTAAAATAATTTTTAAGAATAATTTTTAAGTAAAATTAATTTTCAAAATAATTTTTAAGTTAAATTAATTTTTTAAATAATTTTTAAGTTAGATTAATATTTTAAAATAATTTTTAATTTAAAATAATTTTTAAGTTAAATTAATTTTTAAGATAAATTAAATTTTAAAATAATTTTTAAGTTAAATTAATTTTTAAGTTAAATTATTTTTTAAAAAAATAATTTATAATTTAAATTAATTTTTGAAAATAATTTTAAATGCAATTAATTTTTAAAATAAATGTTAAGTTAAATTATTTTTTTTAAAAATAATTTTTAAGTTAAATTAATTTTTTAAAAAATAATTTTTAAGTTAAATTTATTTTTTAAAATAATTTTTAAGTTAAATTAATTTTTAAAAATAATTTTTAAGTTAAATTTATTTTTTAAAAATAATTTTTAACTTAAATTAATTTTTTAAAATAATTTGAAATTGAATTTTCAATTGAATTAAATTTGATTTGGTTATAATTTAATTTAATTAGATTTTATTTTATTTAATTAGATTTAATTTTAATGAGATTTTATTTAATTTAATTAGATTTAATTTTAATTAGATTTGATTTAATTTAATTTGATTTAATTTAACTTTGTTCGAGTTGATTCGATTTGATTTGAAATCCTTAGTCATCTCATCCGATCTACGTTTTTATTCAGGGAAACCTATAATTTTTGTGAGATGAAGTTAAGTTCAATTTTTAGGGTTTGGTTTAACTTTTTGTTAGATTTAGGTTTAGCTTTGGGCTCAACAAATAGACATTCTTTGGATAAACTTCTGGGCTATGGTGAGTCACTTGGACATCATTAGAGTAACCATGCATTCGAGATTTTCCAAATAGTCCTATTCACTGAACTTAGTACAAAGCCTTGATCTAACTAGTTAGGATTCGTAAGGGGTAGCTTCGGTTAGTTCCACTAAGCCAAATGCACCAGGTCGAAGTCATATCTTCCTAGATATGCATAGACAAAGTTTCCCTAACGTACTATCATCCAAAATTTCACTAGTATCGTAAGTCAAGTTAAACTGTTGTCCTTATTTAAACTAGCCCTAATTACCCTATCGGGTAAGTTAGTTTTGGTTATCCTGTCGAGTAGATTATTTTTTTAGTGCCAACTATTTTGGAGTCTCCCCCTGAATTATTAATCTAATTTAGATTTTAATTTTGGGTTTATGTCGATTACTTTTATAATTGTATTTAACTTGATGATAATCTGATTTTTGGTAGGTTCTAAAATAATTTGTTTTTGGTTTAGTTGGTCTAGGTTTGTATTTTGGCTTTTGATTTGTTTTTTTTTATTTTACATAATATATTTTATCTTTGGGTATATAATATTGGTTAATTCCTACTTGCGTGGTTAAGCACGCTTTCGGAACCTAAGCTTTAATTTGTTGTTTGTGTTGAGTTATTAGAGATATAAACGACTTATTTGAATTCAACTTGTATCCAAGTCCAGATTATTGTAAACAACTTTTTGATTATTTAATATAAGATCTAAATTTTTAGATCTAGTTGTAAATTTCTCTAAAAGCCCTTTTAATTTATTAATTTCAGCTTTTAGTGTTGAATTTTCCTCCTAAAGTGTTAAGGCTTGAGTTGGATTAGAATTTGTGATTTGTTTCTTGAGGTTTTGGTTTTCCTCAAGGAGCATTTTATTTTCATTTTCAATTGTTGTTAATTTTCTATCTAAACATGCAATGATTTTAAAAAATATCTTATTTAAACTAAGGTATACCTCTCCCGGACCTTCAAAAACGAGTACGGACTCGTGGCTCGATTCAGGTTCGGATCCGTCTTCTGATTCGTCCTCTGATTCGTGGGCCATTAGTGCGAGGTGCTTTGGTGCTTCTAATCTTCGACCTCCGATTCTTCTGAAGACAACTCATCCCATGTCGCTTTAAGTGCCTTCTTCTTGGTTGTCTTTGACTTCTCCTTCTTCAATTTTGGGCACTCGTGCTTGTAGTGACCCTTTATTGCACCCGAAGCAGGTCACGTTTCTTGGTTCAGTTGTGGAGTTGATCTTCTGCAGGTCTTTTCTGTTGAAGTTCTTCTTCCTCCTGGCAAACATCTTCCTTACCAAGTTCACCAGGTATTCTTCATCTTCTGAATCTTGGTCAGACTCATCTTCTGGTTCAGGCTTGGTCTTTGTCTTTTCCTTGGAGGAACCTGCAAACAAAGCGATACCTTTCTCGGTTCTGGTGTTAGTTTGCTCGTGTAGCTCAAGTTCGCAAAACAACTCGTCTAATTTTAACTTAGAAAGATTCTTCAAAATCTTGTAGGCATCCACGATGGATGCCCACAATGCATCTCGAGGAAACACGTTTAGAGCGTACCTGATCAAATCGCGATTCTCCATTTGGTGGTCTATCGCGTGAAGTCCGTTGAGGATGTCTTTGATCGTCGCATGGAGCTGACTTGTTGTTTCTCCTTCCTGCATTTTAATATTAAATAATCTATTTAGAAAAAGATCATGTTTAGTTACCTTGGTGTCGCTCGTTCCTTCTTGTAGTTCGACGATCTTGTACCATAGTTCCTTCGCATTTTGGTGTGGGTCAACCCGGTTCAGCTCTTCCTTCGTCAATCCACATTGCAGAGTGTTGAGTGCTTTGAAATCCAGTTAGGATTTCTTCTTCATGTCTGGATTCCACTGTTCCAGGTCTAGTGGATTTCCAGAGTTGTTAACCGGCGCCTTGTATCCTCTGGAGACGCTAAACCACTGGTCTAAGTCGATCTTCAGACAGACCTCCATTCGTTTCTTCTAGTAGGGGAAATCGTCACTGTTGAATAGAGGGGGACGGACTATGCTGAAACCTTCAATTTGAGACATTTTACCTTGCACACAAAAAACAAGAAAAAGGAAATCCCGAGACTTGGTCTTGGATTAGCAGTGCGGGAGAAAGAAAGAAATTTTAAGACTGAACTGGTATTGCACCAATTCAGTAACTTGTTACGAAAAAAGATCCAAAAAAGGCAACAATACCAGTTTGGATTGTTTCAAAAAACTTAAAGCCGAAAAAAACGTAAAAAGAAATTCACCCCTTTTGTCTGATTGGTGGTTGCACCAAATCAGAGCGGTACCTGCTCTGATACCACTTGTTAGATCGTAGAGCTCGCTAGAGGGGGAGTGAATAGCGATTTAAAAAATCATAGTTAAGTAAGAGTAAGCAGCAGAAAAATAAAAGAGAATACAAATGCTAACACAAATCAATTTACTTGGTTCGGAGCCTTGGTCGACTCCTACTCCAAGGCCCGCGCTCGTCGAGTGCTTTCGTTGGGAAATCACTAATAGTTCGCAAAATCATATACAAATGTAAGTACAAGAACTTTAGAGATAAAATACCGACAACAATAATAAAAAAAACTTTAGCCGAAGTTTGTCGGAGAAGCTCTGCAGAGTCACAGCGTCGCAGAAGCACAGCGCAGTAGAGCAGTCGTTGGAAGATGTTGTTGTGTTTTGCTCTAGGGCGAGACCTCCTTATATAGGATGCTTCGACCGCTCGGTTCCCTTCCGGGCACCCGGACCGTGACGTAGGCTCGACCAATCAGCACACTCCTCGTGATGACAGGATAGATTTTTTTCTTCCGGGCGCCCAGACCGATTCCAGGCTCCTGAACCAACTCCGGGTGCCTGGATCCCTTCCGGGTGCTCGGACTACCTTTCTCCAGAAAGTCCTTCTCTTGCAAGAAAGTGTTAGTCCGAAGCAAAAATAAAAGTTAAACTACCCTGCAAAATAAAAGTTAGCACAAATATAATAAAAGAGTAGTAATTAGATTCTGTCTCACCGAGACAGAATCTAGTTATGATCTCAACTTAGATTTCTAAAATGGTTTTAAGTTGGATTGACGCCTATTGTTCCCTCAAACGGGGAACGCGTCCTCACCAAGTCACTCCCCTCTAGTGACTTACCTTAACTTACCTGCCAAACGTCCGGTCAGCCTGTCAACCTGTCTGTGTTGGTTACTACTCGGAATATCGTACTGGTTCCCCTGTACAAAAATTTTGTACAAGTCCTGAAACTTTCCTAACAACCTATTGTGTTCTTTAGAAATTAAATTTGGAATCGCAAACAGAACTTAACATTATTGATTCCAAATTTAACTTATCTATTCTTAGAGATTTTGACTTGGATTGCAAACGATGCTTAACATTATTGATTCAAATCCACCCATGTTACAAAGTTGATTAAATATTCATTTCAAAGATCGGCTTCCAGGTTAAATATGACGAGGCACTAGACCTTCTTAGGAATGAGATCATTCACCACTTCCTAGATAAAGTCTTTCAACAAAATTCAATATTTAATCTCCTTATAGTAACCCTAGGTTTAACCATTAAGAATAATTGAATCACAAGATCGAAAAATAAAAGAAATACAAAATCGAAACATAAATTCAATTGCCTAGAATCATTAGCCTCTTGTGTTTGGTAATTCACAATCCGTACAAAGAAAACTAGTATGATGCTGAACAAGACAACTAGTTATACCTTTCTTTGTTAACAAAAACCTTTTGATCTTCTATTGTATTCCTCTCCTTCTCTTGGACGTCGTGTGGGCGACGATCTACCAAGAAGAAATCCACCAAAGCCTTCCTTACTTCCAAGTTTCAGCCACCACTACAATGCTCCAAGGGATGCTAGAAAACAATGCCTCCTTTCTCTACTTCTTCACCTCCAAGCAACCGACCACCAAAGCTCCACAAGAGATGATGCCGCCGGCCACAAAGAAGAAGAGAAAGAGAAGAGGAAGGGCCGGCCACCAAGGATGGAAGAGAGGAACAATAGAATAAGTTGTGTCTCATGAAGGCACCCCCTCCCTCTCTTTTATAATCCTTGGTGAATCCCCAAAAAAGAAAGTTTTATAACAAAAAATAAAACTTCCTTTTATTCCTCTCTATGGCTGACCACACTATGTTTAAACAAACAAGGAAAAATTTTAAACAAAAATTAAAATCTCTCTTTTAAAAATCACTTTTGTGGTTAGCTATAAAAGGAATGCTTTATAAATTAAAATCTCTCTCTTTTAAATCCTTTTATGGATATCTATAAAAGATAAGATTTAAAAATAAAACTCCTTTTATATCATGGTTACAAAAAAGGAAAGTTTTCTTAAAAATTTAAATCTTTCTCTTAACATTATAGATATCTACAAATAAGGAAAGATATCTAATCTCTCTTTTAATCCTTTATAGAAAATCTATAAAAGGAAAGATCTTAAAATTAAAAACTCTCTTTTAAAACCATGTAGATAAAAACATAAAAGGAAAGATTTTATTAAAATTTAATTTTTAATAAAATCCCTCTTCACTTTCACACTTGTCCGACCCCTTGCTTGGGCACCAAGCAAGGCTTGGTCGGCCCTAGCCTTAGCTCCAAGCTTGGCTTGGTCGGCCCCTTGCTTGGGCTCCAAGCAAGGATAGGGGTCGGCCCCTAGCATGGGCTAAGAGGCTAGGCTTTGGGTAGATATAAGGCTTTATATAAGAGGCTACAATAGGGACCGAGAGGAGGAATTGGTTATGGTCTCCCGATGAACTTGAGCTTCCCGTGTTCGCCCCGAACACCCAACTCAAGTTCATCAATAATAACTCATACCACTAAAGAGCTATCATTAAACTACCGCACCAATCCCAAATTACATTTTGGACTCCTTCTTATCATGAGTGTGTTAGTCTCTCTGTGTTTAAGATATTGAATGCCCATTAATTAAATGAGTTACTGACACTCACATAATTAACGTCTAGCTCCAAGAGTAGTACCACTTAACCTTATTGTCATGTCGGACTAAGTCCACCTGCAGGATTTACATGACAATCCTTATGAGCTCCTCTTGGGGACTTCATCAACCTAGATCGCTAGGACATAGTTTCCTTCTATAATTAACAACACACACTATAAATAATATTATTTCCCAACTTATCGGGTCTATTGATTTATCGAACTAAATCTCACCCACTGATAAATTAAAGAAATAAATACTAAATATATGTGCTTGTTATTATATCAGGATTAAGAGTACACACTTCCATAATAACAGAGGTCTTGTTCTTTTATGCAGTCAGTATAAAAAGAAACTACCTCAAATGGTCCTGCTCAATACACTCAGAGTGTACTAATGTAATTTTATAGTCAAGATAAACTAATACCAAATTACACTACGACTATTCTAATAGTTTGTTCCTATCCATCTTAGTCGTGAGCTACTATTTATAACTTATAAGGAACTGATAACATGATCTTCTGTGTGTGACACCACACACCATGTTATCCATAATATAAATTAATTGAACAACTACACTTAGCATATAAATGTAGACATTTGACCAATGTGATTCTTTATTTAAAAATAAATATTTACAAAAAACTAGGCTTTTAGTATACACTCTAACAGTCTGGACTTCTTGCCAGCTATCAGGTCAGCCCGTCAACCTAGCCGGACTTCGTGCCAGACATCAGGTCAGCCCGTCGACCAGTCTGGACTTCGTGCCAGCTATCAGGTTGGCCCGTCGACCTAGCTAGGCTTCGTGCCAGCTATCAGGTCAGCCCATCGACTTAGCTGGGCTTTGTGCCAGCTATCAGGTCAGCTCGTCGACCTAGCTAGACTTCTCCTGCACACTTATTCAAAGTATTAGATCACAACGAGACTAACTTAACTTAATTTGTCATTCATCAAAACCTGAGTTAGACTGTCAGTGCTCATCGCACCAACAGTTCCAACAGATTACAGTTGATCAGATGTTAGAATTGGGGGCCCTTGAACTTGAGTTAAGCAAGTCAAGGGTGGTCAATTGATCAACCGATTGATTGAACCGAAGCCCAATCGATGAGTCGATCGATTGGGAGAGTGCTACAATAAACAGCAGCCCAATCGATCGACCGATTGATTGGGAGCTTATATCGTGTGCACAGAAGCCTTCCCAATTGATCAACCGATTGATTGGGCGTCGCCAATCAATAGGTCGATCAATTGACAGTTGGAAATCGTGCGCGACACGATGAAGGCTGAATCGATCGGGCGATCGATTCAGGCGTTCTCCAGTAGAGCACAGAGAAGCTCTGAATCGATCGGCCGAACGATTCAAGCCTCCCCAATCGATTGGGATGTGACCTTGCTGAAGGAAGCGTCAAGTTTAAGGTCGTCTTCCTCGCAGCGACTCGAATCATCTCCACGCTCTCTTCTCTCACGATTCTCACAAGTTTACGCCAGTTCTTGAAGCTTCTTGGAACAAGGTGTTGATGTACTTCCAAAGTTAAGAGACGTTCCACACAAGAAGGAGAAGCAAGCTAGGGTTTCCTCATTGTAAATCTTGTAAGATTTGTTACTGTATAAGCTTATTTTTCTTTCTTCTTGTATCGAGAGGTTGTACAAGACTTATCCACCTTTGGTGGTTACCGAGAAGGAGTGTTTTTATTAGTGGAGTGTGTGTCGCGTGTAGATCCTTGGATTAGTCACCTCTTCTTGAGGTGGATACCAAGTAAATCTACGTGTTAGCATTGTGAGTCTTGTTTCGAGTTCTTTCCGTTGCATATCAACAACACCGAAGCAAGCAAACGGAGCGAGACGAGCTATTCACCCCCCTCTCTCCTCCTCCTCTAGCATCAATCGATCCTAACAATTACAACTTTAATTACCTAACATTTTCCATATATATATAGTCATCTTCGATTATCATAATCTATAATCATATAATATTTTATATTGGAATTTCAACTTTATCGTCATTTGTTATCATGAATTAAGATTAATTCTTGGGTCTTATTATTTAAACAACGGGTATATTGGTGATCCATAATATAATACCAACATGGGAATGCCATAAGTGTAAGTGCAGCGGAGGCCGGCAAGAGGGGAGTGAATTGCCTGAAAAAATTAAAACTATACCCTCCTCGGATTTTTCAACTCAAAAGTGCAATAGCAATAAAAATAACTGAAAATAAAGTAACAGGAATAAACTAGAGACTCAGCAATTAACCTGGTTACAACCAAGAAGGTTGTTAATCCAGGGCGATGAAAGAGTGTACTAGAAAAATCTCCTTTGCTGAAGGCGGAGAAGCCTTTTACACACTGATGGCTCAAATCTATTGCTAGGAAGTTGTTACAGAGTTGAATGAAGAATTGTTTTATATTTCCTAGCTCCAGGGGCCTTTATATAGCTCCTGGAAAGTCTATCCCGAGGTTCCAAGGCGCCTCCAACAAGGTTCAAGGCGCCTCAAAGGGGTTTGACCGGATAAACATCTATCCAATCACAAACGACTATGTTGGCCAGGTCTGAGGCGCCTTAAACAACCTTGGAGGCGCCTCGGATTGTTTGGGGTGCCTCCAATGGGTCTGAGGCGCCTCGGACTGTCTGAGGTGCCTCCAATGGGTCTGAGGCGCCTTCAAGCCTGGATGGCCCAATTTCTGCATGGTATAAAAGCCCAATTTCTGCATGGTATAAAAGCCCAATTTCTGCATGGTTTAAATAGCTTCCAGCTTATCTTTTTCCTTCGCTTTGACTTCCGAAGCTTCGATAACTTGGGTGATTGCGGCCAATCGAAATAGGGCTCACCCGAACCCAATTTCTGACCTTTCTCGAGCAACCTTCCTCCCCGGCTTAACGTCCCTCGAACGTCGCGCACGTTCTTCTTGCCCACCGGTGTACTCTTCCGCAGCTCTCTCGTCCTTCGGACGCACTGAGCCCTTCGGCTCTCTTCCTGTGCCGTCCTTCTCGCTAGCTGCGTCTTCCGCTCGACTTCCTGCGCTCCTAAGCTCCTGCACACTCAGACACAGGGATCAAACACAAAGCAGGACCTAACCAACTTGGTTGATCACATCAAAACTACCACGGGGTCCAACAATCTCTCCCTTTTTGATGTGCATCAACCCAAGTTCAAGTTAGGGTAAAAATAGACACAAAAAGTAATTTTAAAGAAAATTACTAAACTAACATGTTAAGCATAAATTTGCAATAAATAAAATTGCAACACAGTTTAGAAAAATATTTAAAAATTTTAATTTTCCTAACTCCCCTAAACTTGTACCTTTTTCTCTCCCCCTTTGATCACAGCAAAAACGGGGTAATGATATTGTGAAAATGTCTTTTTAGTATTTTCCAGAAAAATTTCTGAGTAAACTTAATTTTTTGGAATTTTCTAAAAAAAATTTTAAGTAAACTGAGTTTTTTTTTTTTTTGAATTTTCCATAAAAAAGAAAAAAAAAGACTTTCAAAGCATTATTTAACTTTTAACTTTTAATGTTTTTATCAAAAAGTTAATTAAACATTTCATTTCTATATTTGGCTTCCAGACAGTGGCGAAGCACTAGGTTTTCTTGGTTATTGGAGCAACAACCACTTTTTAGTCAAAGCCGCATAAGGAAATTTTCTGTTTAATTTTCTTTTCTGAAGGTGCCAAGTCTAAGCATTTCAATTTAAAAATTCTCTATGATTCTTAAATTTTCATTTTAGTTTCTCATAATTTCTCAAATCATAGTTTTTTATAATTGTAGCAAAAATATTGAGCATGCAAAAAAATGTATATTTTCTATTGTTAATTTGTTGAAATCTCTTAATTGACAAATTGTGTCATTTAACTCAATATTCTTTAATAGTTTTTTAGTTTTTAATTCAAAATATTCTTTCGGCAAAATAATTAGTAATTCACAAGAATCTTTCGGCAATATTTCAATTGAATCAATTAATTTGCTAAGAGGTGGAGACCATACCTGACTTACCTTGTCGGCGATTGATTCTCCCCCTGTTGAGTTGTTTTCTTCCACAGATTCTCCCCCTTCATCGATGCTCATTTGTAATGAGCACTTTAGGTCTTCAAGTTCGAGTTCGGTTGCTTGTTCTGTCTCAGCACTTACCTCAGTTTCAGACTCTTCTGACGTCGGATCAGTGTCCATCGAGGAGTCAAATTCAACTTCAATTGGTTCTTCGTGGAGTTTTAAGAACTTTTCCCAAAGTTCTTTTGCACTTCGGTAGTCGTCAATTCTGTCGAGATCTTCATCTGGTAGTACGCTTAGAAGGTGAAATTCAGCTTCAGCGTTTGCCATAGACTCGTCACATTGCTTATTGCTCCAGAGGTGTATCTCGAGTTCTTCTCCATTCGTTGTCTTTGGTGCTTCATATGCAAATTTCATTATTGATAAAATATTAAAATTTGTGTTAAGATATACCTTCATTTGTTGTTTCCATGTCGCGAAGTCTCCGTCAAAATTCGGGGGATGAATGATCGCTCCGGCCATCGTCTTGATCGTTGTGCTTTAGTTGGCGGTTAGTCCTTCTGAGGCGGTCTGGCTCTGATACCAATTGTAGGTGCAGTGGAGGCCAGCAAGAGGGGGGTGAATTGCCTGAAAAAATTAAAACTATACCCTCCTTAGATTTTTCAACTCAAAAGTGCAATAGCAATAAAAATAACTGAAAATAAAGTAACAGAAATAAACTAGAGACTCAGCAATTAACCTGGTTACAACCAAGAAGGTTGTTAATCCAGGGTGATGAAAGAGCGCACTAGAAAAATCTCCTTTGCTGAAGGCAGAGAAGCCTTTTAAACACTAATGACTCAGAACTATTGCTAGGAAGTTGTTACAGAGTTGAATGAAGAATTGTTTTATATTTCCTAGCTCCAGGCGCCTTTATATAGCTCCTGAAAATTCTATCCCGATGGTCCAATGCGCCTCCAACAAGGTTCAAGGCACCTCAAAGGGGTTTGACCGGATAAACATCTATTCGATCACAAACGACTATGTTGGCCAGGTCTGAGGCGCCTCAAACAACCTTGGAGGCGCCTCCAAGCCTGGATGGCCCAATTTCTGCATGGTATAAAAGCCCAATTTCTGCATGGTATAAAAGTCCAATTTCTGCATGGTTTAAATAGCTTCTAGCTTATCTTTTTCCTTCACTTTGACTTCCGAAACTCCGATAACTTGGGTGATTGTGGCCAACCGAAATAGGGCTCACCCGAACCCAATTTCCGGCCTTCCTCGAGCAGCCTTCCTCCCCGGCTTAACGTCCCTCGAACGCCGCACACGTTCTTCTTGCCCACCGGTGTACTCTTCCGCAGCTCTCTCGTCCTTCGGACGCACCAAGCCCGTCAGCTCTCTTCCCGTACCGTCCTTCTCGCTAGCTGCGTCTTCCGCTCGACTTCCTGCGCTCCTAAGCTCCTGCACACTCAGACATAGGGATCAAACACAGAGCAGGACTTAACCAACTTGGTTGATCACATCAAAACTACCACGGGGTCCAACAATAAGCACATGAGTATCAATGGAATTTCAACTTTATCGTCATTTATTATCATGAATTAAGATTAATTCTTGGGTCTTATTTGTTGGAGCACTCTAGGTGCCCTAAGTTTTGATGTTTGGGCAAAGGTCTAAGTTAGGTTTATTGTTATATTTGATATGCATTGTGAGTGTACAGGATACAAGTACAACAAGGAAAGTCCAAGGGTGAGTCTTGGCGGTGTAAGTCCAAGCATGTAGTCTTGGCAACGTAAGTCCAAGTGTGATCTTGGCAAAGGAGGAAAGTCCAAGGATGAGTCTTGGCGGTGTAAGTCTAAGCATGTAGTCTTGGCAACGTAAGTCCAAGTGTAACTTGGCAATGGATGAAGTCCCGGAGGCGCGACCTCTTGGCAAAGGAAGACCCGACAACAATGACAAGGCCGATGGAAGCTCCAGAAGGCAAGACGTGAAGGATGGGGAGGCATCCGAGGGACGCAAGGTTGATGGAGGAGGCTAGAAGGCTAGGTCTAGGATGGTCGGGCGAGAATGAGTGCTGAGTGAATGTAGAGGTAAAATCCTAGAATTAGGGTTTACTGTAGCAGTACTGTAGCAGTCGACTGGTGACTGTAGCAGTCGACTGGTGCACTGTAGAGAGCCGTTGGGCTGACACCAGTCGACTGGTGCAAGGACCAGTCGACTGGTAACAGGCAAATCAGCTTACTGATTTGTTCCAAGCTCTATAAGAAGGAGTTTGGGATGGCCGGCCAAGGTGACAAAATTAGACTTGGTTAAAGCCTAATTAGTAGTCACCAAACATGCTCAAGGTTCTGTTGTGTCCAAGTGTTCTTGGTTGGTGTTGTGGTGAGGTTTCTCCACCCACAAGGAGTTGCTTGAGTAGCCGGAGTTTGTCGGGGGTTAATCCACCTAAGGATCGGGATCGTCCACCTTACGGACAGCCGTGGAGTAGGAGCAAGTTATCTCCGAACCACGTTACATTGATGTGCATTGGTTTGCATTTCCTTTCTTTGTCTTTAGCTTTCATATTTGTATTTAGTTTCGTATTATTCCGCTGTGCAACTAACGAATACGTAGGAAGCCATCGATTTGGGTGAGACGCTATTCACCCCCCCCCCCCCCCTCTAGCGGGCACATCGATCCCAACAAGTGGTATCAAAGTGAGATCGCTCTTCTACGGACTAACCGCCAAGAGAGCAAGAAGCTAGAGGAAGAAGAAGATGGAGTCCGAAGGACCGCTCAGATGGGATATCCGAATTCCACCTCCGTACGACAAAGAAGACTTCAATTATTGGAGGAAGCGGTTGGAGACATGGTTCCAAATGGATTGGAACCAATGGGTTGTCTTGAGTGACCCATTTGAAGCTCCTACGGACAAAAAGGGTAAACGCCTCCGACCTCGGCATTGGACCGAAGAGCAACGAGAGCAATCGGAGGCGGACAAGGAGGTAACGAGAATTTTGCATAATTTACTACCTTCTAATATTTTGTTGAGTGTAGGTGAAACCACAAATGCATGTGATCTTTGGAAAAAAATCATTGTCTATCATGAAGACCCTATAAAAATCCAAGGAGTGGAAGAGCCCAAGGAAAATGGCTCATTGGTCCAAGAAGAGAAGGAGAAATCCGATGTTGACAAGAGGTCAACATTCGAGGAGGAAAAGGAAGAGGAGGAAGAGAAAGAGAAGGAAGAGGTGGAAGAGGAGAGATCTTCCACATCCTCAAGAGATGAAGAAGTGGAAGAGTCCACATCTTCAAGTGAAGAGGAAGAAGATAAATCCGAGGAAGAGGAGATCTTGGAAGCTCAACCCTATACTTCAACTACCAAGAAGAGCATAAAGGACCACATCAAATGTTTTGAGTGTGGTAAGATGGGGCACTACAAGAGTAGGTGTCCTTCGCTCAAGAAGGTAAACCCTAAACTCACTAAAGTTAATTTAGAAACTAATGTGAGTTGTAGGAAGAAGAAGAAGGAGAAGAAGCACATTAGGTGCTTTACATGTGGTGAGTGGGGTCACTACCACACAAAGTGCCCAAGGAGAGGAGAGCTCAAGAAATTGGCGCACTTGAAGAAGTGGGAGAAGAAGGGAGCTTCCAAGGTAAAAACCAAGGTATCATTTAATGAATCCATTCCGTTGACACATGATAAAAAGCATGCTAGAAATAACTCTTATCATCTTAATGCTATTTATCATGAGAATAGGAGGCATGATAACCTTAAGGATAAATATATTCCTCCTTATGCTAGATTTACCACACCTAAGGTTAGGAAGGTAAATAACAACTTAGGCAATAACACCAAGGATTTTAGATATAAGCCTAAAAATAGAAATGCTCAAAGATTAAATGAAAACCCAAAATCTAGGGATTTATGGAGTGAAAATCAAGTCTTGAGGACAAGACTTGATAATTTAGGAAGGACCTTAGCAAGAATGGAAAACATGCTTAGGGGTCAAAATGAGCATAACCTAGGAAAAGTTAGACAAGAGTCATCCAATGGCAATAGGGGTTTGGGATAAAACCTAAAGCCAAGGAGGATGTGACTTCTTTTGATAGGGTTCCATATAACTATGGGGTCAACCCTAGGTATAGAGGTCAAGTCAAAGATACTAGGGAAGGAATCCCTAAGAGTACTTTTGACAAGATAAATGTGACTAAGACTTCTAAGAAATCTAACAAAGTCACAAAGAAGGTTGCAAGGGAAGTCATCCCTAAAGTTGATCTAGTAAAGGTGACTAAGGTTCCAAAAAGGCCTAATAAAGTCACAAAGAAGGTTACAAGGGAAGTTATTCCTAGAAGTGACCTAGTAGAGGTGACCAAGGCTTCTAAAAAGCCTAGAAAGGTCCTTAGGAAGGTATCTAGGGAAGTCATCCCTAGTGAGTACCTAGAACATCCAAGGAGCACCAATAGGTTGTGGGTTCCTAGGAGCATATTCTCTACACCCTAGATAGGTTTAGAGAGTGTCAACTCCAATTGGAAGGGTATTTAACCCAAACTTGTTAAAGTTGATACTTGAGAGCATTTTCAAGGTTATTGTTAACCTTTGAAAATGAAAAGGATTGTAGGGTTACTCTTTGAAAGAGTAATATATGTGTCAAAATTTGAGGAGTTAAATATAATTTAAATTGACACACTAGAGAGAAGCAAAAGTAATGCCAAATTTGGAATTCGACATTTTCTTATGGAATTAAGGGAAATGCAAATCTTAATCCAAATTGTCATTCTTGGAAAGAGTAACATGTGTCAAATCTTAAGGAATTATGTTTGAATTAAATTGGCACAATGTGGAAAAACATAAGAAATACCAAATTGGGGTTTTGGTATCTTCTTAGGGTAATTAAAGGAAAATCTAGGTCCTAATGTAAGATGTTTACTCTTTAGAAGAGTAAAATGTGTCAAACTTTGAGGTTTTGATTAAATTGACACATTTAGAAAAGGATAAGAAATGTCAAGTTGGAGTTTTGACATTTTCTTAGAAGGTTAAAGGCGAATCTAAGTTTTAATTTGATTTCATTTACTCTTGGAAAGAGTAAAATGTGTCATACTTTGAGGAATTTATTTAACTTAAAATGGCACAAATTTAGAAAGAAATTAAAGAAATGTCAAGTAGGGGTTTGACATTTTCTTGATAAAATTAGGCAATCTAGGGTTAAATTTTGAGTTAGCTAGGGTTAATAATACTTAGATAGGTAATCTAGGTAAATTTTATTTATGCTAACTTGCCATGATTGTTTGCCCATCATATGTCATGACATCATATTTAACATTCACATTTTATTATGAAAAATATAAAAATATCATGTCATGTCATACATACATCATGTAGCTATAACATGCTTTGCTTTTGAAAATTGCTTATTTTGATGTATGTCATTAATCATCATGCAGTATGTCAATTTCCTTGTAATTAAGGATAAAGGGCATTTATTATGTATGGAAATGTTCCAACAAGAGGGATCATATCAAGTGACATCCTAGATGGATGATCATGATTTTTACAATGCCTAGATAGAGATGCATAATCCCTTAGTTTAGGGCAAGACCAAATATACATCTCACAAAGAATTATAAGGTGACTTGTATGTGTTTTAATACACGTTGGATACAAGTGAGATGTTAAGATGGTGAACAAAACTCAAGATGTTGATCTAGTGCATTTTGTTGAGTTTTAGGTTCATCACAACACATAGTTATGTGTCTTCCAATCATTGGGAAAGCTAATGTACAAGTCATGTGCATTGAGCCCAAAGAACGTGGTTGGATATTGGTTTTGAAAATGATTTCAAATACTTTTGAAAAACCTTGGTGAAGACTATCTTTTGATAGTAATCATCATTGAAAAGTTAGATACAAATTAGGAGAAAACATTGAAGTTTTCAAGAGTTTTCAAATTTGTGTCAATCTTTGAAAATAGGAAGTAGTTTCATAGAAAACTATTTTTCCATGATAAAGTATACCCTAAATAATGTTTACATGAGTTTTCATGATGAAAACAAGTATGGATTGGTTAAGAAAACCCAAAGTGAAGTTTTAGTTGAGGTTTAGTTTCATTATTGAATTTTGAACCTCAAAACTTCGAGTTTTGGTTTTCCTAATTATTTAGGAACCCCAAGTCATTGTTGGTGCAATGATGGAAGTTTGACCATATTTTTAGGGGGAGTTACGCTTTGGAAACATAAAAATCTTTTCCAAGACCAAAAGGAGGTCAAGTGTTAAGGTATCACATGACATTGGTATGAGAGGTGTTACCAAGGACAAGGGAGAGTCATCCAAGGCCAATAAGAAGGAATATGCTAGGGTAGTATATAATTATAGCAAGGATGAGGTGTCTAAGATTAAGGACAAGAAGAAATTAATCAAAGACAAGGTGTCTAAGGTTAAGAAGGTGAGTTTAGTAGGCCAAGTGTCACCCGAGGTGCATCGAAGTGACCTAGCCATAGTGGATGAGTCACCAAGAGAGGTGACTAAGGTTAAGATTCCTAAGGATAGGAAGAGCTTTTGGGACCCATGATAGATGGATTATCAAATGTGCCAAGTGGTTAAGAGACAGACTTAAGTCTCTAACCTAGTGGGTTGGCACAATTGGGATGTGTTTCATGCATGAAAATATGACATTGGGGGTCATATTGCATAAAAATTAGTTTTTGATGTATAGATGTCATATAAATTCATGCTAGGGAAGTATTGTGATTTAGTATGGGCAGATACATCAAGAGGAAGCCAAAACTAGGACTTTAGGTCAATGTTCAATTGAACTATTTAGCTAGTTTTAAATTTTGTATCAATCTTGGGATATGTGATAAATATATTTTTATATATATTTTTCCCAAGTAGACAAGGGTACAATAGACCTCTCCACAAAATTTGGGAATTTTTGGAGGTCTAGGGAATTTCTGGTGCATTTCTGAAGTTGGCCTGAAAAGGCTGATTTTTGCATAAATAGGGTTCCAATCGATTGGTGCAGATACCAGTCGACTGGTAACAGTATTTTTGAGCACAGAATGTTTCTGTAAGCTCATTTTGTCGATACAGCCGACTGGTGTCGATACCATTCGACTAGTAACAGTAGATTTCGACCACAGAATGCTTCTGTAAGGTTCTGTCGAAGGGGGCAGTCAACTGGTACCTAGTTCAGTCGACTGCTACCAGCCTAAAAATGTTTTTCAACGTTGTTCTTGATCGTGTCAACTCGTTTAAATGTATAAGATTCATGGGGGATAAATACATGAGTTTAGGGTCAATTTGAATGACATATTTTCAACAATTGGGATATTGTTGGAGCTCTTTTTGATGTATGGCAAAGGGGGAGAAGTCTAGGTTTAAGTGGGAAACCTATACACCTTTGCAAGAAATCCTAACTCGAGGGAGAGCTTAGGTGAAGGGGGAGCAATTGTTTAGGCAAAGGGGGAGAAGTTTACCTTTACGGGAAATCCTAGCTCAAGGGGAGCTTAGGTGAAGGGGGGGCCTAGGGATTTAGGTTCCATTATTTATGCATGAGTTGATTTGCATATTTATTTACATATGTATTGCATTTATGTTTCCCTAACTTAAACAGGTTGCCAAACATCAAAAAGGGGGAGATTGTTGGAGCAATCTAGGTGCCCTAAGTTTTGATGTTTGGGCAAAGGTTTAAGTTAGGTTTATTGTTGTATTTGATATGCATTGTGAGTGTCCAGAATACAGGTACAACAAGGAAAGTCCAAGGGTGAGTCTTGGCGGTGTAAGTCCAAGCATGTAGTCTTGGCAACGTAAGTCCAAGTGTGATCTTGGCAAAGGAGGAAAGTCCAAGGATGAGTCTTGGCGGTGTAAATCTAAGCATGTAGTCTTGGTAATGTAAGTCCAAGTGTGACTTGGCAATGGATGAAGTCCCGGAGGAGCGACCTCTTGGCAAAGGAAGACCCGACAACAATGACAAGGCCGATGGAAGCTCCAGAAGGCAAGACGTGAAGGATGGGGAGGCATCCGAGGACGCAAGGCTGATGGAGGAGGCTAGAAGGCTAGGTCTAGGTTGGTCGGGCGAGAACGAGTGTTGAGTGAATGTACTCGAGGTAAAATCCTAGAATTAGGGTTTACTGTAGCAGTACTGTAGTGTTACTGTAGTAGTATTGTAGCATTACTGTAGCAGTACTGTAGCAGTTGACTGGTGACTGTAGCAGTCGACTGGTGCACTGTAGAGAGCCGTTGGGCTGACACCAGTCGACTGGTGCAAGGACCAGTCGACTGGTAACAGGCAAATCAGCTTACTGATTTGTTCCAAGCTCTACAAGAAGGAGCTTGGGATGGCCGACCAAGGTGACAAAATTAGACTTGGTTAAAGCCTAATTAGTAGTCACCAAACGTGCTCAAGGTTCTCTTGTGTCCAAGTGTTCTTGGTTGGTGTTGTGGTGAGGTTTCTCCACCCACAAGGAGTTGCTTGAGTAGACGGAGTTTGCCGGGGGTTAATCCACCGAAGGATCGGGATCGCCCACCTTACGGACAGCCGTGGAGTAGGAGCAAGTTATCTCCGAACCACGTTACATTGACGTGCATTGGTTTGCATTTCCTTTCTTTGTCTTTAGCTTTCATATTCGTATTTAGTTTCGTATTATTCCGCTATGCAACTAACGAATACGTAGGAAGCCATCGATTTGGGTGAGACGCTATTCACCCCCCCTCTAGCGGGCACATCGATCCCAACATTATTATTTAAACAACGGGTATATTGGTGATCCATAATATAATACCAACATAGGTAAATGTCATAAGCCCATGAGTATCAACATGTATCAATAATGGATCATCCAAATTTAATAAAATAATTAAAAAGTGAACAATTAGAACCAATATAATAACCAAGAGATCTAATATTCGAATCTCAACTATAGCGCACTACGAAATATTTTTCCTCTAGTGAGAAGAGGGCTAAGAACGCTGGTCATATGGATGAACCTCTATGAACGCTTCTAAATTACCCTAGTGGTTGATAGAAAACTTCCGTGGGGCTGAGCCAGTAACCCCTAGGATTAGTCAGTTCAAAGAACCGGATATCTAGTGTCAACCAAAAAAACAATGTGTAAAATATCATCTGACGCATGGGCTAACAACTCCCTCACCATTGGAATGCATAATAAACACTAACCACGAACGAATATGCTACCACATAACATATGGGTGGTCAGATACTTTAGATCGCAAGTGAACACGCTACCATAACAAAACATGTAGACATTCCAATACTCTGGTATAATATTAGGCTTAGAGTTTTCACTTTTAAGATCCCATTGTATTCCTTTATCACAATTATTCAATTTTTTTTAGATCTTATCGGTTACTCTAAACAACAAGTCAAAAGGTAAATCATGTTAATTCAGTAAAGTATCATCATAAGATTAGCAAGTTATTCAATATAAAGGTATAAATATCAACTATATACAATCTGGAATATGGAAGGTCAAGCAAATCTAAAATACCAACGAAAGAGTAATTTAGAATATTCATTTAATTTTTAAAATAATTTTTCCCATTTTAATCCTAATATGAACATACATGTGAATAGTAAATAATATCAATTATTTACCCTCCAGTAGTATAATTATTTTAAACTCATTTTATTATTTTAAATATCATTTTAATCCTTTTTTAGAAAATAGTTATACGAACATATATAATTCATTTTGTCTATTTATTCATTCACAAGCAAATATATAAAGAGTCAAAGGATCGAAATTATCTATTTTTATATACAACAAAATATTAAAGCTTGATGGATCACCGTGCTCCACTCAAATTTAAATCTACAAGTATAATATGAAAATAAATACTCAAAATAATATCCATAATAACACAAGATGGATCAAATCTGATCTTGCTATCTCATAATATTTCTTTGATGGATAAAACAACGAAGGTGTTCTGTTGATACGAAATGCTCGAATCAATCAAACATATACAACTAATCATAATTAGTCCAATTAACTTGGATTCTAGGTTGTCTGTCGTGAGTACTTTCTGATTTATCTTAGTGGTCAATAAAAAACTTTCATAGAGTTAAACCAGTTGCCCCAAGTTCGATGTTACATGGTTCAACACTAAAAAGTTACTTGGTGTGGAAAAAAGAGAGCGGGTGGCACTCACCTTTAGCTCCAACAATGAGCAAAGTTGGATAGCAACGCTTGCTGTAATGAACAATAGAGCTACTTAGAAATTAGTGCTAAACCCCTCATAGATCAATCATTAGAGAAGAAAAAGAAAACCGATTTATGTGTTGCTAGAAAAGGGTAGTTGTTGGTCTGAGTAGCTTGGAGAAAAAAAGGAAAGAGGACTGTGTAGGATTGAAAGTGCTAGAAGGGGCGTGAATAGCGCTAATGACTTTTTCATACTTTTTGGAAAACAATTGACCAGAATAAACATAGTGGAAAGAAAGAGACGAAAAATAAACAATCACTAACAAGTTTATTTTTTATACTTAGTTTGAAGTCTGTCACGACTCCTACTCCAAGGCCCATACTCGTTGAGTGTTTATTTTAACAATTAACTAATAATTTAGAGAATTACAAGTACAATCATTTAAATGCTATAATTGAAATTATACTGACAACTAAGGATTAGAAGTTCCGGGCTTTCGGTCATCAAAATCGCGTCGAAGAGTCATAGCTTCATCTTTAGAGCAGCGTGCAAGAGAGAAGTCATCAATTGAAGTTCTGTTCCATTCTCTACTCGAACACTGCTTTTATTAAGCATTGAAGGCACCTCCAGCTACATCCAAGGCACCTCCAGGTGTAAAACTTTATCTCGTAAGCCCTGATCGCGATAAACTCCGCTAGTTGCGATAGGAGGTGCCTTCAAGGCACTCCAAGGCCCCTCCGTGCCAGTCTCTAGGACGTCTCCAACTACTTGGAAGGCGTCTTCGAGCCTCTCCAAGTGGGGCTTCGGCCAAGGCAGCCAAGGCGCCTCCAATAGCACCGGAGGTGCCTCGTACACTATTCATTCAAGCTATTCTTTGTGCATTTCACTTTCTATAAGGCATGTTAGTCCAAATACCAATGCCCTGCAAAATAAAGTTAGCACAATAAAATATGATTAATTTAACAATCTTTGGACTATCAGGCTCTAACTTTTGGATTTCCCATGAAATCCTAGGTCCAATCGACGCCTACCATTCTCTCAACGGAGAACGTATCCTCACCTACCCTCTCAGGAGAATTTACCTCTTGCTACATCGGTCCTCTAGACCGTTTGAAGTTTTGCTAAGCATTCGAGACCTCAAGACTTTTTGTTGAACGTCCGAACCTTGACCTGTCTAGTCTTTCGCCTAGTGTCTGCAACCCCCAGGACTTTCACCTAGTGTCCTCGACCCTAGGAGTTCGCTCAACGTTCTCAACTTGCCAAGACTTTGCCTAGTCCCCCAAACTAGGACTTCGTTGCCTAGCCACAACTAGAACTTTCCTCCTACCTAGTGTCCACTAGGATTTCTTTGACAAGCCTTAATTAGGACATTTACTTTACCTAAGATTACTTAGGACTTTTCCTGCACACTTAGTTAAACTTGTTAAAACAACAACATAACTTAACGTTGAACCTTTTCCAATATCCAAACATAAATTTGGTTAGCTAGTGCTTCCGGTACCAATAGACTGTTGGTGGCCAAAAAAAGAGCAGCAACTAGGGTGGCTTTTCCCCTCTTTGTTGGCAGCCTCGGTGACCTTCGGTGAGCTCCGACGAGCTTCGATTGTTGTTGTCTGGGTTTATTGTTGGCTAGAAGTACAGAACAAAATAAGATGAAGAAATATGCTAAAGCAGTGAAAGAAAAGGGAGGAAAACCTTTTTTTGCCTTTTTCATTGATGGCCACCGCTAACTCCAACGTGGCTCCAGTGGCTGTTGTTGAATTGCAAGGATAGCAACAGCAAGGGAAGGGGAAAAAAATCTGATGGATGTTCACTAGAAAAAGGGCAATGATGAGGTGATCCTTTTCTCCTCACCAATGGTGGCCTCGGTTAGCTCCGGCGATCTCTCCGATTGCTGCCAAGAGACAAGGGCAGCAACTGCTGTTGTTGGCAAGGAAGAAGGAGAGAAGAGATGGGCTAATGGTGCTTGGAAGGAAGGAAAATGAAGGGAAGGAAGGAGTAGACCTGACTACGATTTAGAATCGACAATTCAATGGTTTGGAACCATCGGTTCGACAGTTTTTGATAGGTCAACCCTTAACTTTAACCACCCAAGATGATTATGGTTCACAATTCGAAACCACTAGTTCATGGTTCGGTTCACAGTTCCCCATGATTAGCCACAGTTTAAGATTATTATATTAAAAAAATTAAAATTTAAAATTTATTAAAAAAAAAAGGCTTAGACTTATTTAAGTTGCCTATATATCCCCTTAGGGTATAGAAGAATCAAAGCTCACATAATTCTTTTATATTTTTATCCTTTTACATTAGGAAGTGACGTTGTTACTCACTACTATTTCTCATTCCAGTTGTATTCGTTCCTTCAATATCAAAATCTTTGACTTCGTCATCTGAAAGTTGCATTCGTTAGATTGTTTTCTTGGCTCTAGTCCAATCTCGAGTAATGCTTGAGCTTCCAATGAGTTGAGAGATAAAGTTGATCACCGTTCATCTAATATATTACCTCCGACACTGAACTTCTACTTCACAGCAATAGTTGACACTGGATAAGCCAAGATTTCTTTGACGATGACGAAGAGGACGGGAAAGCTTTGACCCTTCTATTATCACCACTTTATGATATCAAAATTTTTGCTATCCGCTTCACTAAAATCAAAAGAAGTTGTAAAATAATTTTTAAGTTTCTGTGTGGAACTTGAGGATCCTCGTGGACATTTCATTCGTTCTTTTAATAAAAGTTGTGTTGTTATAAGTTTTAAATTACTACTAGTAGTTTGTTGTGTTTCAAAAATATTAGGTAGTGTTGTATATTTTACATAATATTGATTATAAATATCATATAAATAAATTCTAATATTATATATAATATTAATTGTATCAGTAGAAGAAGAATATTTAATTGGAATTAAAGCGTCATAATATAAAATTAACATTTCTTATAAACTTCTAATTTAAATCTAGGATTTAAAGCAAATGCAATTAAATAAATTTCAAGAATAGCATAAAAATATTTTTACTATTTAGTTTTTATAACTAATATGTAAGAAAATAAAAATTCATTATTAATATATTCATTTAAAGCTAATACTATACTAGAAAAATTCTCTAAAATCAAATGAGCAGTGGTATAATAAACATTGAAAAGTTATTCGGTTGCATTGTTAAGTATTTTTAAAATGTCACAAATATTACTATAAATATTTCATTGTTGTAAATATATATATATATATATATATATATATATATATATATATTAGTATTAATATTTTGTGTAAAAAATAAAATAATAATTTTTTATATTGAAATGAATTTTATAGTAGTTGATATATTGAATTCCAACGTATTAGTACATTATATGAAAATTTTTTAGATTTCATTCCATTAGTTTTATAAAATCTATCCGATTATTCCACATGCGACTCGATCCAACAGCATCCGCGTGCGTACGGGAGAGAAAAGAGAGGAGAGAAAGAGAGAAATGAAATACCTAATTTGTTTTAAATCTTAATCTTAAATTTGGTTCAAATCAAATCATTTCTAAATCAATTCCAATTTAAATCCATATAATCTTTATTTTCGTGTTTATTCATTAATTTAGTCCAATTTAATTTTGATTTATCGCTATATATATATATATATATATATACATATAATTTTGTAGATCATAAGAAGATAAAGTGAGCTTTTTACTTGAATCTTTGTTATTTTTACTATTTTATTGATGTAAACACGGGATAACGCTCCGTCCCTCATCGTCGGCTCTATGATGAGATAAAAGGGTGTATATTAGGTAGTGGCCACCTAAGTAGAAGTGTTGTTTACCGCAGCCATGACTCAAACCCTTGTATATTAATGCAAGTCTACCACTTGGGTATCAACTTAGCTATACCCTAGGGGTTATTTTCACTACTTTATGATAATACTAAAAATTACATTAATCTATTATAAGAAATCTTCATTAAGATGATGCATTGATTCATATGTTTAATAATTGTTTGAATAAATGTCTCATAAAATTGTAACATAAATAAAAGTGTATATAATATTCCTTTGAATTATTAGTTGAATTCTGAGATTAATCATGCCTCCTAACTACATGTTTGGGTCTAAAAACGAAAAAGAAACCTAAAGATTAAAAAAATAATTCAAAGTCAAGTTGGAAATATCAATAAATATTTTGTTTCAAATAAAAAACAATTACTTAGGTTGGAAACAAGATAATGAATTGGATGAGAATGAAATTGATACAATATGAAAATTTGAATCAAAAGACTTGCTTTGATGATTTGGGAAAGTGAGACAATATTGATCAAACAGTTATAGATTTCTATATAGAAAGAGTTCAAAGAGAAATGTAAATAATGTGTTTCATAAATATAGCACTAACCGACATTTTAACGTGTCATATTATAAGATAATTCTGTCAAACGGAAACGAAAGCGATAGAATATACTTGATGTTTTCTCACAAGATTTTTTTTTGTAACTTATTCAAGAAGCAAGTATGGTCAGTTAGTTAATAAAGCATACAATGATTGAGATAATTTGAGTCATTATCTTATAGAACACGTCGGATTGTGATCGATATTAGCTGTAAAGAATGATCCCTTCTTATCAGGAGACTATATTAAGATGTGACGATGGGATCCAATGAGCACTCGTCATCTCTTACTTCTTCTATATAAGAAGAAGCAAACCCCTTACAGAGACATCAAGCGATCCTTGATCTCTACTTGGGGCAGTATTGTATTGGCTTGGTGCGAACTAATAGAATCTGTGATTTTCTAACATCTCTTCTCCTTATTTTTATTTGTTTTGCACTTGCCCCCCTTCTCTCCCTGGCCTCTCTACCTAGTATTAGAGCTAGTGTAAAGAGATGACAATGGTAGTGTAAACACCCTAATGTTAAGGTACATAGGGAGGTCTAGGGAGTCTTAATTATCCCTTGTTTTGATTTTACTAGATTAAGACTTCTTTAGCTATCACTTGTTATTTGGAGTGTTGGTATTATGCAAATCAGGTAACGCAAAAGAGTAGGTCCTAACTTGTCAGTGAGGCAGGAGGCCAGGATAAGTCCAAGGGCACACTTGCGTGAGCAATACTTGGTAAGGAACTACCCTCTCCAAAGACTTGTGATGACCCTAGATGTCTGAAGCCTAGGAAAAGGCAATTCAGGAATGGTATGATAACTCCCGAACACCAAACCTAGAGTACCTTGACCTTGCTTCTCATACCACAGTTTCCACAAATCAGCTAGCTAACAACCTTGTGATTATTTACGACCGAACCTGTCTGTCTTCTCGAGTCCATTTGAAAATTTTCAAGATAATCCAAGAACAGTGTCAGCACCTCGAGAAAGAAGTTTTAAAGTTAAAAATTGCTTTGAGAAATCTAACGCTTGTATACACAGAAAATAGGCCATTAACAAAGCAAGAAGTTTGAGCATGGATTGCAGAAATGGTAGAACAACCAAAGCTTGTGGAGAAGGAGGCGTTGAGGCTAACAGAAGCACTTAACAAGAAGCTCAAAAGAGTGGGAGCCCTAATCCATAGGTTGGAGAGGTGGACCACTTCATGAGCAGCTACGCAATCTCAAAAAGCACTTCATCCTACAAAGAAGCAGTGAACGCTACTAAGCAAATTGAATCCCCGGTAATCGGATTCGCGAGGCTAAGTGATTTCCAAGGTCCAGTCTCTAGAAATTCTATTATAATCAAACAGAACAACACACAGCTCTAGCTATTAGTCCAAATAGCTGAAAGTTTGAAAGAAATCCAAGTTTATTTGAGGACTATTATTGAAAAGACAAAAGGAGGAGTCCAGACAACCTCTATACTTGACGAACTTATTGACAAATTAAAGAATTTATCTTTAGGCCCTTCATAAAAGCCTAAAGAAGGAAGGGGAAAGTTGCGAGTATTCAGAGACCCTTATAAAATTCTCAAAGAGAAACAGGCAAAATTGAAGAATTAATTGTTAGAGTGTATACTAAAAGCCTAGCTTTTTGTAAATATTTATTTTTAAATAAAGAATCACATTGGTCAAATGTCTACACTTATATGCTAAGTGTAGTTGTTCAATTAATTTATATTGTAGATAACATGGTGTGTGGTGTCACACACAGAAGATCATGTTATCAGTTCCTTATAGATTATAAATAGTAGCTCACGTCTAAGATGGATAAGAACAAACCATTGGAATAGTCATAGTGTAATTTGGTATTGGTTTATCTTGACTATAAAATTACACTAGTACACTCTGAGTGTATTGAGAAGGATCATTTAAGGTAGTTTTTTTTTATACTGACTGTATAAAAGAATAAAACATTTGTTATTATGGAATTGTGTGCTCTTAATCCTGATATAATAACAAGCACATATATTTAGTATTTATTTCTTTAATTTATCAGTTGGTGAGATTTAGTTTGATAAATCAAGAGGCTCGATAAGTTGGGAAATAATATTATTTATAGTGTGTGTTGTTGATTATAAAAGGAAACTGTGTCCTAGCAATCTAGGTTGATGATGTCCCCAAGAGGAGCTCATAAGTATTGTCATGTAAATCCTGCAGGTGGACTTAGTCCGACATGACAATAAGGTTGAGTGGTACTACTCTTGGAGTTAGATATTAATTAAATGAGTTGTCAGTAACTCATTTAATTAGTGGACATTCGATTTCTTAAACACAGGGAGATTAACACATTCATGATAAAAATGAACCCATATAGTAATATGGGATTGGTGCGGTAGTTCAATAATAACTCTTTAGTGGTATGAGTTATTATTGATGAACTTGAATTGGGTGTTCGGGGCGAACACGAGAAGCTCAATTTCATCGGGAGATCAAAACCAATTCCTCCTCTCGGTCCCTGTCATAGCCTCTTAATTATAAAGTCTTATATCCACCTAAAGCCCACCTTCTTACCCATCCTTAGGTGGTCGACCAAGCAAGGACCGACCAAACCAAGCCTTGGATGGGATTAAGATGTGGCCGGCCTAGCTTGGAGCCCAAGCTTAGGTGGTCGACCACATAAAAAAATAAAAGAGAGTTTATTTTAAAATCTTTCCTTATGTGGAAGCCATGATTTTAAAAGAGATTTTTAAAATTAAATCTTTCCTTTTATAGTTTCTACAAAGGATTAAGAGAAAGATTTGATATCTTTCCTTATTTATAGTTAAAAGGAAGATTTTAATTTTTGGAGAAAACTTTCCTTAATTGTAATCATCCACATATTTTAAAAGGGAGATTCTAATTTATAAAAGTGTTCTTTTATAACCAACCATGAAGGGAATTTAAAAGAGAAATTTTTATTTTTAAAATTTCCGGAAACAAATAAGGAAGTTTTAATTTTATGTTTAAAATTTGCCTTGTTTAGTGCACATGATGTGGCCGACCATTGAAAGATTAAAAGGAAGTTTTAATTAAATTTTCCTTTTTAGTTAATGGCAAGGAAAATAAGGAAGTTTTAATTATGTTTAAAACTTTTCTTATTTTCCAAGACCAAGGAATATAAAAGAGAGGGTAGAGGTGCCTCATCCCACAACACATCTATTATTTCTCTCCTTTCTTCCTTGGTGGTGGTCAGCCCTCTTCTTCCCCTATTCTTCTTCCTTGGTGGCCGGCGGCATCTCATCCCTAGGAGTTGTTGGTGGCCGGATCTTGTTAAAGGAAGAAGGAGAGATAGGAGACATTGTTTCTTAACATCACTTGGACCTTGGTTGGTGGTTGAAGTCCTTCATCTCTAGGAGATTGTTGGTGGTCAAAACTTGCAAGGAGAAGGAGGAGGCTTGGGTGGATTCTCATCTTGGTAGATCGTCACTCACTCGATGTCCGAGATAAGAAGAGGAATATGATAGAAGATCGTGAGGTCTATAAACTACAAAAGGTATAGCTAGTTTTGTTTCCGCATTATAACTAGTTCATCTTTTGTATGAATTTTGAAATATCAAACACAAGAGGTTAATGATTCCAGGTTTCAGATTTATGATTTGATTTTGTGTTTCTTTTGTTTTTTGATCTTGTGATTCGATTGTTCTTACTGGTTAAACCTAAGGTTACCGTAAGGAAATTAAATATTGAATTTCGTTGAAAGGCTTTGTCTAGGAAGTGGTGGATGATCTCATACCCAAGAAGGCCTAGTGCCTCGCCATGTTTAACCTGGAAGTCGATCTCTGAAATAAATATTTAATCAAATTTGTAATATGGGTGGATTTGGATTAATAATGTTAAGTATCGTTTGCGATCCAAGTCTAAACCTCTAAGAACAGATAAGTTGAATTTGGAATCAATAATGTTAAGTTCTGTTTGCGATTTCAAATTTAATTTCTAAAGAACACAATAGGTTATTAGGAAAGGTTCGAGACTTATACAAAATTTTTGTACAGGGGAACCGATACGATATTTCGAGCAGCAACCAACATTAATGATGACAAAGGCAATAATGGAACAACCTTCTGCCCCTACTCAAACTCCCCTGTTTGAAGATCAAATCAGAGAATATAGAAGAAACTAGAGAAGGTTGTACAATGCACGGCAAGCCACCAGGAGGCTAAGCTGGCGACTCACTGGAGGATCTACTCTTGTATATACATTTGAACAACAAATAGATCCTCAAACTCAACTTTGGTTATCTATGCAGGACAGAGCAGCATTAGTTCCTGCAGAAGTTTTATATCATTCCAGAAGGGATGATTCACACCATCGGGTCTACATGCATAGATCCGAGGAGGTCATCTTGGTTATTGAAGGAAACCAATTAGACAAAGAATTCATCCAAGAAGAAAGTTTTAATCAGCTCTAAAGAAGCGGAATGCAGTATATACACCTCGGTGTCTTATAGGTATGCATCCAAACCCTTCATGATAGGAAGAAGGTACCATTGCTTTAATAGTCTTCAGAGGCAATCACTGGATGGGAGACCAAGCGATACTAGCAACCATGGAGGTAGACTTAACGAAAGGGAACCAATGGGTATATGTTATACCTAAAATCATACTAATAATTGGTGACTTTTTCAGAAATATTCAAATCTCCATCCTCACCAGAGGATATGAACAGTGGCAAAATGGAGAGGACAACCTCCTTATAACCAGAGGACTTGTAGGCAGGCTTTCCAACACTCCCAACGTAAGTTTTGCCTATGAAGTTCAGGGAGTTATTGATTATTTAACAAGCCACAGCATAAAAGCTCTACCCGACAGACGATATTCCACTACTAGCCTACAAGGATTAAATTGGGTGATCATGTAACGCCCGCTCTTCTCGTGCTCAGAAGGGACGACGTTACCAATGCTACATACATACATGCATATGCATATGGGGTCATGGCAGCGGAAGAAAATTTTCATTTCATTTAATCATATGCATGTTAACAACATAATATGGAGAACAATATTATCTTGTAACATATTAAACATGTGAACATGCTAGAGTCCATAACTTGACTTGATATCTACCACTTGATACATGATACATGCTTGTTTAACCAGAGCATAAAGTGTACCAAATATGAAGGAACTAACATGGATTTTATTCTCTAGAGTTCATGATAACTAACAATGTTTCATGCAATAGGATATAGTATAAGTTCACATGCAAAAGTTTAAAACATATATAAGTCTTGAAAACATAAGCAGATCACTTCCACCATGCCACTGCCACACACACACACTTGCCCTTCCTGCTGTTCCCTTTAGTTTAGCCATTCTTTACCCTTTTCTGCAGTACAAGGAAATTAAACTATAAGCACATAGGCTTAGTAAGATCCCTTTCCTACTCACAAAACCATGAATCATAATATGAAAAGAAGAGAAACATAAAAACATGAATAATAAACATTGCATATGAGAGCATAAGCATAAGGTAATAGCATGTTCATCTAGGCACTTTAGACATAACTCAAGAGAGTATGAAAACATAGTATATAAAAGCATAAAGAAAGTCATATAGCATGTTCATATGCAAGATGTTCTTTTGAAAACTTATGATAATGCATATATGTAAGATGTTCTTTTGAAAACATGTATTACATAGGTACTTAAACATAATCTCAACATGAGGGCCCGGCTTTGTACCACATACATGAATTTACGCACATCCTAGATAAATCCGAGGTAGCTAATCTTGAACTTATTAGGAACTAGGCCCGTTTCTTTGACCATCGACCTAGGAGAAACTTAGGAGCTCATCCCTTACTAGGCCCGTTTCATTGACCATCGACCTAGGGGTAACTTAGGAGCCCATACCATGGACCATTCTTAGGGTCTGGTACAAGTCAATGCAAAAGTAAAATAGCATATCATGTTCTTGTCATATCATAAAGCATAGCATGTTCTTGTCATATCATAAAGCATAGCATGTCCTTGTCATGTCATGAGACATAACATGTTCTTGTCATATCATGGAGCATAGCATGTTCTTGTCATATCATGAAGAGTGTTCTTGATCTCAACTTATAGGGAAGCAACTCTTATAGCATATCATCATACATATGTCTTGCATAAGCATAACATGGTAACATGAAGTTCACATATCACATAGCATATCATAGAGAGTCATTATCATGCATAGTTGGAATTCCTTTTTTTTTTTAAAAAAAAACTTACTACAAGCCCTAATCATGACTTGGCTGAAACTTGCAAGGGTTATGGTCTTGGATCTTAAGCAAAATTGTAAACAAGGAAAGCATCACATTAGTATCACATGGTACTTATCATAACATAGGAGACCTTTAGCAACATAAACCCTAGTTTTCTTGGTTTGGCCGAAACCTACATGTCATGGTTCTAGGTTTTTCAAGCAACATCTAAACATGGCTCAATTATCTAATGTTTCATGATACATAACATCACATGTGTGACCTTTAGCAACCACAAACTCTAGTTCCTTGGTTTGGCCGAAACCTACATGTCATGGTTCTAGGTTTTTCAAGCAACATTTAAACATGAAGAACCTAAACTACATCATATAGGAGATCATACATCATAAGGAATCATAAACAAGCATAGTTAGGTTTTTAGACTTTCTAGAGTTTGGCCGAAACCTACATGTCATGGTTCTAGGTTTTTCAAGCAACATTTAAACATGAAGAACCTAAACTACATCATATAGGAGATCATACATCATAAGTAATCATAAACAAGCATAGTTAGGTTTTTAGACTTTCTAGAGTTTGGCCGAAACCTACATGTCATGGTTCTAGGTTTTTCAAGCAACATTTAAACATGAAGAACCTAAACTACATCATATAGGAGATCATACATCATAAAGAATCATAAACAAGCATAGTTAGGTTTTTTTAGACTTTCTCCAATTCCTTTATTCTTTCTTGGCCGAAACTCTAGGAGCATGGTTCTAAACTTTTCAAATAGCATATGGCATGAAAAACTTAACTAACATCATATAGGAGATCATACATCATAAGAAATCATGAACAAGTATAGTTAGGTTTCAAAACTTTTCTCTAAATCTTTTATCTATTCTTGGCCGAAACCTAAAGGAGATGGTTCCAAACTTTTCAAGTAACATATGGCATGAAACTTAAACTAACATCATATAGGAGATCATACATCATAAGAAATCATGAACAAGCATAGTTAGGTTTCAAAACTTTTCTCTAAATCTTTTATCTATTCTTGGCCGAAACTTGCAAGGCAAGACCCTAGGTTTTTCAAGCAACCTTTAAGCATAGAATCATACGTAAAGCTACTTGTACTACAGGTGAGGGGAATACTTACATCCTTTCTCTTGGTTCACTAAGGAAGAGTACCCTTGCTTGAGAAGTTTTTTCCTAGGAAGGAGGCTCTTAGCTTGATTTCGGCAATGAGGGAAGAAAGGCTTGGGTTTCGGTGGAGGAAGGAGAAGGAGGAGGAAGAGAGGAAAAGAATAGTTTTTCTCTCTTTCTTATTTTTTTTTTCCTATTTATTCTCCATGAAAGGGAGAAGGCAAAACACCTTTGTATTCTTCCTTTCATTTATTCTAAATGAAGGGAGAAGAGAAAAATGGACTCTTCATGCTAAATAAAGAGGAGAAAGAAAAGATAAACTTTTCTTCTAAGTGAAGGAGAAATGTCCCTTCACCATTCTTACTTTTAACTACAAGTTCCCTTTTCTTCCTACCAATACTTTCTCTTGGTCTATTGGTTATCCCATACTACTTAAACTTGCTACTTGTTAAGAGGTTCAAAGTTCAAACCTTGGTCATGCCTCTTTTTGGTTCTATTTTTCTTTCTTTTTTTTTTTTTTTGAAAAAGAGAACCCACATAAAGCCTATTCTAATTATGCATAAATTCATATAAAATTGCTAGAGACCTTATGGGTGTTACAGATCAAACCCACACAAATCTGTGTCCCTAGATAGCCATTTGAAGTTAATAGCAGAAACTTAATAGATGGAAGAATTTCTTTAAGTTTCAACAATTATGTGGCGGCATCATCAGCAAGACAACCTCATTACCATGAAAAGGACAAAGAAATACAAAGTGATGAGGAAGCTTTGCATACATTGGTTGTCTTAATTGAACGAGTTCCTGGTGTTCTAGCCTATGTTGATGAGTATACTGAGGAATATGAACCATCACCACAACCAGATGCTCACCCATTTATTCTGGTACGCAAATTATCTCTATATGTAATATTACCTCAACAGAAATATGCTAGGGCTACAGGATTTGATTTGGCAGTAAGCCAACCATGCACTATAGAGCCTAAAGGGTGAGGCAAAGTGTCAATAGGTCTCAGCATGGAAATTCCTTGGGGAAGCTACGACCGTATTGCTACCTGGTCAAGTGCAACATGGAAGCTAGGGATTGATGTCGGAGCTGGAGTTATAGACTGTGACTATCGAGGAGAAATTATTATACTTGTTTTCAATCACTCCGATACTCCAGTCACTATTTTGTAAGGTGATTGTATTGCACAAATAATCTTTGAAAATATTTTAATGTCAAATATTTATGAAGTCCTAGATTTAACTGCAACCACACGAGGCGAATGTGGTTTCGAATTGACTTCCCAGACACCCGCGATATTTTCTAAACTACTACCCAAGGAGAAGCATGTTGTCTCAGTACTTGTAGAGGATACCCTTCCTCAAGAGAATTTAGTGGAAGTCCATGCAAGAACTAAAAGCCTAGGGGCCTCTGTACTTTCGTCCATAAATACTTCCCTAGAAACTTTCGAGGAAGAGGATAACCTCCTCGACCAAATTTCTTATATGGCTTCAATCACTCACCCTATGGAAAAGTTGGATTAGCCAATTTGGGATTATTCGGATACAGAATCAGTCCAGGAAGGAGAAGCTCAGAGTGATGCAATTTTTAGCATTTCCGAAGGAGAAGAAGACTATAAAGAATTACACAAGTCTCTCCAAACTCTTAGTTTCTCTAAAGAGCTAATATTAGTGCTTGGACAGGTAGACGGAGGTTACCGTCCACAAATTAAGGTTACAGAAGAAAAACTTAATTGTATTCATGAATGGCACCACAATGAAGATATATACCCCCCACAACCAAGTGATTACACTTGTTGCAAAAGAAGCACTATAAAAAGAGTAAGAATCCATTGCCCAAAATGTTTCATTACTGCCTGCAACCTGTGCAGACCTTATTACTTCCATAAAAAGGTACCTGTAACCTTTACTGCACCTGCTCCTTTCTTTCCACAGAACTTGATCAATGAACAATAGTATTACATATCTGTTGGAATGTATACTAAAAGCCTAACTTTTGTAAACATTTATTTTTGAAATAAAAGAATCACATTGGTCAATATCTGTATTTATTTGTTAAATGTAATTGTTCAATTAATTTATATAGTAGATAACATGGAGTGTGGTGTCACACTCAGAAGATCATGTTGTCGGTTCTCTATAAATTATAAAGTATTAGTCGTAGTGTAATTAAGTATTAGTTTATCTTGACTAATAAATTACACTGATACACTTTAAGTGTATTGAGTAGGACCATTTAGGTAAGTTCTTTTTGTACTGACTTAGTAAAAGAACTAGACCTTAGTTATTATGGAAGTATGTGCTCTTAATCCTAATATAATAATAGGCACATATATTTAATATTTATTTCTTTGACTTATCAAAGGGTAAGGTTTAGCTCGATAAATCAATATGCCCGATAAGTTGGGAAATGATATTACTTATAATGTGTGTTGTTGATTATAGAAGGAATATGTGTCCTAATTATCTAGATTGAGAATGTCCCCAAGAGGAGCTCATAAGGATTGCCATGTTAAACCCTGCAGGTGGACTTAGTCCGACATGACAATGAAGTTGAGTGGTACTACTCTTAGAGCTAGATATTAATTGAGTTGTCAATAACTTACTTAATTAATGGACATTCATAATCTTAAACACAGGGAGAGTAACACACTCATGATAAGAAGGAGCTCATAATGTAATTTGGGATTGGTGCGGTAGTGCGATAATAACTCTCTAGTGGAATGAGTTATTATCAATGAACTTGAGTTGTGTGTTCGGGGCGAACACGGGATACTCAAGCTCATCGGAAGACCAAAACCAATTTCTCCTCTAGGTCCCTGTCGTAGCCTCATTATAGCCTTAAGTCCATCCAAATGTAAGGCTCTTCTTGGTGTCCAAGAAGTGGGCCGGTCCAATGCTTGGTGACCAAGCAAGGGTCGGCCACATCCTCTTCTATAGGGGTCGGCCCTTTGCTTGGTGACCAAGCATGAAGGGGCCGGCCACAATATTCAAACAAGGAGGGTTGTTTTTGAATTTTTAAAATCTTCTCTTTGTAGAAAACTATAAGTTTTAAAAGAGAGATTTTAATTTTAAAAACTTTCCTTATTTGAATTTGGCCACATGTTTTAATAGAGAGTTTTAAAAGTTTTAAAATTTTCCTTTTTTAACCATCCTCATGGTTTAAGAAAAAAAGGAAGATAAGTTTTAAAATTAAAATTTTCTATCATCATGTTAAAAAAGGAAATTTTATAAGAGGAGTTTTAAATTTTAAAACATGTTTTAATTTTTAGAACTTTCTATTTTTAACTCCTACTTTAGGAAAGAGAGCTTGTAAATTTTATAAGAAGATTTCTTCTTGTAAAATTTTTAAAAAATATATTTCCTTTTCTCTTGATGAGATGGTCGGCCACCTTGCTTGGTGCCCAAGCAAGGGGTCGGCCATAATTAAATAAAAAAAATCATCAAAAAAATTAATGTTGGTGATTGATTCAATCAAGAGGAAATAAAAGGAAAAATTAAAAGGGAAAAGGAAAATTAGAGAAAGATTTTAATTTTTGTAAAAATGCTTCCCTTATTTGCCTTGGACAACTAATATAAAAGAATGGGTGAGGGGGCTTCATGAGATACAACTCTTATTTTTCTGCTTGGAGATCTCAAGTGGTCGGCCCCTCTTCCTTCTCTTTTCCCTTCTGCTCTCTTCTCCTTGGTGGTGTTGGTGGCCGAATTTTAGAAGAAGAGGAAGAAGCTTTTGGGTGGTGTTCATCTTGGAGGATTGTCGCCCACACGATGTCCAAGGGGAGGCAAGGAATACGACAGAAAATCTTGAGGTCGTTAGCTTACAAAGAGAATGTATAACTAGTAGTTTTTTTCTGCATCATACTAGTTATTTTCATTGTAAGAATTCTAAATACAAGAGGCAATTAGATCTAGTTTTTCGAATAAGTTTTTCGAGTTTGTGTTTTCTTCTTTTTTGAATTTGTGATTCGATTGTTATTTTTTGGTTAACCTAGAGTTATTTAAGGAAATTAAATATTAGCTTTCCTTAAAAGGCTTTGTCTAGGCGGTGGTAGTTGCTCCCATATCCAAGAAGGTCATGTGCCTCGCCATGCAGTCCTGAAAGCCAATTTTGGAAATTAATATTTAATGGAATTAATAACTTAGGTAGATTTGAATCAATAGTGTTAAGTTTCGCTTGCGATTCAAATCTAAACCATTAAGAACAGATAAGTTAAATTTGAAATCAATGATGTTAAGTTCCGTCTGCGATTCCTAATTTAACTTCTAAAGAACACAATAGGTTATTTAAGGAAAGGTTTGACACTTGTACAAAAAAATTTTGTACAGTGAAATTGGTACGTTTTCCTAGGACTAACCAACAATATCATGGTGCCAAGGAGAAATCAACAGGTTACAAAAGGAAGTGGCATATTACAAGGCCAAATACGAAGAGCTCCTCCTAGAAAAGGAATTGGAAAAGGATTTCCATGCCCTCGAAAGGGGGAAGGAGCTAGCAGATGATGAAGAAATAATAGAAGCTGCAAATGTACTCTATGAAGAAACCACTAGCAGAGTAACTGCAGCTCAAGAAATGAAGGGGTCAAGATTGATCAAAAACATGCTATACAACCTGACAATAGAAATGGAAATTCCAGGGATTCCCAAATTTTCACTAAAAGTCATCCTGGATACTGGCACTACAACTGGCTGCGTTGACCAGAAATCTATTCCCCAAAAGGCCCTTGAAGAAAATACTTTTATAGTACAATTCAACGGGTTTAATTTGTAGCAAACCGCTAGGATAAAGCTAAAGCAAGGAAAAAATGCTTATAGGGGACAATATGTTCAGGATCCCCTACACATATAGTTTCTCTATGGTTCTCAGAGACAACATTCAGATGATTATTGATTATAATTTCATCTGACCCATGCATGGAGGAGTTAGAATTAAAGACAGCGTGGTAACCTTTTATAAAATTTAACTACCCTTAATACTTTGCCCTCTGCTACCACAGCTATAGCTATAGAAGAATTGGAGCTTGAAGAAGAAGAATATATCCAAATAAAGGAGATGGTTCATTATGCCATGGGAACAACATCAAAAGAATTTCAAGAACAGTTCAGGCCTCTCCTCGCTGACCTCAGAAATCAAGGGTTCATAGGAGAAAATCCATTGCTCCACTGGTCGAAAAATCAAGTTTTATGCTACCTTAATACCAAAAATCCCGACCTGATTATTGAGGATAGGCCACTAAAACATGTAACTCCTAAGCAGAAAGAAGCATTTACAAGGCATGTCAAAGCTCTGTTAGAGTTAGGAGTCATCCGGCCAAGTAAGACCAAGCATAGAACAGCAGTAATTATTATTAATTCGGGCACAACAATTGATCCAAAAACTAGAAAAGAAGTTAAAGGAAAGGAAAGGATGGTTTTCAATTACAAACGTCTCAATGACCTCATGAATAAGGATCAATATAGCCTACCCGAGATCAACACCATTCTTCAAAAGGTCAGTAATAGCAGAATTTATTCAAAGTTTGATTTAAAGAGTGGATTTCATCAGGTGGCGATGCACCCAGACTCAATTGAATGGACAGGTTTCTAGGTAACCGATTACTTATACGGATTGCTAGTCATGCCCTTTGGCCTGAAAAATGCTCTAGCAATTTTCCAGAGAAAGATGGACACGTGCTTTAAGGGTACTGAGAATTTCATAGCTGATTATATTGATGACATTTTGGTATTTTCCAAAAATGAAAAGGAGCATGCGCAACACCTAAATATCATGCTTGAAATAATTCAGAAACATGAATTAATACTCAGCCCTACGAAGATGAAAATAGCAGTTCCAGAAATAGAATTTCTTGGCGCAATTATTGGCAACCGAAGGATCAAGCTTCAGCCGCACATTATTAAAAAGATTGCGGATTTTGATAACAATGAGCTATTGACAAAGTGAGGAATGTGTTCCTGGTTGGGCCTTCTAAACTATGCCAGAAACTATATTCCTAACCTGGGTAAGTTATTAAGCCCACTATACACTAAGATCAACCCAACTAGCAACAAGAGAATGAATTCTTAAGATTGGGCCTTGGTGATACAAATCAAAGAAAATGTTCAAAGACTACCAGACTTAGAAGTTCCCCCCGAAGATTGTTTTGTCATCCTCGAAGTTGACGGCTGCATGGAGGGATGGGGAGGAGTCTGCAAGTAGAAGAAGAACAAATTTGACCCAAAGACTTCTGAAAGGATTTGTGCATATTCCAGTGGCAAGTTCCCCCCGATCAAATCCACTATTGATACTGAAATATATGTTGTGATGAATTCACTTGAGGCATTAAAAATCTATTATCTGGATACAAGGGAGTTAGTAATTAGAACAGACTACGAGGCAATCATTAGTTTCTTTAGAAAATCTTCCAATAGTAAACCATCTAGAGTCAGATGGCTTGCATTTACAAATTACATCACCGGCACCGGAGTCTCTATATGCTTTGAGTATATTTATGGAAAGGATAACCAATTAGCTGACTCTTTATCAAAACTAATTAATTGTCTTATGTTTTCAGAATGGCCGGAAAAGGCTCTCAGCAAATTGGAACTGGTAGCACCAGTCCTCTTGGAATTAAAAGAAAAACCCAACAAGGAGGCTCAAGTACAACTGACTCACGCCCTCAAGAATATGGCCAACTCGCTGAGCAGTATAAGCAATTACTACAGTCCATGCGCAACAAATACCCAATCACCCTTGAAGAAAAAGCTAGCATGGACCAACAGCTCCACAACTTGCAGCAGCGAGCCGGAAGGGAAGCAATCAATGCACTCAAGAAGCTCAGGCTGCTCCACTCCATGAAAAGACGAGAATGCCAGCTACGGAGCACCTCCCACAACTGGTGGTCTGATTGGTACCCAGCTACTAAGCAAGTGGGCGACCAGCTGGAAGTCAGTACCAACCTACTATAGGACGTCGTACGGAGGATGACCTCTTTTCAACTGTAAAGAAGACTTTTCAGAGTGAGTGGACCTAAGTGACTCAGCCCACTCATGGTTGTCTAGAATAAGTTAAAATAAGTATGCGTTGTAAAGAGATTCCTTCTTATCAGAAGGGCGATCACGAGTAGTAAAGTGATCGGTATTAGCTGTAAAGAATGATCCCTTCTTATCAGGAGACTGTATGAAGATGCAACGATGGGATCCAATGAGCACCCGACATCTCTTACTTCTATATAAGAAGAAGCAAACCCCTCGCAGAGACATTAAGCGATCCTTGATCTCTACTTGGGATAGTATTGTATTGGCTTGGTGCGAACTAATAGAATCTGTGAGTTTCTAACATCTCTTCTCCTTATTTCTATTTGTTTTGCACTTGTCCCAGAAAGTTGCCCATTCAATTGAGTCTGGGTGCATCGCCACCTGATGAAATCCACTCTTTAAATCAAACTTTAAATAAATTCTGCTATTACTGACCTTTTGAAGAATGGTGTTGATCTCGGGTAGGCTATATTGATCCTTATTCGTGAGGTCATTGAGACGTTTGTAATTGACAACCATCCTTTCCTTTCCTTTGACTTCTTTTCCAGTTTTTGGATCAATTGTTGTGCCCAAATTAACAATAATTGCTGCTCTTCTGTGCCTGGTCTTACTTGATCGGATGACTCCTAACTCTAACAGAGCTTTGACATGCCTTGTAAATGCTTATTTCTGCTTAGGAGTTACATGTTTTAGTAGCCTATCCTCAATAATCAGGTCGGGATTTTTGGTATCAAGGTAGCATAAAGCTTGATTTTTAGACCAGTGGAGCAACGGATTTTCTCCTATGAACCCTTGATTTTTGAGGTCAGCGAGGAGAGGCCAGAATTTTTCTTGAAATTCTTTTGATGTTGTTCCCGTGGCATAATGAACCATCTCCTTTATTTGGATATATTCTTCTTCTTCAAGCTCCAATTCTTCTATAGCTATAGCTGTGGTAACAGAGGGCAAAGTATTAATGGTAGTTAAATTTTTATAAAAGGTTACCACACTGTCTTTAATTCTAACTCCTCCATGTATGGCTCGGATGAAATTATAACCATTAATCATCTGAATGTTGTCTTTGAGAACCATAGGGAAACTATATGCGTAGGGGATCCTGAACATATTGTCCCCTATAAGCATTTTTCCTTGCTTTAGCTTTATCCTAGCGGTTTGCTACAAATTAATCCCGCTAAATTGTACTATAAAAGTATTTTCTTCAAGGGTCTTTTGGGAATAAATTTCTAGTCAACATAGCCAGTTGTAGTGCCAGTATCCAGGATGACTTTTAGTGAAAATTTGGGAATCCCTGGAATTTCCATTTCTATTGTTAGGTTGTATAGCATGTTTTCGATCAATCTTGGCCCTTTCATTTCTTGAGTTGCAGTTACTCTGCTGGTGGTTTCTTCATAGAGTACATTTGGAGCTTCTGTTATTTCTTCATCATCTGCTGGTTCCTTCCCCCTTTCAAGGGCATAGAAATCCTTTTCCAATTCCTTGTCTAGGAGGAGCTCTTCGTATTTGGCCTTGTAATACGCCACTTCCTTTTGTAACCTATTGATTTCTCCTTGGCACCATGATATGTAATATTGTTGTTCATTGATCAAGTTCTGTGGAAAGAAAGGAGCAGGTGCAGCAAAGGTTACAGGTACCTTTTTATGGAAGTAATAAGGTCCGCACAGGTTGCAGGCAGTAATGAGACACTTTGGACAATGGATTCTTGCTCTTTTTATAGTGCTTCTTTTGCAACAAATGTAATCACTTGGTTCCGGGGGGGTATATATCTTCATTGTGGTGCCATTCATGAATACAATTAAGTTGTTCTTCTGTAACCTTGATTTGTGGATGGTAACCTCCATCTTCCTGTCCAAGCATTAATATTAGCTCTTTAGAGAAACTAAGAGTTTGGAGAGACCTGTGTAATTCTTCATAGTCTTCTTCTCCTTCGGAAATGCTAAAAGTGCATCACTCTGAGCTTCTCCTTCTTGGACTGATAAAATGTCAGTCTTTAGGAATTTCTAATTGTTCAAACATAGCTACCCTTTTTATAGTTCTTCTATCATTAGGGTATTCTCTTGAGAAGTGTCATTCTTACCCACACAGGTAGCATTTGCATTTCTTGTTCCTTAGAAGATGTTTCCTTTTCTCAATATGGGAATGAGATTCATGGGGTTTACCTTTGTATGTCTTGGATCTTCTAATACCATATTTCTTTTGCCCTTGGTTTTTATAATAACCTGGAATAGGCATCTAGCTGCAAAAAGATAAGTCCTTTAGAGATCTTTTAAATGAAGCATCCTTGTACTCTTGCTCCAGAAATTTATAAGCAAATAAGACTTTGGGAAAAACACCAACTGATAGGCTAAGATATTTTTCATCGAATGCCGCCTTGATTATATCCCTAGATCTCCGGGCATCTTTAGTCAAAAATTTTCTGATAGGTCAGTTACCGTGAATAATCTTCCTATCTTTGAGGCTAGCTTTAAGTAGTCATTCATGTATTGTATAATGCTTTTCATATTATCACAAGATAGCACAAGATAGCTTCTCCATATCTCTATAGGTTGCATCTTGTATAGTCGTTGATCCTTATGTCGGATCTTCAGAGAAAAAGACCCTTCTAATTTGTGATATCACGTTTTGGGTTCCTTCCCTTCTATTGGCTATTTCAACTAGAGCATCATACTTAGTTGGGTAATTCATGCGTCATTGTATCCAGGCTAGCTTTTCAATTTCCCCAGAAGGTTTTTCATATACTTGATTTTGTCTTTGGGATTTGTGAAACCTTGACTTGCAACATGATTTTTTGTTATTGACTCCTAGCGAGAGAAAACGTCAGGACACATACCAATCTATTCTGGTATGACAAAGATGGCTCCCCCTTACTGTTGTGCTGAAGGCAGAGTCCACATTTCATTACTAGTATCCCTTTTAAACCTTGCATTGCAGGTCTTTGTTCAAAAATGGGTTGAGATGGTCCTGGGTCCACCCTTGCTGCTGCTGGCGGGTATCCAAGTGGTCCCATCATAGTGTCTTGCGGCGGGTTATATGGTGAGATGACAGTACTTATGGAGTATACCTGTTGTTGATCAGGTTGGCTTTCCACAAGACGTCACGGGCTGGGGTATTCCATTTCATATCCTATCGCAATTAATTGGGATGATTGGGTTGTTTCTTCCGTTGCAAATGGATTAACCCAATCATCTTCCATGTCTAATTCTGTATCCGAATAATCTCAAATTAGTTGATCCAACTTTTCCGAAGGGTGAGTTATTGAAGCCATATAAGAAATTTGGTCAAGGAGGTTATCCTCTTCCTCGAAAGTTTCTAGGGAAGTATCCATGGACCGGAGTACAGAGGCCCCTGAGCTTGTAGTTCCTGCATGGACTTCCACTAAATTCTCTTGAGGAAGGGTATCCTCTACAAGTACCGAAACAACATGCTTCTCCTTGGGTAGTAGTTTAGAAAATATCGCGGGTGTCTAGGAAGTCAATCCGAAACCACCTTCACCTCGCGTGGTTGCAGTTAAATCTGGGACTTCATAAATATTTGGCATTAAAATATTTTCAAAGATTATTTGTGCAATACAATCACCTTACCGAATATATAATAATTTCTCCTCGATAGTCACAGTCTATAACTCCAAAGGGTGAGTTATTTAAGCCATATAAGAAATTTGGTCAAGGAGGTTATCCTCTTCCTCGAAAGTTTCTAGGGAAGTATCCATGGACCGGAGTACAGAGGCCCCTGAGCTTGTAGTTCCTGCATGGACTTCCACTAAATTCTCTTGAGGAAGGGTATCCTCTACAAGTACCGAAACAACATGCTTCTCCTTGGGTAGTAGTTTAGAAAATATCGCGGGTGTCTAGGAAGTCAATCCGAAACCACCTTCACCTCGCGTGGTTGCAGTTAAATCTAGGACTTCATAAATATTCGGCATTAAAATATTTTCAAAGATTATTTGTGCAATACAATCACCTTACCGAATATATAATAATTTCTCCTCGATAGTCACAGTCTATAACTCCAACTCCGACATCAATCCCTAGCTTCCATCCTGTGCTTGACCGGGTAGCAATATGGTTGTAGCTTCCTCAAGGAATTTCCATGCTTAGACCTGTTGACACTTTGCCTCGCCTTTTAGGCTCTATAGTGAATGGTTGGCTTACTGCCAAATCAAATCTTGTAGCACCAGCAGATTTTTGTTGGGGTAATATTGCATATGGAGATAATTAGCGTACCAGAATAAATGAGTAAGCATCTGGTTGTGGTGATTGTTCATATTCCTCAGTATACTCATCAACATAGGCAAGAACACCAAGAGCTCATTCAATTAAGACAGCCAATGCATGGAAAGTTTCCTTATCACTTTGTATTTCTTCGTCCTTTTCATTGTAATGAGATTGTCTTGCTGATGATGCCGCCACATAATTGTTGAAACTTAAAGAAATTCTTCCATCTATTAAGTTTCTGCTAATAACTTCAGATGATTGTCTAGGGACATAGATTTGTGTGGGCTTGATCACCCAATTTAATCCTTGTAGTCTAGTAGTGGAATATCGTCTGTCGGGTAGAGCTTTTATGCTGTGGCTTGTTAAATAATCAATAACTCCCTGAACTTCATAGGCAAAACTTACGTTGGGAGTGTTGGAAAGCCTGCCTACAAGTCCTCTGGTTATAAGGAGGTTGTCCTCTCCATTTTGCCACTGTTCATATCCTCTGGTGAGGATGGAGATTTGAATATTTCTGAAAAAGTCACCAATTATTAGTATGATTTTAGGTATAACATATACCAATTGGCTCCCTTTCGTTAAGTCCACCTCCATGGTTGCTAGTATCGCTTGGTCTCCCATCCAACAATTGTCTCTGAAAACTATTAAAGCCATGTTACCTTCTTCCTGTCGATGAAGGGTTTGGATACGTACCTGTAAGACACTGAGGTGTATATATTGCATTCCGCTTCTTCAGAGCTGATTAAAACTTTCTTCTTGGATGAATTCTCTATCTAATTGGTTACCTTCAGTAACCAAGATGGCCTCCTCGGATCTATGCATGTAGACCTGATGGTGTGAATCATCCCTTTGGAATGATACAAGACTTCCGTAGGAACTAATGCTGCTCTTTCTTGTATAGATAACCGAAGTTGAGTTTGAGGATCTATTTGTTGTTCAAGTGTATATACATGAGTAGATCCTCCAATTAGTCACCGACTTAGCCTCCTAATTGCTTGATGTGCGTTGTACAGCCTTCTCTAGTTTCTTCTGTATTCTCTGATCTGATCTTCAAACAGGGGAGTTTGAGTAGGGGCAGAAGGTTATTCCATTATTTCCCTTGTCGTCATTAATTCTTCAATTTTGTCGGTTCCTCTTTGAGAATTTTATAAGGGTCTCTGAATACTCGTAGTTTTCCCCTTTCTTCTTTAGGCTTTTCTGAAGGGTCTAAAGACAGATTCTTTAATTTGTTAATAAGTTCGTCAGGTATAGAGGTTGTCTGGACTCCTCCTTTTGTCTTTTCAATAATAGTCTTCATATCAATTTGGATGTCTTTCAAACTTTCAACTATTTGGACTAATAGCTAGAGTTGTGTGTTGTTATGTTTGATTATAGTAGAATTTCTTGGAAATCACTTGGCCTCACGAATCCGATTGTCAGGTATTCAATTTGCTCAGTAGCCTTCACTGCTTCTTTGTAGGATGAAGTTCTATTTGAGATTGTGTTGCTGCTCATGAAGTGGTCCACCTCTCCAACCTATAGAGTAGGGCTTCCACTCTTTTGATCTTCTTGTTAAGTGCTTCTGTTAGCCTCAACGCCTCCTTCTCCACAAGCTTTGGTTGTTCTGCTATTTCTGCAATCAATGCTTGAACTTCCTGCTTTGTTAATGGCTTATTTTCTGTGTATACAAGCGTTAGATTTCTCAAAGCAGTTTTTAACTTTAAAACTTCTTTCTCGAGGTGTTGATACTATTCTTGGATTATCTTGAAATTTTTCAAATGGACTCAGGAAGACAAACAGCTTCAGTCGTAAATAACCGCAAGGTTGTTAGCTAGTTGATTTGTGGAAACTTTGGTATGAGAAGCAAGGTCAAGGTACTCTAGGTTTGGTGTTCGAGAGTTATTATACCATTTTTGAATTACCTTTTCCCAGATTTCAGACATCTAGGGTCATCACAAGTGTTCCTTACCAGATATTGCTCACACAGGTGTACCCTTGGACTTATCCTGGCATCCTACCTTATTGCCAAGTTAGGACCTACTCTTTTGCGTTACCTGATTTGCATAATACCAATTTACATAATACCAACACTCCAAATAACAAGTAATAGCTAAAGAAGTCTTCATCTAGTAAAAGCAAAACAAGGGATAATCAAGACTCCCTAGACCTCCTTATGTACCTTAATGTTAAGGTGTTTACGCTACCATTGTCATCTCTTTACACTAGCTCTGATAGCAGGTAGAGGGGGCGGGGAGCGAAGGGGGGCATGACCCATTCCACTGAATAATTAGATTACACCTTAAAACTCCTGTGATAAAAAAAAATCCTAAAATTAGAAATCATAAAATAATTATTGGCAACCAACCATTGACGAAATTGTTCATGATACCAAGGTATGTCGTTTGCAGCTTTGCATATTATTTGTTTTTCCTGGCTCTTAAAACTCGAGTTCATGTTGAATATTACTACAAACATCAGCCTACATTATCATGTCAAGCAGCACCAAGATTATATTTTAAAACATTTACATAATCTGTTTTCATAAATTCTCAGTATTGACATGCTCCAGAAACATTATGGTAGAAACACCACAAAAAGGTAATCCTTGAAATTTATAATCCAAAGTACTCACTGTTTATGACAAAACCATAATGTGAATAGTGGATTATTAAATGCAGGATCAAGTATGATCTTAAGCCTTATACAATTTATTACAAAGAAACAAATGATTTCGGAACATCAGACTTGAGGGTTGATGCAAGACTGCCAACCGCCGATATAATACACACCTGCACAAGATTGTTTAAATTTAATCCAGCTTCCTCCGTGATGCAACAGCAAAAATTATTTGCCTATGGTTACAAGCCTTCAAGAGACTTTATTTTAACAAATGCCACATAAATAGAAGCATTGTGATTGCAGTTTTTAATCTTCCTCGGGGATTAATGCAAATGAGAAAGGGGAGAATTTGTATCCATCGCCCTCGTAAAACTTGTTCTGGAACTCGACCCAGTGAAGCCTGAGTGCATGCAAGAATGCACTTAAAGTTTCCATGACAAGCAACACGCCAATGGTGGCGCAAATGAAGACGATGATGCCAACAATGAGAATGATGATGTTGTTAAACCTGTTAACAACCAATTGTCATTTTAGTGCAAAGAAACTCATGACAATATATTAACAACCAAATGAGAAATCAATCAGGAAGAGAGCTCACCCCCAAGCAAGAAGAAGCACCTTCTCATAGAACACACTTGACAGCTCAGAATGAGCAAGACTGCAGAAAGAAGACGTGTTATCAAGCAATCATTAGCGTGCAACAAATAATGCAAGTAATTAAAACGAAGAATATCATCTTATGAAGAATACAACAGAAACCATCATCCATTTGATAGAAAAAATAATACAAGTATGTGAACATATGAAGCATTGTAAACCAAAACCATCATCCAGGCAATAGAAAAAAATAATAATGCAGTATGTGAGCACATAAAGCATTGTAGCATGCAACAAAGTGAGCTTGTAGCTATAACACAACAAGGTTAAGCTCAAGTACAAGGAATTTTTTCTTCCATTTTCATAGAGCAATCTTCCTAGATGATTTCTGATATAGATGCATTTCTTCAAAATTAAATCATGCAGACTACTGAATGTTTTGTACCCTGAGTAAGAAAACTGAATCTCAAGCCAAGAAAAGAATCTTGATTCATATAAATAATATCCCAGGAGAAAAGTATACCTGAGGGCCCATAAACGGAGATACGAGGCAGTATTTGAGACTGCTCCAAGGACAAATTCTATTGTGTGGATTAGTTGGTGGACAAAAACTTCACTGAACTCAAACTCCTCGTGTCCATGTGAATCATGATCTTGCTCAATCTCAAGTGATTCTTCAGTAGTGTGGATCATGCTGTAAGATTGACCTTGGTGTCTCTGTATCTCAATCATATAAGCTAATCAATACAAGCAACAAAAAACGTAATGAAACCCGGAGGAAAATTAAGCTTACCTCATCATGTTGCTTTTTCAAGAGTAGGGGTTTTGGAAACAACATCCATGGAACTGAAATAAGAGCCAAAAGAAGCAACACAAGCTGGAAGCACAATGAAAATTGTAAAAATAAAATAAAATTGTCCACACGACTTGGGAAATCTAAAATACTGATATCAAAGGGTAAATTGTAAATGACCAACCTGGACAATCTTTTGGCCAGGAAAGAGTTGGTTTGCACCTAAGTCATCTGTTGGGCTTAGAAACATATATATCATAACGTGGTATAGGTCTGCTTGTGAACCAGTGCACCATTTTACAATTATGAGGACAGAAAGGTATCCAAACAAACTGTTCAGAAATATTAATTGTGGAATAAACTGGTACCTGCAACAAAATATTAAATGCACAGACGGGAAGATTAGAGAGAACATTGTTTGAAATTTTGTCTTCTGCCAAAATAATAAGCAAAAGAGATCACAAGAGAAGTACTTTTGAAATTTCATGTCAAAAGTTTACCATTCAATAATGATATCAAAATCTCATACTAGCCAGCATGGCAAATCTTTCATCTGTTGATCATGCTACTTGTGCAAAGAATCACTGTATCATGCTGAAACTTGGTACACTTGAGCAAGTGTTGACGTGTGTCAAGATAAATGATATCTCAACATGTTGCTATAGTTTTGTAACTTATTTTTCCAAAATTTTAATTCAATTTAATATTTAATTGGCTTTTTTGTGGTCGTAAGATGCCTCTAAAGCTTAAAAGGAAATTTTACTAGACATGCTATGTTATATGAAGTTAATGTTAGACTATGAAGCAAGCATACAAGAAAAAAATGAAAGTAGCAAAGATGAAAATGTTAGATGAAATTGTGGATATACGAGGATGGACAACATAAGAAAAGAAAACATTATAGAGAAAATCGTGATTGTACCTATCGAGGGAAAACTCCCAGAAATACTTTTAAGATGATATGGACACGTACTTAGGTGTTCAATACATGCAACAGTTAGATGATGTTAGACAATTACAAATATGCATATTAATCGAGGAAGAGAGAAACCAAAGAAGACTTAGCTAGGAATGATAAAGCGGCATAAAATATAGATGAGAATATGGTAGGGAATCAAGTTCAATGGCGTATGAGGAACCATATAGCCGACCCCAGTGGGATAAATGTTTGATTGTTGTTGTTAATATCTAATTGTCAATCTTGTTTTTAGACAGCAAGTGTGAAATTTAGAAGTAAAACTTATTTAAATTCATCTCGGCATAATCCAATATATGCTAAAGTGTATCATATGTTGTTGACACAATATGGTATAATAAAATTTTAATCTAATTAACTATCTAATAGTTATAGGCTTATTTTTTAAATAAAAAAAAAACAAGTAGAAAGAGATTAAAGGAACAAAATTCATTTAAATTTATTTATCTTGGTTTGTCAAGTATTGGCATAGTATACAACAATTTTAATTCAGTTGACTATTTAATTGTTGTAGTCTTATTTTCAATTTCATAGGTAAATACATTAGAATAGTAACGGAGTAACATCCATTTAATTCCATTCGACACTTTTGATGTGTATTGAGATGTACCCAACAATGGCACAGTATGATGTTGAAATTATATTGTTCCAACTAGGGAACAAATTATGGCACAGAATAATACTTTAAACCTTAGAAGAGAATCTATCAAAAGTTGAACACGACTCAAAGGTTTAGCATTGCACAAGTGTGTAAATTAAAGGTCAGTCACATGTATCCTAGAAGTGTGTAAATTATTCCATTATGTTATGTTCCAAAATGATGATACCACCAAAAGGAACATTTTAAACTTCAAAATTCTTAGCATTGCACAAGTTTTCATCAAGGTTTAAAGGGCCAATTTTAAGCAATTGGCAAGCTTGACAAGATCGACATTCTACCATAATAGAAAAATACCTATAAGTTTTGATTGTAGAATTAGAGTACAATCATAAGATCAAATAATTTAAATCATTTTTAGAACTATATTTAATATTTATGAAACATAGTAGTATAATAATATGAACATTTTAAAATATACGAAAGATGCATAGTTGAAATTATTCATATAATAAATATAAATGAAAAATAGTACCATAGTTATTAATTCATATAGTAAATGTATGAACAATGCATATGTTGTGTCTTTATGTAACAAATAGTACTTATGAAATGATTACTAATTATATGAGGGATGACAATGGCAAAAATTGAGAAATTGGAGAGGACTTCTTATGATTAATCTGCTTTCAACTAAGAAAAATTATGATAAAAGTCCTCATTAAGTTATAGATAATCAGAAAAAATAAACCATTTTTTTTTCTTTTTCATTACAAGGATGCCCCACTTAATTCGCATATACACCCACTTGGTCCACATAGGAACCTCTTAGCTAGCCTTATCTAAAATTGTCAAAAAGGATCATATACCACATATTAAGAGGGTTTAAGGCCACATGGTTTTAGAATACTAGTTTTCATCACTATAGGAGTCCTTTTCTAAGACAATTGTTGACATAGGTGAGTTGTAAATTTAACAAAGTTTTCTAGCACGTCATCTAGATGATCGAGTGTGTTGGTTCATGGAAATTTTTTCAATTTCAATTGTGTATTTGTGTTCCATAAAGAGAATTCAAAATAATTTTTTATTAAAAAAGTGTTTGGCATCAACTTTTTAAACATTATTAAACGATACAATAATAGGTTTCATACACAAAAAAGGAGATGCAAAACATGTTGCATACAGTTTGTAATTGTATGTGTAGATACATCAGTTAAAAATGGTTGTGCTTGTACATAATAATCTGGAGTGTGCTGAATTTTCCAAAGGTCAAAAATATTAAGAGCTCAATCACTCAGGTTGGTTGAAATGGAGAACTTTTGGTTTTTTTGGGATTCTAAAGTACCTCTAAAATGTGAAGGAAAGTTCTACAAAACAACAATTAGATCTATTTATATTATATGAAGTTGAATGTTGGACTATGATTTGAGTACACGAAAAAAAGAGAAGTCCCAAAGATGAAGATGTTAAGGTGAATGTATAGACATACGAGAACAAATAAGATAAAAAAAAAAATGAGATCATTAGATAGAAAGTTGGGTTGCACTTATTGAGAGAATTCATGGTACGACAACTACTTGGCCAACCAATAAATGTTCCAGTCAGGCAATGTGATATTATGATAAATACACAGAAAAGGATGATTAAAGATGACTTGGTTAGCAACGATAAAATATAATAAAATTAATTTAAATATAAATGATGATATAGTAGGGGATAAAGCCTAATGAAGTAGAAGGATCTATATAATTGATCACACCTAGTGGGATAAAGCTTGATTGTGGTTGTATATTTCAATTTGCCTAATAATAGAGAAAGTAACAAAAACTGCATAAAAAAATCCGTCCATCCCAAGTGGTAAAAGAGCATCAAAACATAATGAGAGAATCACTACGAGGATTTGTATTCTATAAAGACAATTATACCAGTGCTCCATAATGCATAAAGAACAAACACTAGCAATATAACCAAATAGCAGTGATTTGTATGCAATTTGCAGAACATTTGTAGAAAATTTTGAAATTAGAAATTACCACATGTTAAGACTGTTGTTGAAGAATGTTGCATTGAAGTAACTTAAGAAAATGCCAAGGTTCATTTGTGCAACACCAAGAAGGATAGACATTTTCATCTTCAATGAGTTAAGGAATGGCAACTCGCTTCGGCTGCCATGCCACTGGGGATCCACTCCAAAAGAGTAAGCTTCCCTCACTTTGATCAAGCCTACTGTAGTGGCGTCACTGTAATTAAGTAGGCAAAACAATTACATATATGCTCAAACATAATTGGTACAAACTTGCGATCACCCCTTCTGTACCTGCATGTAGGATCCCGACATTCATAGGCTGATCGACCAAACATCTCAAATGGGACAGAGAAGAATTCATTATAAATCAATCCAGTATAAATTGAAAACAATGCCATCATCAAGATCACGTAACGACCTCCAAACATCATCTCCATGATGTCACCAAGTTTCTGCAATAAAGAAATACAAAAACTAAAATATTCAAAAATGAACATAAATATTGCCAGGAAACTTGTTACAAACTAACAGCAAGTTTTTCCACAGTGAGGAATCCACAATTTACTATACAGTAGCAGCAAGTTTTTCTCAGACAAAAAAGGGAGAGGAACCGCTGTGATACACACTAGATGCAATAGTTTGTTCTTAATAGAAGTGTCCACAGGGACATTAGGTAGATAAATATTAAGTGAAATTTGCCAGTGATATAACCTATAGAGTTCAATAGGTAGATGAGATGCATAAAGCTGACCCAAATAGTTGGCACTAATATTTGAGGCCATGCTATCTGGCACAGCTGAAATTTACTATCCTAAAAAAAAATCACCAAACCCAGTACAATTGGGCATAGGAATTCTCTCCTAAGTTGCTCGTGCTGCCTATGCAAAGGAGTATAATATTGTGTCAACACTTTGAATGCTTCAACACCTAATGAAACTTGAAAAGAATGAATTTAGATGAAAGTCATAATATTTATAATATTCTTATAAATTGTTTCTCCAAAAGTTTACTCAATTATCCAACTGGTATAATTTTATTCTTAGAAGTAAAGAAATTAAGTGGAAGGATATTAAAGAGTAAAATTGTATGACACAATATTACCACAACCGACTATTTAATTCCTACGGAATTGCTTTTAGAAGAAAAGAAAAAAAAACAAAGAGGAAGCAAATTCAAGAAGTAACAGCCAATTGAATTATCTCAATATGCTTCACACATGATGAATTTGTAGCATGTCAACATGCTATGGTCCAACAAAATATTAACAATTACTAGTCTTATTTTTATTCAAAAGTAAATCAATTAAGTGGAAGGGGAACAAAGGAGTATTATTCATGTGAATTCATCAAGACACACATCAAGGTGTACTAAGGAGTGGTGAGAGTCAACACTATCAACACTGAAATATAGTAAGCTTTCCATGAGAAGATGAAAGAAAAACAAGGATAGAGAACATAGTACCGTGAAATATAAGGGAAGAGATTAAATGATTCCATTCTTTTGTTTACTTGAACAATAGGAACATTATCTTAAAATTTACTTTCCTTTGTTTACTTGGGGGAAAAGTTAGAAGGATTAAAGTTTGAACTTATCAAAGAGACATAAATTTATTTGGGAATAATTGATCTAAAAGTTAATGGTACAATATACATTTGGATGCAGGAGAGTTTTCCTTCCTTTGATAGCAAACGTGATGAAAAAAGATCCATTTTTCATCTTCACGTATTTAACCTTATACATGTTCATGAAAGTAAACAACAAATGGAAAAAAACAACTAAATTTCTGCCCCCACTATTTCCTTTCATCCAATTTTCTTTCTTGGAAATAAGCCCTTAAAAATCATGCAATTTACCTCATCTACATCTTGCAATTCATGAGGATGGATTCTTCAATGTGAGAAGCTCTAAAAACACATACGTGGATGATTTAACTAAAAACAATTGCATAACATATTTTTAAGTTGGATATACATATACCTAATTCACAGAATATAATTGTACTCCATGTGTTCACTAACATAAAAGTTTCTAAAAAGAATAAGTATAGAAGTCAAAAAAAAAAATTCTGACTAGTCATTGAGCAAAGAAATTCACCAAAGCACCAAATAACTTCTTTAAATTGCTCACAAATAGAAGAAATCAAACTCATAAATCTCAGGTTCGGGTTTGGCATTTTCGGGTTCGGGTCGGGTTCGGGTCGGGTTCGGGTCGGGTTCGGGTTGGAGGGTTTTCGGGTTGGGTCGGGTCGGGTTGACCAAAATATAGGATTTAGTGGGTTTTTTGAGATTAAATCAAATTTTATTTTGAAAATTAAGATGTTTTTATATATATTAATATCAATGTTAGTATGATAATAATGGGGTATTGAGATAAAAGTGAAAAATTATAGGGAAAATAGCAAAAAAAAAAAAGTCGTTTTGAATTAGATTTTCATATTATCCGGGTCGGGTTCGGCTTGGTCGGGTTCAGGTTCGATTTTAGGAGTTTCAGGTTGAATTCGGATTCAGGTCGGATTCAGGTTGGGTTAAAAAAAATTCAACCTGACCCGATCCGAATTGACACCCCTAGGCGTCTCTAACTCGCCCACTGTTCAAACTCTTCTTATGGATCTAAATATATCAAGTTATACACCTATCTATTATCTCCATGCATACTTTGTCCAAGTTACTCGTTCTGCATCTAGTGCATTCAACCTTCACTCTCATAGGCTCAAGTCAGTAGCAAGGATGACCTCCTACCTTCTAATCTCAAGTCAATGACTTCTCCCAATCTCTCTATTGATGATAGCTGCAACTCAAAAGCATGCCTCTTTATTCCTTCCCTTACCCTCTATACTCAAATAGTCTGATTGACAATAAGCAGAACTATCCACCATTAATACACCTAAATAATGAACAGATACTTCTTGTCTAACATGCATCATCTCTAAGCCATAAACCAAACACAACATGCAAGATTCTAATTAATGATAGAAATACAATCTTATGAGCATATAACTCAAATGCATATTCATTTAATAACAGTTATAAAAGCATATTGTTGATCCAACTCAACTATAGAAGAGGTGTTAGCTATAGATATGAAAAACTTTAGCTAAACAATTTTTTCCTTAAGAATTAAAGTACTTCAAGATCAACATTGTAATTAGATACTTTAAAATTTAAATCAAGGTTAAGGTCTCATACAGTGTCGGAGTGTCAATGTCATACTAGTATGAGATAATATTTGTATGATTGATGCACCAAGTGTTACGTCAATGAAAGGATGACGTAGGAGATGAGGAAAAGTGGAAGAAGCAGAGTGAATGAGAATAAATGGAGGAAGAAGAAAAGGAAGGTTGAAGCAGTGGTAGCACATACCTTGATGGTCTTTCCTAATGCTAATTTTCACTCACATCCTAAGCCAACAGGAAACAAAATCAAAACAATTATTTAGGTAGATGCCTCTGTCTAGACTGTGATTTCAATCTCAATGGACAAGTAAAATGATGTGTGATCCCTATAGGGTTAAATCATGTGCTATATTGTGGGCTTAAATTTCCAAATATGGGTACAAACTCTTCCACCAAAAGATAAAAGGCAACAAGAACCTTGTTCTAGGTTTGTGTGGCACACATGAATGGAATGGAAAGAAATAGTAACAAAAATTGAAATGGAATGGAATGTAATGAAAAGAGGAATGTATCTTGGTTTGGTTGCAACAATAGCATGGCATAAGGAAATAAATAATAATAATCTATGTTTAACTCTTTTTGGTACTCTAATTTTTCCAATCAATTTATCTTACCTGATCTATCTAGTCTCTTTAGGGTGCCCAACAAATCTCATTTGGTTGGCTCAATTGAGCTTACTCAATTTGCCTAAGCTACTTAGACTGACCTAACCCTCCCGACTGGCCATCCTAGACAAACCAATCCCTGTCTAGCCCCGATTCGCTTAACCTGACCATTCACTTGGCTAGTGTATCCAACTCAATGGTTCTTACTTAGCCCAATCGACTCACTCGAGCACTCAGTTCACTTATTGCATTTATCTCAGTTATAATTTTTACATAAGAATTTATTAATAAATGTTATATTTAATAGAAATGTAATGAAATTCTCCTCTTCTTAAAAAGTGGAATGGATTGAGTTATTCCTTGGAATGGACCATTCCCTTCAAATTATCTATGCAAACATTATAATGGATCATTAAGAGAATGAACCATTCCAATTTATACGTACCAAAAGCAACGTAAAAGAATATATCATTAATTCACATCAAATCACTAATAGATGTACAAATCATACAATGTAACCATATTTCATGTTTAACTCCAATTAATCTGGTAGTCGACATGAAGAATGTGACTTTTAATTGAAACTCTGTTCTTTCTGTTTTGCAACCATATGTTATAGCATAGCAAATTACCAATTTCAGTTTTTAGCCTCAATTCAAGCAACCAGACAAAATTCAAAAATATAGGAACTGAGAGATGTATGCAACTTTAGGATCACCAATCTGTTAGCAAATTAAGATGTATAGGTTCAATAGTTTCTTAAAATAAGAGCATATAAACAAATTGAGGGTTACAAGAATTTACTTGAGAGGATAGTTTCTTCTCCCGGAGTATAAGCAATAGTGTTGCAAGTAATAAGCATAGGCCATGACCCCAGTCACCAAACATGACAGCAAACAAGAAAGGAAATGTGACAACAGTGTAGACACCCGGATTTGCCTCTTGGTACTTAGCAACCCTGCAATATACATTAACTACAATATCATGCAGGCACAAAGGAAAAGCGAGCATAAAAATTAGCTTTAAACACATTCTGTTCATCAAACCCATTAAAATAAAGCAGAATCAAAAACTCATCTTTACTGTATAGTAAAGAGTGCCAAGATTAGGATCAACAGAAAAGGCATACATAAATTTAGGTAAAAGAATGGTTGAGACTAGTCATACTCGATGGATATGCAATAACAAACAGATACAAGGATTGCTAAGTAGGCTTGTTCGAGTGCATGAAGCAACATATCAGAATGCATCAACAAGAATAAGTGTTGTCATGTTGAACTTATCCTAGAGCATCAAGATCCTTACTGATGGCATCTAAGTCATAATCATTCAGAACTAGGAAGCCATCAGCGAACATAAGCTGCTTGATCCAACATCATATATCTAATAATACATGCCACCTGCACATAATTGACTATTCCCAAACTCACACATAAAAATGGTTGGCTCAATGCATAAGTCAATGTGGTGCATAGAGACAGTCAACATGAAGGATGGAATTGGGTAATATTTTGTATTGTACAGCACCTCCCTGAACTGATTGTTGTCATCCACATATGCACATTTAAGTTGGTTACCTCATGGTTTGATACTCATTTTTTATGTCTATGATTCAGGTAGAAGAATGTGAATCCTAGACACATTTCGATAGGTTTGGCATGGCGGGTACTAAATCACAATCAGATTCAAATAGTACCAAAAAGTACAAAAACTTATGCCACTATCATACTCAGACTCAAGATATCCAAGCTTTAACTCTACAAGAAAAGATTACAGCATCATTACTCTATTAGGTACTCACCCATATGCATCAACAATTTCCTGGAAAGCTGAAGTAAATTTGTTTGTCTGGAAGTATGTAGGTGGAGATTCTTTCGTATGGAGCACCTGGAAAATAGAACCAACTTGGGAGTTGCTATCACATGTAGCCTTCTCCAATGCATCTTGGATCTGTAAAACAAACACTTATAAGTATTTGTCCCCACATAAAAGGCTAGCAAACTTTAGAAATGTATGATTCATAAAAGCCTAAGATTCATAAATTACTTCAAGGAGGTACCTGATTAGTTGCAAAAACAGGGCACCAACCCTCAGCAACTAAACACTTCTTTGTCACATCAAGACTGAGCATGTTTAAAGTATGGTAAATAGATTTTTCCCTCCTTACCTAGAATATACCACAAATACATTAGTTTGAGTATTCAAGAGCATAGGCTGGGAACTAAAGCAATCCCATGACTGTTTCATGATAAAATGTATCAATGATCAAAGAAGCGTGAAGGTCAGATTTTTTTGACATTCTAAAACATACAAATCTGAAATAATTTTCAGTACAAGGAAATTATAATGCATGAGGATCCTGCAAGTCTGTGATCTGGAGTTAACATGCAAAACCTTAAATACAGATGTAGAGTTGTTTACCATGTCTGGAACCCAGGTTTCAGATACAAACTAATGATAGGACTACAAGAAGTTTGACTTTTCTTATATACATGTAGCTATCTCAAAGGTAAAAAAAGCACAAACCAACCATGTTGTTCCACTGCTCAAAATGATAGCTGATATTTTTAAGTATGGTATAACGGTGAAGCAACCCAAGATCAATTGTAGTCTTCAGCTCGGAGATTTTTCCAGAAACCTGAAACAACAATGCACTGTCATTAAATTGGATGATACCAGAGATTTCACCACAACAATCAGATTTACAAGGTATTAGCAAATGTGCTAATGTGCAGTCTCTTTTAATGAATATGACATGCATCATTCGAAATTTTTGACTAATGGCGGAATGAATCAGAAAATGCAACAGAACAAGGATATCAAAGCACTAAACTGAGACCAAGTAGATTACTAGAATTTGGAATAGATGAGATTGAGAACATCAAATGCACCCTACTAAGCTGATGCCTAGCATCATCACATTAAACAATTTAACTCAAGTTCATAGGTGGAAGTGATAAAAGTACAATATAAGCATGCTTAGTAGGACAGAGAGCAAGCCAAATTAATGTTGATGTGAACAATGGAAATGTATACTTAGATCGCAGAATGAAACTTCAATGAATTAGGCAAGAATATTGTGGGAATAGAATATGAGATATTTACAATGACAAGGAAGAAGGAACTAAAGAGATAATCTTCCATCAGTATGGCCATTTATCACCATTACCCATTCTCATTCTTTCCAGTAAGAGAACTGAACAAAGAAAATCAGAGAAAATCAATATGCCATTTGTTCATTGAAAATTGTTTACAAGAAAGTTTGGTGTTTGATTGACAAAAATAAGTTATGGTCTTCGATCAAAGCTGGAAATATGGCTTAAACTTTAGGCAATAACTTTCCCAATCTAAAAAGAATCATTCATCAAAACTTTTTAAAATTGAAACAAGCGTAATTAACTATTTGATTTTTTCTATAAACTTTATTCGACCAATTTCACCCTTCTCAATGTCAATAATATTTTATCAAAAGAATTACAAAAGAACATAATTTCTTCTGAAAATAATAAAATGATAAACATGGAAAAAATTATTTGTATTTTAAAATACAGATGAAATAATATAGTGATAAAAAATTATTAGAAAATCAAAAATAAAAATTCATATTTACTATAAATTAAATAACAATAATAGAAATTTATTAATTATAAAAATTACCTTGCCGCTCCCTCTAATAAGCTCCAATTCAACGTTCAATCTAATTTGTGGGCGCTTCATGGTCTCAAGACCAAATATTATATATAGTATATACACACACATATATCATATATTACAATAAAGATAAGATTAATGATAATAAAAGTGTGGTTACGGTAAAATGTAGTCAATGCAATAATGACATAATATTGAGAAAGGGATGAATTTACCTAGATTATTACAACAACAACAACAACCAAACCTTTTCCCACTAGGTGGAGTCGGCTGTATGAATCCTTTTATGCCATTGAGCTCTATCTCCTATTATATCATCATTTATATTTAAATAAATTTTATCTTGTTTTATTGTTGCTAACCAAGTCTTTTTTGGTCTTCCTCTTCCTCGTTTGATATGTATGTTTATCATAGTTTCACATCGCCTAACTGGAGCATTTATTGGTTGGTACATATCCGTACCATCTTAAACGTGTCTCTCGGAGTTTTTCCTCAATAAATGCAACTTCGACTTTCTCTCTAATACTCTCATTTCTTATTTTGCCCATCCTCGTATGTTCACACATCCACCTTAACATCCTCATCTCTGTAACTCTCATCTTCTGCTCATGTGCTCGAGTCATAACACAACATTCAGCTCCATATAACATAGCAGGTCTAACTACAATTTTATAGAACTTACCTTTAAGTTTAAGAGGTACTTTACGGTCACATAAAACACTCGATGCTCCCTTTCATTTCACTCATCCTGCTTGTATTCTATGTAAGACATCTCTCTCAATCTCTCCATCATTTTACAAAAATGATCCTAAATTTTTAAATCTCTCTGTTCCGGGCAACTCGTCCTCTCCTATATTAACAATTGTTTCAATACTTCTAATATTGCTAAACTTAAATTCCATATATTCTGTCTTTAATCTACTAAGCTTAAAATCTTTCCCTTCTAGTGTTTCCCCCCAATATTCTAGTTTAGCATTTACTCCTTCACGTGTTTCATCTACCAAAATAATATCATCAGCAAACAACATGCACCACGGTACTGTGTCTTGAATGTGCGCAGTGAGTTCGTCCATAATTAGTGTAAAAAGATAGGGATTTAGAGTTGATCCTTGATGTAACCCTATCTTTATTGAAAATGCTTCAATTAATTCATCTGAAGTCTTTACTCTGGTCATTACATCCTCATACATATCCTTAATTAGTTCAATATATGTTACGCTAACACCTCTCTTTTCTAAAATTCTCTATATAATTTCTCTTGGACTCTATCATAAGCTTTTTTAAGTCAATGAATACCATGTGTATATCTTGTTTTTGCTCCTGATATTTTTCAATTAATTGTCTATGAAGATGTATAGCTTCTATTGTCGACCTTCCCGGCATGAACCCAAATTGATTTTCTGTCACTGTGATCTCCTTAATTTTTTTTCTGTTACCTTTTCCCAAAGTTTCATAGTATGACTCATTAGTTTAATACTCCTATAGTTTGCACAATTTTGTACGTCTCCCTTATTCTTATATAAGGGAACTAGAGTACTTATCCTCCATTGATCAGACATTTTTTTCGTTTTCAATATCATGTTAAATAATTTTGTAAGTCATTCAATACCTTGTTTCCCTAAGCACTTCCATACCACTATCGGAATATCATCTGGTTCAACGACTTTTCCATTGTGCATCTCATTTAAAGTTTGTTTTACTTCTGAAGTTTGAATTCCACGATAAAAATTAAAATTTCTATGCTCATTTGACCTATTTAAATTACCTAAGTTAAATTGGTCACATAAACCTTCATTAAAAAGTTGATGAAAATACCTCTTCCACCGCTCTTTTATTTCTCCATCGTTTACTAATACCCTATTACATTCATCTTTAATACATTTTATTTGGCTAAGATCTCTTGTTTTCCTTTCTCTCACTTTAGTTATTCTATAAATGTCTCTTTCCCCTTCTTTTGTATCCAATTTTTGATATAACCGTTCAAAAGTTTTATTTTTTGCTTCACTCACTACTTTCTTAGCTTTTTTCTTGGCTATTGTATATTCTTTTAAGTTTTCCTCGTTCTTACAAATATATAAATCCTTATAAACTATTCGTTTTTCCTTCACTTTTTCTTGTACTTTCTCATTCCACCACTAAGATTCTTTACTTAATAGTGCATGTCCCTTTGACTCATCGAGTACACTATTAGCTACTATTTTCAACTTTGATACCATCTTATCCCATGTTGTATTAGAGTCATCGTATATTTCACCTAATGCTTGTACTTCTACCTTCTCCTTAAATATATTTTGTTTCCCATCCTTTAACTTCCACCACTTAATTCTAGGAATTGTATATATTTTCTTTCTATTGATACTATGCTAGAGGCATATATTCAACACTACTACCCTATGTTGGGTAGTTAAGCTTTCTCTAGGGATGACTTTGCAATCTTTACAAATCTTTCTATCCTTCTTCCTAATCATAAGAAAGTCAATTTACGATTTATTATTCTCACTTTTGAATATGACTAAGTGTTCTTCTATTTTCTTAAAAAACGTATTAGCTAATATAAGGTCATATGCTATCGCAAAATCTAATATAGTTTTTCCTTCCTCATTCCTCGTTCCAAACCTATAACTCCCATGTACTATCTCATATTCCTCATTTTTCACTTGGACATGCCTATTTAAATCACCTCCTATTAAAATCATTTCATTTGGTAGAATATTTTGTAATATTTCATCTACGTCCTCCCAAAACCTTGATTTGGTAGTTTCATCCAATCTTACCTGTGGTGCATATACGCTAATTATGTTCATAGTTTCTTTCACCACTATTATCTTAAGGGATATAATTCTATCCCCTTTTCTAACAACTCCTACAACTTCATCTTTTAACAAACTATCTACAATAATACCCACTCCATTTCTTGCTTTACTCTTTCATTGTACCATAACTTAAAACCCAAGTTCTCTATCATCTTTGCTTTCTCGCCTGTCCATTTTATCTCTTGTACACACAAAATACTAATTCTTCTCCTAATTATCATATCTACTACCTCCATTGATTTACCAGTGAGAGTTCCTATGTTTCATGTTCCAAATTTTATATTATAAGTTTTCCTATCATATTTGTTCTTATCTAACCTATGGTGTGAGAACTTTTGCCTATTTAACACTACACCAAGTTCTCATGGAGATGTAGCGGTCCTCGCTGAGACATTACAGTCGGACCCTATAACGTAAACTCTTGCATATTTAGCACTACACCCGAGTTTTGGAGATGTAGCGGTCCTTGCTGAGACGTTACAGTCGGACCCTGCAATGCGTTCCTTCCGGGGAATAACCTAGTATTAGCATAATAGTTTAATAGATCCATTCATTGAATATTTGTCATAGTTTGACCCTGACTAGCAACCTAACGCAACCCTCCTCCTTTATCCGGGCTTGGGAGTAATCATATTAAACCTTGCTTGAAGGCAGCTAATAAGAAAAATATAAAATTTACAATAAAGAAAAATATGAAATTGTATAATAGTTAAACCATGGTTCGAAATCTAGTATTGTAACAAGCAGTCGAAATGTATTGTTCCAATAAATTATCAAAACCCAAAGACAGAATTGAGAAGAAGGCAAAAAGAAAAACCACCAAAAGGAAACTTTTTATTAAGAATAGAGGATTATTTCTCAAATAGTTAAATATGTGTTTATATAAACTCTAGATCTTAAGACTCAAAAAAAGAAAGGAAGAAAATCCTAATATATAAACCTCAATTCCTATTTTGTAAAGAAAATAAAGGAATCCTAACAACAGGAAAAAAACTCACAATTCTAAAATCCCTAAACAGACTAAAAAAATATTAAAAAATAGAAATTATCAAAAATACCTAAAATACCAAAAATCCCTTAAATACTAAAAAATAAAAATTACCAAAAATAATAATAAAAATCTTCGAATCCTCCTACTACTTTGCATAGGTAATCCATGTTGATGAGTATCGTGTTATATTAACATTTGATACCCTTTGGCATGCTATAAAAAGTGTCAAGATGAATTAACATACTGTTTGTTATCTTTATGTAACTTGTGCCACTGCAATACCATGTAAAAATGAATCATTTTAGATGGGAGACAAAATCCAGACTTAGATATATAGTTGTGTCCTCTTCTTGTTTTTTCATCAATTTCCTCCTTCACCCTCTAATTCTCCAAAGGCAAAAAAAAATCAAAACACCGGTACCATACCAAAACAATATCATTGTCAATGTTCGAAACGCCATCACAGTTCAAAATGTTAAACCTTGATTTAAACTAAAATAATTGAATAGATATAAAATACATACTGCACTTATATATACCAGGAATAAAATATATAACATGCACATATGTATGATTTAAAATAATTTAATTTTTTGGGCATAAAATAGAAAATATTAATAGGATGCCCATGTCAACTGTACTTTACAATAACAAAACAGGTACCAGAAATAATTTAAAACCATATGCATATATCCAAGCAAAGAAAAATAACTACCATAAAATGTTTTCATCTACTAGAAAATCTTTTACGTTTCCAGCTAAGCCTATGTTAAAAACTTCATAAAACCAAAGGACCATAAGTGTTGTTCAACAATAGCCTTGTGAGTGAACTGTAAATGTAAGTTATGAATTTCAGAACTCCACAGAGCACAGAGAACAAGACTGCAATTACCTTATTAAATAGAGAAACATGTGAAAAACACTAGTATCCTAAGGTATTATACTGGTATAAATTAGAACCGCATAAAAACAACTTCAAGGAGCAAATGCAAACCTCAGCAATCGTCTGCATTTGCTTTCCAATGTCCTCTGTAAATGGGTAACGATTTGCTCCAAAAGCCTCACATATCTTTAGCATTTTGGCCTTTGCTCTTTCCCCAGAATAGAAGACAACGAAAACATTTTTGGCAACCTGTGGATTATAAGTGTGGGCAAAGGAATTGGAAGATATATGAGGTACTAAGAAACCCAAAATTCATTGAATAACTTCTGTCATAATTCCTATTCCTAAGCCTGTAAAATTCAAGATTGATTCATAAAATCACTGCTAACTAATCGCACATATAATCTCTGTGAGTAGAAATGCACCTTTTCTCCTGAAATTGGGTCAATCACAGGTTCATCAACAGCAGCTTGACTAAGATACATGTTGCCCCTAGTAGCCCGAAACAAAATTCTTTCAAAAGACATTGCCTTCTCCTTGGGCACAAGTCCACTAACAAATCCAAGTTTTAATTGCTTTGATGGCTCTGTCAGCATTTCCTGAACAAGGATACCAAGAATGTTATTGAAAATTTAGATAAAACAGCAAATAGAAGGAACATGGTGGTTGCAATACTTGTTCCAATAACAAAGGACTATCAAGAGAACCATCAGCGCTTTGGTGTGACTCATTTTCTCTCTGCTGAGCAGTAGCACTACTCTGGGCCGAGTGAAAAAATTCTCCAGCCTGAAAACAAGGAAGAAAGTTGATAATGCACGATTGATAAACTTAACAAAAAAAAATCAGCACAAATATGGGATGGTTTTGTGGTTGAAGTTCCCATAGTTTATGAAACTTGAGGTCACAGTTTCTACCACATTTTAAGCGGTGGGCTTAATGACTGATAAACTTAAAAAATCATTAGAAAGCAACAATATCAAATGCAGAATCAAAAGTGATATATATATATATATATATATATGAAAGGCTTTAATTGTTAACAAGCACATCTGACGTGAAAAGTTGATTTTTTTCGAACTTCAAGCCCCATAAAAGAGGTTGATGTAGCATCTTCATTTGACGCATGAAAGTAATTGGAGGACTTCCTAAAGGTCTTATGTGCATATTAACTAACAAGCACATTCTAAAATCTACAAAATATGATAACAACACCTCAAACCTTCCTTGACAAAACATGGCCAAACCAGCATCTTTTAATTTGGAATATACAATTATGTTTGACTAACTGTCCTTATCACACACCTCTATAGTTACATATCCAATCTGAAAAAAGAACTCAAGAACCACTTGAACGATTATTGTTTCTAGAAAATAAAATGTTTGATGATAACTTAAATTCAATCTGAAGTAGTACATGATTACCAAGTTATCTTATTCTTATGAGCTCAAACTTAAAAGGTTATGCATCCAATTAAGATTTTAAGACTAAATTTTAGAAAGCCCAGTAATGGTACTATTGATGCAATGTACTATAGTTGATCAAAGCCTTAGCTAATGGGCTTCCTGCATCAATAAGTCAGCTTAGAATCATGCTCCATGATTTAGAAGGCACAGCGATATGTTCATAAGATAAAGACTTCTTTATAATTGTCATCATGCGGAATAGTAGGTAAACACTTGAATGCAGGATTAATAAAAGCAATAGGATAAAATTCATATTATTACAATAAACAAAACCAAAATGACAATTACAAAATTTATTTGGAACTGTGCAATCAATAGCAGATGTGAAGAATGCATCTGCCCAATAACATCTACAAATCGTAGTAATTTATACCTTTTTGAGAACTAACATGTACTCAACTAGCTCATTATAAGCTCTTTGCAGTTTTTCATTGTTTGAATTAACTTCAATTAGCTCAGATTCAATCTCTCCCAGTTTTATCTGCCATAGATGATAGAGTTCAGTGCAAGAAAATTTATATATCACAAGCATATGCCAACATACAAATAGCTCTTGAACAACAATGTCACCTCCAATTCATCAAAATCGATATGGATTTGTGTTGGCATTTCTGAATACACAATTCCAGCCTTTGCCATTTGATCTTTCATGAATCTTAGTTTGCGTGACATTTCACCACATCTTTTGATCTGCAAAGTAGTTAAGAAGATACATTTAGAGAGGATGAGAGATATTAGAGTAATGAAACTGTAATGATGAAAAATGGTGAACCAATAAAGCCAACTATAAAAGAAAGAATAAAAGAACAAAAAAATGCAATTTATTTTCTTATATTTCAATTAAGTAATGCCCGTATTTAACTGGAAAAGGCATACCCCAATCTTCTAAAACAATTAATAGTGAAGGCAAGATATCAAAAAAAGGAAGAGAAGAAAATACCTGGTTTGCATATGTTCGCTGGAAAGGACTTTTATCTGCATTAAGCTGAAATGGTTGGATATTAGAAATCATTGAAAATTTCACATATAGGTAGATTCTAATACTCGAACAGAAATTAAAAAGTGGGTATCACATGCTAAGACAATGACAATCATGCTATACAGTTTAAATTGTGTAACTTAGGTCCATATTTCTTGTACATTTAAGCAATGCAAGTTTCCATGATACTCCAGGTTATGGCAAGAGGCCACGAGTACAAACTATTTGGAGAAGACTTCATGGATATTACTCAGCTATTGAGTTCAATGTAAGGTTGTAGTGAGAGTAATATTTGTTAATTATGTTAGTGTTTGGTCTTTCTTTTCCTTTCATGAAATCAACTCTAATTGATTAACTCTATCCAACAATAAAACACGTGGTCATATTTGAATATTTTTCGTATCATATTTACTTATTTTCTCTCATTGGATTAGATCTAACTGAACATTGTTGACTGCAAAAGTGAAATTTTTTCCTTCTACCTAAGATACCATCATCAATCTCTCATTGTTAAAATAATAGAAATAACTATATTAAATACCTAGAACTTCAATCCTTTTCATCTATAGATAATGAAGACTCTAAATGTTTAAAATTTGAAAACGAACCAGATTGGTAACAAGTAACAACTTATTCAATCAACATAACTCTTTGACTAATCAAATAAGTAGACAGCTAAAAAAGAACTATAGAACAGTTTCCTCACCATAACTATAAGATAAAACTTACGATCATTTCAAAATAGTGTGTGACGCCGCATAAATTTGAATAAAAGTATGATGATTTTGAATCTTATGTGAGTTAACACAACACATGTATAAATAATATAAAGAAATCCAAGTTAATAAGTAATTCCTTGACAAATTATATGGATAATTTCTGCATTTTTCATGTAGTAAAGAACTGTGAAATGAAGAAAAATAATCCATGAGACATATACCTTTGCAAAATTAAAGTTTCATAATATTTATTAGTAGCTTGAATACAGTTCATACAATTTAAAAATTAAAAAAAAAAATCATGATCAATTCTGCCCTAGAATGAAACTCTAGTTTCCACAGATTTGAAAACTTGGCAAAGTTTTTATAAGAAAATACAAATTCAAAATAAGAATAAAAAAACTTACATGCGGAGATGAAATTTAGAACTAGAACAGTTTTTCCATGACAAAAAACTAACTTTTTTTGTTATGAAATTTAGTAGTTATAACAATGTCAACTAAATCTAACAAGTAATTTCAGCTTATATGTAAGTTACCTATGGACAAGATCCATAATGAGAGATTAACAAATTTTCAACTTAGAGGCCTTTGAAAATGTGAACCAAATGTTCAAAACATATAAATATTTGTCAAATAAGAGGATATCAGATAAAAAAGAGAACTGCATATCCATCTTAAATAGTTCTCCCCATTCTGTACAAAGGGGGTGGAATCAAATTTTCTAGGCAGGCTGCCAAAAGTATGTGCTGAAAATTCAATTGCCTATTTGACAACACAAATCATTGACAAAAAGATGACATAACACATGAATACAGGGAACAGTTGTTTCAGGTTTTCTCATGTTTGAATAGGTAGGTCCTAAGAATATGCATGTGCATTAATGAACATACCATATCTTTACATAAACATTAACAACAAACAAAGTCAAGGGGGAAAAGGCAAAAACAATGATGTCATGTTCAACCTATCGAATTTGATTAAACAATGATAAAAAATTGTGCTAAAACACTTATCATCAGAAGAAATAAAACACGGGGAAAGAGATTCAGTAGATTTAGACGTCATATGACACAACCTAAGAAGTAAAGCCGTGAGGGCATTACTCAAAGAGCTTGGAACAACTTGATTTTTGGACAAACCATCAACTTGGAGATCAAAAAAAGCAACTTAAAAACTAAAACCACACGAAATGATTTCAAGAAAACAAATGGAGCACATTTCTAGATCGCACTAGTCGGCACTATGCAGGACGCAAAGTAATAGACACAATTCTAATCCAAATAAGGTCGAACTTCAGATGACCCAACGATCAAAACTTCACCTTCACCAATAAACAATGATACATTCAAGGATTCATCGTGTTCAAGGTGAATAAGAAAACTAGAAACCAAGATGATGATGGGGGAAATCCGATAGATTACAGAAACACTAGAGAGAAAAATCGACGCTGTGTCATAATCTTCGTTGAGGAATTGCAGAAGAAAACCATATCACACACCCCACAGGATCAAAGATAAAACCTTCATTAGCAAAAAGCACAAAGGAAATTATGAAAAGCGGGGACATAGAGCAGGAAAGGGCTACAGATCCCTGCATACGTCTTTGAATTGAACGAGACCGAGGTCGCCCAGATAGGCGAGAGTATGGTGGCCAGATTCCACAGGTATGATTATCCGCGCAAGCTGCATCTCCTCCGACCGCATCAGATCCATGGGAGGACAGCAGCCGCGCTCCCGGTGCACGTTGAGCCGCTGGTAGTCTCCCATCGTCCCTCTTTCTCCTTCGATCCTGCAGACCGATCGTCCTCTCGAACGAACCACAAAAAACTTAGGGTTGCAACTCGATCACCGGCCCGTCCCGTAGAGATGCTGGATCGAGATAATCCCTTGGTCGCCTGCACTTCTCGTATGGCAAAGAGCAATTTCCCAATCTGCCCACGCACACCGTCTCGCGAAGAGATAATTACGGGAAAAAATGGACAGCCAAAAGATCCTGATAAAACTATTATAATTTAGTCAAATATTATTAGAATAATTTTATCAAATTGCTAAAATTGAAACAGTTATAATTAAAATTATTAAAACGGGGAGCTTGATGAAAATTCCTTAGCATATTTAACTAAAGCTGCTCTAGCTACTTCCCTGTTTAAATAATTTTTATTAAATCTATTATAATAATATTTAAGGAATGATATTTTCAAAATATGAATTAAGTACCCTTTTATATTTTGTAATGATAATAAAAATATTATTTGGATTTTCGGGTGATAATTTTTTCAAAGAAAATTAAAATATAAATAAACTTTATTAGAGTGTATCCTATATGCTCATCCGTAATAATATGTGAGCACGTAATATATTTTTTTGTCTCACAGAATTCAGTAACAACATAAATAAAAGGGGCAAAAGTTCAAAGAGAGCCTTTATTATTCTTATTATTATCCGGTCTATATCTGCAGCCTAAATCATGAACCAAAAAATATTTTAATAAAGAGAATTAAAATTCTTTTAAGCATTCAAACGTATTTTAAATAATATTTTTTAGGTCTAAGAATAGACCTTTACAGGTTGCACCTAATAACAAATATAAATTTCTTAATAAATTTTGATTTGATATATTGTACGTCCCGTGATTTAATTTAAATTAAAAATTATAATTTCAAATTTTATCTAATATTCACATTATAGTAGTTATAATTTTATAATTTTTACAATATGCTTTCGGCTCACGATGTAGGCAGAAAATATAGGCGATAAATAATAATAGGAATAATGTAAGAGATAATAGTTGGGTAATTATACATGTGATGGGATATCCTTTTAATAAAAATATCAAAATAGGGTATCATTTTGATGATTTCAAAAATAAAAAGCGTCCTTCTATTTTTTATCTAATAAAAAGAATATCAATACAAACACCTACTAATTGCCAACACAAGATATGTATGTGGTTTGACAGTCATTAAAGTTCTTACTCCAGAACCTATGATTATTTTTCTCGTTTACAATCAACTATCATAAGCAGAAAAATCACTTATAAAATATAAATGTGTAAGAATTTACAAGAAAAGGGGGCTTCTAATATAAATTAACTAACTATATTTTGTCAACTTTCAAACCTCCATCGAGCTCCCTTTTTATATCATGTAACACCTTTTCATTCTTCACATATTGTAAGTTGATCTATCATTAATTGATTTCTTTGATCTCGTCAACTTGAGACTACCAACAACTATTTGAGTTGATTAAATTGCATCATTAATCATCTACCTCCACAATAAATTCTAATTAGGTCATGGACTGTTGCATTACTAGAAGAACTTTGCTTGGTCAATGACTCTCTGTTTTCCTACTATAGCATCTATTGGCACAATTGGGCCTTAAGTGATTAGGATTGATAATAAATTTTGATGTTCGACAAAGTTATTATTGTGTTTGTATTTGATATGTATATTTAAGTTATGTACGACTTAGTGAAATACACATGAATATGACTTGATGTGGTCAAGATTAGTCGATACCTGATGACTCAAACTCTATGGAATTAGAAAAGAATGACATGAGACAATTAGAAAAGAATGACATGAGACATCCGAGAAACCTCATGGCAAAGAGCATTGGAGTGTAGTTGTGCTTGTGGAAGTGAATTATACAAGGAAAAATATGAAGATAACATGTGGAGCAAGTTGAGAGCTCAAGAGCATCCGAGTTCAAGAAACCTCTTAGAAGATAATCTCATGACAAAAGAGTTGCATAGGCATGTACTCAGACCATTAGGATGGTCATAGTTAATGATCTAGTTGATTGATGGGGATTTCAACTAATTAATGATTGAGTCAACTAATTAGTCGACTCAATAACTTCAACTAGCAAAAAGAATATTTTTATTTGGGGTGGAAATTGGAGTCAGTCAGTTGATGAGTTGAACTAGTCGATTGATTGTCGTTGAGTAGACTTAGGTTGATTAGCCAATGTTTTTATTCATGGCTAAGTCAATTAGGAAGTTAACTAACATATAATAAATTGATTAATGAAAGCATCTAATTAATTGATGGTACAACAAAGAATTTAGAGAGGGTCATTGAGGGGAAAAATCTATGTGCGCAATGTCAAATAAGACAATATATTAATCGACCAATGGTGGAGTTCAGATCCTTTGTCTCGAAATCAATCTATCCCTGTGTCCCCTTGCCGATCGGACGGACCAGATTACATCTCAAGGATACCTTGCACATCATGCGAATACTGCACACATCTTAAAGATGTCATGACCGTCCGATCGGTAAGGGGACAGAGTAATTTCGAGACAGAGGATCTGAACTCTTAATGGTAGTATCCGATCAAGTGATTGGTGTCAGCACAAGAGAATAATAACTAACAATTCAAGACATCAGAGGTCTATACATGGGAATAAAGCTGAATGGTTTTGAGTTAATGTTAACTGTTGTATTCTTATAATTAACTAATTGAGTTCATTGTAATATCTTTCATAGCTTCCTCTCGATGGCAACCCCAACAAACAGCCCCTCGCCAGCAGTTCTTTCTCCCTCTTTGTGCCAACAACATCACCGCCACTCCCTTCCTTCTCCTCACGACGCCGCCACCGGATGGACTCAGCGCTGCCCTCCTCACGCAATGCACCTTCCGACGTCACCTATGCTTTCCCATTTCTCTCGCCGACAACAACCTCCAGCCGCCACCTCCTCTTTTCTCTGCGCTGCTGCAATCAAGGAGGCGCCCAGCAGCCACCACCTCTTCCGGCAGTTACTACCTCATCCTGTCACACCCTCCTCTTCCGGCCAGCACCCTTGCTCCGACCGGTAGACATTGTTGGGTTCGTCGGGCCGCGAAAACCGTTTTTTCATGTCGCGGAAACCCCGAATCACCCAAAGCCATGGATCTCGTGCAAAGATTCGTAAACAAAATTTTTCAAAAAACCTTTTTCTTGTACGAGTTTGTAAAAACTTTAGATCTACACTAAAGTTAAGATCATTACCCTTGATGCGCGCCCCACGCGAATCCCCCTCGTCCAAATGGTGCCGGATCTCAAGACCGTCAAGCGTACGGTCCTCTAGAAGTATCCACACGGACACACTAGATGGAGGTGACCAAAAACCAAGGTGTGCTAGCACCTATGTGGTTCGGCCAAGGAAGGAGGAGAGGGAGAGAGCAAGAAGAACTCTAGGAGGAAGAAGAAGGAATGAATGATGGAATAATTTTCAAAATGAAAATTATTCTCCTCATTCAAGTGGTCGGCCACCTTCTCATGTCTAACTCCCATTTCCACATTAAATGCAATTAATGTAGAGTCATTAAAGAGTTGTAACCCCCATGAGGTGGCACTCTAGGATGATGTGGATCAACACTATTGGTCCACATCTTGCCACCTCATTAAATGACATGGCAACAAGTGTAACCTCCTCATTTAATGTGGGTCAGCCACATTAAATGCTATGGAGGCTTGTAACCTCCATGAGGTGGCACACATTGATGATGTGGAGCAATCCTATTGGTCCACATCTTTCCAACTCACTAGTGATGTGGCAAAAAGTCAAGTCAAACATGACTTTTTCTCTTCCTCTCAAATCAAGTCAAACTTGATCAAATCTCTCTCATGGTTGATCTAATCCAACCATATGATTCAAGCTAACTTAATATAATGAATCTAATTCATTAAATTAAGTTGATTTAATGAGTCATAATCTAAATTAGACTCATTGAATACATGAATCAACTTGAGTCCAACTCAATTAGCCCAATTTGGATTACTCTTAATCCAATATGATTCATCAAATGAATCTAATCCTCTTGGTTCATCATATGAACCAAATCTCCATCTAATTGTCCTTAGTGTGTGACCCTATAGGTTCTTGTAACGTTGGCAATGCCCTAAACCCATTTAGGAGCATAAGTAATGAGCGGTATCTAGCAACACATCATTACTACCCAAGTTACAAGAATGTCGAGATCCGACATCACCTTGTGACTACTAATTGTGACTCCTCACAATATATGTGACATTGTCCTTCTATCCTAGACATCTAGATTGATCAATATGAGGCATAGACCGTGTCATCCTCTAATCAATCTAAATCTTGAACTCCAAGTAGACTCACTCGATCAAATGAGCTCAACATCTAATGTTGACTCATTTGGGCCATGCACTTAGTGGTCTCACTCTATCAAGAATACCGATGTCGCTCCCGTCATATGGGAGGGATAGATCCCATCTACATCACTCACATCCCTCTACATAATTCGTTATATACCCAGTAATCGCCTTTATAGTCCACCCAGTTACGGGTGACGTTTGACGAAACCAAAGTACATAACTCCTTATGTAGGGATCCATGGTGACTTCAGGTCTAAGGACTAATAGTCATACTAATAGCCACATGAGAAAGTATATGACACTCATATAACGATCCATGATACTTTCTCATGGCGGGTCATTCAGTATACATTCTCTAATGCATACCCATGTGTCAGCTTGATATCTCTATATCCATGACTTGTGAGATCAAGTCATCGAGCTGACCTACATGCTAGTCTTATTGTATTAACATTGTCCCTGAATGTTAATACTCGACTAGGAATGATTTAGAGTAGTGTTCCCTATATCATCTCACTATCGATTCAACTAATCGATTGATATAGGTATGAACCTTCTACTCAAGGACGCTATTATACTTAGTCTATTTGGCACTAATACAAATAAGTATAATAACCAAACAAATGCCTTTATTCATATACAAGAATATGATATACATAAGTCCATACAATCATCAAATGATTGGCTTTAGGGCTCTAACTAACAGACATTTTCCATTCTGAGTCGTCCTGGCTAGCGACCTCCATCAATGATCCGGTGCCGAACCTTCGCTATCGGTACGAATCTGCCAAAGTTGTACAATTTCGGCATCGGTCGGGCCTTCTAGCTTCCATGGATGTGCACTCCCTTAATGCTTTGAGCCTTTGCTGTGGATCGGGCCTCCGAGCCCTCATTGCTATTGTGTTCTGATCTGATTTGTCGTATCCAGACCTCATGTCGTTACTACCATTTGACCTGTGTGATGTTTTAGGTTCCGGCCTTCGTGTCATTTTGTATCTCGGCCTAGGTGTCAATATTTTATCCCAGCCTGCGTACTGATGTCTTATCCCGACCTGTGTGCCAATATTTTTGTTGGTTGCTATTCGGAATACCGTTCTAGTTCCCCTATACAAAAATTTGTACAAGCATAGAACTATCCTAGCTACCCATATGCTCTACTGAAGTTAAATTTGGATTGCAAACGATGCTTAACATTATTAATCCAAATTATCCTTTAGAAGTTAAATTTGGATTGGAAACGATACTTAACATTTTTACTCAAAGTTTAACCGATGTATTTTTCATAAGTTAAACCATATTATAGAAGTTAATTAATATCTATTTCAAAGATCGGCTTCCAGGTTAAACATAACGAGGGACTAGGTCTTCTTGGGTATGGGATCATCTACCACTTCCTAGACAAAGCCTTTCAAAGAAATCGGATATTTAACTTTTTACAATAAACTAGGTTTAACTACAGAGACCTCAATAGAAACACAATATCGAAACATGAAATCGAAAAATAAAATTGATAACCTAAAACCGATTGTCTCTTGTGTTGGTATTTCAGAATCTATACAAAGAAAACTAACTAATTAATTTAAAGCGGAAACAATTAATTAGTTATACCTTTCTTTGTAGCTAAAGACCTCTTGATCTTCTGTTGTATTCCTCTCCTCCTCTTGGACGTCGTGTGGGTGACGATTTACCAAGATGAAATCCACCTAAGCTTTCTTCTCCTCCAAGACTCTCGTGCCACCAAGGATGCCAAAATAGGAAACTTCCTTTCTCTTCTTCTTCTCTTCCAAGTATCTGGCCACCAAAGAAAAGGAACTTCTTGATGTGCCGCCGACCTTGAGAGAAAGAAATAAGGAGCAAGGGAAGAAGCAAGGGCCGACCACACAAGGATCAAGAGAGGAAACTAAGGTTATGTTATCATGAAGGCTCCCTCTCTCTCTCTCTTTTATAATCCTTGCTCAAGGTAAAAAAGGAAAGTTTTAAAACAAAATTAAAACTTCCTTTTAATCCTTGCTAATGACTAAAAAGGAAAGTTTTAAAACAAAAAATTAAAACTTCCTCTTAAACAATACATGGTCGGCCACACAAAAGCAAAAAGGAAAGATTTAAAACAATTAAAATCCCTCTCTTTTTAAATTTCCTATTGTACATGGCAATAAAGAAAAGTTTTAAAAATTAATCTCTCTCTTTTAAAACAGGTAGACAACTACAAAAAAAGAAAGATTAATTAAAATTTCTCTTTTTAAATCATGGTTACAAAAAAGAAAGTTTTATCAAAATTAAAATATCTCATTTAAACATTATAGATAACTACAAATAAGGAAAGATTTTAATAAAATTAAAATATCTCTTTAATCTTTTGTAGAAAGCTATAAAAGGAAAGATTTTAAAACCATGAGGATGACTATAAAAGGAAATTAAAATCTTTCTTTTAACTATTGTAGATAACTACAAAAAGGAAAGATTTTAACAAAATAAAATCTCTCTTTTAACCATTGTAGATAACTACAAATAAGGAAAGATTTTAACAAAATAAAATCTTTCTTTTAACCATTGTAGATAACTACAAATAAAGAAAAATTTTAACAAAATTTTGTTTTAAAAATAAAACTTCCTTTTCCTTTTCTAGTGACCGACCCCTAGCTTAGGCACCAAGCTTGCCCGGCCACCTCTTGGCTTCCAAGCTCATGCTTGGGTGACCCCCTTGCACCAACCAAGGATGTGACCGACCCATTACTTGGGTAAGAAGTGGACTTTATGGATACAAGGATTTATAGAGGCTACAACAGGGACCGAGAGTAGAAATTGGTTTTAGTCTCCCGATGAGCTTGAGCTTCCTGTGTTCGCCCCGAACACTCAACTCAAGTTCATCAATAATAACTCATACCACTAAAGAGTTATTATTACACTACCGCACCAATCCCAAATTATATTATGGGCTCCTTCTTATTATGAGTGCATTAATCTCCCTGCGTTTAAGATATCGAATGTCCACTAATTAAATGAGTTACTGACAACTCACTTAATTAATATTTAGCTCCAAGAGTAGTACCACTCAACTTCATTGTCATGTCGGACTAAGTCCACCTGCCGGGTTTACATGACAATCTTTATAAGCTCCTCAAGGGGGCATCATCAACCTAGATTACTAGGATATAGTTTTCTCCTATAATCAACAACACACCATATAAATAATATTATTTTCCAACTTATCGGGCCTATTGATTTAATGAACTAAATCTCACCCATTTATAAATCAAAGAAATAAATACTAAGTATGCTTGTTATTATATCGGGATTAAGAATGCGCACATCCATAATAGCAGAGGTTTTGTTCTTTTATGTAGTCGGTGTAAAAACAACAAATCGAATGGCCTACTCAATACACACATAGTGTGAGTAATTTTATAGTTAAGATAAACTAATGCAATTACACTGACCACTCAATGGTTTGTCTCATTCCATCTGGTTGTGATATTATTTATAATTTATAGATACAGTGGTTCCCGATCAGGATCTAGGGATCTCGCTCTTTGATCAAATGCTAGGGGTCATACTCTCCGATCATGGACTAAGGGCCCAGCTTCCCAATCAGGTGTGTTACAGACTCTGCACCCTTTACTATGGGGCTCTGCATCCTCTTACTGCTACAGGCTCTGCACCCTTCACCATGGGGCTCTGCATCCTCTTATTGCTACAGGCTCTGCATCATTCACCATGGGACTCTGCATCCTCTTACTGCTATAGGCGTTACATTCTATTACTACTATATGCTCTGCATCCTATACATGTTTTGCATCCTCTTATGTCTACGGGATGTCTTGGGTGCTCTACTTTCTCCTGGCATCTGCTAAGGACTGCTCCTTATGGCTGCAGGCTTCACTTTCTTTGTGATCAGGCCCCGTTATTCTCCACGTGGATATTTGGATCAGGATCGACACTAGTTCTCTGACTTGGGCATTTTTGGGTTGAGGATGGGGCAGATCCTCGGTCGATCGACACCCTCATGATCGGGTATGATAAAGGCTCTCCTCCCTCCTTTACTCACAGGCTCAAAAGCTTTTACCAGACTTGAGCCCTCCTCCGTTTCGGGGTTGAGCTATTGTCACTGGTCTCGGACCAGAGTATCACCACCAGTCTCGGATCAGAGTATCATTAACGATCTCTCGGTCGGGCTCCCAGACCAATTCTTGGTTGAGCTTCCAAACCAATTCTCTGTCAAGCTTCTAGACCAATTCCTGGTCGGGCTTCCAGACTAATTCCTGGTCAGGTCTCCAAATCAAGTCTTGGTCAAACCTCCAGGTCAATTCCTGGTAAGGTCTCTAGATCAAGTCTTGGTCAAACCTCCATATCAATTCCTGGTCAGGTCTCCAGATCAAGTCTTGGTCAGACCTCTAGATCAATTCCTGGTCAGACCTCCAAATCAATTCCTGGTCAGGCCTTCAGATTGCTTCTTAGTCAGACTTTTAGATCAATTTTTGGGCAGATCTCCAGACCAAACTCTTGGGCAGATCTCCAGATCAAATTCTTGGGTAGATCTCTAGATCTAATTCCCGGGCAAATCTCCAGACCGGGTCCTAGTTAGACCTTCCGAGCCATTCCAGGTCTAGTCTTCGTATCGCCTCCCGGCTGATATTCCAGACTCTCACCCCAGTACGGGTTATAAGTGAACTTGCTCTCACGCTTCCAGATTCTCGTCCCAGCGCGAGTTATAAGTGAGCTTGCTCTTACGCTTCCAGACTCTAGTCCCAGCGCGAGTTATAAGTGAGCTTGCTCTCACGCTTCCAGACTCTCGCCCCAGTACGAGTTATAAGTGAGCTTGCTCTCACAACCAACGACCTCTCGGTCGGTATTTCAGACTCTCATTTCAGCGCGAGTTATAAGTGAGCATGCTCTCAACCACAGACTCTGCGCCCTAGTCACGGAAGTTATAAGTGAGCACTCTCACGCTTCCAACTCTCACCTGTCCCTGAGTTATAGTGAGTATTCTCTCGACCAGCGACCTCGGTCGATATTCAGACGCGGTCACGAGTTTATGAAGTGGTTTCTCCTGAAACACAGACTCCTTTGGTGAGTTATAAGTGAGCTTGCTCCTCCAGGACTCTCACCCGGTCACAGGTTATAAGTGGGCTGCTCTTACGTGTGACCTCCTGGTCGGGACTCGGGACTCTGGCCACAGTGCGAGTTATGATAAGTTTGCTCTCACGCCTCGGACTCTAAGCGATCCCGATTATAAGTGAGTTTGCTCAGCCTCCAGGGAATCTACGCCACAGATGCGGTTATAAGTGAGCATGCTCCGAAGATACATTTAGAGAGGATGAGAGATATTAGAGTAATGAAACTGTAATGATGAAAAATGGTGAACCAATAAAGCCAACTATAAAAGAAAGAATAAAAGAACAAAAAAATGCAATTTATTTTCTTATATTTCAATTAAGTAATGCCCGTATTTAACTGGAAAAGGCATACCCCAATCTTCTAAAACAATTAATAGTGAAGGCAAGATATCAAAAAAAGGAAGAGAAGAAAATACCTGGTTTGCATATGTTCGCTGGAAAGGACTTTTATCTGCATTAAGCTGAAATGGTTGGATATTAGAAATCATTGAAAATTTCACATATAGGTAGATTCTAATACTCGAACAGAAATTAAAAAGTGGGTATCACATGCTAAGACAATGACAATCATGCTATACAGTTTAAATTGTGTAACTTAGGTCCATATTTCTTGTACATTTAAGCAATGCAAGTTTCCATGATACTCCAGGTTATGGCAAGAGGCCACGAGTACAAACTATTTGGAGAAGACTTCATGGATATTACTCAGCTATTGAGTTCAATGTAAGGTTGTAGTGAGAGTAATATTTGTTAATTATGTTAGTGTTTGGTCTTTCTTTTCCTTTCATGAAATCAACTCTAATTGATTAACTCTATCCAACAATAAAACACGTGGTCATATTTGAATATTTTTCGTATCATATTTACTTATTTTCTCTCATTGGATTAGATCTAACTGAACATTGTTGACTGCAAAAGTGAAATTTTTTCCTTCTACCTAAGATACCATCATCAATCTCTCATTGTTAAAATAATAGAAATAACTATATTAAATACCTAGAACTTCAATCCTTTTCATCTATAGATAATGAAGACTCTAAATGTTTAAAATTTGAAAACGAACCAGATTGGTAACAAGTAACAACTTATTCAATCAACATAACTCTTTGACTAATCAAAAAAGTAGACAGCTAAAAAAGAACTATAGAACAGTTTCCTCACCATAACTATAAGATAAAACTTACGATCATTTCAAAATAGTGTGTGACGCCGCATAAATTTGAATAAAAGTATGATGATTTTGAATCTTATGTGAGTTAACACAACACATGTATAAATAATATAAAGAAATCCAAGTTAATAAGTAATTCCTTGACAAATTATATGGATAATTTCTGCATTTTTCATGTAGTAAAGAACTGTGAAATGAAGAAAAATAATCCATGAGACATATACCTTTGCAAAATTAAAGTTTCATAATATTTATTAGTAGCTTGAATACAGTTCATACAATTTAAAAATTAAAAAAAAAAATCATGATCAATTCTGCCCTAGAATGAAACTCTAGTTTCCACAGATTTGAAAACTTGGCAAAGTTTTTATAAGAAAATACAAATTCAAAATAAGAATAAAAAAACTTACATGCGGAGATGAAATTTAGAACTAGAACAGTTTTTCCATGACAAAAAACTAACTTTTTTTGTTATGAAATTTAGTAGTTATAACAATGTCAACTAAATCTAACAAGTAATTTCAGCTTATTATATGTAAGTTACCTATGGACAAGATCCATAATGAGAGATTAACAAATTTTCAACTTAGAGGCCTTTGAAAATGTGAACCAAATGTTCAAAACATATAAATATTTGTCAAATAAGAGGATATCAGATAAAAAAGAGAACTGCATATCCATCTTAAATAGTTCTCCCCATTCTGTACAAAGGGGGTGGAATCAAATTTTCTAGGCAGGCTGCCAAAAGTATGTGCTGAAAATTCAATTGCCTATTTGACAACACAAATCATTGACAAAAAGATGACATAACACATGAATACAGGGAACAGTTGTTTCAGGTTTTCTCATGTTTGAATAGGTAGGTCCTAAGAATATGCATGTGCATTAATGAACATACCATATCTTTACATAAACATTAACAACAAACAAAGTCAAGGGGGAAAAGGCAAAAACAATGATGTCATGTTCAACCTATCGAATTTGATTAAACAATGATAAAAAATTGTGCTAAAACACTTATCATCAGAAGAAATAAAACACGGGGAAAGAGATTCAGTAGATTTAGACGTCATATGACACAACCTAAGAAGTAAAGCCGTGAGGGCATTACTCAAAGAGCTTGGAACAACTTGATTTTTGGACAAACCATCAACTTGGAGATCAAAAAAAGCAACTTAAAAACTAAAACCACACGAAATGATTTCAAGAAAACAAATGGAGCACATTTCTAGATCGCACTAGTCGGCACTATGCAGGACGCAAAGTAATAGACACAATTCTAATCCAAATAAGGTCGAACTTCAGATGACCCAACGATCAAAACTTCGCCTTCACCAATAAACAAAGATACATTCAAGGATTCATCGTGTTCAAGGTGAATAAGAAAACTAGAAAACTAGAAACCAAGATGATGATGGGGAAAATCCGATAGATTACAGAAACACTAGAGAGAAAAATCGACGCTGTGTCATAATCTTCGTTGAGGAATTGCAGAAGAAAACCATATCACACACCCCACAGGATCAAAGATCAAACCTTCATTAGCAAAAAGCACAAAGGAAATTATGAAAAGCGGGGACATAGAGCAGGAAAGGGCTACAGATCCCTGCATACGTCTTTGAATTGAACGAGACCGAGGTCGCCCAGATAGGCGAGAGTATGGTGGCCAGATTCCACAGGTATGATTATCCGCGCAAGCTGCATCTCCTCCGACCGCATCAGATCCATGGGAGGACAGCAGCCGCGCTCCCGGTGCACGTTGAGCCGCTGGTAGTCTCCCATCGTCCCTCTTTCTCCTTCGATCCTGCAGACCGATCGTCCTCTCGAACGAACCACAAAAAACTTAGGGTTGCAACTCGATCACCGGCCCGTCCCGTAGAGATGCTGGATCGAGATAATCCCTTGGTCGCCTGCACTTCTCGTATGGCAAAGAGCAATTTCCCAATCTGCCCACGCACACCGTCTCGCGAAGAGATAATTACGGGAAAAAATGGACAGCCAAAAGATCCTGATAAAACTATTATAATTTAGTCAAATATTATTAGAATAATTTTATCAAATTGCTAAAATTGAAACAGTTATAATTAAAATTATTAAAACGGGGAGCTTGATGAAAATTCCTTAGCATATTTAACTAAAGCTGCTCTAGCTACTTCCCTGTTTAAATAATTTTTATTAAATCTATTATAATAATATTTAAGGAATGATATTTTCAAAATATGAATTAAGTACCCTTTTATATTTTGTAATGATAATAAAAATATTATTTGGATTTTCGGGTGATAATTTTTTCAAAGAAAATTAAAATATAAATAAACTTTATTAGAGTGTATCCTATATGCTCATCCGTAATAATATGTGAGCACGTAATATATTTTTTTGTCTCACAGAATTCAGTAACAACATAAATAAAAGGGGCAAAAGTTCAAAGAGAGCCTTTATTATTCTTATTATTATCCGGTCTATATCTGCAGCCTAAATCATGAACCAAAAAATATTTTAATAAAGAGAATTAAAATTCTTTTAAGCATTCAAACGTATTTTAAATAATATTTTTTAGGTCTAAGAATAGACCTTTACAGGTTGCACCTAATAACAAATATAAATTTCTTAATAAATTTTGATTTGATATATTGTACGTCCCGTGATTTAATTTAAATTAAAAATTATAATTTCAAATTTTATCTAATATTCACATTATAGTAGTTATAATTTTATAATTTTTACAATATGCTTTCGGCTCACGATGTAGGCAGAAAATATAGGCGATAAATAATAATAGGAATAATGTAAGAGATAATAGTTGGGTAATTATACATGTGATGGGATATCCTTTTAATAAAAATATCAAAATAGGGTATCATTTTGATGATTTCAAAAATAAAAAGCGTCCTTCTATTTTTTATCTAATAAAAAGAATATCAATACAAACACCTACTAATTGCCAACACAAGATATGTATGTGGTTTGACAGTCATTAAAGTTCTTACTCCAGAACCTATGATTATTTTTCTCGTTTACAATCAACTATCATAAGCAGAAAAATCACTTATAAAATATAAATGTGTAAGAATTTACAAGAAAAGGGGGCTTCTAATATAAATTAACTAACTATATTTTGTCAACTTTCAAACCTCCATCGAGCTCCCTTTTTATATCATGTAACACCTTTTCATTCTTCACATATTGTAAGTTGATCTATCATTAATTGATTTCTTTGATCTCGTCAACTTGAGACTACCAACAACTATTTGAGTTGATTAAATTGCATCATTAATCATCTACCTCCACAATAAATTCTAATTAGGTCATGGACTGTTGCATTACTAGAAGAACTTTGCTTGGTCAATGACTCTCTGTTTTCCTACTATAGCATCTATTGGCACAATTGGGCCTTAAGTGATTAGGATTGATAATAAATTTTGATGTTCGACAAAGTTATTATTGTGTTTGTATTTGATATGTATATTTAAGTTATGTACGACTTAGTGAAATACACATGAATATGACTTGATGTGGTCAAGATTAGTCGATACCTGATGACTCAAACTCTATGGAATTAGAAAAGAATGACATGAGACAATTAGAAAAGAATGACATGAGACATCCGAGAAACCTCATGGCAAAGAGCATTGGAGTGTAGTTGTGCTTGTGGAAGTGAATTATACAAGGAAAAATATGAAGATAACATGTGGAGCAAGTTGAGAGCTCAAGAGCATCCGAGTTCAAGAAACCTCTTAGAAGATAATCTCATGACAAAAGAGTTGCATAGGCATGTACTCAGACCATTAGGATGGTCATAGTTAATGATCTAGTTGATTGATGGGGATTTCAACTAATTAATGATTGAGTCAACTAATTAGTCGACTCAATAACTTCAACTAGCAAAAAGAATATTTTTATTTGGGGTGGAAATTGGAGTCAGTCAGTTGATGAGTTGAACTAGTCGATTGATTGTCGTTGAGTAGACTTAGGTTGATTAGCCAATGTTTTTATTCATGGCTAAGTCAATTAGGAAGTTAACTAACATATAATAAATTGATTAATGAAAGCATCTAATTAATTGATGGTACAACAAAGAATTTAGAGAGGGTCATTGAGGGGAAAAATCTATGTGCGCAATGTCAAATAAGACAATATATTAATCGACCAATGGTGGAGTTCAGATCCTTTGTCTCGAAATCAATCTATCCCTGTGTCCCCTTGCCGATCGGACGGACCAGATTACATCTCAAGGATACCTTGCACATCATGCGAATACTGCACACATCTTAAAGATGTCATGACCGTCCGATCGGTAAGGGGACAGAGTAATTTCGAGACAGAGGATCTGAACTCTTAATGGTAGTATCCGATCAAGTGATTGGTGTCAGCACAAGAGAATAATAACTAACAATTCAAGACATCAGAGGTCTATACATGGGAATAAAGCTGAATGGTTTTGAGTTAATGTTAACTGTTGTATTCTTATAATTAACTAATTGAGTTCATTGTAATATCTTTCATAGCTTCCTCTCGATGGCAACCCCAACAAACAGCCCCTCGCCAGCAGTTCTTTCTCCCTCTTTGTGCCAACAACATCACCGCCACTCCCTTCCTTCTCCTCACGACGCCGCCACCGGATGGACTCAGCGCTGCCCTCCTCACGCAATGCACCTTCCGACGTCACCTATGCTTTCCCATTTCTCTCGCCGACAACAACCTCCAGCCGCCACCTCCTCTTTTCTCTGCGCTGCTGCAATCAAGGAGGCGCCCAGCAGCCACCACCTCTTCCGGCAGTTACTACCTCATCCTGTCACACCCTCCTCTTCCGGCTTTTTCATGTCGCGGAAACCCCGAGTCACCCAAAGCCATGGATCTCGTGCAAAGATTCGTAAACAAAATTTTTCAAAAAACCTTTTTTTTTT